>NC_088223.1:38202884-38830384 GCF_036934945.1 Oncorhynchus masou masou | reverse complement strand
ATTCAGAGACTTGTCCCAAAGCCACTCCAGGGTTGTTTTGGCTGTGTGCTTAGAATCGTTGTCCTGTTGGAAGAACCTTCACCCCAGTCTGAGGTCCTGAGTGCTCTGGAGCAGGATTTCATCAAAGATCTCTCAGTACTTTGCTCTGTTCATCTTTTCCTCGATCCTGACTAGTCTCCCAGTCTCTGCCACTGAAAAACATTCTCACAGCATGATGCTGCCACCACCATGCTTCACCGTAGGGATGGTGCCAGATTTCCTCCAGACATGACACTTGGCATTCAGGCCAAAGAGTTCAATCTTGGTTTCATCAGACCAAAGAATCTTGTTTTTCATGGTCAGAGTCCTTTAGGTGCCTTTGGGCAAACTCCAAGCGGGCTATTATGTGCCTTTTACTGAGGAGTGGCTTCTGTCTGGCCACTCAACCAAATAGGCCTGATTGGTGGAGGGCTGCCAAGATGGTTGTCCTTCTGGAAGTTTCTCCCATTGCCACAGAGGAAATCTGGAGCTCTGTCAGAGTGACCATCAGGTTCTTGGTCACCTCCCTGACCAAGGCCTTTCTCCCCCGATTGCTCAGTTTGGCTGGGCGACCAGCTCTTGGAAGAGTCTTGGTGGTTCAAAACTTCTTCAATTTAAGAATGATGGAGGCCACTGTGGTCTTGGGGACCTTCAATGGAGCAGAAATGTTTTGGTTCCCTTCCCCAGATCTGTGCCTTGACACAATCCTGTCTCGGAGCCCATGGCTTGGTTTTTTGCTCTGACATACACTGTCAACTGTGAGACCTTATATAGGCAGGTGTGTGCCTTTCCACATCATGTCAAATCAATATAATTTACCGCAGGTGGACTCCGATAAAATTGTAGGAACTTCTCAAGGATGATCAATGGAAACTGGGTGCACCTGAGCTCAATTTTGAGTCTCTTAGCGAAGGGTCTGAATACTTATGTGAATAAGGTATTTGTTTTTTGGCAAACATTTCTAAAAACCTGTTTTCTCGCTTTGTCATTATGGGGTATTGTGTGTAGAATGATGAGGAGAAACAATCATTTGATCATTTTTAGAATAAGGCTGTAACGTAACAAAATGTGGAAAAGGTCAAGGGGTCGGAATACTTGTGGAATGCACTGTAATTATTATCCCAGCATGTGTCTTATTCTAGATGACTCTCTGAGCAGTATTCATTTTTTCAAACTGCCCCCTGTAATTCTTACTTGAGTTTTATGGAGGAAGCCTGGAGGTTTTTATTTCAGGCGTGAAGATATTTCAACATGACGAGACGAGACGATGAAAGGCTACACTGAAACCTCGAGGTGTCTCCGTAACATTTACATTTAGGCAACGTGATCACGGTAGATGTCTTGCATTTGAGATGCAGTTGGATGAGAAAGTGAACTTGCCATTTTCCGAAAAGTTTTAAATGTAGGCCGTTCATATGAAATATGTGTGCAGAACTTTTGTTTTAAGCGTCCATCGATCAAATCCGCTAGCGTTCTTGCTCAAACTGCTCGCAGCGCCCGTAAAACTCTAACGTCTCGGGGAAAACACAGGGATGTCGTTTGCGCACGGGATGAGTCGGCTATTATCAGAGGATCTTGGAATTGAACAAAAAACAATCGATTATCCTGTCTGGAATTGTTCAGCTATCGCCATGTAAAAAAAAAAATGACTGACGGGGCAGATTTGTACCAGACTAAAATGACAGATGTGGTGTTTTGTGCTCGCAATTACATCACCTGACCTTCCCCAGTAAAACGAATCCTCTCCGACTAGGGCTTATGTTTCACCTGAAATAAACTGTTCAATCATAAAGCCTATGTTGATGTTGGACCCCGATGCGTCTGTCCCCGATGACGTCAATGAAGAAATGGGCGGTGGAAGCTCCTACGAAAGCTGATCATGATGCATGTGACTTGATGGTGACAGCCCAGTAATAGATTGACTGCAGTCCCTTTTTTTAGTGACAGGCCATTGTTCCTCTTTGTATCTCAAATGACAGTGGTTCCATACCTATAGTCCTGTTACAAAGAGTACTTTCATTGAAACGACCAATTTTAGTCGGCCTTTAACCAGATCCCGAATATATCCGCATGATCTCTGACCGATCACATTTCTGTAGGCTACGTGTACAATATTCTGCCCATTTGAAGGAATGTATTTTAGCCCGTTAGTCTGGAACTGCCACACGCAGCATTTAGTTCACTCTAACAACACTCATAAACACAAACACGTCAGATCCCTTGTTTCCCCTCCCAAATACGAGGTATTGTAGCCGACAGTGCACGGAGAGCGAGTGCGCTGAGGGCTCTGCATGCAGCTCTGTACACTCGCAGACTCATTTTGCTGGAACCGAAAAGCCACATAAGCCCCAATCACCCCCCCAGAGCGGTGGCCTCTCCAGTTGTTGAGCCCCCCAGTGGCATGTTTAAAGCCCTTTAGATGAGGAGGAGAGGAAGAGGAGGAGGGGAGGGGGGGATTTGACATTTTCAATATCTTCAGAGGATTTATTTGCCCCTGCTTTAGATGCACTGGTCCCTGTGGAGAGGCACGGGCACTCAGTGCAGCTCTCTGGGCGTCCTACTGAGGGAGGGAGGGAGCGGGTGAAAAGTGGGGTGGGGGGGGGGGCTAGATCACAGGAGGAGAGAGGAGGTTAGGCAGAAGGTGGAAAGGAGATGAGGGAGAACAGGGGGTTTACTTGAGTTTGCCAGGTTCCCCATTAGCCACAGCACATGCAGCAGCTACTCTTCCTGGGGTCCACACAAAACATACAAATACATGACAAAGTACAGAACGGAGAACTGTTGAATGACAACGAGGGAGGAAAGGAGAGAGAAGAAGGTGTAAGACGGGGTGCGAAGAACAGGCGGGATATCAGAGGGAAGGAGAGGAAGAAGGTGTAAGACGTAGTCGCATTTACATTTAAAGTTTGGGCTGCAGTTGTGTTCTAGTGTGATGGGTTAATTAATTTTGAAGTGTGTGTGGGCGTAGGTTTTGTGTGTTACGTTCTCGTGAATGACTTCACCTCCTCACCCTGCAGGCAGAGAACTCCTTACTCATTCCCTGGTCATAGAATTTCAAAAAAGAAATGTCTTTGTATCTCCTCTCTCTCCCTTTGATAAGTGTCTGTCTGCCTGTCTGTGTAGAACCCCTAATGAGAAGTTATGGGCTAGGTGAGGCTTCAGCGGCCGCCAAAATGAATTGAGTCATCAAGTGGCTTTTTCATGGCTGATGTCCTGCCACATAAGACGCTTTGTCAGTCAGTGATGGGAATTTTAATTGGTTAGCCTGGCTGGCTTATCATTGGGCTCCATGGGCACATATTTTATTATTCGCCGGTATAGTACTTTGAATTGATGTTTTTGGCCAAACCAACACACACACAGAAGACAAACGCACACACAGTCACAGGCTGTGACAACAACGCGAAGACACAGAGGTCTCCACAGAAAAGTGTCTCCGAGCGTGAGAAGTGAAAACATGTCTTTTATCTGCATAAAAGGATAGGAAATGTGAAGTTGTTCCTCTCAATCCCTCCTCCTCTCTCCTCTCAATCCATCCTCCTCCTCCTCTCAAGACCTCCTCCTTGTCCTCTCAATCCCTCCTCCTCTCTCCTCTCAATCCCTCCTCCTCTCTCCTCTCAATCCATCCTCCTCTCTCAATTGGTTAGCCTCAATCCCTCCTCCTTTCCTTCAATCCCTCCTCTAGTACTCTGAATCCATCATTTTCCCCTCAACCCTCTCCTCACAGAAGACAATCCCTCCTCCTCTCTCACAGGCCCTCCTCCTCTCTCCTCTCAATCCCTCCTCCTCTCTCCCCTCAATCCCTCCTCCTCTCTCCTCTCAATCCCTCCTCCTCTCTCCCCTCAATCCCTCCTCCTTTTATCTGCAATCCCTCCTCCTCAATCCCTCCTCCTCTCTCCCCTCAATCTCTCCTCCTCCTCTCTCTCTCAATCCCTCCTCCTCTCTCCTCTCAATCCATCCTCTCCTCTCTCCTCAATCCCTCCTCCTCTCTCCTCTCAATCCATCCTCCTCTCTCCCCCCAGCCCTCTCCTCTCTCCTCAATCCCTCCTCCTCTCTCCTCTCAATCCCTCCTCCTCTCTCCTCTCAATCCCTCCTCCTCTCTCCCCTCAATCCCTCCTCCTCTCTCCTCTCAATCCCTCCTCCTCTCTCCCCTCAATCCCTCCTCCTCTCTCCTCTCAATCCCTCCTCCTCTTTCCTCTCAATCCCTCCTCCTCATTCCCTCCTCCTCTCTCCTCTCAATCCCTCCTCCTCTCTTCTCTCAATCATTCCTCCTCTCTCCTCTCAGTCCCTCCTCCTCTCTCCCCTCAATCCATCCACCTCTCGTCCCCTCAATCCCTCCTCCTCTCGTCCCCCAATCCCTCCTCCTCTCTCCCCAATCCCTCCTCCTCTCTCCTCTCAATCGCTCCGCCTCTCTCCCCCCAATCCCTCCGCCTCTCTCCCCCCAATCCCTCCGCCTCTCTCCCCCCAATCCCTCCTCCTCTCTCCTCTCAATCCCTCCTCCTCTCTCCTCTCAATCCCTCCTCCTCTCTCCTCTCAATCCCTCCTCCTCTCTCCCCTCAAATCCTCCTCCTCTCTTTCATTTTCTCCTCCTCACAACTGTTGAGATCTTCATTGTGCAGCTAGCTGTCAAGGGTGTGTGTGGTGTGTGTGTGTGTCTCCAGTGGTTTGTTGATGAGCTCAACTGTCTGTGTCACCCTCCTGCTGGTCTGTCAGACACAACAGTGACAGGCCTAACAGACAGCTGCCTCTCATCACTTAGCTCACACCCACCAAGGTCTAATACAGCACAGAAGGAACACACACACACACCTCCCCACTTAGCCTCCCCCGTCTCCCCGTCTCCCCCCCCCCCCGTCTCCCCGTCACATCGAGGTCTACTCTGAGCATTCCCGTGTGCGCTTGTGCAGTGTGTGTTCGCCATAAACAGTAAGCGTATCCAACGCGTTGTGGCTGTCTTTCTCCTACAATCAGCACTTTATTCTCTCAAACTTCACTCTGCACTCCCCGTGAACTCATCCCCTCTCTAAACATATTTTGTGTGTGTGTGTGTGTGTGTGTGTCATTTCCCCTGACTGTGACCTCCGTCAGGTTGTGTTGAGGTCTCTCGTCGTCCCCTCTGCCAAACCGTGGCGGCAGGCATGCCTGTCCCGGTATGTGTGGATGTGAGCCCCGCCACAGGCTGCCTGGCTTACAGCAAGTGTCATAATACAGGACATAAGGGAAGACAGAGAAGCACAGGAGCAGCATCGCCCTGCACACAGCTACATTAAGAGATTCAGTTACTGGAAGACTGAGCTGTTTCATTATTCAGGAGCTAGTCTGTCCAACTCACTTACTGGGAAACTGGTCTGAGACCGGCAAATTTGAGAATGATTTTGGAAACGTGTGTTTTGGATGAATTTGAGTGGGGGGGGGGGGGGGGGGGCTAAACTTCATGTGCCTCTCTCGTTAACTCACTTTTCTGGCACCCGTCCATCCACCCACAGGCTGACATGTTCAATCATTCGGTCACTCTCCAATGGTTCTCAGTGTACACACACATGCAAACACAGGTGCATGCAAGCACACACATAATGTGCCCACACAGTCTATAATCATGCACTTTAGATGGAAATGTATCTGTGGCATGTGTCTCCTCTCCCACTCTCTTCCCGCACAGCAGAATCCTATCTCAGGTGTGTGTGTTTTCTCTCCGAACACGCGACACACACACACACACACACATAGAGGTTCATATGAATGAAAATGACCAACGATAATAGCCTCTATTTGCCGCCCAAATCCTCTGCACTATCTCCTCCTCCTTCCCTCTCTTTCTTCCCCTTTCTCCTCCTTCCTTCCTCCCCCTCTTTCTTCCCCTTCCTCTCTCTTTCTTCCCCTTCCTCCCCCTCTTTCTTCCCCTTCCTCCCCCTCTTTCCTCCCCTTCCTCCTCCTTCCTTCCTCCCCCTCTTTCTCCTCCTCCTCCCTCCCTCTCTTTCTCCTTCTTCTTCCCTCCCTCTCTTTCTTCCCCTTCCTCTCTCTTTCTTCCCCTTCCTCCCCCTCGTCCCCTTCCTCCCTCACTTTCTTCCCCTTCCTCCCCCTCTTTCTTCCCATTCCTCCCCCTCTTTCTTCCCCTTCCTCTCTCTCTTTCTTCCCCTCCCTCCCTCTTTCTCCTCCTTCCTCCCGCTCTCTCTTTCTTCCCCTTTCTCCATCTCTTTCTTCCTCTTCCTCCCTCTCTTTCCTCCTCTTCCTCTCTCTTCCTCTTCCCTCTTCTCTTTCTTCCCCTTCCTCTCTCTCTGTCTTCCCCTCCCTCTCTTTCTTTCCCTCCCTCCCTCTCTTTCTTTCCCTCCCTCCCTCTCTTTCTTCCCCTCCCTCCCTCTCTTTCTTCCCCTCCCTCCCTCTCTTTCTCCTCCTTCCCCTTCCTCACTCTTTCTTCCCCTCCCTCCCTCTCTCTTCCCCTCCCTCCCTCTCTTTCTCCTCCTTCCCCTTCCTCACTCTTTCTTCCCCTCCCTCCCTCTCTTTCTTCCCCTCCCTCCCTCTCTTTCTTCCCCTCCCTCCCTCTCTTTCTCCTCCTTCCCCTTCCTCACTCTTTCTTCCCCTTCCTCCCTCGCTTTCTTCCCCTTCCTCTCTCTCTCTTTCTTCCCCTCCCTCCCTCTCTTTCTTCCCCTTCCTCTCTCTCTCTTTCTTCCTTATCCTCTTTCTTCCCCTTCCTCTCTCTCTCTTTCTTCCCCTTCCTCCTCTCTTTCTTCCCCCCCCTCCCTCTCTTTCTTCCCCCTCCTCTCTTTCTTCCCTCCCTCCCTCTTTCTCCTCCTTCCTCTCTCTCTTTCTTCCCCTTCCTCCCTCTTTCTTCCCCTCCCTCCCTCTCTTTCTTCCCCTCCCTCCCTCTCTTTCTTCCCTCCCTCCCTCTCTTTCTTCCCCCCTCCCTCTCTTTCTTCTCCTCCCTCCCTCTTTCTCCTCCTTCCTCTCTCTCTTTCTTCCCCTTCCTCCCTCTCTTTCTTCCCCTCCCTCCCTCTCTTTCTTCCCCTCCCTCCCTCTCTTTCTTCCCCTCCCTCCCTCTCTTTCTTCCCTCCCTCTCTCTCTTTCTCCTCCTTCCTCTCTCTCTTTCTTCCCCTTCCTCACTCTCTTTCTTCCCCTTCGTCACTCTCTTTCTTCCCCTTCCTCTCTCTCTCTTTCTTCCTCTCTCTCTCTGTCTTCCCCTTCCTCTCTCTCCTTCCTCTTTCTTCCCCTTCCCCCCTCTTTCTTCCCCTTCCTCTCTCTCTCTTTCTTCCTCTTTCTTCCCCTTCCTCCCTCTCTTTCACCCCTTCCTTCCTCTCTCTCTCTGTCTTCCCCTTCCTCTCTCTCTTTCTTCCCCTTCCTCTCTCTCTCTGTCTTCCCCTTCCTCCCCCTCTTTCTTCCCCTTCCTCCCTCTCTTTCTTCCCCTTCCTCTCTCTCTTTCTTCCCCTTCCTCTCTCTCTCTGTCTTCCCCTTCCTCCCTCTCTTTCACCCCTTCCTCTCTCTTCTTCCCCTTCCTCCCTCTCTTTCACCCCTTCCTCTTCTTCCTCTTTCTTCCCCTTCCTTCCTCTCTTTCTTCCCCTTCCTCTTTCTTTCCCTTCCTCACTCTCTCTTTCTTCCTCTTTCTTCCCCTTCCTCTTTCTTTCCCTTCCTCTCTCTCTCTTTCTTCCTCTTTCTTCCCCTTCCTCCCTCTCTTTCTTCCCCTTCCTCCCTCTCTTTCTTCCCCTCCCTCTCTTTCGTCCCCTTCCCTCCCTTCTTCTCCTCCCTTCCTCTCTTTCTTCCCCTTCCTCACTCTCTTTCTTCCCCTTCCTCACTCTCTTTCTTCCCCTTCCTCACTCTCTTTCTTCCCCTTCCTCTCTCTCTTTCTTCCCCTTCCTCTCTCTCTCTGTCTTCCCCTTTCTTCCCCTTCCTCCCCCTCTTTCTTCCCCTTCCTCCACCTCTTTCTTCCCCTTCCTCTCTCTCTCTCTTCCTCTGTCTTCCCCTTCCTCCCCCTCTTTCTTCCCCTTCCTCCCTCTCTTTCTTCCCATTCCTCTCTCTCTCTCTTTCTTCCTCTTTCTTCCCCTTCCTCCCTCTCTTTCTTCCCCTTCCTATTTTGGGTAGCCATAGTACCTGTGTAATTGTGAGTTTTTTTATCTGGGCCGGCGTGGGGCCTGCAGACAGACAGAATGCTGATAGGGCAGATTACACAGGGAGCGGGGGACATCCTGCCAGATAGCGTGCCTCCGCTGGTTTGGCTGATAGACCCAGATTAAAAGTGGGGGCCATTGCCAGATAGTGAGCCCTGGGAGGGGTGATGCTGGGCCACAACACAACATCATTATCGCAGTCTGTCTTTGAGGCTCACACACATTCTGATTTAAGGCAAAGGGAGAGGGCTATTTTGATGGCAGGGTCTTATTCAGGTGTTGAATGATTTGTGTTGTGTTGGATTTGGTGAATGTCGTGACTGTCACAGAGGCATTTTAGATGTAGGGGAATTGACACACACTCTACGGGTGGATATACACACGCGGACACACACACACACACACACACACACACACACAATGTAGTGGCATTCAGATCGCAGAAACATTTTTTTAAATTCTACCCTCTCCCCAAAGATGTGTTACTGTCCCCCAGTATCTTAGTGTTTATAGTGGCATTGGTCTGAGCTCATTTGCCTATGCCAAGCCTCCGGGAGACATACACACAAACATACATAAACACATAGGCAGTACCGGAGATGCATCGGGCAGGGTGCCGGAGATGCATCGGGCAGGGTGCCGGAGATGCATCGGGCAGGGTGCCGGAGATGCATCGGGCAGGGTGCCGGAGATGCATCGGGCAGGGTGCCGGAGATGCATCGGGCAGGGTGCCGGAGATGCATCGGGCAGGGTGCCGGAGATGCATCGGGCAGGGTGCCGGAGATGCATCGGGCAGGGTGCCGGAGATGCATCGGGCAGGGTGCCGGAGATGCAGGATGCCTCTAACACTACACTCCTTTCCTCCCCAAGTCCGTTTTAACCCAGCTTGTAGATGTTTAGAGTAATGCTGTACACTGTACTTACAGCCTGTTAACTTCCCTATCACGATTGGTTGATACCCGTTGGCTTAATCACTCAAGTCTTTTTTGTGTGTACGTACACACGCGCGCGCTCGTGAGAGAGAGAGCGAGAGACAAGTAGAACAAAGAAATCCCTGCATGCTAAGGTGGATGTATTCACTGCAGAGGCATAAACAGGGCTGTAGGGAAGAACAGTCCCTGGAGAAAGAGACAGGGAGGGTGGGAGAGAGGGAGAGATTGATTCATACACACTCTCCTTCTCTGTGGTGGTGCTGAGGGACTACAGCTCCACTGCCTGTCTTCAGTGATTGCGAGTAGCAGCGTAGTGCACCTTCACATCAAATCATCAAATCCCATTGTATTGGTCACATACACATGGTTAGCAGATGTTATTGCGAGTGTAGCGAAATGCTTGTGCTTCTAGATCTGACAGTGCAGCAGATTCTAACAGGTAATATCTAACAATTCCACAACAAAACCTAATACACACAATCTAGTAAAGGAATGGAATGAGAATATATAAATTTAAAATATATGGATGAGCAGTGACAAAGCGGCTAAGATGCAATAGATAGTAAAGAATAGATAGTGAAGGATACATTATACAGCATATACATATGAGATGAGTAATGCGAGATATGCTAACATTCTTAAAGTGGCATTATTAATGTGACTAGTGTTCCATCTATTAAAGTGGCCAATGATATCAAGCCTGTAGGTAGGCAGCCGCATGTCTGTGCTAGTGGTGACTGTTTAACAATCTGATTGCCTTGAGATAGAAGCTGTTTTTCAATCTCTCGGTCCCAGCTGTAATGCACCTGTACTGACCTCGCCTTCTGGGTGGAAGCGGGGTGAACAGGTTGTGGCTTGGGTGGTTATTGACCTTGATTATCTTTTTTGCCTTCCTGTGACATTGGGTGTTGTAGGTGTCTTGCAGGGCAAGTAGTTTGCCCCGGTAATGTGTTGTGCAGATCTCACTACCCTCTGGAGAGTCCTGTGGTTGTGGGCGGTGCAGTTGCCGTACCAGGCAGATTGTGCACCTGTAAAGTTAGTGAGGGTTTTCGGTGACAAGCCACATGCCAGCTGGTCTGCGCATGCTCCGAGGACGTGGCTAGGGATGCTGTCTGGGCCAGCAGCCTTGCGAGGGTTAACACGTTTAAATGTTTCACTCACGTTGGCCAAGGAAAAGGAGAGCCCACTGTCTTTGGTAGCGGGCCATGTCGGTGGCACTGTATTGTCCTCAAAACACGCAAAGAAGTTGTTTAATTTGTCTGGGAGAAAGACGTCGATGTCCGCAATGGGGCTGGTTTTCTTTTTGTAATCCGTGATTGTCTGTAGACCCTGCCACATATGTCTCGTGTTTGAGCCGTTGATTTGTGACTCCACTTTGTCTCTATAATGACACTTTGCTTGTTTTGATTGCCTTACGGTGGGAATAACTACACTGTTTGTATTCGTTCATGTTTCCAGTCGCCTTGCCATGATGATTAAATGCGGTGGTAGGTGCTTTTAGTTTTATGCAAATGCTGCCATCAATCCACAGTTTCTGGTTAGGGAAGGTGTTAATAGTCACAGTGCGTACAACATCTCCTATACACTTGCTGATAAACTCGCTTGCTAATAAACTCAAAACATATCCCAGTCCACGTGATCGAAGCAATCTTGAAGCCTGGAATCCGTTTGGTTAGACCAGCGTTGGATAGACCTAAGCACGGGCGCTTCCTGTTTATGTTTCTGCCTATAGTAGGGAAGCAACAAGATGGAGTCATGGTCAAATTTGCCAAAAGGAGGGCGTGGGAGGGCCTTGTATGCATCGTGGAGGTTAGAGTAGCAGTGTTCGAGTGTGTTATTCGCTCGTGTACTGCAATCAATATGCTGATATAATTAAGGTAGCTCTGTTTGCATAAAGTCCAGTGAAGTTCCTTGGTGGCCGTCTTGGTATCCGCTTGCGGGGGGATATACACGGCAGGGACGATAACCGAGGAGAGATCTCTTGGGAGGTAATACGGTCTGCATTTGATTGTGAGGAATTCTAGGTCAGGTGAACAAAAGGATTTGAGTTCTTGTATGTTGTTACAATTACACCATGGGTCGTTAATCATGAAACATACACCCCTGCCCTTCTTCTTACCAGAGAGATATTTGTTCCTGTCGGCGCGATGCACTGAATATCTGTTGGCTGTATGGACACTGACAGCATGTCCCCAGCTAGCCATGTCTCCGTGAAACAGAGTATGTTACAATCCCGGATATCTCTTTGGAAAGCAACTTTTCCCCTAATTTCGTTGACTTTGTTAACTAGGGACTAGACAATAGTGAGTAATATACTTGGAAGCGGTGGGTGGTGTGCGCGGATCCGAAGCCTCACTAGAAGACCGCTCCGGCAACCTCTGCTACGACGGCGTTGTTTTGGGTTGGCCTCTGGAATCAGCTCAAATGCCCTGGGAGGTGCAGACAAAGGATCAGCTTTGCGAAAGTCGTATTCCTAGAAGTAATGGTTGTGCTGGTAAGTTGCCGTTTCTCTGATATCCAATAGTTCTTCCTGGCTGTATGTAATAACACTTAAGGTTTTCTGGGCTAACAATATAAGATATAATACATTAAAAATTCAATACTGCACAGTTTCCTAAGGACTTGAAGTGAAGCTGCCATCTCTATCGTCACCATCTTATTCATGTTTGTTTGCTGCGTCAAGATGGAAGGCATGTGCAACTGTGAAACACGGTGGCCATTTTGTGCCAAATTGTATTAATTACCTGCAATAGAGCCGCCGCCACCACATCGTCTTCTTTATTTTCACAATATAAATTTTTTATACTGCAACCTGGTTGGTTACGTGAGTATAGAATCCACGTGCAACTGTGGAGGCGGGAGCCATTTTGTGCCACTACCTACCTGTCGCATAGCTGTCTTTTTTTGTCATATTTATACTGCACCTTTGTGTACACCACCTGCGTAGACACCTGCCAGAACTGAGCCACCACACCACGTAGCTTCATTATCTTCCACACCTTTAAAAAAAATCTGTTAAAATGAAAGGGATTGGATCTGTTTGTCTGTCTTTCCCTCCATGTCATTTTGTGGATGCGATCTATGATGAGGCTGTTAAGGCTGTGGTGTTGCTCATCTGTCTGGCTAGCCATGGGGTTCGGGCCTTGATTACAGTGGAACCCTGAAGGCCATAACCTCAGTCTATTGCCGGTGGAAATGAGGCTTGGTCTGCCGCAGCCAATTCGGTCTCCTGTCAGCATCCATCTCCCATTCAGACAGACACACACACACACACACACACACACACACACACACACACACACACACACACACACACACACACACACACACACACACACACACTCTCTCTCCTCTCAGCATCAATTTCCTTTCATTCAAACAGGGTCAACTCCATGGACACACACCAGCTGCTTTCAGACTGGACGGGAAACTAGATATTAAGAGAGTGCGTTTGTGTTTAGGTGTGTGTGGGGGGGGTCAGTGTGTGTGTGCCGGTGCAAGATGGAATGTGCGCGTCATTTTGTGTTTGGTATGTGCATTACTACGTTGGTCTATAGAACTACACCCCTGTCCTTTCCAAGTGTGTGTTTTCTTCACACTCTATATTTCTGTTTTTGCAACTACACTACCAGGGTGTGTTTAACGTCCACCCTCTGAGTGTGTTAGTGGTTTAACGTCCACCCT
Organism: Oncorhynchus masou masou; assembly: GCF_036934945.1. Taxonomy (NCBI): domain Eukaryota; kingdom Metazoa; phylum Chordata; class Actinopteri; order Salmoniformes; family Salmonidae; genus Oncorhynchus; species Oncorhynchus masou. The sequence goes on along the minus strand of NC_088223.1, from coordinate 38,817,654 downwards.
CGGAGTGTGTTAGTGGTTTAATGTTCTCCCTCGGAGTGTGTTAGTGGTTTAATGTCCACCCTCGGAGTGTCTTAGTAGTTTAACGTCCACCCTCGGAGAGTGTTAGTGGTTTAACGTCCACCCTCGGAGAGTGTTAGTGGTTTAATGTCCACCCTCGGAGTGTGTTAGTGGTTTTACGTCCACCCTCGAAGTGTGTTAGTGGTTAATGTTCTCCCTTGGTGTGTGTTAGTGTTTTAATGTTCTCCAACCGGTACTACCGCCGCGTTTGGGTATGTGTCCGCAGCTATGATTCTTTCAGACGGAGTTACGCTGTGAGCCCGACCTCATGTGAGCCAGAGTTTTTAAGCAGTCAGTCTCCATGCATAATTCATCACAAAAGAACAGCAAACAATAGCTGAGCGTTTTAGAAGGCAGAGCAAGTTGACAGTGTGTTCTTGGTGTATCTAATACAGCACTTACTGCTTAAAGTAGTGCCTCCCTCTTTCTCTCTCTTCCCTGGTGCTATTGGTCTGTTTGTCGATTTGCCTGTTTGTGCCTGTCTCGGTCTGTGTGCCTGCTTATCTGTGTGTGTGTCTCACCATATCATGTATGCCGGTGCGTGTATGTTTGTTTGCAATACGGTATACACTGAGTGTACAAAACATTAGGAACACCTGAGCTTGCCATGACAGACTGACCAGGTGAATCCAGGTGAAAGCTGTGATCCTGTATTGGTGTCACTTGTTAAAGCCACTTCAATCGGTGTGGATGAAGAGGAGGAGACGTGTTGAAAATGATGTTTAAGCCTTGAGACGATTGAGACTTGGATTGTGTATGTGTGCCATTCAGAGGGTGAATTGGCAAGACAAAATATGTAAGTGCCTTTGAACAGGGTATTTAAGTGCCTTTGAACGGGGTATTTAAGTGCCTTTGAACGGGGTATTTAAGTGCCTTTGAACGGGGTATTTAAGTTCCTTTGAACAGGGTATGGTAGCAGGTATATCAAGAATGGTCCACCACCCAAAGGACATCCAGCCAACTTGACACAACTGTGGCAAGCATTGGAGGCAACATGGGCCAGCATCCCTGTGGAACGCTTTTGACACCTTGTCGAGTCCATGCCCCAATGAATGGAGGCTGTTCTGAAGGCTCAAGGGGATACAACTCAATATTAGGAATGTTTTGTAGACTCCGTATATATGTTCCTGCATCTAAAGTTATTTACGTTCAGGTAATCTGTTAAATTATTGTACTGTAATCTGTTGAGGCACTTCTGGGTAGAGACGGCTGCCTTTTACTGAGATTAGAGTAGGTGGAGATGGATACACACATGCGCAAACATGACAATGTATGCTTGCACACACTGTAGAAATACACAAAACACACATGGCAATGCACTCCGATGATTTCTATCCGATGGCTCTCTGTCTGTTACCAGTCCATTTCACTCTATTGTCTCGTGATTGAGTTGCTGCCCGTAGTTGTAATTGAACAGGCTGTGTGCAGCCCTCGTTAGCTGCCCGTAAGACACAGACCGATATCAATCAGGTATTCTTCTTCTGTTTCTAAAGAGGAGAGATCAAATTAAATAAGGGAGGGATACTCAGACAGACCAGGTCGGCCCTGGCTGTGATCCTCACTTCAACTAGGGGTCCTACAGAAAAGGGAGTCTAAGGGGCACGGTCACATGACTTTGGAGCGGATGTGCGACGAACAGGTGTCCACGTACTTCTGGTCCTGTCGTGTATTGGTTTGATAGAAAGGCCACTGTGTTTGTGAGGAGGAAAGGTGACGAGATCTCGGGAAGATAATAGAAGTGTAATAATAAGGAATGAGGACAGAAATGCAGACTTGTCAGAATTGACATGGATCTACATGGGAGAGAGTGAAAGAAAGAGATTTGCAAGTATTACCTCGTTAATGACTCCGTAATTATAGCGAGCAAAATATTGATTGTGGTAATGAAATAAGGCTTCAGCCATAATGGTCTTTGACTGACAATGAGCAGCACGTTTTAGTGTTTAATTTGACCTTTATTTAACTAGGCAAGTCGGATAAGAACAAATTCTTATTTACAATGGCGGCCCACCCCGGCCAAACCCAGACGACGCTGGGCCAATTGTGCGCCGCCCTATGGGACTCCCAATCACGGCCGGATGTGAAACAGCCTGGCTTCGAACCAGGGACTGTAGTGACGCCTCTTGCACTGAGATGCAGTGCCTTACCTCGTTAATGACTCCTTAATTATAGCTTGCCGAGTGGGCGGAGCTTTCAGCTCATCTGCGGTAACAAGGGACGTTTTCCTGGTCACTTCAGGTCATGTGGTAAAGTATTTCTCATAGAATGTGGAAAGGTATTTTTGCAGTCTTCATGTTCAGTGTTCCAACAGTACATGTACTGGATATTATTGAGTAAGAAGCAGAGGTTCTGAGGAGAGCAGTCTCAGAGGGAGAGAACATCTCCACCCACCCTCCAGCCATCAATAAATACAAAGATGTATCTTCTTCCAGATCTGTATGGAGACCCACTCCACTCACTGCTAACATCATAACCCTTTTATGACTTCAATGAAGTTGTCCCAGACAGAACTTTGACAAATGCATTTCATTATTTATTTTCTTGTCTCCCTTTCACCCCCCCCTGTCCTTTCCACTTCTCTTTTTCTCACTAGCGCCCTCTCTGGTGAGTGAGTTTCGTGCGGAGAAGATTGAGCAGCGCAGCCTCACGCTGGTGTGGAGGGAACCTAGCTACCCCAACAGCAGCCGCACCGAGTACGAGATCAAGTACTACGAAAAGGTAACGCCGTCACCTCCGTCATATACGGTCACATTTCAACTGTCGTCATATTTGGTCAACTCCGACACTTGGAAAAGCTCCATTGCCTTAGATTTAATCTTAAATCCGCTCTTTCGCGCAACGGCTCTTTCATGCGTTCACCCTACTCCACTCCGTCGCACTCCCTCTCAATTAAACTCGGTCACACTCTCAACTCGTCTCTTGGCCCTCTCCTTCTTTTAAGCCGTTTCTCTTTCCGTTACATTATTTCGCCCCCGCATTATCTCCCTCCATCACATCCTACTCTCGGGAGCACCATCCATCTCTCAAATCCACCATGTCCACTATTAATGGTCTCTCCACAGGGACTCTCATTGCGCCTGTCAGTCTATCTCGGTGTGCACTTTTCACTCTTCTCTTCTCTCCACACGTACGACAGCGTTAAAGAGCACGCACCTCCAAATCCTCATTTACCGCACGATGACGAGCAAACAGGGGCGCGCGCGCACACACTCGCACGCGTTCAAAGACATGCATGCAAGTCATGGGGGCTTTGGCTACCTTAAAGCGTCATGATGGTGATTGGCGAGTTTTCTCCATATACACTATGTTGCTTTGACGCTGACGGTTTATGCGCGTCACATCACTGTTAACCTTTAGAATCAAAGCCATTTTAAATCACGCAAGTCTACTTTAAAATAGAGCCTATGTAAATAAAATAAAAATAGTAATTACATTTTTTTTTTATAAATATATATATATATATACACACACACACACACACACACACACACACACACACACACACACACACACACACACACATACACACACACACACACAGAGTACCAGTCAAAAGTTTGGACACCTACTCATTCATTGGTTTTTCTTTATTCTTTACTATGTTCTACATTGAAGAATAATAATGAAGACATCAAAACACGTATGAACCCTGTAGTAACCCAAAAAGTTTTTAAAAATCGAAATATATTTTTAGATTCTTCAAATAGCCACCCTTTGCCTTGATGACAGCTTTGCACACTCTTCACCTGGAATGCTTTTCCAACAGTCTTGAAGGAGTTCCTACACATCTCAATTGGCTTGAGGTCAGGTGTTTGTGGAGGCCAGGTCATCTGATGCAACATCTCTCTTTCTTGGTCAAATAGCCCTTACGCAGAAAAACAAATGATAGTCCCACTAAGCACAAACTATATGGTATGGCGTGTCGCTGCAGAATGCTGTGGTAGCTATGCTGGTTAAGTGTGCCTTGAATTCCAAATAAATCACTGACAGTGTCACCAGCAATGCACCATCACACCCCCTCCTTGCTTCACGCGTGGAACGACAGAGATCATCCGTTCACCTACAGTCCACAAAGACTGTCCACAAAGACTTTTTGGTTGGAACCAAAAATATAACATTTGGACTCATCAGACCAAAGGACAGATTTCCAATGGTCTAATGTCCATTGCTCATGTTTCTTGGCCCAAGCAAGTCTCTTCTTATTATTGGTGTCCTTTAGTAGTGGTTTCTTTGCAGCAATTCAACCATGAAGGCCTGATTCACAGTCTCCTCTGAACAGTTGATATTGAGATGTGTCTGTTACTTGAACTCTGTGAAGCATTTATTTGGACTGCAATCTAAGGTACAGTTAACTCTAATGAACGCATCCTCTGCAGCAGAGGTAACTCTGGGTCTTCCTGTCCTGTGGTTGTCCTCATGAGAGCCAGTTTCATCATTGAGCTTGATGGTTTTTGCGACTGCACTTGAAGAAACTTTCAAAGGTCTTGAGTGACTGAGCATCACGTCTTAAAGCAATGATGGACTGTTGTTTCTCTTTGCTTATTTGAGCCTTTCTTGCCATAGTATGGACTTGGTCTTTCACCAAATAGGGCTACCTTCTGTATACCACCCCTACCTTGTCACAACACAACTGATTGGCTCAAATGCATTAAGAAGGAAAGGAATTCCACAAATTCACTTTTAACAAGGCACACCTGTTAATTGAAATGCATTCCAGTTGACTACCTCATGAAGCTGGTTGAGAGAATGCCAAGAGTGTGCAAAGCTGTGAATCTCAAATATGAAATATATCTTGATTACTACACTTTTCTGGTTACTACATGATTCCATATGTGTTCTTTCATAGTTTTGATGTCTTTACTATTTTTCTACATTGTAGGTAATAGTAAAAATAAAGAAAACGCCTGGAATGAGTAGGTGTGTCCACACTTTTGTCTGGTACTGTAGATGTTTTATTGTCCCATACACCGGATAGGTGCAGTGAAATGTGTTGTTTAACAGGGTCAGTGCCTTGCTCAAGGGCACTGGCCCAACGCTCTCTGAGTGATCTTATGGCATGTATAGACTCCGGATCATCAAAGAGGAAAAGTTCATTGCTAAAATATAATTGTGTATGCCATTTTATCCGAAGCAACTTAGTCATGCGTGCGTGCATACATTTTACGGACATGCGGTCCTGGGAATCTAACCCACTGTCCTGACTTCGCGAGCGCCTTGCTCTACCCACTGAGCTCCAAATGACAATGTAACAAAATGTTTGGTTTTTTAAGTGTCTTGAAACAGAGCGTACACCCACTTGGTGCTTTCATAGTTCCTTCCTGCCACTCTCTCTCCTTCCTCATTCAGGAACAGAAGGACAAGAGCTACTCAACGGTCAAGACGGCCGCCACCCGCATCAGCGTCAACAACCTCAAGGCCGGCACCACCTACGTCTTCCTCATCCGCCCCTTCTCCACCCCGGCCCCCTCCTCCTCCCTCCTCTCCGCCTCTTCCTCCTCCTCTTCCTCCTCCCCCTCTCCCATCGACTACGGAGGCTACAGCGCTCCCCTGGAGCTGCAGACACTTGGTGAATGTGAGTATGGCCATTCCTCACTCCTTTTCCTCGACTATCTTGTTCCAATGCCGTGAGGCAGCTTAGGATATGGTCGTGGCGGTGTCCGGCCAGCCCACACAATGATGGCCTCGTGTTTGCTAAAGACTGAGGTGTGTGTATGAAGGGGCTCCGGGATTTTGAAATCAAGCCGTGAAATGGCTCTTCTTTTTGCTCTGTGATAAGGTGTCCCTTTATTGTCATCTGTTTGTGTGTGTGTGTATTCTCCCATGTGCCTGCTCTTACACAATATGTCCGTTCCAATCCACAGTGGCGCTGGCGTCCAGTGAGCAGAACCCAGTAATCATCATCGTGGTGGTGTCTGTGGCCGCCCTCATCATGCTGCTCTCTATGGGAGTGGGCCTGCTCCTCTGGAGAAGGTACACACACACACACACACACTCATACAGATACACACACACACACTCATACAGATACACACACACACTCATTAGGATATACACAATGTGCACACGCACAGACACACAAACAAACAATCTGAAGAAAGTACACGCACACACAACACACACCGTGCAAATGCACTCGTACTAGTGTACACAACATGCACGTACACACGCAAACAATTACATCTGAAGAAGGTACACACACATATAATATGCACACACACACACACACTTCTAAACACACACTCAGTCAGTGCTCATGCCACTCCATCATCATCCTGATTACAATAATCCAATGACGAGAAGCACTCTGCCTCAAAGCATGTAATCACATTGAGAAGAGCTTTAATGCATGTTCAATCAGCTGTGTTCAGAGCCACTGTAATATAGAGCATTAACAAGCGACATTAGACGGTCTATTGTCAATGCTGGGGTAGCCATGCTAAACGGTTGCATCGTTAAACTCGGGACATTTTCATGATTTCAATTTGACCTATCCTCTTAGGGTAACGTACGGTATACAGCTAAGTCCGTTCAATAGAATTTGGCTGGCGCTCTTACTTTGTAACTCATCGCTGTTTTCTGTACAATTATTTACAGTTGTCATGCACAATTGAGGACTTTGGTTACCAATGTAGTAACGACATGACATGAGGGCAACTCCATAAGGTCATTGTGTCTCAGGCACACACGTGAACACGTGAGTTTTATTCAGGTCGGTGGAGACATGGAAAGTAGTTTTCTGCTTGGCGTTCCATCCCGGTGCACTTTCACATCTGTTCAGGTCTATTGAAAAGAAGAAGAAAAAAACAACTCACACGCCCACACACACTCCCCCGCATCTTCACACACTCCCCCGCACCCTCACACACTCCCCGCATCCTCACACACTCCCCGCACCCTCACACACTCCCCCGCACCCTCACACACTCCCCCGCACCCTCACACACGTGCCCCGGCGTGTTGGCATGCAGAACCACACTCCCACGCAGTCGAACACAATTACACACGGCCGCAATCAGATGTGACCCATTTGGTTAACTCTCCTATACAGAGCCATTCACAGTCGGTGTGTTTAACATGTCGCCTGAACCTTCACAAAATGTTAGTCTTCTCAGTAAGAGAGGAACACGTGATGTACACACACACACACACACACACACACACACACACACCCACAGCAGATCTATCACCCTGATCACCCTGATCTGATAGCATCTGGGCGCGCGCTCATGGGTACGCGAAATAAGCGCGCGCCCGATTGACAGTTCCTCCTCAACGTATCGTGTTGGCGTGAATGAAGGAGCGGGAGACGCGCGCGCACACAGGGATATGTAGCACCTCGCGGGCGCAATTCCGCCCTCACACCGCCGTGCTTTATGAATCCTTTACACGCTCACCTAGATACATACGGTACTTTATGGACGCGTGCCCACAGACACGTTTCAAGGACGCAATCCTGCGGACACGACGCCCTGTCCCGAATCCCTACCGGCGTGAACCGATTGTCCTTCATTGAGAATGGATCTATTCCAAACTGTTCATCCAGAACGCTCGCATCATTCATCAGTCTATGAGAATATGGTTATCAGCCATCTCTTTATGTCTCGACCACAGAGGCAAAGACAAATGGGTTGATACCTCAATTACCATGCTTCCTCGTTTGCAAATATGGCTGACCCCCCCGACATCCCCGCGGGGCACCAGTTACAGATGACCTGCTCACTGAGACGTGTGTGTGTGCGCGCGCACACACACACACACACACACACACACACACACACACACACACACACACACACACACACACACACACTCTGTCTGTCCACATAGATTATGTCCACTTGAATGAAATGGCCCTGTCAAATCAAGCGGTTTTAAATTGTTTGGAGTCGGCTAGATGTTTTGCCTAGGGGTCATATGGGGTATACATTAATATTCTCCATCCCTCCTCCAAACACTCCCTCCTCCCCCTTCCTCTTAGAGACGAGTTATGGATACATTACTGGAACACACACGCACGCACGCACGCACACACACATATATATATATAGTGGAGATTTTGTCATAGTCATGCACACACCGACACGCGCAGTTATTGCCATTCTGCATATAAAAACGAATAGTTTCCTACTTTAATTTAGATAAGCATGAACAGACCGATGCATCACACACACACAGTTCCTTCTTGCTTGACAGAGTTTGATAGTGCCAAGGTTTCAGGGCAGCAGCAGCCCCTAATCTCTCCAGGAAGCTCAGGCTTGGCTGGTCAGAGCACTGATTGTTTACCCTCTGCTGCCTCCGGACAGACACCGTTGGTCACACGGTCAGTTGAGGGGTTAGATCGAGGGAGAAAAATGAAAAAGTACTATGGAAGGAAAGAAAGAACGATCAGCATAAGTGGAAGGCCTGTGACACAATCATAGGAAGGGTGTATGAGACGGAAGGAAGGAAAATAATCCCTTGTCTCGCTTGCTGCACGCCTGGTACACACCAGTGCACCACTACCACTATTTCCTCTTTTTGTTTTGCTCACTTCCTCCTTGCTCACCTGACCAATAGTGCTCTAATTCCCTCAACCCCTCAGCTTGGCTCCCCCCTTTCCCTTTTATGTCAGCACCTGTGAGGCTCTCTATGCTCTTCACAAGGTCAATACAGTACTCCCAGAATCTCCCATATGTTGGCAGACTACATTGCAGTCTAATGTGCTACTCACTGGAAGAGATTAGGTATTTTGCCAATTAAATCTCAAGCCTAGTTTGCCAAACTCTTCGCTGTATCTCGGCTCTGGGTGAAGCACCGTGCATACCTTCTGGTTTACTTCCAGCCTGTCCTATTACATCATTTGCACCTGTCCTGTAGCCAATGAGGAGAGAGGATGTGACTTAGCCCTGCCCCCTCCCCTTCTTCTCTTCTACCCAGCAGTCTCTCGCCCAGCTCCTCCAACATAGCTCCTACTAGCGTGGTGCTGCTCTCCACCTCCTTCTCCACTCTTCCTCCTCCTCCTCTTTCTCCCTACTGTCAGCTGTCAACCCCCAGGTACAGGCATGTCTGCACTCCTCCCCCGCTCCTCCCTCCTTCCTGTCATCCCTTTGTTTGGACCATTCCTCCTCTCTTTCACCCTCATTCTTTTCCTGCCTGACCCAGTCCCCCCCCCCACCCCAGCCCCAGTCTAGACAGAGAGAGGATGACACAATGAAGCTGCCCCCTCTCCTGGAGTGTGTACTTTAATGTGTATTGTGGCACTGAACAGCGCTCATCTGGGTAAGAGACCGTGGTCTCGGCATTGCCTCCCTGTCAGCATCGAGGTTAAATAATTCAATAAAAAGGACCTTGGGCCTGGTTCCATTCGGACCCCTTCCCATTTGGTGTTCCCAGGTGGAAATGTATACACTACAGTGGAGGCTCCACTTGAAATGTTGGAGGGCTAGGTGGAGCTTACAACTGTCTGGGAGAGCTGCAGGGGTCGGGGCTCAAATGGAACCAGGCCGTTGTATGCCTTTTGCTCTCTTGCCCTATCTCTCTCTGCATGTGTCTGCTGGTTGGTCCTGACAGATTGGCCCTATAGGCTTGCCTTATTTTCCCCACTCCTCTCTCTCTGGCCCTGCTGGTTAAGAGTCTGTATGTGTCAGGTCCCCCCCACCACCAAACCGGTCTTTCCCATCACACCGTGTGCATGCACTGGTGATACGGCTTGACGTGCGCATTAACACATTTGAACAAGGACACTCAGACAGACCAGGCATGCACACACACGTGGACAGACACACGCATTAACAAGCACACACACACGGCAGACAGGCAGACCACACTAACACGGACATGCAATCACACACTACAGACATATTGTAGACACAAATGCACAGTTGCGAGCACACAAAAACAACGACGTGCACTCACAGACTCGTGTATATTGCACACCACAGGCGGCTGGTGGCACCTTAAATGGGGAGGACGGGCTCGTAGTAATGGCTGGAACGGAATAAATGGAATGGTATTAAACACATGGTTTCAATGTGTTGGACACCATTCCATTTACTCCGTTCAAGGCATTATTATGAGACGTCCTCCCTTCACCAGCCTCCTGTGTTTATTATATATGTATGCACATATTTAGCCTTTAGCTCTGCCTGGCCCGGTGTCTTTCTTTTGTGTCAAACTGGTGGTGAATTATGGACCACTCAGTCTCTGAATGCTTCCCTTCGACTCAAACTGTAACTTCAATCAAAGGCCTCTGTCCTCATCTTAATCCCTTATTATGCCTGCGTGCATGGTGGCCAAACAGAATGCCTGGCTCTGTCTGTCCCCATTCAGTTCTTAATGTCTCACTCTGGTGGCCTTAACCCTCCTGTTGTGCCTGTTTCATGTTAGTTCATTCTATGTTCCTGGTCCAAAATGACCGCCCCGTTATAGCTGATTATAGATCCATAATAATACATATACTATCACCTAATGTTGTGTTAGATCTTTGTATCAACTTAAGTTCTTGTGAACATTACAAGTTTTGAACTTCTATTGGCTCTTTATGTCCTGTAGGCCTCATTGACCTGAACTCATTCAACTTGTTTTTGATTAAAAAAACACAAAAAAAGCATAATGTATGGATTATTTTAACTATAACAAATACTCAGATGAAACATATTGTGCTATTTATCACAGACTACTTCAATGTCAGTTTCCTGACCTCTCTCTCTCTCCTCACCTGTGTCATGATCAAAGATATGATCAAGAGCCTCACATACAGTATATCGTTTAGTCATTGTGCTGCCACAGAATGAATTGTGAGCAAGGCCTCAAAAAAGCTTGATATACCAGAGCTGCGAGAAAACTTCTATATATTATTGAAACAATGTTGAGCATGTTTGTGAGAATGCCAACAGGTGTGGTTCCCGTGGGGGGAAGATTCTATTGGGGAAAGGTTCCCGTGGGGTTTGCCATGGAAGCCAAGAAGGGGAGTGACGTGTGTGTGTGTGTGTGTGTGTGTGTGTGTGTGTGTGTGTGTGTGTGTGTGTGTGTGTGTGTGTGTGTGTGTGTGTGTGTGTGTGTGTCCATCTGTGTGTCCATCTGTGAATGGGCATGTGGCAGTCTGTGTCCATCTGTGTGTCCATCATGCATGTGGCAATCTGTGTGTCCATCTGATGAATGGGCATGTGGCAGTCTGTGTCCATCTGTGTGTCCATCTGATGTGTGTCCATCTGTGTGTCCATCTGATGAATGGGCATGTGGCAGTCTGTGTCCATCTGTGTGTCCATCTGATGAATGGGCATGTGGCAGTCTGTGTCCATCTGTGTGTCCATCTGATGAATGGGCATGTGGCAGTCTGTGTCCATCTGTGTGTCCATCTGATGAATGGGCATGTGGCAGTCTGTGTCCATCTGTGTGTCCATCTGATGAATGGGCATGTGGCTGTCTGTGTCCATCTGTGTGTCCATCTGATGAATGGGCATGTGGCAGTGTGTCCATCTGATGAATGGGCATGTGTCATCTGATGAATGGGCTGTGGCAGTCTGTGTCCATCTGTGTGTCCATCTGATGAATGGGCATGTGGAAGTCTGTGTCCATCTGTGTGTCCATCTGATGAATGGGCATGTGGCAGTCTGTGTCCATCTGATGAATGGGCATGTGGCTGAACTCAAATTTTATACACTAATTGTATTCCCGCCCATTCATTTCTAATGACCGGGAACACCACACGTGTACAAAAGTTTAATAAAACACCCAAAATGTAATGAATCATCCAAATGTGTTTTGTGTGTTCAGATGCCCTGTGTGGACAAAGTCATGGAACCTTATGACAATCAGATTACATGAACTACAATTTTCAGAGAGAGAACTTGTAAATCTGTCCAATTCGACCGGAGCACAACAGCAGGGTTAAGAGGAAGGCCCTGAACTCGAGTTGGAAATTCCCACCAATTAGACGACCTCTCTACTTTACCACTTTAGGACTCCCTGTTGAGGCACAGGATGAGCAATGTGAGAGGAAGTGTTTACAGCTCATTAGAACAGGATGCGCGTGTGTTTGGGCGGGGGGGGGGGGTGTATTTATGCAGAAGTGTGTGCCTGTGGAATTGTGCAAACTATGAGTGTTTGCCCATGTGTGTCCACTCAAACAAAGCAGGTTTGATTTCCACAGTAAGATGCCCAGTTTCAAAAGTGAGTTTTGTCCAGCCAGTTCCACTGAGCAACAGGGGGGGGGCTCTACCATTGATCCAAGTTCCAATTCACTGATGTCCAGAAACCTATTCTCATTTCCAAGAGGGATTGAAGACTTGTATCCATCGATTTCTGCAACGTTAGTGATGTTTTACGTCTGTGTGGCTTTGTTTGTTCCCTCCCTGCAGACAATGTGGATACAGCAAGGCCAGTCAAGAGGGAGACGAAGAGCTCTACTTCCAATGTGAGTAACTGTGGCGACACACACTTCCTCTCTGTGTGTGTGTTGAGTCTGCACTCTATGGATGGAGGAGGAGTCTGCTAGTGTGTTGTTGAGAGAGATTACTTGTGAGGTATTAACTTGTGCGTGGCCATTAAGGCTTCATTCCGCGTGTGTGTTTAGGCTACACTGAACACACCGCTCCAGTCCATTAGATGGTGTGTGAGGCGGGATGTGATGGAGAGAGATGGAAATAAATGGGGATGGAGGGAGGAGGATGAGGGAGGGAGGGAGGGAGGGAGGGAGGGAGGGAGGGAGGGAGGGAGGGAGGGAGGGAGGGAGGGAGAGGGAGGGAGGAGAGGAGGGAGGAGGATGAGAGGGGGAATGACGAGAAGGGAATTGATAGATGGAACAAAGGCAACGTGGGAGGAGTAAGAAGACAGAGAGTGGGGGCCAGTCAGATGATTTGCCGTCCCCCGAGAAGGAAGGGTTTGAATGTGTGTCGCAAACTTTTAGAGTTGCCCGTGTCTCTGTTTTACCATCAACCTATTTGAAGGGCTTTGTTTGACAGATTGTGGGCGGTTTGACATTTTTCCTGTGTGTGTGCGTGTTTGTGTGTGTGTGTTTGTTGAGAATTAAATATGCCCGGAAAATAACACGCCATCAGTCGACGAGCTCACACACACACTTTCTCCCAGACGTGAACAAATGCAGACAGACATCTACACACACTAAAAGCGTACACACGCTGACACACGTACTCACTCCCCCTTGGTAACAATACATTTGCAGTCTCTCGGGAACCCCTACAGCACAGTGTTTCCCTACCCTGGACCCCGAGTATCCCCAAGGGTACCGTGGTCCTGGACAACACTGTTCTAGCATGCTGTACTGAATGTTGCTGCCCATCTAACCCATCAGTTAGGACACGAAGCTGTTTCCTCCCCCATCGGTGGGTCTCATTACGTCTGTGTGTGTGCATGCCTTCATGCGTGTGTATCTCTCGTGCAATCATGCAGTGTTTATATCCGTTAATTTCCCCCCCAATCGCTTGTGGCAAAGACATGGTTAACCCTGAAACAAATCAGCTACACAAGAAGCCCAAGCAGGAAGAGAGGGAAGGAGGGAGAGGGAGAGGGAGAGGGAGAGGGAGAGGGAGAGAGAGAGAGAGAGAGAGAGAGAGAGAGAGAGAGAGAGAGAGAGAGAGAGAGAGAGAAATGAATCAAAACTGGTGTTGGCCTGCTTTAATTAATGTTGTGTGGTTACAAAACCCATTGCTTTGGAAAAGAGGATATTCGATCCTTCCACTTAACACTGGCCAGCTGGAATGGAGAAGTTTTCATTTTCTCTGCAATCAGACTGTGTGTGTGTGTGTGTGTGTGTGTGATCAATAAGCTGTTATGAGACAGTGAGTCGAGACCTGGTCGATTTAGAGTTGTAATCACATTTCAGAACCAGTCTGGCCCAAAGGCTTCTGGGAAGGCCCGGCATCTTAGGTAGAAGTAGGGCCTAAGTACCACTGGTTTTGAATCCTCAGAGTAATTAAGTCCAATTTGGGGTATATCCTGATCCTAGATCTGTTTCTAAGGGTAACTTCATCCCAGAACTAGTCTTGTACTGCGGGGGTGACTGCGTAAGAGGTCAAAGATTAGGTATTGAAAAGTCCATTGGCTAGTGGCGAGAGTGTACATTTATTGGTCATTGGTCATGAGCCACATAGTAGTTAAAGGCTGAGGGGCTAGTCAGGGTTGAATAGGGTTTAGAGACTAGTAATGGACTTACAAGGGAGATCAAATCAAATCATCATGTTCAGATCAAATCATTTTAACTTTACACCTTTCATAATGGATTGCAGGTTAGAAAGCAAGAGTTTACAAGACAGACATTTAGTGGGTTCACAGATACTTGTGGGATAGGAACTGAATATATATTCCTTTGTTGCAGGTAGAGTTTTTAGGTTGCCTTGTGAGGATAGAAACTGATAACAAAGTGACACTAAGGCCTTTTACCTCAGGATTTTCTCTCTCCTGACAAGTATTTCCTGCCCTAGTTCCTAGTGAATATTTATTATTGTTTTTCCTCAGCAGTTCTGAAGTCATAAGAGACAACCCCCTTGAACTGAGCTACTGTCTCCAGGAAATGTGAGCTGCACAAATAAGACATACAGTGATGTGGTTGATTCCCTTTTTCCCCAAGTAGCACAATAGGTGAGAAGGTGGTGACGGGACAAACGATGGAGTCCGATTTTAAAACACACCATCCATACAGTGGTTGTCAAACGAAAGACTACACCAGATTGCCACATATGTCGTGATGTATTTTGCGTGCCTTCAATACGGTTTTGTGACTCACAAACAGGACTGGCGTGTGTAGTTTCTGTGGTGTTGTGGTAGATTGTTGCAGGTTGTAATCTTGCGTGACTTTCCGTGTCCCACAGTTAAGATCCCGACCCGGAGGACCTACATAGACCCAGAGACGTGTGAGGATCTGGTGCAGGCTGTCCTCACCTTTGCCAAAGAGCTCGACAACTCCAGCATCAAGATAGAGAGAATTGTCCACACAGGTACTGAGACAGTGCTTTGGCTTTCGTATACTCTCATATTCTCTTTCTTTGTACTTCTGTCTCTTATCTTTGCCAATTTTCACTCCTCTATCTCCCCTCCCTGTTTGCCCTGTTTTTATCTCCTTCTCTCTCTCTCGCTATCTCTCTCCTCATCTCTCTCTCTCTCTCTCCTCATCTCTCTCTCTCATCTCTCTCTCTCTCTCCTCATCTCTCTCTCTCTCCTCATCTCTTACTCACCCCCACCTCTCTCTCTGATAAACCAGCACTGCAGTCCGCTATCTAACCCCGTCTCTGTGTCTCCACCTGCAGGTGACTTTGGGGAGGTGTGTCGTGGCTGTCTCAAGCTGCCCAGTAAGCGGGAGCTTCCGGTGGCCATCAAGGCACTGAGGGCCGGCTGCTCAGAGAAACAGAGGCGCTCCTTCCTCAGCGAGGCCGGGATACTGGGACAGTTTGACCACTCCAACATCGTCCGTCTGGAGGGAGTCATCACCAGCGGTGAGCTAGTTACCGAAATCTTAAATAAACCCTTAGCCCCTATGCATTTACACCTAGCTCCTATTTACTATGCTTTATAGAGGGCAACTGTCTGGGGGGGGCATTTACTGAACAGACCACACAACCACAAAACGATTACTCATTGGCAGATGGACAGCAGTTGAATTCCAGCAGAGAAGGGAGAGGGGGATAAGGTTAATGGAGAAAGGTAGGTGAGGAGAGTTTCAGAGGGGCAGATGAGGTAGAACCAGGGTTGAAAGGAATGGGACTGGTGCCTGCCTGCCTGAACACACACTGTGCACCGTACGACTGCAGCAGATGTGTTGGATACGGTAATTGGTGCTAGAGACACAGCAGGACTCTGAAACGCACTCTAATCTTCCCCGCCACCTTACACACACCCTCACACGTGTGCATGCTCACACACCGGTGTGCATACACACTCATTCAAACTGTCGCACACCACACACACCGCCCTCGGATTGCAAATCACCCCACTAGCCCGCCATTCGAACCCCTTCCACCCCCACAGCCCACCTGTCAGCCCCCACCACCTCTCCCTCCATCAGAGGGCTCCAGCACTACAGAGAGGGTCATTAGAGAGACAGAGACGTGCGGCTAGCTAAACGTCCAGCAGGGGGCACCAGGGGGAGGTGGTGTAGGATACCGGGTAGTGTGTGGTAGTGTAGGGATGTTGATGTTGGGGGGGGGGCTCAGCAGGATAGTTTGCCTGGTAGGGAAGAAGAGGTAGAGTAGTGAGCCAGAGTAATGATAGTGATTTAGTGAAGCGGTAGTTCTGTATGTTAGTGTTGCATGATAACGTATGATGTGGTAGAACAGAGTGATGGGGTAATGTCATGGTTTTAGTCCTGTCTGCCTCTCCTCCAGTCTGTCTGTTTGGGATAGAGGGTGCCTCAGGGAGGCTGATGGTGTCCATTTATAAGGCACTTAGATCACAGCCAGCAAGAGGTATATGTGTGTGTGTGTGCGTGCTCAGTTTCCATGTTACTTTGCTCCATCTCTGGCTGACGTGCACACACACACACACACACACACACACACACACACTAGCTGGTCACTAAAGGGAGCCTTTACTTCCTGTATTTCTAATGGAGCAGCATCCTTTTCTCCTCAGCTGGCTGCTCTCTCCCTCACCCTCACCATCTCTCCCTCCTTATCCCAGCGCTCTTTCTGTCCCCTCTTCTTCTACTTTTTGTGTGTTCTTTCCCTCTCCCGTTCCCTCATTCCTACCCCAGTGCCGTCTCCTACTGTCCTCTCTTCTTCCCCCTCTCAGGTTTCTGTCTTCTCTCCCTTCACTATTTTGATACAGTCTGGCCACCTGCACTCAGCGAGTCTGAGAAGTGTGTGTGTGTGTGTGTGTGTGTGTGTGTGGTGTCATTCAACTTGGTGTGACTGAGAGAGCAGCACACAGGCCATCCTGCTCCTCTCCAGTAGATGAAGGATGGCAGTGCATAACCACTGCTGCCCCCAAGTCAGCTGGACTATAATAATAACGTGTGTGTGTGTGTGTGTAGGTAACACCATGATGATTGTGTTGGAGAGCATGTCCAATGGGCCCCTGGACTCCTTCCTCAGGGTAAGAGTGTGTGCATACTGGAACAGTGTTTACCTCAGCATGAGCCCTGGTCTACTTTCCAAACGTTACAATAGATGGTTGGTATAAAATAAATCCCGAGGCATGTTATGTATCCTTATAAAGCCACATAACTAACCATCATGTCATTGAATCCTTCATAACGGAGTTTGTTCTCCGTCGAAACGGCAATGTATTATATTGCATCTCTACGGTCCTTAACCCTACTATCGACCCCCTCCTCCCCCCCCTCCAGAAGCACGAGGGCCAGCTCTCCGTGCTCCAGTTGATGGACATGCTGGGGGGCGTGGCCTCTGGGATGAAGTACCTGACCGAGATGGGCTTCGTCCACCGCCGCCTGGCTGCCCACAAGGTACTGGTCAACGCCAGCCTGGGCTGCAAGGTGTCCGGCTTCAGACCCTTCCAAGAGGACAAGATGGAGGCCATCTACAGCACAATGGTGAGACTACTGACTGATATTCTATTACAAGTAAAAAAGTATATTACTAGATATATGTATATATTTAACTAGTACTATATATTACAATTATATATTTTTTTAAATCTATTATATTACTACCTAGTCTTTACTCTTCACCCATAGAGGTCATCTCCAGCACACTGGTGAAGGGACTGACTGATATTATATTACTAGTAAAAAAGAATATTACTTGTTATATTTCTTTACTAGTACTGTGTATTATATATATTTTTAAATAATATATTACTACCTATAGTCTTTATTCTTTACCCATAGAGGTCATCTACACCACGCTGGTGAGACTACTGACTGACATGTACTGATATTTACATGGTTGAAAACCTTATTGTTTACAACCTTCTTTAGTCTCACTGTGATAGGTAATACATATATGTACTATATTGTTTACATTGTTTCCTACTTTGTTTAGCCTTTACCCATATAGACCACACTGGTGAGAGACCTAGCTGATATCTTCTCCTGTTAAATATATTACTCCTAATAAATACAAAAAATCTCATTTTATAAAAAAATGCTATAAAAATCATACATTCAAAAAAAAAAAAATCATACATTCAAATGACAATGACAGAAGCCCCATTGAAGCCGGCGGGAGAGGTGTGCTTCTTTTTGTATTTCCCTTTTATGTTGAATCTGATGTGCAAGTGTGTGTGCAGTGCAGACTATGATTTAAAAATGCATTCTATAATGAATCCGTGTTTCCCTGTGGTTTCTCCTTCTCTTTGTCTGACTCCCTTTTTTCCACTCTCTTTTGGTTGACAGTGGTTGATTTCGATTAGATTTAGATGAGGCAGTGTGTAGGATACATTTGATTTGACTGTACATTACATGATGATTTAAGAGTAACTGCGTTTCAAACTATGCAACATCGGGAACCAGAACTATTCTGGAGTAGCGATGAAGTACAACTTGAATGGCGATTCAGAAAATCCGTTTTCCTTGTGGCACATTTTATTTCCAAAGCGTGGAAGTCGTGACAAGATAAGTTTTTTTTGTGTTTCAATTGTATTCATTTCGGTAGGAATGACTACGCTACTCTCTTACTGGTTGCCCATGTTCCTAAATGTCTACTGACCCGTAGCACTCACATCTGTAGCCATGAGGTGCTTTGAAAGGCTGGTCATGGCTCACACCAACACCGTTATCCCAGAAACACTAGACGCACTCCACACTGCCCTTTCACACCTGGACAAAAGGAACACCTACGTGAGAATGCTATTCATTGACTTCAGCTCAGCGTTCAACACCATAGTGCTCTCAAAGCTCATCAATAAGCTAAGGACCCTGGGACTAAACACCTCCCTCTGCAACTGGATCCTGGACTTCCTGACGGGCCGCCCCCAGGTGGTAAGGTTAGGTAACAACACATCTGCCACGCTGATCCTCAACACTGGAGCCCTTCAGGGGTGCGTGCTCAGTCCCCTCCTGTACTCCCTGTTCAGCCACGACTGCATGGCTGCGCACGACTCCAACACCATCATTAAGTTTGCAGACGACACAACAGTGGTAGGCCTCATCACTGACAACGATGAGACAGCCTATAGGGAGGAGGTCAGAGAATTGACCGGGTGGTGCCAGAATAACAACCTATCCCTCAGTGTAATCAAGACAAAGGAGATGATTGTGGACTACAGGAAAAGGAGGACCGAGCACGTCCCCATGCTCATTGACGGGGCTGTAGTGGAGCAGGTTGAGAGCTTCAAGTTCCTCTGTGTCCACATCACCAACAAACTAGAAAGGTCCAAACACACCAAGAAAGTTGTGAAGAGGGCACGACAACGTCTATTCCTCAGGAAACTAAAAAGATTTGGCATGTGTCCTACTTCTACAGCTGCAACATCGAGCGCACTGGTTGCATCACTGCCTGGTACGACAACTGCTTGGCCTCCGACCGCAAGGCACTACAGAGGGTAGTGCGTACGGCCCAGTACATCACCGGGGCTAATCTGCCTGCCATCCAGGACCTCTATACCAGGCGGTGTCAGAGGAAGGCCCTAAAAATGTTCAAAGACTCCAACCACCCCAGTCATAGACGGTTCTCTCTGTCCCAGAGCACCAAGTCTAGGACCAAAAGCCCATATCAACAGCTTTTACCCCCAAGCCAAAAGACTCCTGAACAGCTAATCAAATGGCTACACAGACTATGCTCCCCCCCGCCAACCCCTTTTTTACGCTGCCTTTTTTACGCTGCTGCTACTCTCTGTTTCGTATAATGTTTACATACCCTACATTATTCATCTCATATGTATACGTATATACTGTGCT
Organism: Oncorhynchus masou masou; assembly: GCF_036934945.1. Taxonomy (NCBI): domain Eukaryota; kingdom Metazoa; phylum Chordata; class Actinopteri; order Salmoniformes; family Salmonidae; genus Oncorhynchus; species Oncorhynchus masou. The sequence continues at coordinate 38,797,808 of NC_088223.1, read as the reverse complement.
CTATCATCTACTGCATCCTTATGTAATACATGCATCACTAGCCACTTTAACTATGCCACTTTGTTTACATACTCATCTCATATGTATATACTGTACTCGATACCATCTACTGCATCTTGCCTATGCTGCTCTGCACCATCACTCATTCATATCTTTATGTACATATTCTTTATCCCCTTACACTGTGTATAAGAAATTAGTTTTGGAATTGTTAGTTAGATTACTTGTTGGTTATTATTGCATTGTCGGAACTGGAAGCACAAGCATTTCGCTACACTCGCATTAACATATCTGCTAACCATGTGTATGTGACAAATAAAATTTGATTTGATTTATCATCTATGCATAGTCACTTTAATTCATCCTACATGTACAGTGCCTTGCGAAAGTATTCGGCCCCCTTGAACTTTGCGACCTTTTGCCACATTTCAGGCTTCAAACATAAAGATATAAAACTGTATTTTTTTGTGAAGAATCAACAACAAGTGGGACACAATCATGAAGTGGAACGACATTTATTGGATATTTCAAACTTTTTTAACAAATCAAAAACTGAAAAATTGGGCAAAAGGTCTGAAATGTGGCAAAAGGTCGCAAAGGGGGCCGAATACTTTCGCAAGGCACTGTACATATTACCTCAAATAGCACAACTAACCGGTACACCCGCACGTTGACTCTGTACCGGTACCACCACCTGTACATAGCCTCGCTACTGTAATTTTTTACTGTTTTTATTTACTTATCTATTGTTTACCTAATACCTATGTTTTACTTAAGCACTGCACTGTTGGTTAAGGGCTTGTAAGTAAGCATTTCACTGTAAGGTCTACACCTTTTGTATTCGGCGCACGTGACAAATAGACTTTGATATGATGTACGTACAGTACCAGTCAAAAGTTTGGACACGCCTACTCATTCAAGAGTTTTTCTTTAGTTTGACTATTTTCTACATTGTAGAATAATAGTGGACACATCAAAACTATGAAATAACATATATGGAATCACGTAGTAACCAAAAAAGTGTTAAACAAATCAAAGTATATTTTATATTTGAGATTCTTCAAAGTATCCTCCCTTTGCCTTGACGAAAGCTTTGCACACTCAAGGCATTCTCTCAACCAGCTTCATGAGGAATGTTTTTCCAACAGTCTTGAAGGAGTTCCCACATATGCTGAGCACTCGTTTGGCTGCTTCTCCTTCACTCTGTTGTCCAACTCATCCCAAACCATCTCAATTGGGTTGAGGTCAGGTGACTGTGGAGGCCAGGTCATCTGATGCAGCACAGCCTGGAGGTGTGTTTTGGGTCATTGTCCTGTTGAAAACAAATGATAGTCCCACTAAACACAAACCAGATGGGATGGCGTATCGCTGCAGAATGCTGTGATAGCAATGCTGGTTAAGTGTGCCATGAATTCTAAATAAATCACAGACAGTGTCACCAGTAAATCAACCCCACACCATCACACCTCCTCCTCCATGCTTCATGGTGGGAACCACACATGCGGAGATCATCCATTCACCTACTCTGCGTCTCACAAAGACACAGCAGTTGGAACAAAAAAAATCTCAAATTTGGACTCATCAGACCAAAGGACAGATTTCCACCGGTCTAATGTCCATTGCTCGTGTTTCTTGGCCCAAGCAAGTCTCTTCTTATTGGTGTCCTTTAGTAGTTTTTTTTTTAAACAATTCAACCATGAAGGCCTGATTCACACTGTCTCCTCTGAACAGTTGATGTTGAGATGTGTTTGTTACTTGAACTCTGAAGGAGTTAACTCTGCTGCACAATATAAATTCATTAGAGGTAACTCCGGGTCTTCCATTCCACACCCTAATCTGGTGGTCCCAGCGCGCACGACCCACGTGGAGTTCCTGGTCTCCGGTAGCCTCTGGAACTGCCGATCTGCGGCCAACAAGGCAGAGTTCATCTCAGCCTATGCCTCCCTCCAGTCCCTCGACTTCCTGGCACTGACGGAAACATGGATCACCACAGATAACACTGCTACTCCTACTGCTCTCTCTTCGTCCGCCCACGTGTTCTCGCACACCCCGAGAGCTTCTGGTCAGCGGGGTGGTGGCACCGGGATCCTCATCTCTCCCAAGTGGTCATTCTCTCTTTCTCCCCTTACCCATCTGTCTATCGCCTCCTTTGAATTCCATGCTGTCACAGTTACCAGCCCTTTCAAGCTTAACATCCTTATCATTTATCGCCCTCCATGTTCCCTCGGAGAGTTCATCAATGAGCTTGATGCCTTGATAAGCTCCTTTCCTGACGACGGCTCACCTCTCACAGTCCTGGGCGACTTTAACCTCCCCACGTCTACCTTTGACTCATTCCTCTCTGCCTCCTTCTTTCCACTCCTCTCCTCTTTTGACCTCACCCTCTCACCTTCCCCCTACTCACAAGGCAGGCAATACGCCCGACCTCATCTTTACTAGATGATGTTCTTCCACTAACCTCATTGCAACTCCCCTCCAAGTCTCCGACCACTACCTTGTATCCTTTTCCCTCTCGCTCTCATCCAACACTTCCCACACTGCCCCTACTCGGATGGTATCGCGCCGTCCCAACCTTCGCTCTCTCTCCCCCGCTACTCTCTCCTCTTCCATCCTATCATCTCTTCCCTCTGCTCATACCTTCTCCAACCTTTCTCCTGATTCTGCCTCCTCAACCCTCCTCTCTTCCCTTTCTGCATCCTTTGACTCTCTATGTCCCCTATCCTCCAGGCCGGCTCGGTCCTCCCCTCCCGCTCCGTGGCTCGATGACTCATTGCGAGCTCACAGAACAGAGCTCCGGGCAGCCGAGCGGAAATGGAGGAAAACTCGCCTCCCTGCGGACCTGGCATCCTTTCACTCCCTCCTCTCTACATTTTCCTCCTCTGTCTCTGCTGCTAAAGCCACTTTCTACCACTCTAAATTCCAAGCATCTGCCTCTAACCCTAGGAAGCTCTTTGCCACCTTCTCCTCCCTCCTGAATCCTCCTCCCCCTCCCCCCCCCCTCCTCCCTCTCTGCAGATGACTTCGTCAACCATTTTGAAAAGAAGGTCGACGACATCCGATCCTCGTTTGCTAAGTCAAACGACACCGCTGGTTCTGCTCACACTGCCCTACCCTGTGCTCTGACCTCTTTCTCCCCCTCTCTCCAGATGAAATCTCGCTTCTTGTGACGGCCGGCCGCCCAACAACCTGCCCGCTTGACCCTATCCCCTCCTCTCTTCTCCAGACCATTTCCGGAGACCTTCTTCCTTACCTCACCTCGCTCATCAACTCATCCCTGACCGCTGGCTACGTCCCTTCCGTCTTCAAGAGAGCGAGAGTTGCACCCCTTCTGAAAAAACCTACACTCGATCCCTCCGATGTCAACAACTACAGACCAGTATCCCTTCTTTCTTTTCTCTCCAAAACTCTTGAACGTGCCGTCCTTGGCCAGCTCTCCCGCTATCTCTCTCAGAATGACCTTCTTGACCCAAATCAGTCAGGTTTCAAGACTAGTCATTCAACTGAGACTGCTCTTCTCTGTATCACGGAGGCGCTCCGCACTGCTAAAGCTAACTCTCTCTCCTCTGCTCTCATCCTTCTAGACCTATCGGCTGCCTTCGATACTGTGAACCATCAGATCCTCCTCTCCACCCTCTCCGAGTTGGGCATCTCACGCGGCCCACGCTTGGATTGCGTCCTACCTGACAGGTCGCTCCTACCAGGTGGCGTGGCGAGAATCTGTCTCCTCGCCACGCGCTCTCACCACTGGTGTCCCCCAGGGCTCTGTTCTAGGCCCTCTCCTATTCTCGCTATACACCAAGTCACTTGGCTCTGTCATAACCTCACATGGTCTCTCCTATCATTGCTATGCAGACGACACACAATTAATCTTCTCCTTTCCCCCTTCTGATGACCAGGTGGCGAATCGCATCTCTGCATGTCTGGCAGACATATCAGTGTGGATGACGGATCACCACCTCAAGCTGAACCTCGGCAAGACGGAGCTGCTCTTCCTCCCGGGGAAGGACTGCCCGTTCCATGATCTCGCCATCACGGTTGACAACTCCATTGTGTCCTCCTCCCAGAGTGCTAAGAACCTTGGCGTGATCCTGGACAACACCCTGTCGTTCTCAACCAACATCATGGCGGTGGCCCGTTCCTGTAGGTTCATGCTCTACAACATCCGCAGAGTACGACCCTGCCTCACACAGGAAGCGGCGCAGGTCCTAATCCAGGCACTTGTCATCTCCCGTCTGGATTACTGCAACTCGCTGTTGGCTGGGCTCCCTGCCTGTGCCATTAAACCCCTACAACTCATCCAGAACGCCGCAGCCCGTCTGGTGTTCAACCTTCCCAAGTTCTCTCACGTTACCCCGCTCCTCCGCTCTCTCCACTGGCTTCCAGTTGAAGCTCGCATCCGCTACAAGACCATGGTGCTTGCCTACGGAGCTGTGAGGGGAACGGCACCGCAGTACCTCCAGGCTCTGATCAGGCCCTACACCCAAGCAAGGGCACTGCGTTCATCCACCTCTGGCCTGCTCGCCTCCCTACCATTGAGGAAGTACAGTTCCCGCTCAGCCCAGTCAAAACTGTTCGCTGCTCTGGCCCCCCAATGGTGGAACAAACTCCCTCACGACGCCAGGACAGCGGAGTCAATCACCACCTTCCGGAGACACCTGAAACCCCACCTCTTCAAGGAATACCTAGGATAGGATAAGTAATCCTTCTCACCACCCCCCCCTTAATGATTTAGATGCACTATTGTAAAGTGGCTGTTCCACTGGATGTCAGAAGGTGAATTCACCAATTTGTAAGTCGCTCTGGATAAGAGCGTCTGCTAAATGACTTAAATGTAATGTTAAATGATTCCTGTGGCGGTCCTCATGAGAGCCAGTTTCATCATAGCGCTTGATGGTTTTTACGACTGCACTTGAAGAAACATTTAAAGTGTTTAAACAGATTAAGAAAATAAATTCTACAAATTAACTTTTAACAAGGCACACCTGTTAATCGAAATGCATTCCAGGTGACAACCTCATGATGCTGGTTGAGAGAATGCCAAGAGTTTGCAAAGCTGTCATCAAGGCAAAGGGTGGTTACTTTAATAAAGCTAATATATAAAATATATGTTTATTGGTCACTACATGATTCCAAATGTGTTATTTCATAGTGTTGTTGTCTTCACTATTATTCTACAATGTAGAAAATAAAGAAAAACCCTTGAATAAGTAGGTGTGTCCAAACGTTTGACTGTTACTGTATGTGTTTGCATATCTAAGTATGATCATTTTATTTGTGGACTGGGCATCCTGATGCATGACACAATAATCAAATAAATAAATAGCAAATATATAATAATCATAGTGTAGTAGGATGTTGAAATGTAGATTCTAGCATAGGCTACATGAAACATACTCATACAAGATGGCCAGTGTCAAGTGTGGAGTTGAACGTGTGAATTGAAAATCTCTCTCTCTCTCTCTCTCAGCATGCGGGGAAGAGTGTGGTGTTGTGGACAGCCCCAGAGGCCATCCAGTACCACCGTTACAGCTCAGCGTCTGACGTCTGGAGCTTTGGCATCGTCATGTGGGAGGTCATGTCCTACGGAGAGAGACCCTACTGGGACATGGGCAACCAGGACGTGAGTAGAGTGACTGTCTCTCTCTCTCCCTCTACACTCAACCTTCTCCTCTCTAGTCTCTTTATCCAACTCATCTCTCTCGCTCTCTTCACTCAACCTTCTCGTCTCTAGTCTATCCATCTCATCTCTGTAACTCATCTCTCTCTCTACACTCAACCTTCTCCTCTCTAGTCTCTTTATCCATCTCATCTCTGTAACTCATCACTCTCTCTACACTCAACCTTCTCGTCTCTCGTCTATCCATCTCATCTCTGTAACTCATCTCTCTCTCTACACTTGACCTTCTCCTCTCTAGTCTCTCTATCCATCTCATCTCTGTAACTCATCTCTCTCTCTACACTCGACCTTCTCCTCTCTAGTCTCTTTATCCATCTCATCTCTCTCGGTTGATCGTGCTCTCTGTCTTTCTCTCTGTCTCTCTGTCTTTCTCTCTGTCTCTCTCTCATTCCCTTTGATCTTTATCCACATGTGCATCTCTGTCCCCTCCCTCACCCCATTCCCTATGCTGTCTCCTTCTCTACATATTCATCTCTCTCCTATACTTTCTCTTCTCTTGTGCTAGCTCTCTCTCTCTCTCTCTCTCTCCCCCCGTCTTCTCTGTCCCCTCTAAAACGGTGCGAACTTTTTGACTTGGGCTATAGCTCAGATCTTATTAGAGGGAAAGCCACGGGTGCTTCTCTAAAAGTCTCTTTGAGCTCTAAGTCCCCAGCATAAGTCCTCTCCGTGACCAATCCTGTTTCTCTTAAGGACACCATGTCGCTTTTTGGTGGCGGTCCCAAAGTGCCACCACGATCCCCGCTCTTAGAGGAAGCCTAAAATCCCGGCAGGAAGCGGCACTCTCTTTAAGGAAATGTGAAATATAGCTATTTTAGGAGGGTGAGAAGATTTGTCCAATCGCTAGGACCCTGCCGCCGCGAGTTTGTGTCGATGAGGGCGTGTGTTTTGGTTCCCTTCTCCCCTCCCTCTCAATTTTTCAGAGGGATCGCTTTTTTTTCGCTTTGGAAGAAAACCCCCAAAACTTCAAAAGAGTGCAGAAAATGTTGCGTAAGACTTTGTTGAAGAGAAAAGTGAGAGTGCTTTTGAGCCAACATGCCTTTGATCCAAGGCCGTGTCATGAATGGCATTCAAAGGTATTAGAGGAGATAGAGGGTTAATCAGAGTTCACAAAGTTCACACTTAAGCCAACAGCTTGTTCATGCTAATACGCTGGCTAAATCTTTCCACTAATCCGAATGATAAAAAGGCAAACTAGACGACCATGAAATGTTGAAATGAATTACCATGAACCGTCCCTCAGCTAGGACATGAACCGGGACGGTGTATTACTAGCTTACCTTTTCAATATCCAGACTCTGTGTCTACCTCTATGTTCACAGTACTAAACTCTCCAAAAGAAATGTCAAAGGCCAAGCTGGCTGAGCCCTTGAGATATTAATGCATTAAACAAATACATCATTTCACCATTATCTCACGCAGCCCACACGCTGCCCTAACATGCCCCTTTTCTTTTTAGCTCTGATTAAATGGAAAATGTCCGCCAATGAAGAAACACTTTAGGAACACTGTTTGGTTAAATCGGAGGTCAGGACAGAACTGAAGAGGTCTGTGTTTTTAGTGAATGTGGAACATTTTCAAAGTTTTTTTTCCGAAGAGCTTTTTCTAGGGAGCAGTGTTAGAACACGGTGCTTTAAAGGGGGAGAATATATTTTTGTATTTAGAAGTCTTTATGGGGGATAAATCTGTTTGCTGGATTAGCGCTTTTGAAAGAACCTTTGAATAAAGAGATTGTTTTGGTGTCGTTTTGTTGTCGGAGATCTCCTGAAGCCACTTTAGACTGAGATGGTGTCATCGCTCACTATCAACATTTCTCCCTGTAAGTTAACACCCCTTTCTCTCCCGCCATCTCCTCTCCGTCTCGTCCTAGGTGATCAAAGCGATAGAGGATGGCTTCCGCCTGCCCGCCCCTATGAACTGTCCACCCCACCTCCACCAGCTGATGTTGGACTGTTGGCAGAAGGAGAGGACCGAGAGACCCACCTTCAGCCAGATCCACTCGGCTCTCAGCAAGAGCATCCGCAGCCCCAACGGCATCGGCTCCTCCACACTGGCACGCAGGTAGGACATAGGCCCCTGCAAACCATACTTAACACGGGCTAAACAAGGGTCAATATACAGGCTAACAGGTAACAGACTTTGCTAGCCAACATGGGCTGGCATCGGTAGGGTTTGTTTATGTCGTCCAAGCAGGTCTCCCACTTCCCACTCAGTTTTGATATCAGAGTAGAAATACTACCGCTTATGGTAACAATAGACTCATGCATCCCTTCCTGAAATCTATCTCTCTCTCTCTCTCTCCCCTTCTATCCGTAGAACCCTCCCTCAGCTAGGAACCCTCCCTCTGGGCTCCTCCATCTCTCTGGCAGAGCGGACTCTTCCGTCGTTCCCCTCGTTTAACTCGGTAGGGGAGTGGTTGGATGCGGTGGACATGGGGCGCTACAAGGACAACTTCACCGCGGCAGGATACTGCTACCTGGAGTCTGTGGCCCGTATGACAGTCCAGTGAGTGGCTCTAAGTGTGTGTGTGCGGGTGGGCGAGCGAGCGAGAGAGAGAGAGAGCGTTGATGCACAAACAAGTATGTTGCTGGTGCATCTGAATATCATGAGTTGGTATAGTCTAACTGATATCTTTGTGCTGTGGTCGTTCTCCACAGAGATGTATTGAGTCTAGGCATCACCTCTCTGGAGCACCAGAAACAGATCCTGTCTGCCATCCAGACCCTTAGAGCCCAGGTCATCCAGATGCACGGCAGAGGGGTGCAGGTCTGACACACACACACACGTGCAAATGGACGGACGGACGGATAGAAGGATTTTCACAGAGGAGAGACTTGTCTCTCATCCAGATGGACAACATGAAGTGGATAGAGAGATCGGAAGAGATATCGCCACACTGCACCCACTCACTCTTCCTCCTCCTCCCTCTCTCTAAGTCCTTGGGAGCGAGGCATCTTCCAGTCATGTGATCAACGTACTTTGTCAAAAGTCATATGACTTTTGTCTGCACGCTGACCCAAATTGACTGGATGTCCGCTCTGACAACAGGCCCTGGATCAGTAGTTACAGAGACTTAAAACTACCCGGATAGAGAAGTACTGTCCACCTAAAATGTCTGGCACTGCTCTCAAAACATGGGGTAATTACATTTCCTTGATGGAGAAGAACTGTCCCCTCAAGCAGAGTAATACTCTACTGAACCACTTGTCTCAGAACTGAGGTTAAAACCAACCTGGTTAAGAAGTACTGTCCATTACAGGGCTGCCCCTCTACCACTGGTCTCAGAACAGTGGGATAAGGCACTAATGGTGAAAGTTCTGTCTGTCGAACAGGGCTAAAATGATAAAACTGGTCTCAGTTCAATGGTTAAAACATTACTGTTCCGGCCTCTGAAGTGATCGAGTGACTGGTTCCCACAGTGTGGGCGGAGCCCAGGCCGTGTCAAGTCGTACGTAGCCCGACCAATCACGAGGCTGGAAAAAGACTTACCTTCAGAAGGAAACTACTGATTAAAAAATGAAAACTAGAAAACTGTAAATCGAAACAAAGGATTTTCGTGTGTTTGATTGTTAATTTCTATTTAGTCTGTTACACAATTTGTCTTTTTTAAAGTTTTTCCGTTAACCGTCTCTGCTCTCCCGGTGTTTTCTCAGTGTGTGGAATGGCTAATGTCCCTTAGCCGGGATGTCAGTGGTATCATGTAGCGTCTCGCTAATATATTTCTCCTGTCTAAAAAGCATTTTCACTACATGGGTATATTGCACTGTTGAGAATAAAGGTCAAGTCTCAAGCTGACGTATCTGAAATGTATTCATATTTATGTGTGTTTCCAGTTTACAGACTCTCACAACCTGAGGGGACGAGGTTACGAGGGTCATACTTGATTTTTTTCCTATTTTTTTAATTACTAAATAATTTGTGTCATTTTGTGTTTAAGGATGCTGCAAAGCACATGTCCCTTTGGTGTCAAGCATATCCCTTCCTAGCCGTTCTGTTTCTTTTGATTACAGTGTGTATCATAAAGTTTTCTTAATTTTTTTCTAGTTAGAGAGATTCTGTTACTGAATAAGGGTGTTCTGAACCAGAAGAAGATATTATGAAGAGGACTTAAGTATGTTGACTTTTTTCTTCTCCTAGACAGGGGGTGTAGAATCATTTTGATACAGTCAACAAATCTACAGTAGTTGATATAGGACTTATACATTTTGAGTCCAGTGTCGCTGGATGTATGGTATCGATGTGTTGCATTATATATGCAGTATTGCAGTATTTCAGAATGTCGTAGAGTGATCATGTATGTTTTTTTTCCGGGCCAGCAATTCAAGCCGTCATGCATAGGGCCCTGTGTTTTGGTTAATCATGTCACATGACCTGAATTTTAACCTTTTTGTTTAAAGCTTTTTCATCAAACTGTCCCCCCTTTCTTTTTATGTCAGATGGTCCAAGCGCCATCCTCAGACAATTGCTTACATTTTTGGTCTAATTCTCATTTCTGGAAAATGCTTAAAATCAAGGTTAAGTGGTTAACCAAAACACAGGGCCCTAGCTATACATCATGGTTGTACACATAACGTGTTCTAAATGTTCCCACAAATCCCACAACCCCCCACTGTGCAGTCACAAGCCACTCCCATTTGTCAGTATTATGTATTTCAAAACAGGTAACATTTAATTGTAGGCAACATGTTTTGAGGCATTTGATTTATATCATACTCTTGTAGCTCGCTGCAGTGCATTCGGGAAGTATTCAGACCCCTTCACTTCTTCCAAACTTTGTTCCATTATTTTAAAATACTTATTTTAAAATACTTTTCCCCCTCATCAATCTACACACAATACCCCAAAATAACAAAGCGAAAGCAGTTTTTTTGTGTGCAAATTTATAAAAAATGAAAAAGATACCATATTTCCGTAAGTATACAGATCGTTTGCTATCAGACTTGAAATTGAACTTGATCAGGGAGATGACCAAGAACGCGATGGTCACTGACAGAGCTCTAGAGTTCCTCTGTGGAGATGGGAGAAACTTCCAGAAGGACAACCATCTCTGCAGCACTCCACCAATCAGACCTTTATCGTAGAGTGTCCAGACGGAAGCCACTCCTCAGTAAAAGGCACATGACAGCCCGCTTGGAGTTTGCCAAAAGGCACCTAAAGGACTCTGACCATGAGAAACAAGATTCTCTGGTCTGATGAAACCAAGATCGATCTCTTTGGCCTGAATTCCAAGGGTCATGTCTGGAGGAAACCAGGCACCGCTCATCACCTGGCCAATACCATCCCTACGGTGAAGCATGGTGGTGGCAGCATCATGTTGTGGGGATGTTTTTCAGCAGCAGGGACTGGGAGACTAGTTAGGATCGAGGGAAAGATTGTGATGGAAAATGTTATGTTTGTGCTTTTCTAGTAACAAATGTCTGTGTTCATGCAAGTGACTGACTGACTGTGCCTGGGAGTAATCCTCACCATCAGTATCTGCAATTTGCTAGTACACCCAGAACCTTGTTTTGAGAATGAAAGGGATATCTCAGTGTCAAGGTTTCAGCTTGGAGAGAAGAGGCCTTGTGAGGTATTGGTCTGTCACATGCATGAACCAAACGTTAATGATAAATTAATTATGAATGATGAATAGGCTAAATCATGCAAATGTAACTTGTCTGCGTAAGCCGTATGAGATCTAACGGGACTGCCCCGACGAAGCTCACTTCAGACCAGTACTTTATGCATCTAGGTTTGACTGTGACTTCTCCAGCTTGCTGTTAATAAAACAATGATTCATTTAATATTGGCGTTCAGTGTCCCTGTGTAGAATTTCCACGACAAGATGAATGGAACAAAGTACAGAGAGATCCTTGATGAAAACCTGCTTCAGAGCGCTCAGAACCTCAGACTGGAGTGAAAGTTCACCTTTCAACAGGACAATGACCCTAAGCACATGCAGGAGTGGCTTCAGGACAAGTCTCTGAATGCCCTTGAGTTTCCCAGCCAGAGCTCCGGGCTTCAGCCCGATCGAACATCACTGGATGACAAAGCTGAAAATCTGTGCAGAGAACATCCCCATCCAATCTGACAGAGCTTGAGAGGATCTGCAGAGAAGAATGGGAGAAACTCCCCAAATACAGGTGTGCCAAGCTTGTAGCGTCATACCCAAGAAGACTAGGGTGTAATAGCTGCCAAAGGTGCTTCAACAAAGTACTGAGTAAAGGGTCTGAATACTTAATGTGATAATTCAGTTTTTGTTTTTATACATTTGCAAAAAAATCAAAATCTGCGTTTCCTTTGTCATTATGGGGTATTGTGTGTAGATTAATCAGGGGGGGGGGGACTATGTAATCAATTTTAGAATAAGGCTGTAACATAAAGTTTGGAAGAAGTGAAGGGGTCTGAATACTTTCCGAATGCACCATACACAATAGATGTTTTATTGGTTCAGTGCGGATCATAAATGGCATCTTGTAATAGTATCTGGTATGAAAGGACTACCAGTACATTCTCTTTTCTTCCCCTCTCTCTCTTTCCCCCTCTCTTGGTTTTGCCTCAACACCATATATAAACCCATATCATGTTCTGAAAAGATACTCCTATAGACTCTCACACACACACACATATATACATATATATATACACACACTGTTTGTTTATATATAATATATATATATACACACACACACACTGTTTGTTTATATATAATATATATATATATACACACACACACACTGTTTGTTTATATATAATATATATATTGTTTATATATATATAAACAGTCTCAACAGCCCTGTATACACAGACACCAAACTGGACCTTTTCACTTCAGCAAATCAGTCGTTGTTGTCCCCCCCTCTCTGTTTACTCTACCATTACAAAATATGTTTACTGTAAATATGTATTTGAAAATGCAATCTATTTTTATAATTTGTTTGAAGAACAATGTGTTGAAAATATCTGCTCACTGTGTAGGGGTTTTATCGTTTGAATTTAGGGCCATTGCCAATCAACTTGGGTGTTTGGAATTTTAAAACATTTTTTTTTTTTTTTTACCTGTTTAGAAAAACAGATGGCTGTTGCAATATTGACATGTGTTATTAAAAAATCTCCAATAAGAGCAAACATTGTCTGCGTGCTTCAGGCTCTGAGCTTGATCATCTGTTCATCCTTACCCATATGCAATTCTGCTTCATTCCCCTTGTCAAAAGATGCAGTCAATTAGTTTACAAAAAACTCAACTCTTTCAGTTCACCTTTTGTTCTGTTCTTCTCAGCAAACATTCTGTTCACAGCCTTTGCCAATGACTCTCCGGATTGAATCAAGGCCTTCATTGAGAAAGAGCCCTGGAATTGTGCTCAGTTGTGAATCCCGGCCTCAATCTTGTTCTAAAGGAAGCTCCAGCAAACATGGTGGATAAATGAAGATGTCTTACTCAGGCCGTATACGATTGATAAAATTGGTCTCAGTTCCAGTCTACTGTGACACCAATCAAGCCCCCAAGGACTGGAATTTCTCATCCCTTGCTCAAGGGGTGGTTCTCCCATAGGCAGCAATGCGATAGCAGTTGGGTCTGGTCTGCTTTGTTCATTGACTGTATATGTCTCACTTCCTTCTCTGGCTCCACATCAAGGGCAGAACTAATGTGATTGGTTGGATGAAAGCTATGGGCACAGCTTGAGGTGACACATCAGTCGGTGGAGTTTACAGGTGAGTTAAATTTAAAAAAGGCCTTAGGGGTGGTTGCCAAGAACTCAACCAGAGAGGAAGAGGCGAGGCAAGAGGGATAACTTGGCCCAAACTCTGTCTTCTTGTTCAGCAGTCAATGAGTGTAAAATTTGGTTAACAAAAAATGTAATGGCTTATTTGCTTGAATAGACGTTTCGTAATTATTAGGTTGTTAGAAGTGTACCGATATATAGGACACTTGACATCAAATTTGAAAAAGACCTTGCAGTGAAATGCTTACTTAGCCCTTAACGAACAATGCTTAAAAAACAAAGTTCTCTACATTAGACACGTCATTCAAAACTAACAGGTCTTGTGATTTTGTTCGGAAAACACTGCCATTCCAAATGCCACACTCATTGACCGATTACCTACACCCAGTGCTGACCTGTGGAAGCACTTAAAGCTAATGTCTTCACTTAGACATCAGAGCTTGAGCACTATAAATAGCTTTCAGGTTGCCTTTCTTGGTTTGGACAACAATGGAGGCCAATTTTGGAGAGAGAGTTGGAGGAAGAGTAAGGGGTGCGAGGAGGAGGGGGAGGAAAAGCTTATCTGTTTTTCTTCTGTAATATTCACCTTGAAATCTGTATATAAATAGAATGTTTTGAGAAAAAAACACATGTTATTTTCCCCCCCTTGCATTTCTGTTTATAGTGTAAATATATACTGAATATGCATACATACTGTATATATTTGTGTACATACATGTACGTGTGAGTGCCACGACAAACTGCTGTGGACTCCACTACACACTGAACATGCAAAAGACACAAGATTAACTCAGCAAAAAAAGAAGCGTCCTCTCACTGTCAACTGCGTTTATTTTCAGCAAACTTAACATGTGTAAATATTTGTATGAACATAAGATTCAACAACTGAGACATAAACTGAACAAGTTCCACAGGCATGTGACTAACAGAAATGGAATAATGTGTCCCTGAACAAATGGGGGGGTCAAAATCAAAAGTAACAGTCAGTATCTGGTGTGGCCACCAGCTGCATTAAGTACTGCAGTGCATCAGGATGAGCCTGCAGGAAGGGTACCATATGAGGGAGGAGGATGTCTTCCCTGTAACGCCTAGCGTTGAGATTGACTGCAATGACAACAAGCTCAGTCTGATGATGCTGTGACACACCAACCCAGACCATGACGGACCTTCCACCTCCAAATTGATCCCGCTCCTGAGTACAGGCCTCATTCCTTCGACGATGAACGTGAATCTGACCATCACCCCGGGTAAGACAAAACCATGAGTGATGCTGGCCCCCACTGTTCAGGAGAATTGTGGTCTCTCGAACTCCGTAGCCAATGTGAGTAAGACATTTAAGCGCGTTAACTCTCGCAAGATCCCCAGCTGCGTCCTCAGAGCATGCACAGACCAGCTGGCTGGAGCGTTTACGGACAAATTCAATCTCTCCCTATCCCAGTCTGTTGCCCCCACATGCTTCAAGATGTCCACCATTGTTCCTGTACCCAAATGACTATCACCCAGTAGCACTCACTTCTGTCATCATGAGAGGCTAGTCAAGGACCATATCCACCTTACCTTACACCCTAGACCGCACCACGGGAGCATTCTGCGTCTAAGGAAAGCCAGGGAGATCATTGCGGAGCTCAGCCACCCAGGCCATGGACTATTCACTCTGCTACTGTCTGGCAGACGATACAGGTGCATCAGAGCCGTGACCTGGAGGCTTGGAAACCGCTTCTATCACCAGGACATCAGACTGTTGAACAGCCGTCACTAGCCATCTTCCTGCCCGGTACTCTGTCCTACACATTAGAGACTTTTTGGCACGCATACTCTCACACACTCACTCACTCACTCACACAAAATACAGACATGCTCACACACCTCATACACACATACAGAGTCCTGCACACATATACACTCACACACACATATTCACCCATACTCACAAACATACACACACAGCCAACGCTGCTGTCCCTTATAAACACAGCAAAAAAAATAAACAGCCCTTTTTCAGGACCTTGTCTTTCAAAGAAAATTCTTAAAACTCCAAATAACTTCACAGATCTTCATTGTACAGGGTTTGAACACTGTTTCCCATGCTTGTTCAATGAACCATGAACAATTAATGAACATGCACCCGTGGAACGGTCGTTAAAACACTAACAGTTTACAGACGGTAGGCAATTAAGGTCACAGTTATGAAAACTTAGGACACTAAAGAGGCGTTTCTACTAACTCTGAAAAACACCAAAAAAAATATGCCCAGGGTCCCTGTTCATCTGCGTGAACATGCCTTAGGCATGCTGCAAGGAGGCATGAGGACTGCAGATGTGGCCAGGGCAATAAATTGCTATGTCCGTACTGTGAGACGCCTAAGACAGCGCTACAGGGAGACAGGACGGACAGCTGATCATCCTCACAGTGGCAGACCACGTGTAACAACACCTGCACAGGATCGATACATCCGAACATCACACCTGCGGGACAGGTACAGGATGGCAACAACAACTGCCCGAGTTAGACCAGGAAAGCACAATTCCTCCATCAGGGTTCAGACTGTCCGCAATAGGCTTAGAGAGGCTGGACTGAGGGCTTGTAGGCCTGTTGTAAGGCAGGTCCTCACCAGACATCACCGGCAACAACGTCGCCTGTGGGCATAAACCCACCGTCGCTGGACCAGACTGGACTGGCAAATGGGATCTCAATCCTATTGAGCACGTCTGGGACCTGTTGGATCAGAGGGTGAGGGCTAGGGCCGTTCCCCCCAGAAATGTCCGGGAACTTGCAGGTGCCTTGGTGGAAGTGTGGGGAAACATCTCACAGCAAGAACTGGCAAATCTGGTGCAGTCCATGAGGAGGAGATGCATTGCAGTACTTAATGCAGCTGGTGGCCACACCAAATACTGACTGTTACTTTTTATTTTTGACCCCCCCTTTGTTCAGGGACACATTACTCAATTTATGTTAGTCACATGTCTGTGGAACTTGTTCAGTTTATGTCTCAGTTGTTGAATCTTGTTATGTTCATGCAAATTTACACATGTTAAGTTTGACAGTGAGAGGACATTTCCTTTTTTGCTGAGTTTATATAGAGACATTATATGGACACTTAATTTATCTTGTATACAGTTTTTCACACTGTGTATTTATATAGTGTATTCTCAACCTCAATCCCCAAGCACTGACTTGCCAGGAAAAGTCAACGAGTAAGGAGAGAGAAGCAAGGAAGAGCCTTGGAAGGAAATTAAAAAAGAGGGAAAGAGAAAGAGCCACAGAGAGATTGAAAGAAAGAGCGAGTGAACAAAAAAGAGAGGGCGAGAGAGGAAGTACCGTAAAGTCTTGAGTGACTCCCAGCTGTGCGTCGGTAAGGGACGCCTCTCTCTCCTTCTCTCTCACTCAGTAGATTAAAAAGTCCACATAAAGGAGAGAGAAGAGTCCACTTGCAGTTCAATGGTTGAAAGAAAGTGCGCTGGAGCTCAAATCGGCTTCGAGAAATTAATCCCTGTACTGTGGCTGGGCATAAACAAACGGGACAGTGTGTGGATCTGAGAGTGTGTGTGTGTACAGTGAGCTAAGGGCCACCCTGGCAATTCTAGGTGAAAATGTGCGCACACACTCGCTCACTGGGGAGGATAGAGACGTTGAGGCTTTAAAGAAAGTGTAAGAGAGAGAATGCTAAAGTATGGTTATTGGTTGGATAGATGTGAAAAATGAAGGAAATGAGGCAGAAAGAAGACTGAACTGTCCTCCTGTATCTCCAGGGAGAAAAGACTGAACTATCCTCCTGTACTTCCAAGGAGAAAAGACTGAACTATCCTCCTGTACTTCCAAGGAGAAAAGACTGAACTATCCTCCTGTATCTCCAGGGAGAAAAGACTGAACTGTCCTCCTGTATCTCCAGGGAGAAAAGACTGAACTATCCTCCTGTATCTCCAGGGAGAAAAGACTGAACTGTCCTCCTGTATCTCCAGGGGGAAAATAGCAATAACTTCACTTATTCCTAGAACACTTTATTCCTTTCACATCTCTTCTACTTCTTGCTCTCTTTTGTACAAGTACAGAGAACAACTAAGACGCATTATGGCCTGTAGTGCCTTGATCTGATCATGAAGCCCTCCTCATTCTCACTTTTTCTGATGGAAGAGACACCGTTCTCATCAAATCCTCTCTCTCACACACACACACACACACACATCCCTCCCCAGTGTAACCCCCCTGCCTCTTTATCCAATTAGAGGGCACAAGTTCAGTCCTACTAAATCACAACTTTCCAGTGAGCTCAGATTAAACTCTGTGTGACCGCCATGTGGCTTGGGAGCTCCCTCTCTCTCTCTCCTTATACTACAGTTATCACTCACTCACTCTCTCTGTCAGTCATTTGGTCAGTCAGTCAGTGTCTTTCCATCTGTGGATCTTCTTGGATCCATGCTTGTGTAGTAATTGCTTTATTTTACTCCCTACGCTCATCTCAGTCAATATCTCCATGCTTCATCTCTCCCTTCCACATTCCATCCCTCTCTCTCAGTGCCAGGAAACAACCACAGAGCCAACAATCCCTTCATTCTCTCTACTCTATTTTTACTTCCTCGTCATTGGGTGATCTTTCCACTCATCCTGACAGATATGGGATTTAAAGAAGGGCCATCCTACGGTGTTTTTGTGCTCACTCACTCAGTGAAACAGCAGTGGAGAATTACATTAAACTGACACGTGTCATTTCACCCTTTGGTCAGAGAGGGTATTTGTTTGATTGACAGGAGGGAGTTGTGGCTGGGCTTGAAACACCATAGATGATAGAACACTAACTCTGTGTTGTCTGTTTACACTGCTATGCTTTATCTTGGCCAGGTCGCAGTTGCAAATGAGAACTTGTTCTCAACTAGCCTACCTGGTTAAATAAAGGTGAAATAAAAGATGCTGTTTCAAAAGGTGTCTGACACTGCCTCTTGGTGGTGGAATTGTGTATTACTCACATTGCAAACATATTTTCTGCATGCCCTGTACAGTACCTTTGGAAAGTATTCAGACCCCTTGACTTTTTCCACATTTTGTTACGTTCCTGCCTTATTCTAAAGTGGATTGAATAAACAAAATCCACATGTACACAATGACAAAGCAAAAACAGTTATTTTGACATTTTTGCAAATTTGTTAAAAATAAAAGAAATACCTTATTTACCTAAGTATTCAGACCCTTTCCTATGAGATCTGAAAGATCTGAAAGATCTGAAAGATCTGATGAGATCTGAAATTGAGCTCAAGTGCAACCTGTTTCCATTGATCATCCTTGAGATGTTTCTCCAACTTGGTGTCCACCTGTGGTAAATTCAATTGATTGGACATGATTTGGAAAGGCACACACCTATAAGATCCCACAGTTGACAGTGTATTTCAGAGCAAAAAAAACAAGCCATGGGCTCCGAGACAGGATTGTGTCAAGGCACAGATCTGGGGAAGGGTACCAAAAAATGTCTGCAGCATTTAATGTCCCCAAGACCACAGTGGCCTCCATCATTCTTAAATGGATGAAGTTTGGAGCCAGCAAGACTTCCTAGAGATGGCCTGAGCAATAGGGGGAGAAGGGCCTTGGTCAGGGAAGTGACCAAGAACCCGGTGGTCACTGACAGAGCTCCAGAGTTCCTCTGCGGAGATGAGAGAACCTTCATGAAGGACAACCATCTCTGCAGCATTCCACCAATCAGGCCTTTATGGTAGAGTGGCCAGACGGAAGCCAGTCCTCAGTAAAAGGCACATAATAGCCCGCTTGGAGTTTGCCCAAAGGCACCAAAAGACTGACCATGAGAAACAAGATTCTCTGGTCTGATGAAATCAAGATTGAACACTTTGGCCTGAATGCCAAGTGTCACATCTGGAGAAAACCTGTTACTATCCCTATGGTGAAGCATGGCAGTGGCAGCATCCTGCTGTGAGGATGTTTTTCTTCAGCAGGGACTGGGAGACTAGTCAGGATAGGATCGATGGCAAAGATGAACGGATGAACAATGATTAATTTAATATTTACTTTGTGTCCCTGTGTAGAATTTCCACGACAAGATGAAAGGAACAAAGTACAGAGAGATCCTTGATGAAAACCTGCTCGAGCGCTCAGGACCTCAGACTGGGGTGAAGGTTCACCTTCCCACAGGACAACAACCCTAAGCACACAGCCAAGACAACCCTGGAGTGGCTTTGGGAGAAGTCTCTGAATGTCCTAGAGTGGCCCAGTCAGAGCCCGGATTTGAACCTGATAAACCATCTCTGGAGAGACCTGAAAATAGCTGTACAGCGAAGCTCCCCCATCCAACCTGGCAGGGAGAGGATCTGCAGAGAAGAATGAGAGAAACTCCCCATATACAGGTGTGCCGAGCTTGTAGTATCATACCAAAGAAGAATCGAGGGTGTAATAGCTGCCAAAGATGCTTCAACAAAGTACTGAGTAAAGGGTCATTTTTATACATTTGTAAAAAATTCTAAAAGCCTGTTTTTGCTTTGTCATTTTGGGGTATTGTGTGTAGATTGATTTTAATACATTTTAGAATAAGGCTGTAACGTAACAAACTGAAAAAGTCAAAGGGCAACGTACTGAAGTACTTACTAAAGTAAAACTAAGCAATAAGGCTCAAAGTGGTGTGGTATATAGTCACCATTCCAGGCTCAGGGCTGTTCTTAAGAGTGACGCCACACAGAGTGCTCGGATACAGCCCTTAGCGTGGTATATTGGAAATATACCAAACACCCTAGTTGCTTTACTGCTAATCAACGTAATTAGAGCAGTAAAAAGAAAGGTTTTGCCATGCCCATGGTATACGGTCTGATATACCACAGCTTTCAGCCAATCAGCATTCAGGGCTCTAACCACCCAGTTTATAATTAAAAACATACAAGCAATCCAAACACTAACAAAAGGGGTGTTGCAATATGTTTAATAGTAGTTCCAAATGCCAGTTACAGGGAATGTGATTTGAGTAGTTAATTTAGACATTTATCATGAACCATCTTGCTACTAAAACACACCAACAACACAATTTAGATTGCTATGGAGTGTGACGTTTCGTCAGTCACTGCTTTGACATTGACTAGGCTATTAGTCTCTTTTTTCCCCCCAAGAGGATATATTTTGGAATTGTCACTAATCTACTGTTCAAATCCCATTGCCTTATATTGTAGAGATTATATACCACACCTGTCTGAAATGGGTATCAGGGACACAAATTCAATTACAGGGGAGTAATGAGCAGACTGTCTCACGGAATCAATGCAGGCAAACAGTAATGTCCAGTTGTCTCTGACTACAGCATATTATGGCAACAAGAGAACATGAAAAAGACACTTGTATTTCTGTACTTTATTACTAGTACGACCAGAGCTTCACGTAGGCCTAGATCTGAAAGCCTACAGAGCCACAACCCCCTCCCCCAAACAGCGGTCCCAACTTCCGTCACACAAATTAAGACGTTCCCCAGAAAGAGATTACACTTAAGGAAAATAACTGAACAAAACAGCATATTTACTTTTAAAAACAGAATTGTCCAAATACTACAAAAATCTAAAATACATGGGCCGTAGTTACATCACACATTGAACTGGCACAACCCCCACTATAGTGCAGACAAAGCTGTATTGATGAGACAGGCCAATCGATATAGCATTGACAATAACAGGCTCCCAAATGAGTTTCAAACATGTTATGCTAGACTATAAGGGGAAGAATGTAGTTAGGGTTTATTCATTTTAGTCAGATTTACAACCTTGACGTTATATAAATCACCATCATGGAAGAATAGAACATTCCCTTACTGCATGCATTGAGCATCCCTGCAAATAGCATCTCAAAATCATGACTGACTGATTTAAGAATCAAAGATTTTAAGCGAAAAGATGCAACGACAAACACCCTGATGCAGACCTGACAGATAAACATAACTACGTATTAAAATAGAAGAAATATACAGACAGTAGTGTTAAAAAACATTTAAAAATGTGAATCTTGTACAATAAAAAATGCTGGGACTTCACAACCGGCCGCGAGTCCTATTGGGCTGCGCACAATTGGCCCAGTGTCGTCCGGGTTAGGGGAGGGTTTAGCTGGGGGTGTTTTACTTGGCTCATCACGCTCTAGCCACTCCTTCGCCTCGGACGTTAGTCAAACAGTGTTTCCGCCGACACATTGGTGCAGCTGGCTTCCGGGTTAAGTGGGCAGGTGTTTCAGAAGCGCAGGTCATGTTTTGGAGGACGCGCGACTCGACCTTCACCTCTCCCGAGACTGTTGGGGAGTTGCAGCGATGAGACAAGATCGAAATCGCTGGGACTGAAGGTGCAGCGGTCACTCGGCTGTTTCACACAGTGTTGCAAGACGGTTCTGTGGAGAGCAATGTGAACATGAGTTTGATGTAACAGCTACTCTCAGCTTTTACAAAGAAAACCCATTTCAAACCAGCTAAATAAACGCGGCTAATGTGAGGCAATCATAAAGTGCTGTGAAAAAGTATTTGCCCCCTTTCTGATTCTCCATTTTTGCATATTGTTTACTGAATGTTAACGGATCTTCAACGAATATAAAATATTAGGGAACCTGAGCTTACAAAAGAAAGCAGCTCAGTGTGATGTTCTCCTGCAGAATTCATGGTTCCTTCTAATTTAGGCAAGTCACAAAGGTCCAGAGGCAGCAAAGC
This sequence comes from Oncorhynchus masou masou, assembly GCF_036934945.1. Classification (NCBI taxonomy): domain Eukaryota; kingdom Metazoa; phylum Chordata; class Actinopteri; order Salmoniformes; family Salmonidae; genus Oncorhynchus; species Oncorhynchus masou. Next base: position 38,775,772 of record NC_088223.1, on the reverse strand, counting down.
TTCCTCAAAACATCCCACTACCACCACCATACTTGACTGTTGATGAGGTTCTTACTGTGAAATGCAGTGTTTGGTTTTCACCAGGCATAATGGGAACCATCTCATCCATAAAGTTGACTCAAGTTTGCCAAAACGCACCCAGGTGATCAAGACTTTTGGAAGAATGTTGTCTGGACAGATGGGTCCCATTATGCCTGGCAAAAACCAAACACGGCATTCAAAACATATACGGGCTGCGTGGTGCGACTATAGGCTGTTGATTAGAGAAAGTAGCAAAAGAAGCTTGCGCTCTGGTCCTTACCTCCAGGCTGCACAGCTGTTCTCTCATCAAGTGATCATGTTTTCCCCCATCAGACTTCTCCATTTAATCTGGTCTTTAATATGTCAAATTAGTTTCGATTTAGAATGGCCAGTTAATCAAATGAGCAAGGGTAGAAAACAGTCATCATCCACACTCAGATAGTGAATGGAGGCAGCGCTCTTTCCCACAGGTCTGTTTTTCAATGCCTGATAGACCACTTCGGTTTTATAGGGGAGCTTGATTAACTAGCTTTTACGGATTAGCTGTGCTTAATAGGAGCAGCCGAGAAATAAGCACTTTGACTCCACACAACAACCACTGTTTGAAGAGCATGCTTTCGCTTCGCGACAGGTGATATTCCGCCCATCCCTGTTCCTGCAGCTATACAGAGCTTCGTTTGTGAAATCTGTTCGGGAACATCGATAGTAACATGTTTTCACAACGGAACATATTTCACTAAACTGCTGACACTCCATCTACACACTTGATAAAGGAATGAAAGAGAGAAAGGAGGGCGATGGAAAAGCATGGTGGTGAGATGTTCTTTAGTTATAAGGTAATGTGTCAGCGTTTTATGAAAACATAAAAAGAAATCCCTATTACTAGGCTATTCAAAATCAAATACAAATTCACTAGAACTGTAGGCTAACTGTAATCCGCCCTGCACCATCAATGAACAGACAGCATCGACTAGTGCTATACATTCTCTACCAGACTCATGGATAGACATTTTGGAGTGTAGCATATATAACTAGTCCATCCAGTATGTATAATAATTACATTCCACACAAAAAGCCATTTCTCAAATTTGTTTCATTTTGGATGCTAGACCAATTATGTGCCAAAGACATCTTAAATCAGTTTTGTTTCATGTTTGTTTTTTCTGCCATGCATAATATGCAGTAGGCTAAGTATTGTATAAAAGCACAATTGTCATTTTTATTCAGAGTTCTCAGGCCTGGGCTCATAAGCCTATGCATAAGCTCAGGTTGTTTTGAATGAATCATCACCTTGGAAAGCGTTGTCCATTTCATTGTGTTAGGCTTTGAAACATCCACAAACATGTTTTACACTTCTTCAACCTGCTGCTGAACTTCTTTCTCCAAATTGATCATCACAGCGAGGTGATTTTAAAAGCATGATACTATTTTGATGATAAGCGTTTGATGTGATTTTCGATTTCATTTGCATTGATGTCAGAGCGGTTAGAGGGACAGCCAAGAGTACCAGGCCATTAATGACACGATGTTCATCAGGGTACTTACCAACACATGTCTTGAGTGCATAAGAGGATATGACCGTGACTCAGTCACGTGCAATTTAACTGCTTTCATGACTGCCGGTGTGGTGGTAATACGGTGACCGCAACAGCCCTAGTGAAGACCATACCTGTAGCAGACGAATGCTAGTTATGGCCGTCTCATCCAGCTGTCCCAGGTCCACAGTGTCCATCTGACTGGCCAGCAGCTGAATGCTCTGGAACCAAAAACTCTACGTCAGCAGATTAACCTTATCAACACACAGGAAGTGTGTCAATTTCACTGCACCTATCCGGTGTGTGACAACAAAACAATAATAATCAGGTTGACACATTTTACACAAGTAACATGAACACGCAAACAGTCAGAGGAGTTAGTGAGGGTTTTTATCCAAGTCCGATGGTCACACACTGTTCAGAAAGGACCAGTCTAAAACTGGAAGGTGGCAGCCTGCTTACCTCTCCGTTCCCCACAGGGACATTGATGACGATATCATTACTGCCTTCTGAGATGGGGGAGCCGTTGACCGAGATGCTGTACACCCTCTCCTTGTGGCGGGGTATCCTCGTCGCCGGGGTCTTGGGAAGCCTGAGGTATTTGACAACAAGTGAAGCGGTGTCCACTAGCACAGTGGTACCCAATGTTGCTTTGGGGGCCTTCGTGTCCCGCCTGGAAAATGTAACTCGGGGAAAGACTGAATAGACCGTTCTCTAACCACAAACCAGCTTTAGGAAACACTCGTTATGGACAAGCCGCAGCAAACCCAACTCATCTTATTAAAAACAGAACATCACCCACTGCCACTTTACCAGGGGTCGAAGCATGGTGTGATGGGGGGGTTAGGGCCCATCAGGGAGCTGTCCAGCATGTTCCTAGTAGGAGTGACCAGTGGCTTCCTACTGGTCCTGAACACAAGTGGCAAATGAATATCAGAAATTTATTTACGTACATCCATAAAACACACACCAACACATACAAACATATTAGCAGAGGCTGAGGAAAGGGTCTTACTTTTTGATGGAGGTGTTCTGCTTGCTGACTGACAGTGCTTTGGCCCTCTTTGACAGAGGTTTCCTAGTTGATTTACCCTGAGAATTGGACCATGTGGAAACAGTGCAGGTTTGAGTTAAACATGGTGCGGTCCTAATACTGATATGGGCTATTGCTATAATTTGGAATAAAAATGTAAAAGCCTAAAGAAAGGAGGCTTTTGAGGACTACGTTGAGTCTTCTGAAACTAAACACACGATAAGTCTCCCTAACCTTGCCAATGAATACGGCACTAACCTTCTTCCCTCTGGCCATAATAGTGTTCTCCTCATCCTCTGAACTTGTCCTGACATCACCGCTTTTCGACGTTGCTGCAGAGGGGAGCAGAGTAAGTTGAACATTCAGTGGGATCCCCTTCTGTTGCATTTCTCTCCAAGGCGAAGGTCGAGTCCCACCATGACCCACCTAACCGCGCTTCTTAACACCCATCCACTTAACCCGAAAGCCAGCCGCACCAATGCATCGGAGGAAACACTAACTGACGACCTAACCCGGGCGACGCTGGGCCAATTGTGCGGCGCCCTATGGGACTCTCGGTCACAGCCGGTTGTGATACAGCCTGGGATCGAACCCGGGTCTGTAGTGACACCTCAAGCACTGCAACTTTTAAAATTGAACCTTTATCTACCTAGGAAAGTCCGGTAAGAAATAATTATTTTACAATGACGGTCTACTCGGCCAAATCCTCCCCTAACCCAGCCAATTGTTGCGCTGCCCTATGGGACTCCCAATCACGGCCAGTTGTGATACAGGCCGGGATCGAACCCGGGTCTGTAGTGACACCTCTAGCACTGAGATGCAGTGCCTTTGACCGCTGCGCCACTCGGGAGGTCATCCAGTGGGATTCTAAAGAGTCACAGACATATAACAACTGGTATGTAGTACAGCAAAGAGACTTGCCTTTTTTAGCAGTCTTGGGGAGAATAGTATGGACTTCAGCCATGATGCTCTCCACTTGTGCAGCCTCCTCTAATTTCTAGACAAATAGAGTGAACAGAGACTCTGTGTGGGTGGCACTTGATGTGTCAAAACCATGGCCAGACTTAACTGACAGTTGATGAAATATTCAATTTTAATTTATACTGAACAAAAATATAAAACATTCAAAGTTTTCCCATGTTTCATGAGCGGAAATAAAATACGATTTTCCATACGCACAAAAGGCTTCTAGAATTTTGTGCACAAATGTTAACATCTGTTAGTGAGCATTTCTACTTGCCAAGATAATCCAGCCACCTGATAGGTATGGCATATCAAGAAGCTGATTAAACAGCATGATCATTACACAGGTGCACCTTGTGCCGGGGACAATAAAAAGCCACTAAAATGTGCAGTTGTGTACAGATATCTCAAGTTGAGGAAGCGTGCAATTGGCATACTGACTGAAGGAATGTCCACCAGAGCTGTTGACAGATAATTTAATGTTCATTTCTCTACAATAAGACGCCTCCAACATTGTTTTAAATTATTTAGCAATATGTCCAACCGGCCCCACAACTGCAGACCATGAGTAACCACTCGAGCCCAGGACCTCCACATCCGGCTTCTTCACCTGCGGATTAAACTGTGGGTTTACACAACCAAAGATTGTTCTTTCTCAGGGAAGCTCATCTGCGTGCTCGTCGTCCTCACCAGGATCTTGACCTGACTGCAATTCGGCAACATAAACAACTTGAGTGGGCAAATGCTCACCTCAATGGCCACTGGCACGCTGGAGAGGTGTGCCCTTTACGGATTAATCCCGGTTCCAACTGTACCGGGAAAATGGCTGATGTCAATGTTGTGAACAAAGTGCTTCATGGTGTCGGTGGGGCTATGGTATGGGCAGGCGTAAGCTACAGGCAACAATTGCATTTTAATTTGAATGGACAGAGATATGACGAGATCCTGGTGCCCATTGTCGTCCATGGCCTGCATACTCAGACATGTCACACATTGAGCATGTTTGGGATGCTCTGGATCGACGTGTATGACAGCGTGTTCCAGTACCCGACAATATTCATTAACTTCGCACAGTCATTGAAGAGGTGTAAGACAACATTCCACAATCAACAGCTTGATTAACTATAAGCAAAGGAGATGTCTTGCTGCATGAGGTAAATGGTGGTCACACTAGATACTGACTGGTTTTCTGATCGACACCCTTGTTAGCAGTCAATCAGGAGATTAAGAGTCGACTCCCGTGGTGGTTTGTGCTCAGCCCTCTTTTCCTTGGATCAACACAGTTGAATTTTTCCTTGTTGTTCAAGACCATTAGGGTGACAGCACCAAGTGTTAGCAGTTGATGTTACTCTTCAATAACACAGACCCCAATGCAAATCAGGGAGAGAAAAAAAGGACAAATCATAGATGTTATGCTGAGAAGTAGATGTTCATTCTCCCCTGTCCTCAGTGATTCTCTCCACAGAACAAAGGGACGGGATGTAGTTTTATAACCCAACCCTAGCCTGTGGTTGACCAATTAGAATTCCTTGCAATAGAACTGGGCCAATGGCCAAATAACAAGTATCCTGTTTCAGGCTCTATGCCTTGACAAATTCCTCCCATGTCTCTGACCCATTAACCATTAATTCCCTATTACAGAAAAAACACTATTTCCATTGATACCGTTAGTACCAGAGGTGGGACCAAGTCATAGTTTTTCAAGTAAGTCTCAAGTCGTAGCACTCAAGTCCCAAGTCAAGACAGGCAAGTCCGAGTCAAGTCTCAAGTCCTAAACTTAGAGTTTAGAGTCCTAAACAAGTCAATGTGCTCTTCACCAAATGTACTACCATTTCATATTTTTAACAAGAGTAAGTTAGTCTATTAGATTTACGCAAATCATGAATGCTTTTTAAAAATGCCTATATACACACACACACTGCTCAAATAAAGGGAACACTTAAACAACAATGTAACGCCAAGTCAATCACACTTCTGTGAAATCAAACTGTCCACTTAGGAAGCAAAACTGATTGACAAATTTCACATGCTGTTGTGCAAATGGAATAGACAACAGGTGGACATTTTAGGCAATTAGCAAGACACCCCCAATAAAGGAGTGGTTCTGCAGGTGGTAACCACAGACCACTTCTCAGTTCCTATGCTTCCTGGCTGATGTTTTGGTCACTTTTTGAATGCTGGTGGTGCTTTCACTCTAGTGGTAGCATGAGACGGAGTCTACAACCCACACAAGTGGCTCAGGTAGTACAGCTCATCCAGGATGGCACATCAATGCGAGATGTGGCAAGAAGGTTTGCTGTGTCTGTCAGCGTAGTGTCCAGAGCATGGAGGCGCTACCAGGAGACAGGCCAGTACATCAGGAGACGTGGAGGAGGCCGTAGGAGGGCAACAACCCAGCAGCAGGACCGCTACCTCCGCCTTTGTGCAAGGAGGAGCACTGCCAGAGCCCTGCAAAATGACCTCCAGCAGGCCACAAATGTGCATGTGTCTGCTCAAACGGTCAGAAACAGACTCCTTGAGGGTGGTATGAGGGCCCGACATCCACAGGTGGAGGTTGAGCTTACAGCCCAACACCGTGCAGGACGTTTGGCATTTGCCAGAGAACACCAAGATTGGCAAATTCGCCACTGGCGCCCTGTGCTCTTCACAGATGAAAGCAGGTTCACACTGAGCACGTGACAGAGTCTGGAGACGCCGTGGAGAACGTCCTGCTGCCTGCAACATCCTCCAGCATGACCGGTTTGGCGGTGGGTCAGTCATGGTGTGGGGTGGCATTTCTTTGGGGGGCCACACAGCCCTCCATGTACTCACCAGAGGTAGCCTGACTGCCATTAGGTACCGAGATGAGATCCTCAGACCCCTTGTGAGACCATATGCTGGTGCGGTTGGCCCTGGGTTCGTCCTAATGCAAGACAATGTGGCTGGAGTGTGTCAGCAGTTCCTGCAAGAGGAAGGCATTGATGCTATGGACTGGCCCGCCCGTTCCCCAGACCTGAATCCAATTGAGCACATCTGGGACATCATGTCTCGCTCCATCCAACAACGCCACGTTGCACCACAGAGTGTCCAGGAGTTGGTGGATGCTTTAGTCCAGGTCTGGGAGGAAATCCCTCAGGAGACCATCCACCACCTCATCAGGAGCATGCCCAGGCGTTGTAGGGAGGTCATACAGGCACGGAGGCCACACACACTATTGAGCCTCAGTTTGACTTGTTTTAAGGACATTACATCAAAGTTGGATCGGCCTGTAGTGTGGTTTTCCACTTTAATGAAAAATTTGATTTCCATTGATAATTTGTGACTTTGTTGTCAGCACATTCAACTATGTAAAGAAAAAAGTACTTAATAAGAATATTTTATTCATTCAGATCTAGGATGTGTTATTTTAGTGTTGCCTTGATTTTTTTGAGCAGTGTATTTATTAATTTCCAAATAAATGTTATACTTCCATAGAAATACATGGGTAGCCATGAGAAAGCCCCCCCCCGAATAGTGATCGACTATGGAGGATCGCAATCGCCCAACCGTAACACACACATTCCCTCTCTGTGTGGTTACAGTAGGCTAACGCATGTCAATGGTTTTAGGAACAGCAGTACCATCAGGCAGGATTTAGGCTACCACCTGCCTAGCCAGTTGTAACTCAATCTGGGGTGCAATGATCACGTTCCCACACTGACTGACTGTGTGGCGGCTCATTGATTTAACGTTAAGTTATGCTACACTAGCAAAGTTATATATAGCTGTCGGCTATATTAGCCACGGTTGTTGCGCCTACTTCTGTCATTTTCTTCCCGCATGTTCTGCAAGTTGCAATACATTTTTTTGTTGATACACTGTGGTCTTTATATCCGAAAATAATCATTTAGGGTATCATCTTTCCAAGGGATCCATCTGAATTCACCCGCCGACGTTCCTCTGCACTACCATGCACAACTTTGTCTCAGCTGGCACAATTTGATTGGCTGTTGTCTGATTCAAACTGTAATCCATTAAATGAAGAGTTGATGCGCTGCACACTTTTTTAAATAGCATTATTTTTAATATTTGGGCTTGGGGGAGGGTATCAAGTCAGGTCGAGTCATAAGGCTCAAGTCAAGAGTCATTAGTGTTAAAGTCAAAGTCGAGTTGCAGGTCATCATATTTATGACTCAAGTCCACCTCTGGTTAGTACCCTCTTGACCGTTAGTACTCTGCGTTGTGTATTATTTTCTAAAAATTATTACACCCCTACCTTTTTTTTAAAGTACCTGTGACCAACAGATGCATATTTGTATTCCCAGTCATGTGAACGCCATTGATAAAGGCCTAACGAATTTATTTCAATTGACTGATTTCCTCATATGAACTGTAAAATCTTCAATTGTTAAGTTTATATTTTTGTTCAGTGTGGAAAACTCACCTTGCCATCCTCCACCGGTGACTTTGGTTTCTCTGATCCTGAGGGGATAAAGTAGACGTTTTATCTGACAAACGTACACAACATACGCTACATGACCAAAAGTATGTGGACACATACTCAAACATCTCATTCCAAAATCATGGGCATTAATATGGAGGAGGTCTCCCCTTTGCTGCAATAACAGCCCCCACTCTTCTGGGAAGGCTTTCCACTAGATGTTAGAACACTGCTGCGGGAACTTGCTTCGATTCAGCCACGAGAATTAGTGAGGTCGGGCAAATAGGCCCAACATTTTATCCCAAAGGTGTTTGATGTGGTTAAGGTCAGGGCTCGGTGCAGGCCAGTCAAGATCCTTCACACCAGACTCAACAAACCATTTCTGTATGCACCTCACCTTTGTATACAGGGGCATTGTCATGCTGAAACAGAAAAGCGCCTTCCCCAAACTGTTGCCAAAGTTGGAAGGGCGGAATCATCTAGAATGTCATTGTATGCTGTAGCGTTAAGATTTCCCTTCACTGGAACTAACGGACCTAGCTCAAACCATTAAAAAAAAACAGCCCCAGACCAATATTCATCCACCAAACTTTACAGTTGGCACTATGCATTCAGGTAGGTAGCATTCTCCTGGCATCCGCCAAACCCAGATAAGTCCATCGGACTGTCAGATTCTGAAGAGTGATTCACTCCAGAGAACGCGTTTCCACTACTCCAGAGTTAAATGGCGGTGAGCTTTACACCACTCCAGTCAGCGCTTGGCTTTGCGCATGGTGAAATTAGGCTTATGTGCGGCTGCTCGGCCATGGAAACCCATTCTATGAAGCTTCCGACTAACATTTTTTGTGCAGATGCTGCTTCCAGAGGCAGTTTGGAACTCGATAGTGAGTTTTTCAACCGAGGAAAGAGAATTTTTACACGCTTCAGCGGGCCTGTTCTGTGAGCTTGTGTGGCCTACCACTACGCAGCTGGGCAGTTGTTGCTCCTAGACGTTAACTTCACAATAACAACACTTACAGTTGACCTGGGCAGCTTTACCAGGGTAGAATTTTGACAAACTGACTTGTTGGAAAAGTTGCATCCTATGACGCTGCCACGTTGAAAGACACTGAGCTCTTCAGTAAGGCCATTCTTCTGCCAATGTTTGTCAATGGAGATTGCATGGCTGTGTGCTCGATTTCACCTTATTTTAACAATGTGAAAAGTCAGTATAAGAGTAGAGAATATGATTTATTTCAGGTTTTATTTCTTTCATCACATTCCAAGTGGGTCAGACGTTTACATACACTCAATTAGTATTTGGTAGCATTGCCTTTAAATTGTTGAACTTGTGTCAAACATTTGGGTAGCCTAACACAAGCTTCCCACAATAAGTTGGGTGAATTTTGGCCCACTCCTCCTGACAGAGCTGGTATAATAGTCAGGGTTATAGGCCTCCTTTCTTGCAGACGCTTTTTCAGTTACGCCCACAACTTTTCTATAGGATTAAGGTCAGTGCTTTGTGATGGCTACTCCAATACCATGACTTTGTTGTCCTTAAGCCATTTTGCCAAAACTTTGGAAGTATGCTTGGGGTCATTGTCAACTTGGAAGACCCAGTCGCGACCAAGCTCTAACTTCCTGACTGATGTCTTGAGATTTTGCTTTAATATATCCACATCATTGTCCTTCCTCATGATGCCATCTATTTTGTGAAGTGCACCAGTCCCTCCTGCAGCAAAGCACCACCATAACATGATGCTGCCACCCCCATGCTTCACGGTTGGGATGGTGTTCTTCGGCTTGCAAGCCTCCCCCTTTTTCCTCAACCACTCCACAAATGTATTGTTAAACTATAGTTTTGGCAAGTCGGTTAGGACATCTACTTTGTGCATCACAAGTAATTCTTCCAACAATTGTTTAGAGAGATTATTTCACTTTATCAAAATTCCAGTGGGTCAGACGTTTACATACAGTAAGTTGACTGTGCCTTTAAATAGCTTGGAAAATTCCAGAAAAGTATGTCATGGCTCTAGAAGCTTCTGATAGACTAATTGACATTTGAATCATTTGGAGGTTTACTTGTGGATGTATTTCAAGGCCTACCTTCAAACTCAGTGCCTCTTGCTTGACATCATGGAAAAATCAAAAGAAATCAGCCAAGACCTCAGAAAAACAATTGTAGACCTCCACAAGTCTGGTTCATCCTTGGGAGCAATTTCCAAATGGCTGAAGGTACCACGTTCACCTGTATAAACAATAGTATGCAAGTATAAACACCATGGGATCACGCAGCTGTCACACCGCTCAGGAAGGAGACGCGTTCTGTCTCCTAGAGAGGAACGTACTTCGGTGCAAAAAGTACAAATCAATCCCAGAACAGCAGCAATGGACCTTGTGAAGATGCGGGAGAAAACCGGTACAAAAGTATCTATACCCACAGTAAAACGAGTCCAATATCGACATAACCTGAAAGGCCGCTCAGCAAGGAAGAAGCCACAGCTCCAAAACCGCCATAAAAAAGCCAGACTACGGTTTGCAACTGCACATGGGACAAAGATTGTACTTTTTGGAGAAATGTCCTCTGGTCTGATGAAACAAAAATATTACTGTTTGGCCATAATAACCATTGTTGTGTTTGGAGGAAAAAGGGGAGGCTTGTAAAGCAGAAGAACACAATCCCAACCATAAAACACAGGGGGTGGCAGCATCATGTTGTGCGGGTGCTTGCTGCAGGAGGGACTGGTGCACTTCACAAAATAGATGGCAACATGAGGATGGAAAATTATGTGGATATATTGAAGCAACATCTCAAGACATCAGTCAGGAAGTTAAAGCTTGGTCGCAAATGGGTATTCCAAGTGGACAATGACCCCAAGCATACTTCCAAAGTTGTGGCAAAATGGCTTAGGGACAACAAAGTCAAAGTATTGGAGTGGCCATGACCTCGATCCTATAGACCAGCTTTGTCAGAAAGAACGGGCCAAAATTCACCCAACTTATTGTGGGAAGCTTGTGGAAGACTACCAGAAACATTTGACCCAAGTTAAACAATTTAAAGTCGATGCCACCAAATACTAATTGAGTGTATGTAAACTTCTGACCCACTGGGAATGTGATGAAATAAATAAAAAATGAAATAAATCACTCTATTATTCTGACATTTCACATTCTTAAAATAAAGTGGTGATCCTAACTGACCTAAGACAGGGACTTTTTACCAGGATTAAATGTCAGGAATAGTGAAAAACTGAGTTTAAATGTATTTGGCTAAGGTGTATGTAAACTTCTGACTTCAACTGTGTGTGTGTGTGTGTGTGTGTGTGTGTCTCACACCAACCTTTCCCATGTGGTTGCCATCAGGTGCATGAGTCTTCACCTAACTTACCACAATGCTCAAGCCAGTTCATCTGCCTCACTGCTTTAGGCAGCTTGATCACAGCCATGTTGAAGAAGTTGTCTGCATCTTTCAGGAGGCTGTTTGTCCTCTCCTTCAGCCTTTCAACTATAGTTTTCACTGAAAATAAAAACGTTAGTATAACTTCTCCAACCCCACGTTAACGTTCACATAATGGCTAACAGCTAACTTGCATATACATGCTCTTTGTCATTGGTCCATACCCTCACTGTCGAAATCTTCGAGAAAAGCCTCCAATTTGTCCAACTTGGGGTTTTTACGTTGTTTGGTCGTCTTCTTTGGTCGTCCCATTGTGACTCTGTGCATTGGTACCAACAGTAAATTGGTGCTTGGGCTAGTCAAGCAGCTAAAATGTTGCTAGTAGTAACTAATGTTAGCTAGCCCTTTTTGAACTATTCAGGGATCATGAGCTAGCTAACTTTACATGATTTAGCCAGATTGAAACTGCTCCGTTTCAAAAGTCCCTGTTTCACTTCAGATTTGAAATACATAAAATGCAATGGTATTCTAAACATTGAGATTAACTGTTTGACATGTTTAATTTCATTATGATTTACCCGGTGACGGTATTTTTTTTCTTTCCTAGTTAGAAACGTAATTCTGCCGCTCCCTCTCTTTACAGCTGGAGAAATTTTAAAATGTCCACGCAGACCCGGAATGTGTCAGAGATCAGCCAATAAGGATACGCTTTACCTTGACGTCATTTTGGAACCATTTTTAACCTATCATTTCGAAGAACGTCCATGTTTAGATCACTTGACCGGAAATGTAATAAAATTAACGTGAGGAGGTACAAATGTTGACTGGAAAACTTAAGTGACAGTCATTTTTGAAGGGCATCGTCCGTTTTTAGATTAAGTTGAATGTTTTATGTATTTAGCTGTGTATCAGATTTATTCCAGCAAATAATTACCTTGTCGCTGGCTTTTTTCACCAGCCACATAGCTTTCGCTGTTGAGTTGTAAGGTGTGTTAACTAAACTAGCTAGCCAAATGTCGAAGTCTGTGTTATTTTCGGTTTACCAAACATTTAAAAAATGCTTTCAAATCTTGGAGAACAATCAGAAAGTATGGAATTCAGTTTTGGCTGAATGCAAGCCTTTAATGGTTTCACTTGGAAACCTCGAAGAGCAGTTGAGGGCGTTTCAAAAGGTCCAAATCGCCAACACCCCTCTTCACACCTTTCCTGATCTGCACCAGCGTCTTCACTTCAAGCTCATACAGGCAGTGGACATAGTTTTGGGAAAACTCACTGACAAAATGTAAGATGACTGGTAGCTCACTACATAAACTCTTTAAAATAGTGCAGAGAAAGCTTGAACACATTTTTTTAAACCAAAAATGACTCATTTCTTACAGGTGTTCTCTCCAGTCTGTGCGAGATGCTATCAGTAATCAGGTGTCTGGTGCGTTCCAGTTGTATGAGCAGAATATAGGCAGCCTTGACCTAGCTACCTGCACCCAGAGATCTGCAGTCGCTCCATCCATCGCTGACATGTTGGAGTGGCTTCAGGATGCGGAGCGTTACTATCGTCAACAGTATCCTTTCCTGTGTCACTGTATTACTGTACCAGTACTAGGGGTGCGCAATACATTTTCATTGTGTGCGATCTATTGTGGGCATGCCTTTCGACTGCATACTGCTGAGGAAGGCTTGGAGCTGAAACGCATCAATTCAGTGTGTGGCATTACACATTTGGAAAAGGTCCTATTGTTGATTTGTGTGAGAAAGATAGTTTTCCTCATCTACATGTACAGGTTTCTGAGAAGAAAGAACTTGCTGCTGACACTGAGGGCTGATGACCTCTCCCTTCTGCAAACTGCTCCCAAGAGATGGGAGTCCCTGGAAACACCCAGTGGAGAGGAGAGCATATCAGGTAAACCTATCAATGGTGCTCTATTTTCTGTATATACAGTGCTTTCAGGAAGTATTCACATCTTGACTTTTTATACCTTTTGTTGTGATACAATGTGGGATAAAAATGTATGTAATTGTACTTTTTTTGTCAACGGTCTACACAAAATACTCTGTCAAAGACAAATAAATTATAAAATGAAATAAAAATACTTTATGGAAAATTAAACACTAATATATCTTCATTAGATAAGTATTCAACCCCCTGTTTTAATACATTTTATAATAATCTTTGGCAGTGATTGCAGATGTGAGTCTTTATGGGTAATATTTGCACATTATTCTTTAGAAAATTCTTCAAGCTCTGTCATGTTCAAATCAAATGTATTTATATAGCCCTTCGTACATCAGCTGATATCTCACAGTGCTGTACAGAAACCCAGCCTAAAACCCCAAACAGCAAGCAATGCAGGTGTAGAAGCACGGTGGCTAGGAAAAACTCCCTAGAAAGGCCGAAACCTAGAGAGGAACCAGGCTATGTGGGGTGGCCAGTCCTCTTCTAGCTGTGCCGGGTGAAGATTATAACAGAACATGGCCAAGATTTACAAATGTTCATAAATGACCAGCATGGTCAAATAATAATAAGGCAGAACAGTTGAAACTGGAGCAGCAGTACGGCCAGGTGGACTGGGGACAGAAAGGAGTCATCATTGAACTACAACTTATTTTATTTAAAAATGTCAAATTCAGTGCAAAGTAATGTAGTGCATTGGTGTCTAGATCCCTGTTGGGTGGAAAAGTGTCACAAGAATCCTGTGGGGAGAGAAAACAAAAAACGTACTTTTGCGTTGGAAGGATAACATATACAGGATGAATTCACCAATTTGTAAGTCGCTCTGGATAAGAGCGTCTGCTAAATGACTTAAATGTAAATGTAAATGTAAATGTCAGGTAGTCCTGAGGCATGGTCCTAGGGCTCAGGTCCTCAGAGAGAAAGCGAGAATTAGAGAGAGGACACTTAAATTCACACAGGACACCGAATAGGACAGGAGAAGTACTCCAGATATAACAAACTGACCCTAGCCCCCCGACACATAAACTACTGCAGCATAAATACTGGAGGCTGAGACAGGAGGGGTCAGGAGACACTGTGGACCCATCCGAGGACACCCCCGGACAGGGCCAAACAGGAAGGATATAACCCCACCCACTTTGCCAAAGCACAGCCCCCACACCACGAGAGGGATATCTTCAACCACCAACTTACCATCCTGAGACAAGGCCGAGTATAGCCCACAAAGATCTCCGCCACGGCACAACCCAAGGGGGGGTGCCAACCCAGACAGGAAGATCACATCATTGACTCAACCCACTCAAGTGACACACCCCTCCTAGGGACGGTATGAAAGTGCCCCAGTAAGCCAGTGACTCAGCCCCTGTAATAGGGTTAGAGGCAGAGAATCCCAATGGAAAGAGGGGAACCGGCCAGGCAGAGAGAGCAAGGGCAGTTCGTTGCTCCAGAGCCTTTCCGTTCACCTTCCCACTCCTGGGCCAGACTACACTCAATCATATGACGCACTGAAGAGATGAGTCTTCAGTAAAGACTTAAAGGTTGAGACCGAGTTTGCGTCTCTGACATGGGTAGGCAGACCGTTCCATAAAAATGGAGCCCCCTTTGAGAAAGCCCTGCCTCCAGCTGTTTGCTTAGAAATTCTAGGGACAATTAGGAGGCCTGCGTCTTGTGACCGTAGCGTACGTGTAGGTATGTACGGCAGGACCAAATCAGAGAGATAGGTAAGAGCAAGCCCATGTAATGCTTTGTAGGTTAGCAGTAAAACCTTGAAATCAGCCCATGCCTTGAAATTTTTTAGAGAAGGCTGTTGCGCAGCAACTCACTGCCTTCCTGAAGACAAACAATGTCTACGCCAGTGTAGGGAGGCTAGCACTGGAGTAATATGATCAAATTTTTTGGTTCTAGTCAGGATTCTAGCAGCCGTATTTAGCACTAACTGAAGTTTATTTAGTGCTTTATCCGGGTAGCCGGAAAGTAGAGCATTGTAATAGTCCAACCTAGAAGTGACAAAAGCATGGATTAATTTTTCTGCATCATTTTTGGACAGAAAGTTTCTGATTTTTGCAATGTTACGTAGATGGAAAAAAGCTGTCCTTGAAATGGTCTTGATATGTTCTTCAAAAGAGAGATCAGGGTCCAGAGTAACGTCGAGGTCCTTCACAGTTTTATTTGAGACTACTGTACAACCATTAAGATTAATTGTCAGATTCAACAGAAGATCTCTTTGTTTCTTGGGCCCTAGAACAAGCATCTCTGTTTTGTCCGAGTTTGAAAGTAGAAAGTTTGCAGCCATCCACTTCCATATGTCTGAAACACATGCTTCTAGCGAGGGCAATTTTGGGGCTTCACCATGTTTCATTGAAATGTACAGCTGTGTGTCATCCGCATAGCAGTGAAAGTTAACATTATGTTTTCGAATGACATCCCCAAGAGGTAAAATATATAGTGAAAGCAATAGTGGTCCTAAAACGGAACCTTGAGGAACACCGAAATTTACAGTTGATTTGTCAGACAAACCATTCACAGAGACAAACTTTCCGACAGATAAGATCTAAACCAGGCCAGAACTCGTCCGTGTAGACCAATTTGGGTTTCCAATCTCTCCAAAAGAATGTGGTGATCGATGGTATCAAAAGAAGCACGCCGTTAAAAGGTAATTTACCACCTTCACAAGTGCAGTCTCAGTGCTATGATGGGGTCTAAAACCAGACTGAAGCATTTCGTATACATTGTTTGTCTTCAGGAAGGCAGTGAGTTGCTGCGCAACAGCCTTTTCTAACATTTTTGAGAGGAATGGAAGATTCGATATAGGCCGATAGTTTTTACATTTTCTGGGTCAAGGTTTGGCTTTTTCAAGAGAGGCTTTATTACTGCCACTTTTAGTGAGTTCGGTACACATCCGGTGGATAGAGAGCCATTTATTATGTTCAACATAGGAGGGCCAAGCACAGGAAGCAGCTCTTTCAGTAGGGTCCAGTATGCAGAAATAGGGTCCAGTATGCAGCTTGAAGGTTTAGAGGCCATGATTATTTTCATCATTGTGTCAAGAGATATAGTACTAAAACACTTGAGCGTCTCTCTTGATCCTAGGTGGTTGTTGATCATTGCTAGATAGTCACTTTCAAGTCTTGTCATAGATTTTCAAGCCAATTTTAGTCAAAACTGTAATTTGGCCACTCGGAACATTCAATGTCATCTTGGTAAGTAACTCCAGTGTATATTTGGCCTTGTGTTTTAGGGTATTGTCCTTCTGAAAGGGGAATTTGTCTCCCAGTGTCTGTTGGAAAACGGACTGAACCAATTTTTTAAATCTAGGATTTTGCCTGTGCTTAGCTCTTTCTTTTTATCCCCCAAAAACCTTCCTAGTCCTTGCCGATGACAAGCATATCATAACATGATGCAGCCACCACCATGCTTGAACATATGGAGAGTGGTACTCACTGATGTGTTGTATTGGATTTGCCCCAAACATAACGCTTTCTATTCAGGACAAAAATATAATTTCTTCGCCACAGTTTTTGCAGTATTACTTTAGTGCCTTATTGCAAACAGGTTGCATGTTTTGTATTATGTACAGGCTTCCTTCTTTTCATTGTCATTTATGTTAGTATTGTGGAGTAACGACAATGTTGCTGATCCATCCTCAGTTATCTCCTATCACAGCCATTAAACTCTGAACTGTTTTAAAGTCACCATTGGCCTCATGGTGAAATCCCTGAGTGGTTTCCTTCCTCTTTGGCGACTGAGTTAGGAAGGACGCCTGTATCTTTGTAGTGACTGGGTGGATCGATACACCATCCAAAGTGTAGTTAATAACTGCACCATGCTCAAAGGGATATTTAATTTGTTTTTTTTAACCAATCTACCAATAGGTGCCCTTCTTTGCGAGGCATTGGAAAATCTCCCATGACATTGTGGTTGAATCTGTGCTTGAAATTCCCAGCACGACTGAGGGACCTTACATATTGCGCACAGAGTCCATGTAACTTATTATGTGACTTAAGCACATTTTTACTTCTGAAGTTAAGGCTTGCGATCACAAAAGGGTTGAATACTTATTGGCTCAAGACATTTCAGCTTTTAATTTTTCATTAATTTGTAAACATTTCTAAAAACAATTCCTATTTGACATTATTGGGTGTTGAGTGACACAATCTCAGTTTAATCCATTTTAAATTCAGTCTGAAACACAATGAAATGTGGAAAAAGTCTAGGGGTGTGAATACTTTCTGATTAATTCTAATTACCCTCACCGAATGTAATAAACTCATGTAGTTATTCTGCATACTCTTTCAGATACACTGTTCAAAGTGTCCTTTTTCATTGAGTCACAGTGAAAGAGAACTACCAGGATGTCTGCAAGATGACTACCCGGTGGATGTGATTGTCCACTTTCAGATGGTCTACAATAACAGGACTCCGTAATGGGTTGAAGAGTAAAAGAACAAACTGGGGTCAGGTTGATCTTGACTTGGATGTGTCAGCCCTGATCGGTGCAGAGCACCTGACTGGACTGGATGTGGACAAAGGAGAGGACTGAACGAGGCAGAGGACAGCGTCAGAATTGTAACAGAGCTCTGTTACCATTCTAGCTCAGGTCTTTGCTGTTGTATCACTGTTGACTTCTAAGCAAAAAAAATGTATTGTGGACAAACATTTGAAATGTCATGGAGTATATGAGAAATAATAAATAGGCAACTTTTGTTACACCTCTCTTGCTCCAACTATCTGTTTTATTCAGGATCCCATTTCCTCATTTTGCTAACCTGAAAGATAAAATTAATTTGACAGCCTATAGGAGAGCTAGATTGAGCCATCATTATATTACCCAAGGTCAGAGCAACAGGAACACATTTGGAGTTGTGCACAGCTGAACATTTAGCACAGATATGAGGCCCCCAATACTCTGGTCAAACAATGAAAAAAGATCAGTTTGTCATGAACTAAACATATGTAAAAACATAACACCCTTGGGAAAATCTGTTTATTCTTTTACAATTTTGACTTATTCAAACTCCATTACATAGTCATGAGACAAAATCTGTGAAGTAATTTAACAGACATCTGAGAAGAATTGTGAAAGAAATCAATAAAATCTTCACAACACAAGGCACACAAAACGAATATCTTAAAGATGTTTATGGTGATTGATGTCGTGTCTTCCAGGCATTCGCTGAAGTATTGTGAGCTGTCTGTGCACTAATACTATATATCACAATGTAATAAATGTGTATTGTAGTCAATAAATACTTTAGAATACAAATGAGGTGAATAATGATAGGCATAATGGAGAGTCTCAATATGTAGAGATGAATATATACAAATACATTTGAAAAATATTAGTTCCAATAAATAAAAATGCATCAGGTTCACAGTAAAAGAGTGAAAGATCACTGCAGAGTAGAGCTTCAAATCCAATGCTTCCCATCTTCAAAACCTTCCAAGTCACAACTCCTCACCCCCACTCACAGTCCAAAAAATGTTTCCTTTGCCTGCCTTCTACTTCCTCTTCTCAACCTTGCTCCTTCCCATACTCCAATTCATACAATTATATTCACACATTTTCTCTTGACTACACATATTCTTTCAGGGGCACACTGTTAGAGGTGATAGGTTTCGGAGGATCAGGTGCGAGGGGGGAGGGGCGCCAGTTAGGAAAGCTCCGGCCCATGTACCCCCGGCGGTACTCCCCTCCTCCCCTCTCGATATGAGGGCAGGTGCTGCTCAGCACGGCCCCGCTGATTATCAGAATAACTGCAGATGCCCAACCCAGGTAGATCGCCTGGCCAAGCTCTCGCTTGTACATGACAGGCACGTTGGGGTTGTAGAAGTCCTGGACCACCGTGTTGGCGGTCCAGGAGACGGGTACCAACACGCACAGGCCCGTCAGGATGAATAGCACGCCGCCAGAGAGGGCGATGCCCGCCTTGGCGCGACGGTCGTCGCCAGCGCACGTGGTGCACTTCATGCCGCAGCAGGACACGGTGCAGGACAGCCAGCCCAGGAAGATGGCCACACACATGAGGGCACGAGCTGCCTGGAGGTCCGGGGGCAGAGCCAGCATGGAGTCGTAGGTCTTGCACTGCATGTGGCCCGTGGTCTGGTAGATGCAGCTCATCCAGATGCCCTCCCACTTGATCTCGGAGGTGAGGATGTTGCTGCCGATGAAGGCTGACACCTTCCACTGAGGCAAGGCCGTCACAGCGATGGCCATGACCCAACCTGTCACCGCGCAGGTGAAGCTGATCAGCTGCATGCCTGTGTTGACCATGATGGCTGCTCTCGATGTCTTCTGACCACCTGAAACGGACCTTTAAAACACTTGTCTATGTCCTCTTTCTCACTTCAAGGCCCACTCCTTTGCTCCACCTGCTCTCTCTGTCTGGGCCTTTCACAATCCTGAATTTGAGTCACTCACTGTCCTGTCTTAAACTACCTTCCCTTCTCAAGCTTCTTATGTCTCTGTGTTTCTTTCCAACATCTAGTCAGATGTCTTCAACTCAGCGTTTTTCTACTTTTTCCCCCCCGGTGATAGTCTTCTCTTCCTCCACCACCATCCGTCACTCCTAGCTCTCTTACTTTCCCCCTATTACAAACTGATGAATTATTGAAGAGTCAATAGCTGTTCAGCCACTAGTGGCAGCTCACCTATTTTGATTGATCGAGCTTCAGAAACGGCACCATCAGGCCTAGTGGGTTTGTGGCTAGGGTATAATTGATGTCATCCACTTCTGTCAGCAGCTCTGGCCCTCTAACTTCACACGAACCCAAGCGCTGAGCTGATCTAGGTGTAGCCTTACCGAGATACGTCAGGCTGATCAAATCTGATACTCGATTCGCTGGGAGTAAAAAACAACTGATACAGTCCTCTATGAGCAAAAAGGTCCACAGAAGATAAACAAAACATGAACCGATGTCTTGACAAAACACAAATAGGCCTTTGTCCATTTATTTCCTTTGTCCAAGTTCATCCTAAATTAGCCTCCAAATGAACCAAAGCTTGATGGTTGATCCCAAAGTTGTTTCACCGCTAAAGCTTAAAATGTGTTATGATGGTGTCTTAAAGAACACAGCCTTGGAGAGTGAAGAGGCATCTGCCGCTGGCGCCTGTTGAAGTGTCTTCGTCACAATGCTCACAAAGGGCTCAGAGCCTGCCGAGCCACTTCAGACTCGACGCAGGTTCAGCTTGCTGCCCTTCCCCCCCCCACCCCACGCACGCAAACCCAAATGAGTCAGTCCAATCTGGGTGTTAGGGTATAGATAGCAGGCCAGACCACTTAGTCAAGCTGCCAGGTAAGTGGAATAGTACGTCCGTCCCTCCCATCTTCAGAACAACCTCAGTTTTACCGTCAACCTGTGAGAGCAACACCGTGTCTGGAAAGACAAGGGGAACTCGACAGTACAGGGGGAGGGAGAGGGGGGTGTCTGTAGGCGGATCAATTAATACAAAGATAATCAAGGGGGCCTCTACAATGGGGCTTAAATGCTCTGCTTTGCGCTACATGGCTAAATGAGCTTTTACAACTCTGCTTTTTGTCTGGGGGTGCTGCAGTAAAAGGGAGAAATGGCCAAAAAAATTAAAATAAAAAGGCAGCTAGGTGGAGTGACTGTTGTTTGCGAGCAGAAAGAATCAGACTACAAAGCAGAAACCCCCACATGAGAAATACAGGTCAGGTGTAAGCATTCACTCTCCATCCAAGGGATGGAGAAAAGTGGTGCAAGCGAGTGTCATTTTTCCATTGAGATCATCTGTTTCTTCTCATTCAAGAGAGATTGATTCGATGTCTATGGTCACAAAGAACAGGTCTTCCATATCAAGGGCTGATATCCCATCTTGTGGATTATATCAATGGATTTACATTGTTAACGGTGTGATTGATGGAGAACAAATTCTTTCTTTTGCTTATCAGCTGTTCGTTTCCATCTCCTTGCTCACCACATCTCATTGAACCTTGGTGTGCTGATTAATTCAATAGTATGGTAACAAGATCTGCGGTTCGAGTTCCCTTTCTCGTGCGAGTGTGACCTCTCCTTGGTAACGGTGGTCATGACAACAGCACGGGACACAGGAAATGGAATAGGAGGGGCAGTGATACAAGAGAGGGGGAAAGGGGGAGGGAGGATGGGGATCCACAGGCTGTCCATTGTGAATGAGACATATTGGCCCATATGATGAATACCACATCGTAAATGAAGGCTATTGCGGAAATCCACCGGAATCATTAGCACACACGAAAGAATACATGAAAGTCGTAATAAATGTTCGAAACCCAAATTTAAGTCGCCAGGTTTTCATTGATATGTCTAGTTGGTGCTCCACACACACAGAACATGTTTGACGGAACAGGCAGTGGACACCCTAACACACACACACAATAGCAGTAATTGTTCAAGATGGACATCCCTGATTTTGTGTAATCATCTCCAAGATAGTTGTATCAGCTGACTACATTGTCCAAGTCAACAAATGCTGCCTTTAGATTTACAATTACTCTTTGGTACATGATCGTGGCTTTGTCATAAAATGACAGTGTCTTATCTTTTGTTAACCTAAACTGAGTGAGGAGGGGGTTTTCTGGAGTCCCATCTCCTCAGACTGTTTTTGCTCAGCCAGTAACCTGGTAAGTGACTTGTTCTGCTCATTGAGAGAATGATGCCATCTACTGACATATTAATGTAGTACCCCTAGTTGTGATTGTGGACTAGTTCTATTATACTGTACATTAAATTATCTACAGTGGCAGCCCTGTAATCACACAACTCATTTATTATACATTGTAAATGGAGCAGAAGACTAGCATTTGCCCTTTGTGTCATGTGTGGTGTTGGGGTAAAAAGCAATAAAGGAATGAAGAGAGGAAACAACAGCGTATGATATAGGCATAAAATACCAATTTATTACTTTGCACAATAACACAAATATTCCCTGCAGGCTAAAAAAAAATTAAAAAAAATAATTCAACATGTCACATAGCGAATACAGCGAGTGATTAGGCGCCTTTGTGGGAGGGGCCTGAGGAAGCCCCACCCCCTCCCCAGCAGGTCAGACAGGGTACCTTTCTATTGCTATTGGACAGTCACACAGCTCAGACCACTAGCAGAAAACAGCAGAGCTACACACCAGAATAAAGAAGAAAATTATATTACACAATGTCAAATAACAAACCTGTAGTCATTATATCAAAGAGGAATTAAAAAATAAAATCATGCTCTCTTTCAAACGGGGCACAGAAAGAATGGTTCGTTAAAAAGGTTAAAAAGGAGGTATTCCTGTGGCCGTGGACACCTTGGGCCGAGGCCCCCCACAGAGAGGAAGTGCGCTTGTGTGGGTGGCCAGCAGGGTGGCGCCACGAGACAGGACAGCCCCAAGAGGCGTGGCAGGGGCACAAACCAGGAAGTGGAGGCCGAAATGGACACTACACTGAAGCCTGTACGGGGGCGAGAGTTCAAGTCTTTACCGGGCCCACTTTTGAAGAAAGTACCTCGTTTGTCTTCGGGCCATGACATAAAGGCTCGAACGCTCAGCCTCTAGTGGTCTGTGCCTCCGTTTTTTACTGACATTTGTGTAGGAATCTTTCAAATACGTCTTGAGGAGAGTGGACGATATTGCTAGCCTATAACAGTCTCACTAAATTCATAAACATTTATTTTTTCCCCCTCCTGTCTCTTAATAAATATAATTCTAAAGATATTTTTTAGAGACAATACTCTGGCATGCAGGCGAGCAAAGTCTAAATGTTACCTTTTTTAAATTTTTATTCTCAGAGCCTAAAGAGCTAGTCCACTGAATGCACATTCCCACTGATTGATACAGGCAACAAAACTAGCTACAGAAACACAAACGGCGACAGAGAGCAGACCAACAGCCACGTCGACGAGAAGAATTATAGCTTTTTCCTCATTCGAAAACTGGATTCTGGGTTAATATTGCTTTGCAATGATAAGATGTTCAAAACTGGGGAGTCATCACCGCCTTTGGATCCCCTGCTAGGAGACCACACACACATCCTGGACAATGCTCCAGTCTGGCCACACCCACAGGAACACACTCTGCAGACTACCACACCAGGCTGAATCAACGCAGCACCCTTGCCGCGTGGGAAAACTAGTGCACGTCTCCAGAACAGCTTAGCCCCGCCCTTCAAACTTATTGCATGCAACGCCTGGACCGCCACCATGCTTCCCCTCCCATAGGCAAGCGCCCACGCCCTCGACAGGTAGGCGCTCAAAACTCATTCATAGCAAACCTGCTGCTTAACGTATGGTTTATTACAAAAGGGTTTCTCGCTGAGCCGACCCCCCCGACGAGGCGTGCACGCCGCCGTCGACCCCCCGCCCCATCCTCACCGCGAGTTATGCACAACCATACCCATGACTGTGGTTAAATTGGATCTTTAACCGCAGTCATGACTGGTCAGATGTCATTAGATCCAAGGGCAGTGCTTATGCTTTATGTTCATATCTGGTGTTCAAAACATTATTTCATTAAAAAATACCAGAAGTTTAGACTTGGATAGATATACTTGTTCAAATACACACAAACTATCATAGAAACACATTATGAAGTTCTAAAAATGTAACTCATTGCCTATTGCATACCTCTTTTTTTTACCACTGTCTGTCCCAGTTTCTTCCTAATGCCAGCTCTGATTGTCACCTTTCATCCATTCGAACCGAAACCCCCTGCTGCCAACAATACTCACCAGATGAGCACTGATGGTAGCCTCCTGTTTTACCAGTCAGGAGTAACGGTGATAGATCAACAGATGTTCCCTACTGGAGAACACAGCCAAACCATTCCCTAACACCATAAACTACTACATAACTGAGGAGCAGAAGGGCGCATAAACTGATACACCTTGGGCCTCCCCCACGCCGGAGGCCCCCCACCTTGGGCTCCCCCCCACACCGGAGGCCAGAATGCTACAAAGTGTCTAACTCTAAACCCAGCCACTGATCTCCTAACTACACATCTGGTTGCTGCCGGTTTGATAATTATCATAATCGTAGATAAGAACATTAACAACAACAATAAGAACAACATCAAATATACCAACTATGTCTGAACAATAGTTAAGATTAGCCACAAAAACAGTTTTATATTAAACTCTTACAAATTCTGCTTTTTGATTTGTATGTATAAATGCATAAAGGTAAGAGAAGAGTGCCCTCTGTTGCTTACCTCGCGTCCCCGGTCAGTGCAATGAATTGGCCGGTAGCAAAGGAGACCCCAAAAGTTAAGTGAATGTGTTTTCCTGCTCTGAAAAATTCAGACGACTAGCGCCTTGCTAAAAAACATGCTCCACCCCAACAATGTCATAACCGTTGAGACAAACAAGTTTAATAAGGGATGGATCCCCTTCCTCACACGGGGCACCAACTAAGACGGCTTAGCCCAATGCCGTAAACCCTCACGAAGCTCTCAACCATTCAATAGGTCCCATTGCCCAGTCAGCCACACCGGCTAAACCACAGTTGCTACTGCTACACATATACCCACCGGCCTCTGTGAAGCCTGTATAGTTCAATCTGTTCTATAGATGTAAATATTTATATATATGTAATGTGTGAATATAAAAACATCAAATCTGAGGCATTTACAGCAGTTATCTCCTTGATTTTCCCTTTACAATTCAGTGGCCTGCCATGAAACACACACACGCAAAGACACACACGCACACGTATATACACAAACACACTTATTCTTCGCTAAATGGGAGAAGAAAGAGTAATGGGTATGGATACCCAGGTGACCTCGCTTGTAAAAGACTGAAGAAAAGGAGAAAGGAAAAACATGATCATAAAAGGAAAAATATATATATTCTCAAAAAAAGGTCCACCCCACCCATGTTTCCACGCATACCCCCAATGACCCACACCAACCCTAGACCTTATGACAGGTTTTCACCCAAAGGGGCTTTGAGGTAAAAAGTAGACAGAGTCCTGCTTAGCTAGAAGAGCTGCCACTGACGATTGGCGTCAGTCCGCTCCATTGCTCAGTGTTACAAAAAAAAATAACAAAAAAAGACATTCAAAAGGAAAAATAAAAAATAAAATGGCTCAACTTGTGTATGCGTGTATTTGCTTTCTCTGTACATTGGAAACCCCACGGTCTCTCAGTGCCGGATTGCTGGTAGAAGGCGGCTCAATCGGGAACGCCGGATGTCGTTTTTTCCCCGAAAAGGAAAATACTCCATTGGCACACTTCACTGGCTTCGAACCGCTTTGGTGCAGATCAAGACGCAAGAGAGAGAGAGAGAGACTGGCAAAAAAAGAGAGAGACAGAGGAGAGAGAGAGAGAAGGGACAGAACTGCACCCATTGCTGGCGTAGCTCAGGCGAAGTACATGGTGTGCTGGGTATCATAGTGGATCTGGACTGCCTTGGCTAGGGCCAGGGGGTCGCGACCGTTACTCTGGCCCGACACGTGGCTGCCCTCCGCACTGCAGGACAAGAGAAAGGGGTCAGATACATGATAAAGTAACAGAAGCAAAAGCCCAACTCTTTGGTTGCTCCATTACAACTTACGGTCATTTTGAACTAAATCTACCAGAATGTATTTGCATCAACATGCCAAACAAAAATGGTATATTCAGTAAAGCTAGATGTTGCAGATATAAATCTAACATATAGGGCAGCTAATACAACCCATTAGTGTCTGTTCAGGCTAAAATGACATTTCATATACAGTCCCCTGTGTAATTACTGGGACAGTGAAGCATGTTTTTTTTCCTTTTGGCTCTGTACTTAATCACTTTGATTTGAAATGATACAATGACTGAGGTTAAGGTGCAGACTGTTTGCTTTAATTTGAGGTTATATTCATCCATATCGGGTGAACCATTTAGAAATTACACCACTTTTTGTACGTAGTTCCCCCCCATTTTAGGAGACCAAAAGTACTGGGACAAACTCAACAAATTTGTTGGATGCACAGTATTTAACGCCCAATATAAATGGTAAATATAATTTTGTAGTCACTTTTATTGTAAATAAGAATAGAATGTTTCTAAACACTTCTACATTAAATGTGGATTCTAACATGATTACGGATAATCCTGAATGAATCGTGAATAATGATGCGTGAGAAGGTTAGACACACAAATATCATAACCCCCAAGGCTAACCTCACCATTACAATAAAGGGAAGTTAGCATTTTTGGGGTATGATATGTGTGTCTAACTTTCTCACTCATCATTATTCATGATTCATTCCGGATTATCCGTAATCATGGTAGAATCCACATTAATGTAGAAGTGTTTAGAAATGTATTATATATTGTTATTTATAATAAAAGTGACTCCGAATTGATTAATACATTTACCATTCATTTATATTGGGCACAAAATACTCAAACCAAAAACATCCAAAAACAAACAGCAAGTGCAGCCAACAAATTTGTTGAGTTTGTCACAGTACTTTTGGTCTCCTAAAATGGGGGGGGCCTATGTACAAAAAGTGGTGTAATTTCTAAATGGTTCACCCGATATGGATGAATATAACCTCAAATTAAGTCTGCGCACTTTAACCTCAGTCATTGTATCATTCCAAATCCGAAGTGCTGAAGTACAGAGCCAAAAGAAAACGGTCCCAATAACTACAGAGGGCACTGCATATCTGTGATACCCCTCAGTATTCAGAACTTGTGCCTTGCCACTTTCATCAGTACCTGTCGTGATCTTTGTCCACCAGGTGGTAGCGGGCGCGGAAAGCCACCAACCGGGCGTAGTAGGCTGGCGCGGGGATGGAGACTGAGCGGGTGCAGCGGACGTAGGTGTGGCACAGCTGGTAGGTGAGCAGCTGGAGCTCGTCGGCCGTGAAGCAGTTGTCGTCCCACAGGACGTGGTAGTGGGAGGGCCGGCTGGTGCCCTGGATCCCAGCATGGCTGCACAGGTAGAAGTCAAACTCGGAGGGGTGGGTGATTGTGCTGTCCACCGTGGTTCCGGCTGGGACGTTGCCACTCTTTCCAACCTGTAGGGGGGGATAGTTGCGATTAAAGACACTGGATATGCTGGGGTGCAAGCTGAAGAGGGGCTAACACGCTCTGCAACCCGTCTATAACTTCGGCTGTGTCTAAATCATGAATCTAGTGAAATGTCAGCTCAGATATTACTCCAAAGATAGGAGTTTTGAGAGATGCATTTAAAAAGTATTGAAACACTGCCAAAGGCCTGGTACAGATGTCGTTTTATCCACAAATGGTTTACAGGTGGGTAATCTGATCCTAGACCTGCGGTTAACTGCACCCTTTACATCAGGGATGTCAAACTCAATTCCCGGAGGGCTGGGTGTCCTCGTCCGTCCCATGTACTTGATCAATCATTTGAAAAAGGTAATTGCTTAGGAAGTTCCCTCAAAAACCACAGACACAGCCCTCCAGGAATTGAGTTGACACCCCTGCTCTACATGGGTCTCCACTCACCCTCTCGGCCTTGTCTGAGCAGAAGAGGCGGGTGTGGTGGCGTTTCTGAACCACGATGTAGGTGATGCCCGGTCGGTAGTCCTCCTCCAAGCTGATACAGGCCTTCCTGATTGCTATCAGCTCCGGCCACGCCACCTACACACACAGCCACCCACACAGACATAGAAACAGTGAGATTCACATTGCATGGAAAAATGCATTGATATGATTCTCTGGTTGAGTCAAAGTTGGCTGCGTTTACACAGGTAGCCTAATTCTGATCTTTTGCCCAATTATTGGCCAAAGATCTGATCCGATTTCAAAAGACCAATAATTGAGCAAAAGATCCAAATCGGGCTGCCTGTGTAAACGCAGTGAGATGCTATATCCAGGGCACTGTGGCACAAATCAGTAGGGACCAAACTTGTTCTCTTCTATCCTTTACATTATATCTCAAGTTGTAGAGACAGGGTTAATTGGAGAGGGAGATCCGTCTGGATATACTTTGAGTCAGTATTGAACCGTCAACGCCCAACACTGATAGGACACCATGGTTTTGCTGGGGTGCGAGGGGCCACACATTTTAAAGGGATAAGCAGCCACCGACTCAAAATAAGAAATCATAAAGCAATGTCATTCAACGGTCAATTCAGAACAGAGTCAAAACTTGAAAACCCACAAACCCTAATGAACCGAAACGACACGCATCAAACCCTCCCGGTCACCCCCTCACCTGTTTCATTTGGCCCTCGGACACGCCGCCGCGGTAGTAGATGATGCGGGTGGGCTTGAAGCGCGTGGACTTGTAGAACTGGATGAGCAGCTCACGCACCATGTTGGTCAGGTCCTGGATGACCTCCTGGCTGTACAGCTGCTCCTGGGACAGGTCCTGGCGCGACGTCTGCACTCGCACTGTGGCACAGTAGCGGCTGGGGTGGCCGTCCATGCTGCCCACCACCGCCGCGATGGAGGGCTTCTTGCCGTCGCCGGCTGGAGGGTGAGTAACGTCCGCCCCCAGGAAGATGACAGGTTGCTGGAACACAGAGGGTCTGGAGGTAGGGAGAGGTTTACATTATTTACATGTTTTTTTAAAGATATGGCAATAAAATAAACATACGTTTGTGCGTGTGTGTGTATGAGTGTTGCTTTGCTCTTAGAGCAGAGGTATAAGTCTTCAGCATAATACATTTGAGAATTGATTGACATGTTATGGACATAACAGAATGTGGATAGGCAATTGTATGTTGTGTGGGTGTATTGCGCTTTCATTGATGATTAAGCAGTGGGCTGTTTTATTCACAGTTGTACTGCATCAGTGTTGCCTTTAGGCAATTTCTTCAAAGCCATGAAGGCTTGGAAGACCATCACTTGCAGCGAGACACAATCTTGAGTATACCACATTGAACAAACAAACACGCAACATGTAAAGTGTGCTAAAATAAAAAAAAATAAAAAAACAAACATTTTCCATACACACAAAAAGCGGATTTCTCGCAAATTTTGTGTACAGATTTGTTTATATCCCTTTTCGTGAGCCTTTCTCCTTTGCCAAGATAATCCAGCCGCCTGACAAGTGTTGGATATGAAGAAGCTGAATAAAACAGTAGGTTCCCCTTGTGCTGGAGACAATAAAAGATGTCTCAAGTTGAGGAAGCGGGCAATTGGCATGCTGACTGCAGGAATGTCCACCAGACCTGTTGCCAGAGAATTTAATGTTAATTTATCAACCATAAGCTGCATCCAATGTCATTTTAGAGAATTTAGCAGCATGTCCAACCAGTCTCACAACCGCAGACCACTTGTAACCCACACCAGCCCAGGACCTCCATAGCCAGATTCTTCACCTGCAGGATCGTCTGAGGGGTGGTGGGGGTGCTGAGGAGTATTTGTCTGTAATAAAGCCCTTTTGTGGAGAAAAACTCATTTCTGATTGGCTCCCTATGGCCGCACCCCTGCCCAGTCATGTGAAATTACATAGATTAGGGCCTAATGAATTTATTTCAATTAACTGATGTCCTTATATGAATTGTAACTCTTTAAAATTGCATGTATGAGTATGTGTGTGTGTGGTTGCCACCTCTGATGGGGCACAAGGACGTTGTTGATGCCACCCAGTTTGGCGTTGATCTTGAGGCAGAGGTTGGAGAGGGTTTGGGGGGACGTCTTCACCACGTTCTTCACCTGGACACACTGAGTGGCCATGCCCAGGAGAGTGTCTCCTACCCGCTTCACCTCCGCTGTGGCACCAGGACAATAGGGACACAGAAAAGTAATTGAGCTCTAATATTCTCAAATGCAAGAGTAGCTAGTAGATTGGTTCTCTTAACATTTTAAGCATGAGTAGTGAACTAGTGTTCCTCAAGTCACTAGTGGAAATTGAGGGGGGTTTGCTCCCCTACCACCATTTTCAAGCCTTCCAATTATATTTGATCAAATATCTTATACAAATCCATAAGAGGAAATACATCTTTTTTTAAAGACACTAGGAAGAGACTGACAACCTAGTTGAAGTTAGTTTGCCCTTCTTTCAACATAAATACATTTCCCCAAATAAAGAATAGATTTCCCAACAAAAGTAGTATGATTCTTACCGTAGACGGGGGTTTTGCCGGGCAGGATGACCACGATGAGCTGCAGTCCCACATAGGACATCTTCAGGTGTTTGAACATGGGTTCCACGCTGTCCGCTCCCTGGGCGTATTTACAGAAACACGGCTGTCCCTGAATGGGCATCCCCGCGTCCTTTGAGATCTTCCTCAGCTGGTCTGTGAAGCTCCTAGAAAACCATGAACAAACCTTCAGGGAATCTAGTCTAGAGCCAGAATACTGCATTCAAACTGTTGAGTAATAAGTTGAAATTCTGTGGTCAAAATCCTAAATTAAGATGTATTTGCGTAACTAGTATGCATACATCAATGGGAGATGTACATCATATTTTGGATAAGCCCACATATCTTAAAAGTTTAGATTTTGCCCTAAATGAGTAATGATCACCACACAGACTAAGCTGGGCTATAGAGATTTGTGGGAATAGGAAAAGAGAAAGGGTGAAGGTGTGTCTCCCATGTTGACGGGCAGATGACTCACTTGAGCAGGTCCTCTCTGCACTGTTTCTGTGGGGCGAAGCAGGCCACAGCCCACACCTTGATCTCGATCCCGGCGTAGAACTGCTTCCCCCGCATGTCCCACACACCCTGGTTGGGCGTGGCCACGGTCTTATTCTGCGGAGAGAGTCCCTACACTCTTAGTGAACCCCCCGGTTTAACCAGCCGACACAGCAGATACAACTCCCCAGCTTCCTGCCTGCACCACGCACATGGAGCAGGTAGAAGAAGTTGCACCTTCCCAGTGATACAGGGTCAGATCTAATTGGGGTGATTAGGATGTGGGGGGTAGGAGAATCTGACCCTAGATCTGTGGTTTGAGGCAACTTCTACCGTAAGATCCTATTACACACAGTTCATCCCATTGCAAGAATCATGCAGGCAAAACCTCCACATAGTAGACCGCAACGGACGCTTATTCAACAGGGCAGAACATTCCCGTATGGAATAGACACTGTACAATATAAGACGTGCCCAGAAATGTCTATTCTACAGATGAGCAAATACTTTACACTGTGATAAGACTGCAGGCTACCACCCTTCCAGTTATATCAACAACCAATTTTGCTGATACACACCTAGGTGCCATGTGTTATTCAATGCATTCCTACTAAAGCTAACTTAGATAGATGTACATCTATCCATCTATCTCTCAGGGTCCGTATCCACAAAGCGGATACTCAGAGTAGGAGTGTCACTGCTGCTCTACGCTTTTTAGTGCATAATGAATACATGGACAGATCCTAGATCAGCACTCCTCCTCCGAGACGCTCTGTGGACACGGACCCAGATGTTATCAAATCATTCTAGCTATGAATAGAAGTTCCTCCAGTGTTCAGGGCCCTTAGCATCCCTGCTTAAATTTAGCATTATATCGAGTTAGGCTACTTGCTCTTGTAACTATTGGGCAACCACATGCGATTCTCCAGCAAGCTATACATATAAAAATGCGCAGTTCAAGAATGAAAAAGCCCTGAAGACTGAGGTGCCGATCCAGCATTGAATCACAGATTTCCACAGTAATTATAGCAACGTACTGTATATTATAAACATCAGCATGATAAAACAGTGATGGAGTGACAAAACACAAGGACAGTCACTTGTCTCATCACGAACCCATTAGAGCTACAACATAGCCATTGCAGTTAAAATGGCTGAAAGATGTGCCAGTCATACAAACAAATAGTATTGAGAAAAACATTTCAAAGGATGAAGATAAGACTCAATTACCCAGCAGTCCAAAACACTCAAGAAGAGACTGTAAAATGGGCCCAATAAAATGCATAGAAACCAGCAATACTGTGCCAAAACTGTCAGTACATCTCTATTAAACCCATTTCTGTGACAAAATGTTTTACAGTCCACATGGGGCCTATAAGAAGGTCTGTGGTAGAGGTCTACCTGTACCAAACATTATTACGCTATATAAAGACTGGACGGAACTCATGTCAAAACCAAGTATATAGCCTATATATAACAAACACACACACAGCACCAGTCAAAAGTCTTGACACACTCTTTCAAGGGCTTTTATTTTACATTGTAGAAAATAGTAAGAAATCGAAATATATTTTAGATTCTTCAAATTGCCACGCTTTGCCTTGATGACAGCTTTGCACACTATTAGCATTATCTCAACCAGCTTAACATGGAATGCTTTTTCAACAGTCTTGGAGTTCCCTCATATGCTGAGCACTTGTTGACTGCTTTTCCTTCATTCTGCGGTTCAACTCATCCCAAACCATCTCAATTGGGTTGAGGTCAGGGGATTGTGTAGGCCAGGTCATCTGATGCAGCACTCCATCACTCTTCTTTTTGGTCAAATAGCCTTTTACACAGCCGAGAAGTGTGTTGGGTCATTGTCCTGTTGAAAAACAAATGATAGTGGGACTAAGCAAAAACCAGATGGGATGGCGTATCGCTGCAGAATGCTGTGGGAGCCATGCTGGTTAAGTGTGCCTTGAATTCTAAATAATTCAGGACAGTGTCACCAGCAAAGCACCCCCAAACTATCACACCTCCTCCATGCTTCACAGTGGGAACCACACATGCAGAGATCATCCGTTCAACTACTCTACGTCTCACAAAGATACGGAGATCGGAACCAAAAATTTGGACTCATACCAAAGGGCAGATTTCCACTGCTCGGGTATTTCGTGTCTTCCTTTCCTGTGGCGGTCCTCATGAGAGCCAGTTTCATCATAGCGCTTGATGGTTTTTGCGAATGCACTTGAAGAAACGTTTAAAATGTGGAAATGTTCCATGTTGACTGACCTTCATGTCTTAAAGCAATGATGGACTGTCATTCTCTTTGCTTATTTGAGCTGTTTTTGCTATAATATGGACTTGGTCTTTTACCAAATAGAGCTACCTTCTGTATACCACCCCTTCCTTGTCACAACACAACTGATTGGCTCAAAAGTATTAAAAGGAAATAAATTCCACAAATTCACTTTTAACAAAGCACACCTGTTAATTGAAATGCATTCCAGGTGACTACCTCGTGAAGCTGGTTGAGAGAATGCCAAGAATGTGCAAAGCTGTCATCAAGGCAAAGGATGGCGACAAAGGGGGCGGCAGGTAGCCTAGTGGTTAGAGCAGTAACCGAAAGGTTGCTTGATCGAATCCCCGAGCTGACAAGGTAAAAATCTGTCATTCTGCCCCTGAACAATGTGTTTCCTACGCCGTGCTTCACAGTAGGTATAGTGTTCTTTGGATGCAACTCAGCATTCTTTGTCCTCCAAACACGACGAGTTGAGTTTTTACCAAAAAGTTCTGGTTTCACCACAAAACTCAACTCGTCGTGTTTGGAGGACAAAGAATGCTGAGTTGCATCCAAAGAACACCATACCTACTGTGAAGCATGGGTGTGGAAACATCATGCTTTGGGGCTGTTTTTCTGCAAAGGGACCAGGACGACTAATCCGTGTAAAGGAATGAATGGGGCCATGTATCGTGAGATTGAGTGAAAACCTCCTTCCATCAGCAAAGGCATTGAAGATGAAACGTGGCTGGGTCTTTCAGCATGACAATGATCCCAAACACACCGCCCGGGCAACAAAGGAGTGGCTTTGTAAGAAGCATTTCAAGGTCCTTTTGTGGCCTAGTCAGTCTCCAGATCTCAACCCCATAGAAAATCTTTGGAGGGAGTTGAAAGTCCGTGTTGCCCAGCAACAGCCCCAAAACATCACTGCTCTAGAGGAGATCTACATGGAGGAATTGGCCAAAATACCAGCAACAGTGTGTGAAAAACATTTTCTGTAAGTCTTCACAAGGGTATATAACAAAGTATTGAGATAAACTTTTGTTATTGACCAAATACTTATTTTCCACCATAATATGCAAATAAATTCATTAAAAATCCTACAGTGATTTTCTGGATTTTTTTTTCTCATTTTGTCTGTCATAGTTGAAGTGTACCTATGATGAAAATTACAGGCCTCTCATCTTTTTAAGTGGGAGAACTTGCACAATTGGTGGCTGTCTAAATAAATTTTTGCCCCACTGTATGTCAAGGCCTACCTTCAAACTCAGTGCCTGTTTGCTTGACATCATGGGAAAATCAAAAAAAATCAGCCAAGCCCTCAGAAAACAAATTGTAGACCTCCACAAGTCTGGTTCATCCTTGGGAGAAATTTCCAAATGCCTGAAGTTACCACGTTCATCTGTTCAAACAATACTACGCAAGTATAAAACACAATGGGACCACACAGCCGTCACACAACTCAGGAAGGTGATGCGTTCTGTCTCCTAGAGATAAACTTACTTTTGTGCGAAAAGTGCAAATCAATCCCAGAACAACAGCAAAGGACCTTGTGAAGATGCTGGAGGAAACGGGTACAAAAGTATCTATATCCACAGTAAAACGAGTCCTATAGCGACATAACCTGAAATGCTGCTCAGCAAGGAAGAAGCCACTGCTCCAAAACCGCTATAATAAAATCCAGACTATGGTTTGTAACTGCACATGGGGACAAAGATCGTACTTTTTGGAGAAATGTCCTCTGGTCTGATGAAACAAAAATAGAACTGTATGGCCATAATGGCCATTGTTATCTTTGGAGGAAAAAGCAGGAGGCTTGCAAGCCAAAGAACACCATCCCAACTGTGAAGCATGGCAGCATCATGTTGTGGGGGTGCTTTACTGCAGGAGGGACTGGTGCACTTCACAAAATAGATGGCATCATGAGGTAGGAAAATTGTGTGAATATATTGAAGCGACATCTCAAGACATCAGTCAGGAAGGTAAAGCTTGGTCGCAAATGGGTCTTCCAAATGGACAATGACCCCAAGCATACTTCCAAAGTTGTGGCAAAATAGCTTAAGGACAACAAAGTCAAAGTATTGGAGTGGCCATCACAAAGCAGTGACTTAAATCCTATAGAAAATTTGTGGGCAGAACTGAAAAGGCGTGTGCGGGCAAGGAGGCAAACAAACCTGACTCAGTTACACCAGCTCTGTCAGGAGGAATGAGCCAAAATTCACCCAACTTATTGTGGGAAGCTTGTGGAAGGCTACCCGAAAAGTTTGACCCAGGTTAAACAATTTAAAGGCAATGCTACCAAATGCGAATTGAGTGCATGTAAACTTCTGACCCACTGTGATGAAAGAAATAAAAGCTGAAATAAATCATTCTTTCTACTATTATTCTGACATTTCACATTATTAAAATAAAGTGGTGATCTAACGGACCTAAAAAAAAAAACAGGGAATTTTTACTAAGATTAAATGTCAGGAATTGTGAAAAACTGAGTATAAATGTATTTGGCTAAGGAAGATGTAAACTTCTGACTTCACCTGTATGTCCAAACTTATGACTGGTACCACACACACAATATGCAATAATAAATGCCCTTGAGGGATGTTGGAAGGAATTTATTGCAGCAACTTCACAGAAGTTGGTGGAAAATTGGAGGCAAACTAAATAGTGTGCCACAAAATGTTGCCAGAAGTTTGCAAATGTTTGCCACAAGTGGTAATCCGCAGCAAACCTCTGGCAATAATAATATTTATTGCCACTGTTGGCAAACAGCTAGCCAGAGTTGTTTTTATTTTCTGGACAACAATTCTCTCAAGATTCTATTTGAATCAGTGGCAAACCTGTGGCAACAATATGCATTGCTGCTAGTTGCAAACAGTTCACCAGAAGCCGTTTCTGGGGAACACCTGAGTTCCAAGACCAGTAACCGTTGACGACCAATCAGGGGTATTAGGAAAATCTGCTGGAAAATGGATACCAAGCTACCTACCAAAGTGGTCTGGAATGAGTCCAACTTCATTAACCTTCCTAATAAACATGAAATGTGCTAGCTAATTGATGCCTAGTTAGCAGTGTCATGTTTTATGGGATAGAGTGAAAGGGTTGAGGCTGGTTAAATAAGGATTTTTAAGCCTCAAGACAATTGAGACATGGATTGTGTATGTGTGCCATTCGGAGGGTGAATGGGCAAGACAAAATATTGAAGTGCCATGTTAGCAGGTGCCAGGAGCACCGGTTTGTGTCAGGAACTGCAACGCTGCTGGGTTTTTCACACTCAACAGTTTACCGTGTGTATCAAGAATGGTCCACCAACCAAAGGACATCCAACCAACTTGCTGGCCCATGTTGGAGTCAACACTTAACACCTTGTGGAGTCCGTGCCCCAATTAATATTTGGAACGTTCTTAATGTTTTGTAGACTCAATGTATGTGTGCACCAGGTCAAGACTTCAAGGCAATAATTAATTTTGGAAAAATAATATGAACTGCTTTTGTTGCTCATCTTCCACCCAAGTCTTATACACACCTGAGTCAGGGAGAAGAGACAACTGTCTCTTAAATGATGAAGTCCCCAGTCTAGATTGAATATCATAATTCATTTGATTCGTTTTAAATCGGTTGTATTGAGGCTTGGCTGGAGAAAAAATCTCGAGGAACAGTTGTGGCCACACATTTAATGGTAGATTTAGTAGGCATAAGTCCCAGTTTATGCTAGTTACAATGTTTATTTTTATAGCATTTATACAAGGCAGAAACATTATTGAGAAGCATTGCAACATCAAGCCAATTTTGTCACAGCCGACCCCGTTTTTCCAAAGCCAAACCCTCTGAGTCTACCTTAAGATGCCAAAATAGAAAATGTTTTCAGTAATATATATTTTTTTGTGTCCTAATTTTGTTTTTGTGTTTGATTGTTTCAGTTCATGCATTCAACAAGCTTGGATGAAGGACTTTCACAGAGCAGCCATCTCCAAAGTTCACTCAAAAAGGCAATAGTTCTGACCTGGTTTTGATTTCGTTATTTAAATGTATTTAAATTGTGTTAATTACAATTTAAACTTGCATTGGTTGAAAGATATTGCTCAGTTATCACTTGGCTCATGTAAATTCTGTAGTTGCCCCTTTAAAAATCCTAAGGTCAACATCCCCAGTGTTCACATTTCTCTCATGTAAATGTAGCTACATAAATAGATTTTGCTCTTTTCTTCATTAGCATGATGATTTATTTTTACCACCTAAGACATTGAATACATGTCTAGTATATTTAGTATGTTAAGTTTAGTTCTCTGTGAGAAGCATGTTCATTTAAAGTTAGACCTGTGTGTGATTTGGTTTATGTAGATACAGTTCAATGTTAACACACAATAACCAAAAACCTGATCTAATTTGCATACCAAGTTAGCAGCCAAAAAGTTGAATGTTCACCACAAGTTTTCTAGAATTGTTTGCCAAAAAAAAAAACTGTTTGCATGTGAAAATACAAGCTTGGTGCCTACTTGCGGCAAATTGGCCAAAGGTATAACAACTGTTTGCCAGAAGACAGTTGTTTTCAGTAAGGGTTATTGAATTTAATTAAAATGTGCTGTGTGGCATGAAGTCTCATCCTCCTCCCCTTGAGTAGTCCACTCACACACACACACGTATGGCCCATCCCTCCCATGAAACATTGACCCAGCCCAGTGCCCCAGTACTCACCCTGCCACAGTCCCGCCCAGTGTCGGTACTCACCCGGCCCCCATACTGCAGCATGGGCGCTGGGAGGACTCGGCCTGTCACCTCGGTCATGTCGTTGTGCACCACAATGCCAAACTCCTTCAGGTAGGGGTCGGGACCGCCCACCATGCTGTTGCTTTTGACCTGGGGGGGGGGGTGAGAAAAGGTGGTGTGGAAGAAAGAAAGGGGTTAGGCAGGCAGAGAAGACTTTGCTTCCTGCTAGTGTCTGAAGTATTTTTGTTGTTGTGAATCTATCATTTAGATTCCTACTGCAATCGACCGTTACCAATACCAGATTATCAATTCATTCATAAAGCCCTTTTAGCACAAAATTACTTTACAGTTAACCCTGCCCAGATTATATTTGGGGGGGTGGACATGGAATACTCAGTAAGGAAGCCATATGAGGCAAGAGATATGTGCGTTGGAGTTTCAAGACTGCAGACCTTTTCTGGACAACCACACTTCTTTAGAAAACAGTAACGCGGATATTTGCAACTCAAAAGATCCAACAGTGCATTTTCCTTGCAAAAAAACCAAATGGCTGCCTCAGACTACGGCACAAAGTTTACAACGTCACGAGACTTCCGGGAACGCTTGCGAAACGAAACAGACCAGGCCAGGGTTTGGTGTTCGAGAAGTCAATGAGAAAACTGAAAATTAACAACTATGGAAAAATTCTCGAAACTTAAAAGGCGCAACCTAGATTTGAGCCAATACCTCAAGTAGTTGAACATGTTATTACTCCAACCTCATGAAAGTGGCAAACTGACACGTTTCCATTTCCGTCAAAAATCAACTTTA
The DNA here is from genome assembly GCF_036934945.1 of Oncorhynchus masou masou. Lineage (NCBI taxonomy): Eukaryota > Metazoa > Chordata > Actinopteri > Salmoniformes > Salmonidae > Oncorhynchus > Oncorhynchus masou. The sequence continues at coordinate 38,737,215 of NC_088223.1, read as the reverse complement.
TATCGAAGGAGTGCCTTTGATTTGACGGCCTGCACAGGCTCAGTTCGGCACGAGATAACCGTTACCCCTATGACGTGTTTCTGGGCATGAGCTTAACTAGCCAACATCGCCATGACATCAACTACAACTGATTGGGGATTTCTATTAGATGCGGTTCCATACTGTACTGTCGGACTACAGTGCTCCACTTCCTGAGTTGCAGTTCACACTCCCACCACCGAGGGTGCAAGTAATCACTCACCAGTCGGCTGATCTCCTCCTGCCTGTCGGGTGCAGAACGTGCTGTAGCTTTGATCATGGTGGAGGTCTGGTTATCTGTCAGCTTCTTGATGCAGCGCTGCCCGGCCACAATGTTGCAAACCTGTATACGGACAGAGAATAGTTAGTTACTGACAATCACAGTTGTCAAGTAATGTAGAAACATGAAGAGGATTGTTTCTATTGGACAAGTCCAGGTACTCGATACCATTTCAGTCCCTTTTCTTCCATTTGGTGCCTAATGACCTGAAGGTGGAAACTAAAATCTGACCATGCCCAGGTCCAAAACCCCTTTTTCCCCCCTACCCATCGGGTATGCACAGTTGCAATGAGTGTTGCCTTCATGCAATTTCGTTAAAGTCACGAAGGCTTGGAAAACCAGTGAGAGAAACATCACTTGCAACAATATCTTGAGTGCATTCTATACATACAGTGGGGTTTCATTTGTGGAGTGTGTGTCTGCGCGTTTTAGGGCCACCCTCTTACCTCCAGGGGTAGGTAGGTGTGCTTCTGTTCCTGCCCCACTTGTAGACAGGGCAGGTGGGGGTATTTTAGCTGTAGGCTGTACTTCTGCTTGAAGTACTGAGCCACTGTACACTCCATGGCCTGGCCATTCTCCAGCTGTAAGGGGAACCTGAGCAATGGGCAGACATAATACATATTCATCCACCGTATGAATAAAACAAAAGAGCAAAAGGAAAGAGCACTGCGTCTCGTCTTTGCATCAACATGATCTTGTATCAAGAGATAGATACAGTTTATATGTTTGGATAAGTTGCTGAAAAATACATAAGATAAACTTCTGGAATGTGTAGCGACTAGCGCAGCACTTACGTTTGGTGGCTGGCAGGACGGCGTGTGACATTGCACACGCGATATTTCCTCTTCATCTGACCACAGTGGGTGACCTCGACTTTCAGACCTAAGAGCGAAAAGCATACGCATAGAAACACCCAGAAGAGCACATCACAAATAGGGCCAGAGACAGAAGAGCAGGGAGATATAACAAGTGGAGTTTGAAACGGGACATCATTGAAAATCTTTGTAATTCAAAACATTTTAGCAGATCATTTTAGACAGTTTCATCTTTGACTGTTGGACAAGACTATGGTTTGCTCTTATATGAGGTGACGGGTTGCCTTCTCACATAGCCTAACTCTCACTTGAGATGGCTATCCATAAGTGAAAACCCATTAACATCAATGCATGATTTACACCAGGAATGGGCAACTGGAAGAACTACGAGACAGGATTGTGTCGAGGCACAGATCTGGGGAAGGGTACCCCAAGACCACAGTGGACATCGTAAATAAGAATTTGTTCTTAATTGACTTGGTGGTTCCATACCGCTTCCATTTAACAATGATGGAGGCCACTGTGGTCTTGGGGACCTTTCATGAAGCCGGCTAGGAGAATGCCAAGAGTGTGCAAAGCTGTCATCAAGGCAAAGGGTGGCTACTTTGAAGAATCTCAAATATATTTTGATTTGTTTAACACTTTTTTGGTTACCACATGATTCCATGTGTTATTTCATAGTCTTGATTTCTTCACTATTATTCACCAAGAAAAACCCTTGAATGAGTAGGTGTCTCCCAACTTCTGACTGGTACTGTATATACACTGCTCCAAAAAATAAAGGGAACACTAAAATAACACATCCTAGATCTGAATGAATGAAATATTCTTATTAAATACTTTTTTTTTTTACATAGATGAATGTGCTGACAACAAAATCACTCAAATTATCAATGGAAATCAAATTTATCAACCCATGGAGGTCTGGGTTGCTGACAGACACAGCAAACCTTCTTGCCACAGCTCACATTGATGTGCCATCCTGGATGAGCTGCACTACCTGAGTCACTTGTGTGGGTTGTAGACTCCATCTCATGCTACCACTCGAGTGAAAGCACCGCCAGCATTCAAAAGTGACCAAAACATCAGCCAGGAAGCAAAGGAACTGAGAAGTGGTCTGTGGTACCACCTGCAGAACCACTCCTTTATTGGGGGTGTCTTGCTAATTGCCTATAATTTCCACCTGTTGTCTATTCTATTTGCACAACAACAACATGTGAAATTAATGGGGGTTTTTTTTACGAGAGGTTCCATCTTTGAAATGCAAGAGAAAGGCCACAATGTATTATTCCAGTTTAGGAGGAATTTAGACTTTGGAAACTAGATGGCAGCAGTGTATGTGCAAAGTTTTAGACTGATCCAATGAACCATTGCATTTCTGTTAAAATTGTTGCACCAAGTCTGCCCAAATGTGCCTAATTGGTTTATTAATCCATTGTCAAGTTCATAACTGTGCACTCTCCTCAAACAATAGCATGGCATTCTTTCACTGTAATAGCTACTGTAAATTGGTTAAGTTAGATTACCAAGAATTTAAGCTTTCTGCCCATATCAGATATGGCTATGTCCTGGGAAATGTTCTTGTTACTTACAACCTCATGTTAATCAGATTAGCGCATGTTAGCTCAACAGTGGGGGGACAGCAATCCCGTAGAGGTAAAACAAAAAAAATAATATGAGTTATAAATTTGCTTTATGAGTAGTGCGTGACCTTAGGGTGGCAACGCATACATTTTAAGGGATTTTAGTGGGTCTTAATCCATTCTGATTGTTTTATTCAACAACAAAAAAATTGCCTCATTTCCACGTAGGGCGGCAGGACACGGGCAAACAATCTTGGCCTTATTTTTAACCAATTGTTGCAATTAGGAATTGACTTGCGATTTCGAGCAAAACACTGTTCAAATCATGGAAATATAATGATTATGCTAATTCTACTTAGTTAGAATATAATAGTGGGAACTTTGAACAGTGTTTTTTGACATGACATTGAATTAAAATGCCAGGGAGGAGTTGTGACAAGGTAAGAACCAAAGTGCTGATAAGTGATTCCTTGGGGACCCTAAAATCTTCGGCTACATTGAATGTTCTCTCTTCGCTGCTTCATGAAGCTAACAGAAATTATTTGAGTATTCCTCTAACATACTGTTGCAAACATGTTGATTCAAGTCTACACCGCCACTGGTATTATCAGGCTGTAATGTCCAAGTACGTTTCCTCTGACTCAGCCAGCTAACTAACTAGCGATTAGCATTAGCGGCTAACCCGTTTTAGTGATACGCAGACCGACGAGCCACTGCGGGCCGTCAAGATGAGTTCTGTTATTTTGTGGCACCCACCCACATCAAAGTTGCCCATCCCCTGATTTACACAAAAGTTACACTAAGTTAAAGTCAAGCACGCATATCTCACGTTAAGATTCAGATTATGGGTGTACAGCACAGATGGGTGTCAATTCCATTTCAATTCATATACATTGAAATTCAAGTCAAGAGATACGAGTTAAAAGGGTCATTTATTGTCAGTAAAGACTTTTCACAATTCTCAAACTGGTTTCTCAATTCACTTCATGCACTGGAATGGACTTGACACGAGACCCTGAGATACACTTCAGTGTAGTACAGTTCAGTTGTCTGGGTGGGTGGATGCCGTCTAATAAGGCTCCGAAATGTCACACTATTTCCTATGTAGTGTACTACTTTTGACTAGGGCTCAAAAGTAGTGCATCATACAGTGAAGAGAATGGTTGGTTGTTTAGCAACAAAACAGACACGTGCGCAACTATGGGGCAAAACAGAAGGGGTTGGCTTAGATTGTTGACAATATGTCAACTATATTTTGTCTCCAATATTAATTGAAAACAAATACATTTGCACAATGAGCACTTGTTGTCTCTCAAATACATCGTTAGAATTGTTGGTTACCTGGCTAACGAAATTTTGCCATATTAGCATAGACTTGGTAACAAACAAGACATGGTACCAAGAACAAGATAAAACTAGCGGAAACGAGCCATCTACAATCCCCCTTATTGCAGCTTCTTGTCATTGTTTCTAGCCATCTGGCAATCCAGAATCACAACACACACTTCTGCCCCATTGAAGCGTGCGCATTGGTTTCGTGACAGTGTCAGCCAACACGTTTATAGGGTGCCATTTCAAATGCAGCCTTGGTGTGTAGAAACATGGTAAAAACATTGGTCTGACCTGCAGGTCCCCACCCACCTCGGATCTCCTTGGTGAACTTGACGCGTTGGGAGTCGGTGAGTGGCTTGGTCTGCTCGTTGATGTTCTGGATGTCCAGCACCTCACACATGAACTCGATCACAGGCTGGGCACGGTAGAAAGCGGTGGCAGAGACTGTGAGGGGGAGACAAAGCGAGACAGATGTAAGGTTCACGACCAAAGCAAACATCAATACACTCTGAACCAATGACATTAATTTGGGGACAGGTCGAAAAGCATTAAACATGTGGCAATTTAGCTAGTTAGCTTGTACTTGCTAGCTAATGTTAATTTGTCCTGGGATAAAAACATTGAGTTGTTATTTTACCTGAACTGCACAAGGTCCTCTACTCCGACAATTAATCCACACATAAAACAGCCAACCGAATCGTTTCTAGTCATCTCTCCTCCTTCCAGGCTTTTTCATTTTTGAACTTATATGGTGATCACATCTAAACTTTCATTGTATTACCACAACAAAGTTTGTCTTTCAATCACCCACGTTGGCATAACCAATGAGATGGCGGCACGTAGGTACCTACTTATATAAACCAATGAGGAGATGGGAGAGGCAGGACTTTCAGTGCGATCTGCGTCAGAAATAGGAATGACTTCTATTTTAGCCCTTGCAGACGCTCATTGGCTCGTGTGAGCAGTGTGGGTGCAATAATTGAATAACATGGATTTCTACATTTATTTTGCCGCGCACGCGACGTGTCCGGTCTGGGCAGCATGTAAGGCTAACCTAAAGACACACAAAGGGCTCTTACCATCGATGTTCAGCATCATGTTCCACATGGCAGGACGGACCGATTGATGGAAGCCGAACCATACCTCCCTCCCTCCGCCCAGTGGGTGGTAGTAGCCCTCCGGAGGGGAGAAGAAGGAGCGCCCCACTGGAGTGTACCTGGAAACATCCACATGGAGAGTCAGTTAGAGAACTGGTTCAGTTAGAGGTATCACAATGTATCAAAAAATGACAGACAAGATTATTCTGGAAGAGATCACTCTTCACCCCTCAGAATGACAACAGAAATTCCCTCTGGGAAAAATACTGTTATACTATTCTACACCTCAAAGTATCTGCTTGATGTTCTTATGAAATTAGGTCATAGGCACAGAGTTATTTATTTTCGAACTGTGTGTGGAAACTGGCCTAAAGTTATTCACTGTTTATATGGGCAAGACTATTTGATATAGGATGCCAAGATATAACAACACAATGAATCCATGAACAACTGGTATTTTGCCACAGGAAGAGAGAGGTGTTATGGGGCCAAGTTATAGAAGCCGTGTACCTCATATGCCTAACCATAAACTTAAACCAACAAGCAAATGTGTGTACATAAATGTTCACATAATAGCCAATTTCAAACATCGCAGGTTAGCCATATAGTGGGAACATTTACCTCATGGAAGGCAGGTGGCGGGTGATGACGTCCAAGGCCTGAACAGAGTCCTCGGGGACCTCATTGTGGCCCGAAAGGGCCTCCAGGAGCATCTGCAGGCTCACCACCGACACCCACTGCAGCGACACCTTGAAGGTCTGGTCCTTCCCCTCCCCGGGGAGAGTCACCTCCAGATCCACCTAGAGGAGAGACAGAGGGCAGGGTGTTAGGGAATGGTTGCAAGGTGAGGAAAGCCACAAATAAAGACATTTGTGATATGCTCTGAGCTATACCGCGAGGTCCAAAATTATTGGCACCCTTGATAAAGAGGAGCAAAAATGGACTGTCAAATAAATACAAAATACTATACTTTTTTATTATTCACCATTTTGTTCTGAAAAGTTTTATTTTATACTAATACAATTGCTCAGATAACAGATTTTATTTAAGTACTTTTTTTTCCCTCTGAAAAAGACAGGGGTCAAAACTATTGGCACCCCCGTTTTCAATACCTCACCTTTTTCATTTAACCTTTACATACTGAGACCAAGGTCTCTTACAGATGAGCCCTGAATTACACGTTAGAGAAAATACACACATCAAAATATAAATAGCAGAAAGAAAAACCCAGGTCATAAAAAATATAAAAGTAAATGCATTCATCAATAATATGGTCCTCAGCTTTCTGAATAACCCTAGAGGCACATGAACGTCAAATTTAAGAACATTTTGAAGATTCTTCTTTGTTTAAAAAAAAATAATAATAAATAAATAAAATGCGCAAAAAACTCCTTAGAAGCCAAAGGAATTTCGATAGTTACCACACAGTCTCAGGGATGGCTAACTCGTATGTCTAAAGTTTAGTAATGACATTAGGTACAGTGGGCTTTAGAAATTAAAACATAACGTACCAACCTACGTGACATAAAAAGAGAGCCAACCAACCTTCTGGTATAGAATGCAGTGACGAGTACTTAAACAAGCACCCATAATAAAGCGCAGTGCGCTATAATAAACTGCATCTGACGGCTTTAATGACGTGGCAGCTGCATTAATATACAGTAGATGATGTCATAGTCCAGGACCGATAGGAACGTCTACTGATTAATCTGCTTTCTACCATTTAGCAAGAGGCAGGACCTATTTCTATAGAAAAAGCCCATTTTTATTCGCAGCTTCTTAACCAACCCATCAATATGCTTTTTAAAAAGGCAGCTTTCATCTATCCAGATATGTTGTAAGCAGGGACACAATCAATATGGACACCATCCAAAGTACATATCCTTAAATCAGACTTTTTTTACATGTATTTTTTAGGTGCTTTACCTGCATTCAGTATTAATTTCAGGTCAATTAAGTTTCTGTAATACAATGAAGGCAGACTTTAGTTCAGACAAAGCGTGGTCAACCCTGGGAGAAATAGCATACACAACAGTATTACCGGCATACAAGTGCAGGTGAACATTTTACAATGTTGTTCATGTCAACAGTAAAAAGTACCGGACCCAGAATCGCCCCCTGCGGGACACATTTCGTAATATCCAGGAAACCAGATGTAACGCCGTCAGTAGATATACAAAGAGTTCCATCTGTCAAGTGATTTTTAAACCAGTTACATGCGGCCAATTGAGGAAACCCTCTGAATTAGCAGTGAGGGATCAACAGTATTGAAAGCCTTTGACAGGTCAATGAAGAGGGCAGCACAATATTGCCCTTTATCCAAACAGTTAACCACATAATTGATAAACTTGCAAGGATAAGGGCACTGAGCCTTTTGCTAAAATGTTTAATGAGATTGGAGAACACATTGGAGAACCCTCTTCAATTCCAACCACCAACCGGTAAATGTATTAGTATAAAATAGATGTACATTTTTTGGAGCATACAATATATTTATTTTATATAGTCTTTTTTAATCAATCATTCTTTAATAATGGTGGACCTGACAGTATATCTAAAGAAACTGGTCAAGGCCTGGAATAAACAGATGCACATCGCGTTTTGGGCAAATGGATCCAGTGGTTCTGGATGCGGCAGGAAATTCCCAAAAACCTTTCAAGAACTGACAGCGGTGCTGGGATGGAGCGAAAACCCATTACATCGTTGCTAAAACTAGAGATACAATAGTATAGTTTAGACGGTTGCTTACCCTGTCTCTCCCGATGGGTAGTGGATGGGCCGTGTACATGTTCCTCTTCCCGTCGTAGCCTGGTTGTCGATCACCAAAGATCTGCATCTTAAAGTGGCGAACCATGGTGTCCACCACCTCCCTGTGAGAGAGGGGGAATCATGAGCTGGCCAGATAATGCATTCACATCGACTGTACTGCTTACAGTACTATATTCTGGTCTTCACTGTCCCTCCCAATACATTATTCAAATAAACAACTTCCCACCCGCCCTGACGTTAAATATCCATTTTTATTTTCACAAGTACAACTTGCACTTGAGTTTTTGACTTATTTTGCTAACAAGTACACACTTCCATTTCCTCAACTCCCCTAAAAGCCTCCACCAAACACACAAACCCTCAAATGATAAACTTAAGACCTTGCCCTCTCTTCCTTCCAATGAAAATTCATTTCCACCTTCTAGCTCCCCTCAAGAGAGAAATGTCTCTCCTTCCCCCTCTATGTCCAGTTTTATTTACCGGTTGACCCTCCGAGGCCGTTTCTCAGGCTTGATGTCGATATCGTAATGATAGACATCAATCTTGGGAATCTGCACCTGGAAGTGGTTTGCCAGCAGGCGGATGGGCTTCCCCACGGTGCCCATGCCAGGCCTCCGCGGGGGCTGGAAGAGGGAGGTGGGGGCTGACGGGCCTATAGGGGGGTCCAAACACAGAAACACACACATTTGTTAATTGACACATTAATTTCAGCTGGTTCGTATTCACTAGATACCAAACGGAAGAAAACAGAAACAGTGAGGGGGTACCCGAACCTGAAATGCTCGTTTTTGTTTGTGGTGCAAAATCTTTTTCTACGATGTGCTCTAATGAATAAGATCCTGTTAAAGATACACTTTAAGAGGAAAGGAGAAGTAAGTAGTTAAGAGGCTTTTTGGTCTCAGACTAATTTGTTTTGGCAATGAGGCTAAGCAGCATGTTGACCACCGTGGGTGCAATTATTGGTTGGTAGCTCAGCTATTTCGACAGGACGCTCAGAAATTAATACAAACTGACCAACAAAAATTGCTGCATGCGTTTGCAGTTTCTTTTTTGCCATTATTGTAGAATTGTTGGTCAATTTGCACAATCCATTTCTGAAATCTGTTCAATCGCCTCCTTGCCACGGTTTCCCTCGTGAACTCCCTCCAACAGGTCACGACTACCTACCCACAACATCCATCACTCTGGCCTCCAACCCAGATAGGTCAACAGGAGGACAAAACAATGACCCGCAATTACACGCTGGCCCGCCCCAGCACCCCACCCCACTACAGCCAGACCATAGACTGACGCACAGGGCCCGCCCCAACACCCCAACCCAACCCACCCCACTACAACCAGACCATAGACTGACGCACAGGGCCCGCCCCAGACAAAGAGCAGCGTGTCGGAGACAGACGGAGGGCAGCAGGGCCAGATGGGGGTCCGCAGAGACCGTCGGGATTACAGTTACACACTCAACAAACACTGCCTCCACACTCCTGTCTGATACAAGATGTGCTCATACAATTTGTGTATTTCCCAATGTTAAATGTGTAGGCCTAATATACCAAGCCCCAGTACTGACTCACAGGCATGGGTCCTGAGCAATTCATCCAGCCAATGAAAATACAACAATTATTTGAGTGGATGTTTGGAAGTGGGATGCACCACTGTATTGTATACTTGTGTCTTACATTTAAATGTGAATTTGTGTTAAAATAATAGATGATAAAATAGGGGGAACTATCCAATTTCAACTACTCGGGACGTATAAAAACAAAACGTAAAAAAATAATTAGGCCTACACATTCAAGATGCAGTGCATGTAGAGAGGGAAAGGGAAGAGTTGAGCTTCTCATGATTGAAGGCTGGGTGTAAGAGGGAATGGGATGCTTACTGCTTTTGTCAACTGACAACAAGGGGGCTGCGGGGGTCCTGAACCTGATGCACCGCCACGCTCCAGTTAGCAAGTGAAGCCCAAGGGGGAGCAATCAGGACCCTCTCTGTGCTTCCTAAAAAAAACACGCTCCCTGCATGCCCTCATCCCCCCTAAACACCCCCCTCCCTAATCCTCCATATCCCAGTAAATTACTGCCATGGGAGCAACAAAAGCCCCGGGCGGCATGGTGTGTGTTCATACGTGTGTGCTGTAGGTGAGGTTCAGAAAGAGGGATCCCAGCAGTAGCAGTCAGGTTGGGTCACCCTGACTCACCCACTTTCACCAAAAACAGCACCGGCTCTATATATAGCCCCCTCAGCTGCTGCCTCAGGGTAGTTGAGAGGGTTGTCAGTGTGTGGAATGCTTGGACCCCTCCCCAAACCTACACCACGCACCTCCCTGCCACCTCCCCTAATGAGGGCGTCTCAATGGTACCTCAACTATGGGTTCAAGCCTGCAGCAGCAACCTGAAGGGCCTGGCTGATTGTAATATATGTAGTGCATGTGACAATCAAGCCCACTGTCCACGCAAATGAATGCATTGTACATGGCCACGATGTAAGCATGCGGCTTCACTGTGATTCTTAGGCGATTTAAGCCAATCTCAAAGCCAAGCGGTTACCATGGCTGCACTGCACCAAAGGAGAACGCTATCAGATAAAGCAGACCACCACAATTACATTTTTGGGGGGAAATAATGATTTTTCCGCTGGTTATTTGATCAAATGTGATTAAATGACTGAGCATAAGACTTAAAAATGAGGAGCACTGGTTGTTGGTCTATTAACTGAATCATCATTCACATTTTAAGGTGATTTATGTAGTAAATAAAAGGTGTAGTACGTATAATTCCTTAGAGTCTAACAGTCTGGCCAATAGTACCTTGCAGTTGGGAGACCAAGGAAAAGGCACTAGGGTTAGGTTCATGGACGTAACTGATACAAAACCTTCTTCAGTCATGATTTATATTTACTGGCTAAGTAACAGATACAAAACCTTCTTCAGTCATGATTTATATTTACTGGCGAGGCAAAGCTGCTACGGGCCACCGGTCAACATATAAGCCTACAACCATAAAGCATACATTTTTGTTTTACTCTAGTGCAAGCGAGAGATGGGGGTGTGGGGGGGGTATTTGACAGGAAATACAGAATGGGTGATATTGAGGGGAGGTCATTGTGTTTACACTTAGGCCTCTAGCTTGTGTAGCGTGTGACGTGAGAATGGGGCTTAACCTGCAGACAGGATGCACTGTGCTGATGAGTCAGTAATGACATTGACTGTGAGGGACATGCAGTCACCTGTAAATCACCTGGACTACACAGTGGAAAATAGAAGGGCCAGTTGTGAGTGGCCTGGAGACTGCTGGGGGCACATCAGCCATTCATAACCACAAGACACAGGCGATAGCTAGTGGCCAGCTAGGCCTGTGTGTCTTGTAGAGTAAACTGCCTAGACCCATACTATGGGTCAACTAAGGTTAGTCTACTGAAAACACCCATCTGCTGTCATTATTTTATGTCCTACATTCCTTTGTTTATGGTCATTTTTATGGATCATGCGACATTAAAACTAATTTCCACCGGGAAGACAATTACATTTTCTACCTATACAAGCATTCATGTACTGTATGTGATGCTGCTGCTCAGGAGGTTATTTGGGTGGACTGTGTTGCAATGATTTCTTGAAAGACCATCACTTGGTCTTTTTGATATTTTGTAAGCAGAATGCCAGCTGTGAACAAAAAGCCATGGATTTGCATTAGTGAAGGAAGGGGAGGACCATCCTTTTAACAAAATTTCATAAAAAAATTCAAATGCAAAACATTTAAAAAGTGATCCTTTCTCAAGAAAACTATACTAAATATATTCACGGCACCAAATGATTCATTAAAATACACTATTTTTAAAGAAGGTCTACAGTAGCCTCAACAGCACTCTGAGGTAGCAACATGGTGTAGCCGGAGGACAACTAGCTTCCATCCTCCTCTGGGTACACCGACTTCAATACAAAAGCTAAGAGACTCATGGTTCTCACTCCCTTCCAAAGACTTACACAGTAATTATGACAACTTCCGGAGGACGTCCTCCAACCTATCAGAGCTCTTGCAGCATGAACTGACATGTTGTCCACCCAATCAAAGGATCAGATAATTAATATAGTACTGAAAGCATAAGCTAAAGCTAGCAAGAACTGCATAACATCACTTTTAGTTTCACTTAGCTAGCAAATGCACCTAGCTAGTTTAGCCTACTCAAACAGAGGAATACTATGTTAGCTAGCTGGTTATGACTATCCAATACAACACTGGAACGCTTCCAAGTCAAAGTAAGCTTTTGGTTTTATTAGTTTAGTGCCACCGGGGCCAGCCGGTGTAAGTGCTAAACTGCTTAATGACTATACACAAATGTTTACTAACACGTTAGTTATATTAGCTGGGTTGACTATTTCATTACTTTAGCTAATATGGTGACAATGATGTAGACCGTGTGTAGCAGTTATGATATGGTTGGGCCTTAGAAAGGTTTTTTCGCCTGGTCACATACAGCTGATGTGTTGTGTATTGAAGTCCATAAGCGAAGGGAAAAGGTAAGAGAAGAGCACATAGATGCTAGAAGGAATACAACGTGGCTGCTATGAAAGCAAAATGTGTTTATGCATGATCAGGGGTATATTGATTCCACCGATTCTGTTGAAAAACGTTTCTTAAAATGGAAGCAAACGAAACGGGATAAACATATATGAGATTGTCCAATTGAAACTCTTGTTTACAACTGTTGGGTCGAATGTTCACCCATGTGAAAGGCAGTATTGAATGTCACTGAGCAACGTCAAATTTGTCTCTCAACCTGTGTGCACCTACATTGTAAAGTTTCATTCATAGGCAAGGTTGTAGAAACGTCATGATGGGTAAAAGGACATTTTGGGTATCATGTAGTAGCTTCAAGCTATCGCTGTAACATTGAACTGGGTGAATGGAATATGAATGACAGCCACCCAATATGGTGTAATAGAAATAAGGTCAAGCTCATTAAAAAAAAAAAAAATAAATGTCCTCCCTCATCTTAAAACGGCACAGACCGCCACTGGGTTGCATACTAAACTAGTAGGCTCTATATAACAGGGAGGAAGATTACATGGCTAGAACTGGGGTTAAAACAACCATTGAAGCCTTCCGTAATACCAATCATCAGAGCAAGGAAAACAGAGCACCTCTGTCTCAGTCTGTATAGCCCATGTATCTGATGCTGTCTGGCCCAAAAGAGTATGACATTTATTTAACTAGGCAAGCCAGTTAAGAATTATTATTATTATTATTATTATTTACAATGACAGCCCTCTGACGAACAGTGAGTTAACTGCCTTGTCCAGGGGTAGAACGACAGATTTTTACGTTGTCAGCTCGGGGATTCGATCCAGCAACCTTTCGGTTACTGGCCCAACGATCTAACCACTAGGCTACCTGCCGCCCCATGTTGCCGCTTTAGCATTTGATTGATTGATGCCAGCAAGCATCTGGCCTCCCCTTATTAAAAAAAAAAAAATCGAAATATAATTTTAATTAGCCAATCAGCGTTGAGCTGAGCTCAAGTGTGGGTTGTGTCCTGGTGCAGCAAAACACCTCTCAACGGAGCAGGTTTGGATTTGGCTTCACACCAATCAAAAGCAAAACGTCATTGTCAGATCTGTTTCAGGTCTTCTTGGGTAGTTTTCCTGTAGTAGATAGCTTGCTAAAATCAACCCTTTCCTAAGACATGGATGAGATGGGTATTTGGACTTGTGGTTGACTTAATTCTCTGTATAGGCTAATAATTATGATGGTGATTCTGTTCTTACCATAAATTAATTTATTGTGCCACTGGCCTGAGACGATTTAAGTTCAATATCTAGCCTTGTAGGCTCACTTTAACAAGCTAGCCGCTACAGGATTGGTAGCTAACGTAGGCTAATGTAATTAGCATGAGTTTGTAAGTAACAAGAACATTTCCCAGGACATAGACAGGAAGCTTAAATTCTTGTTAATCTAACTGCACTGTCCAATTTACAGTAGCTAGTACAGCGAAAGAATGACATGCTATTGTTTGAGGAGAGTGCAGTTATGAACTTGAAAATTGATTAATAAACCAATTAGGCACATTTGGTCAGACTTGATACAACATTTTGAACAGAAATACAATGGTTCATTGGATCAGTCTAAAACTTTGCACATACACTGCTGCCAGCTAGAGGCCTAAGTCTAAATTACGCCTGTGCTGGAATAATACATTTGTCTTTCTCAAAGACAAAACAAAAAATACAAAAAAAGCATTTTTTTTTTATTTCTATTACCATCTTTTACCAGATCTTAATGTTATATTCTCCTACATTCATTTCACATTTCCACAAACGTCAAAGTTTTACCTTTCAAATGGTATCAAGAATATGCATATCCTTGCTTCAGGTCCTGAGCTACAGGGAGTTAGATTTGGATTGAAAAAAAGGGTTTTATCCTTTAATCAACTTATCTGGTTCATTGTTGCCCATGTGTAATGAAGTTAGGCTAGCAAGCATCTTAGCTAGGTAGCCTTATGACAAAAACTAAATATGTACAGTATGACAGAGCCATAGACAGTTTTGCCAACATGAAAGAGAGGAGGACGGCATTGGCGTTCAACAAGACCACAAGTAGGCCACGTTTAAAAAAAATAATAATGTTTTAATTGGGTGCGCATGCACACAGAATCAGTACTATGCACAGCCACATGATATTTAAGAACATTGATTGGATTCAATTGTTTTTGGCATCTTTAAGTATGTTTTCGATGAGCATAAATAGTCTTGTTGATTTGATGTTATAAAAGTTAAAATTGTGCTACAATAGCTGAGGCAGTGATCTTGTTGTCCTTATACGGTATCTCTGTGATTCTAAAATCAGTAGTTGTTTAGTAAACTGTCGAAAAGATGATTTTGCTTGACCATGCTGTAGGTCATGACCATGCTGTTTGTGACATGCAATATAGTCTTTGTGGATTTCACCGGACAGATGGTGCTCTTCGGTTTTGTGATGAAACAAACATATGTGTAGTTGAATTTACTCTGCCACTGTGACTGTATTTTTGTTATCTCGGCCTTATTGTATATTATGGTGACGTATGAACAAATGGGTTATAGAGCAAAAACCCAATTATCACAACATAGGTTGTAATATGGCTTTTTTTAAATTGTAATATTAACTTGGCTTCCCCTGTGACTTTACCCACACACTGCTTTCTACTGCCTAGTGACATTTTACCTTAGCATGGAAATGGTTAAAACACAGGAAAATTAGAAGAATTGATAGGCATGTGGCACTAAACTGATGGCATGAGTGCTGCATTGCAGGTGACAATTGTTTCTATATCAGGCGACAAAGAGGTGATAACTTGGTAATCCCATATAATAAAGACAGGAATTCTCACCAGTTGCATGAAAGTTAGTTGTATGTCAGGTGTGAAAAAGATGAATAGATCAATTGTCAATGCAGCATTATTAAGGCATCTAAGCGTGCGTGATATCCTGAACTCAACTATGGTCATGGGAGTATGGCGATGGCTTGCAAGTTCGATCGATAAATAATAGTACGCATTCTACTCAAGGCAGGCTCCATTCCATGCATGCACGAGTGCACGTTGATTTCCTCCCAGGCACGGGCAGGCGACGGTGGCGCGCAAACCGCCGAGTACTGACAGAAACGCTAGCGAGCATATAAAACACATTTAAATGTATTATTGCCACCAAACAGTCGATAATATTGAAATATTTCAGCGTGAACAAAGACATGACGACAGTATTGTGATGTTAGCTACTGTACCTCGTTGCGTTCAATAGGTAGAAAGGACAGTACGAACGAGACGCCAGAGTTCCCTTCCCTACTGTCGATTGTACAATTACTTATTACTAGGCTTCATATTTTAACGTTTTCTAATGCTATATTGGCTTGAGGGCATACCTAGTTCAACTGGAATCATTTTAAACGTATCATGATGCTGAATAAATAGCGTGTTTGATGATGAAACGACGGGCTAGATAACAACAGACATCGTAAACACACGACACGGAAGGAAGGTCTTGGTTAAATCCCCCCCACATACACACAATGCCATCCAACCATCGTCTGGAGCTGCGGTCTTCAGATATAAAAGCAGCAGCCGAGAAACAAAAACAAATCAATCGATTTGTCTTATATAACATGTGCTTATCAGGTTGTAGAAGTCACGGACAGAACCTTATCTCCGTTATATTAATATGCCACTCACGTTGGGCCTGATATGCTTGTTTGTTTTTTTTCTGTCGCTGAGGCCTAACTACAACCACGGTTCCCAGTTGCGCAATGAATAGGCGCACACACCCCCGATATGGGCTTCTCATATCATCCTCTTACCGGGTCCGAGCGCTTCCATGGCCGAGGGCTCTCTCTCCGTCTCTGTCCCGGCCTGGCGGCTCCGTACCGACACTGAAATTGGGGGCGGTATTGCGACGCTGAGGGGGGGCTAATTTAAGAAAGGGAATGTAATGCGTAGATGTCCAGAGGTATTGTGGATGCGTTGTCTTCTGAGTGATTTAACACATATCCTGTGGATTTGGAAATGAGCATGCGCGAGGAGGTGATATAAAATAACTCTGCGCTTGCGCAAAGTGAATTACAGCAGTAGCAAAAGAGCACCACCCATGGGCACTTATGGTTAGTACACTACTCATACCTTTTACTGTAAATGTGACTCATTCATACAATAGGCTACTACATCATAGTACAGTATTTACGTAGTAGCTGTATTTCACTTGCTTGTCATTAGACTATAAATTATCATGTCATCCCCTATCTCCAGATAATCTTGCTACATTTCCCTTTATATAATAACCACCATGTGGAAGTGCACTTGGAGTCAAGCGATAATATGGTGTGTGGTCCTCCCACTACGACTCCGGAAACCATACAGTTTATTGGGCTACAGATTAAATATATTATGATGAACTTCAGAGGATGGTGAAAGTGAACGGCGATGAGCTTGATGCTGCTTTCCGATAGATATATAGGGTCTGATTCTGGTGACATGATGATCGATGCTTGTCTGCCTTTTGACAAATACAAATATTATCGCTTTTAAATTTAATAATCTCATCAAGACCAGAATAAGCACATTTACTACTTAACATAACAGTTTTTGTGACAAATGCAATGGAAACATACTGAATTGTAGATGTTTATTCGGTACATGAAAACTTAAACGAAATAGTATATTTTGTGTGCACTACATCATCAGGTACTAACTGCAACAAGACAATTTGGTGGAAACACACCACTGGTGGGAAAATTCGCATATTTTCTTTATTCGGATCATAGAATATTCGCATAAACTGGCCTTCCATGATTTTTGTAGTGGAGTGGGTGGACATATCTGGTCAGCTGTGGCACATAGATTTACCAATCAAAAGCTTTCCCTCGGTCATTGCCAAACTCACATCCAATGATTGGGTGATGGTGGACATCAATTTTCAGTATCATCCAATAGAAAAGCACAACGACAATGACTGACAGATGTAAGGATAGACTTTCGTTGTCAGCGCGCGAAAAATTAAAAAAAAGTAATAATTCAGAACAAGAACAATCGGGAGGGAGAGAAAGGTTGCTAGCTAGCTAAATTCGAATCAATAAACGCAATTTAATAACATTAGCAATACAACATTTTACACTGATATGTGTGCCTTATGTTTGGAAATAATTTAAAACGGTACAGAAGTTTTGGTTTCCCGATTTTAATGAAGCTTCACTGCGAATACACATAATTGGCGAATAAAGTCAAGATGTGTCTGGTGGTCCATCAACAACAGGTAAGAATTTATATTTTCTAATTGACAAGCAGCTAAGTCAACTACTTTCGCTAGCCAGTTACGTTAATTTATTTGGGGGATTGAGTCCGCCATAACACATGCCAGTAAACTCGCTAACAAGCTAACGTTAACTAGCTACCTGGATTGTCTCTGATTTGAGTTGGATTAACTAGCTAACGTTACTGTTAACTAACTGGCGAACAACCATCGTCCGGCTTTGGCTAGTTAAGTTTGTCTAAGTTTTGAAAGATTTGTTTGTTCGTCATTTTCACAGGGTAACACTGTCACTGACTGTGAGTAATGAACAGGCCCGTGTTAACTGTTGATTCTTCTAGACAGTTTCCTAGGTTAGGTGTGACATTAACCACGGAATGTCCGGCTGGCAAACGTAACCGTATGCTCTTTGTGGCAGCTGAGAGAGAAGGCTCCGCAAGCACCACAGCCATTTCGGCGACCCAACATTGAACAAGAGATGCAAGTTAATTTACCTACAATTTGCAGTCGTGTTTTTCATATTTCAATTGTCAAAGTTTTTTAAATCAGTCAACTGTATGTCTTGTCACTGGGCATGAAGAAGACAGACCATGGTTTTGTAGGAAAAAGACTGGCATGGTTCCATCTAACATCAACATGAGGTGAATTTGTCATTGTTTCCCCCGATCCAGGCAGTGGAGCTCCCTGCTGAGGTCTCAGTAGCTGAGAGTGATTCAGACAGCGGGATGAGCTCACTAGTGGAGGAAATGCAGATGGCTTCTGAGATGATTAGCAATACTGTTGACCTGCAAGGTACAGTGACACAACAAAGAAGATTGATCAGTACCTTAACAGACCACCTGACCAGAGCCCCCTGTTAATGTAAATATACAGCGCTGGACCATTTGCTCTGTGATGAGAAATGATGAATAGTCTTTGACTTTAGACTATCAATGCAAACTGCAGTACTTGACAATTCAACCACCAATGCAAACTAACCTACTTACTTTAATAGGAAATAGTTTACATTGTGATGCAACGGGAATACCACCTATACCGCACTAGTCATTAAGATGGCTTGTAATGTTTTTCCCAGATTCGGATGATGACATGACAGTAAACAGGCGGTCCCGTTGTCATAAGGCCTTGAGAGACAGTGACTGCGAGGAGGAGGTGCATGAGATGGCAGAGGTTCTGGTCCTATCAGCATCCAGTGGAGATGAGATGGAGACTGCTGAGGAAGAGGTCAAAAGGGCTAAATTAGAGAGCAAGAAGATATCCCGGATAGCCCCTGTCGACAGTGATGAAAGCACGACAGAGGGTGAGGAAGAGCTGGTAAGAAAGGCTGTGAAACCGAAGAAGGAAGGGAAGAAAGGGGAAAAGAGCCAGCAACACAAAGAAAAGAACAGCAAGGCTCTGGAGCGGCAGAAGAAGAGAGTGAGACTTGAGGAGGCAAGCGAGATTGAGGGACAGAAAAATAAGTGACTGTGTAAAATGAAGAGTTTTGAGACAAATTAAAGACTTGTTATCCCCATCACTCTCTGTTTTGTAGGAGACCCCTTTGCCCTGTACTCTGAATGACAGCGGTTGTCTCCTTGTTAACAATGACCTGTATGATGCTGGTCTGGATGATGAAGAGGAAGAGTCTCTGGATGCCATCAGAGCAGCAGTAAAACAAAAAGCCAAGATGCACAAAGTAAGAGCATTATTTAAGTCATCTCAGTATCTGTAGGTGTGAGGTCACTAAAAAGCAAACATACTCCCAAAAGAAATCCCCTAGAATAGTGGTTTGAGAGTTCATTTGAGTTTATGGCTAGTCTTACTTAGCTTTCTCTGTACATTAAGTCAGTGGTTTGTGTGCTATGCAGGTAGAAGATGCACTGTATTCTGTGTCAGAACTATGCCCTGTATCTTTCCCTAAGGAGCCTTTATTTGACGATGAGGAGGGAGATGAAGAGGCTGGACCGAAACAGCGTCCCCAGGAAAGGAAGGCAGCTCGAGCTGGCAAAGAGGCCATGAAGCAGCTGCACAGTGAGACCCAGAGGCTTGTCCGTGGTCAGTTTGTATTCACGTTCATTTTACAATGGTGTGTCTGTATGTAGTGTGTTGCAGTGTTCCACAATGCTTTGTCTCTACATGACTTGCTACACACTTGTCCTTTGTGGCTTCTATTGTCAACCCAGTGTCTCTTGTAACATGTTCTTAATTCCTTTGCAGAATCCACATGCGGGCTGCCCTATCACATGCCTGAGCCCAAGAGCATCGACCAGTTCTTCAAGAGGAGAGCCCGACCTGAAGGTTCTGCTATGGCACTACTCAAGTAAGTAGACATTTTTCTACCTGGATTTCTTTTTTACTTGTAATAGTTTTCGCTACCATTTCTGAACTATGCTCATCTGGTTTTGTCTGGCAATCTGCGATTACATTAATTATACATATATACATGCATACTAGAGGTCGAGCGATTATGATTTTTCAACACCGATACCGATTATTGGAGGACCAAAATAAGGTGATACCGATTTAAATCGGGCAGTTTTTTTTGTTGTTTTTTTGTAATAATGACAATTACAACAATACTGAAAGAACACTTATTTTAACTTCATATAATGCATCAATAAAATCAATTTAGCCTCATAAATAATGAAACATGTTAAATTTGGTTTAAATAATGCAAAAATAAAGAAAGTAAAAGTGCAATATGTGCCATGTAAAAAGCTAACGTTTAAGTTCCTTGCTCAGAACATGAGAACATATGAAAGCTGGTGGTTCCTTTTAACATGAGTCTTCAATATTCCCAGGTAAGAAGTTTTAGGTTGTTGTTGTTATAGGACTATTTCTCTCTATACCATTTGTATTTCATTTACCTTTGACTATTGGATGTTCTTATAGGCACTTTAGTATTACCAGTGTAACAGTATATCTTCCGTTCCTCTCCTCGCCCCTACTTGGCCTCGAACCAAGAACACATCGACAACAGCCACCCTCGAAGCATCGTTACCCATCACTCCACAGAAGCCGCGGCCTTGCAGCGCAAGGGGAATAACTACTCCAAATTTAAAAGCGAGTGACGTTTGAAATAGTATTAGCTCGCACCCCTCTAACTAGCTAGCCATTTCACATCGGTTACACCAGCCTAATCTCGGGAGTTGATAGGCTTGAAGTCATAAACAGCACAATGCTTGAAACATTGAAACATCTGGCAAATTAGTTCGCAACGAGCCAGGAGGCCCAAACTGTTGCATATACCCTGACTGCATGCAATGAACGCAAGAGAAGTGACACAATTTCCCTAGTTTAATATTGCCTGCTATCATGAATTTATTTTAACTAAATATGCAGGTTTAAAAAATATATAAACTTCTGTGTATTGATTTTAAGGAAGGCATTGATGTTTATGGTTAGGTGCATTCGTGCAACGTTTATGCTTTTTTCGCAAATGCGCTTTTGTTAAATCATCCCCCGTTTGGCGAAGTAGTGTTATGGTTTTCTTCCGGTGAAGGAGAGGAGGACCAAAATGCAGCGTGGTTATCTCGATACATCTTTAATAAAGATAATAACGAACAATACAAAACGAGAAGCGTAATGTGAAAACCCTAAACGGCCCTATCTGGTGCAAACAAACACAGAGACAGGAACAATCACCCACGAAACACTCAAATAATATGGCTGCCTAAATATGGTTCCCAATCAGAGACAACGATAAACACCTGCCTCTGATCAAGAACCACTCTAGGCAACCATAGACTTACCTAGACAATATACCACAATCCCATAACCTACAAAAACCCCAAGACAAAACACACCACATAATTAACCCATGTCACACCCTGGCCTGACCAAAATAATAAAGAAAAAACTAAATACTAAGATCAGGGTGTGACAAGTAGGCTATGTTTCAATGATAAATTAACAGGCACCGCATCGATTCTATTTATTTAAATTTTATTTAACTAGGCAAGTCCGTTAAGAACTACCTGTTCAAGGGCAGAACAACAGATTTGTACCTTGCCAGCTCGGGGATATGAACTTGCAACCTTTCAGTTACTAGTCCAACGCTCTAACCACTAGGCTACCCTGCCGCCCCAACGCAGGACAAGCATGTAATATCATCAACCATGTGTAGTTATGTTAAGGTTGATTGTTTTCTATAAGATATGTTTAATGCTACCTAGCACATTACCTTGGCTCCTTGCTGCACTCGCATAACAGATAGTCAGCCTGCCACACAGTCTCCTCGTGGAGTGCAATGTAATCGGCCATGATCGGTGTCCAAAAATGCAGATTACCGATTGTTATGAAAACATGAAATTTGTCCTAATATTAATCGGCCATTCCGATTAATCGGTCGACCTCTAATACAGACAGACCGTACCAGTCAAAGGTTTGGACACCTAATTCCAGTGTTTTTCTTTATTTGTACTATTTTCTACATTGTAGAATAATAGTGAAGATATCAAAACTATGAAATAACATATGGAATCATTTAGTAATGCAAAAGCATCCGCCAACTCCTGGACAGTCTGTGGTGCAACGTGGCGTTGTTGGATGGAGCGAGACGTGATGTCCCAGATGTGCTCAATTGGATTCAGGTCTGGGGAACGGGCGGGCCAGTCCATAGCATCAACGCCATCCTCTTGCAGGAACTGCTGACACACTCCAGCCACATGAGGTCTAGCATTGTCTTGCATTAGTAGGAACCCAGGGCCAACCGCACCAGCATATGGTCTCACAAGTGGTCTGAGGATCTCATCTCGGTACCTAATGGCAGTCAGGCTACCTCTGGCGAGCACATGGAGGGCTGTGCGGCCCCCCAAAGAAATGCCACCCCACACCATGACTGACCCACCGCCAAACCGGTCATGCTGGAGGATGTTGCAGGCAGCAGAACCTTCTCCACGGCGTCTCCAGACTGTCACGTCTGTCACGTGCTCAGTGTGAACCTGTTTTCATCTGTGAAGAGCACAGGGCGCCAGTGGTGAATTTTCCAATCTTGGTGTTCTCTGGCAAATGCAAAACGTCTTGCACAGTGTTGGGCTGTAAGCACAACCCCCACCTGTGGACATCGGGCCCTCATACCACCCTCATGGAGTCTGTTTCTGACCGTTTGAACAGACACATGCACATTTGTGGCCTGCTGGAGGTCATTTTGCAGGGCTCTGGCAGTGCTCCTCCTTGCACAAGGGCGGAGGTAGCGGGTCCACTGCTGTGTTGTTGCCCTCCTATGGCCTCCTCCACGTCTCCTGATGTACTGGCCTGTCTCCTGGTAGCGCCTCCATGCTCTGGACACTACGCTGACAGACACAGCAAACCTTCTTGCCACAGCTTGCATTGATGTGCCATCCTGGATGAGCTGTACTACCTGAGCCACTTGTGTGGGTTGTAGACTCCATCTCATGCTACCACTAGAGTGAAAGCATCGCCAGCATTCAAAAGTGACCAAAACATCAGCCAGGAAGCATAGGAACTGAGAAGTGGTCTGTGGTCACCACCTGCAGAACCACTCGTTTATTGGGGGTGTCTTGCTAATTGCCTATAATTTCCACCTGTTGTCTTCCATTTGCACAACAGCATGTGAAATTTATTGTCAATCAGTGTTGCTTCCTAAGTGGATAGTTTGATTTCACAGAAGTGTGATTGACTTGGAGTTACATTGTGTTGTTTAAGTGTTCCCTTTATTTTTTTGAGCAGTGTATATTTGGTTCTTCCAAGTAGCCACCCCTTGCCTTGATGACAGCTTTGCAAACTCTTGGCATTCTCTCGTACCTCCTTTTCCTATAGTCCACAATCAGCTCATTTGTCTTGCTCACATTGAGAAAGAGCGAGGTTGTTTTCCTGGCACCACACTGCCAGGATCTCTGACCTCCCTATAGGCTGTCTCATCTTTGTTGGTGATCAGGCCAACCACTGTTGTGTCGTCAGCAAACTTAATGATGGTGTTGGAGTCATGTTTTGCCACGCTGTCGTGGGTGAACAGGGAGTACAGGTGTGGATTAAGCACACACCCCTGTGGCGCCCCAGTGTTCAGG
Source organism: Oncorhynchus masou masou (assembly GCF_036934945.1). NCBI lineage: Eukaryota > Metazoa > Chordata > Actinopteri > Salmoniformes > Salmonidae > Oncorhynchus > Oncorhynchus masou. Next base: position 38,713,550 of record NC_088223.1, on the reverse strand, counting down.
ATCAACATAGCAGGTGTGTTGCTTTCCCTTACCACCTGTGGGTGGCCTGTCAGGAAGTCCAGGATCCAGTTGCAGAGGGATGTGTTTAGTTCCATGGTCCTTAACTTCGTGATGAGCTTTGTGGGCACTGTTGTTGAATGCTGAGCTGTTGTCAATGAACAGCATTCTCTCATAGGTATTCCTTGTGTCCAGGTGGGAAATGGCAGTGTGGAGTGCGATTGAGATTGCATCAACACCATCATCTGTTGGGGCGGTATGCAAATTGGAGTGGGTATAGGGTTTCTGGGATGATGATGTTGCTGTGAGCCACGACCAGCCTTTCAAAGCACTTCATAGCTACTGACGTGAGTGCTACCGGGTGATAGTAATTTAGGCAGGTTGCCTTTGCTATCTTGGGCACAGGGACTGGTGGTCTGTTTGAAATATGTTGGTATTAGACTTCTTCAGGGACATGTTGAAAATGTCAGTGAACACACTAGCACTCTGCGCATGCTTCGAGTACACGTCCTTGTAATCCGTCTGGCCCTGCGGCTTTGTGAATGTTTATCTGTTTAAAGGTCTTGCTCATATCATCTACGGAGAGCGTGATCACAGTCGTCCAGAACAGCTGGTGCTCTCATGCATGCTTCAGTGTTGCTTGCCTCAAAGCGTGAGTAAAAGGCATTTAGGTTGTCTGGAAGGCTCGTGTCACTGGACAGCTTGCGACTGGGGTTTCCCTTTGTAGTCCTTAATAGTTTAAGCCTTGCCACATCCAGCGAGCGTCTCAGCCGGTGTAGTAGGATTCGATCTTAGTCCTGTATTGCTGCTTTGCCTGTTTGATGGTTCGTCAGAGGGCATAACGGGATTTCTTATAAGCTTCTGAGTTCCGCTCCTTGAAAGCGGAAGCTCTAGACTTTAACTCGGTTCAGATGTTCCCTGTTGTCCATGGTTTCTGGTTGGAAAATGTATTTACGTTCACTGTGGGGAGGTAATATACTCCTCAATGCAATTGGATGAATCCAGGAACATACTCCAGCCTGCTAGCAAAACAGTCCTGCGTCTGACCACTTCTGTATTGAGGGAGTCACTGGTACTTTCTGTTTTAGTTTTTGCTTGTAAGCAGGAATCAGGAGGATAGAATTATGGTCAGTTTTGCCAAATGGAAGGCGAGGGAGTGCATTGTATGTGTCTTTGTGTGTGGAGTAAATGTGGTCTATAGGTTTTGTTTTTCTCCCTCCGGTTACACGTGTAACCCTGCATTAAAGTTGAAAATAAAAGTGAGCCGCACACTCTAGGAGCTCAGATGCAAAAATGTAATTACCAACGTTTCGACAGCCAAGCTGTCTTCATCAGGGTATAATCACAAACACTGCGGGATGACTCATTTATATAGTGTCAAGACACAGGTGTCTGTAATCATGGCCAAGAGTGGCCTAATATCATTGGTTAATAATCAAATATTAAAATGTCATACAAAGGACAGCATACAAACAACAAATGGATAGCATACGATCATAGATTAATTTGACTACACAAGCTTACAAACAATTACAATGGCAAAGTCACAAGAATGGCTTCAGATCAAAGTCTACGTTGAGACTGAAGGGCGCAAGGGTCTTTAAATTAAAGAATCCAGGCAGCCTCTCATTTTAACAATAAATTATCAAGGTCACCCCCTCTCCTAGGGAGGGTGACCTGTTCGATGCCAATATAACGGAGAGACAAAATTGAGTGGCCTGCCACCAAGAAGTGGGCCGCAACTGAATAAGTAAAGTTTTTACACCTAATGGTGCTACGATGCTCTGAGATACGTACTTTTAATTCGCTCTGTTTTACCTACATCATTTTTACCACAAGGATAAGTTATAAGATAAATAACTGCCGTAGTGGAGCACGTAATAACACCTTTTATTGGGATCGATTTCCCTGTTTGTGGGTGTTTGAAGGATCTACATTTATAAGTGCCATTGCATTGAGCACAGCCATTACATTTGTAATTTCCATCCAGTAGGGGCGCAAATAGACGTTGTTTACCACCCCAAGGAATATCTTTTTCTTCTAGATCACCCTGCATTAAAGTCCCTGGCCACTAGGCGCGCCGCTTCTGTGTAAGCATTTTCTTGTTTACTTATGGCCGTATAGAGTTAATTGAGTGTGGTCTTAGTGCCAGCATCAGTTTGTGGTGGTAAATAGACTGCTACGAACAATTTTGATGTGAAGTCTCTTGGTGCATAGTGTGGTCTACAGCTTATCATGAGCTATTATACCTCAGATGTGAAATACCCTGAGTCTTGTTTAATATTAGACATCGCGCACCAGCAGTTATTGACAAACGAATCACACCCCGCCCCTCGTCTTACCAGATGTCCTTGCTCTGTCCTGCCGAAAAACTGAAGTTAATCAGCTCTATATTATTCGTGACATCGTTCAGCCAAGTCTCAAAGTAACATAAGATATTTGTTTTTTATGTCCCATTTGTAGAATAGTCTTAATTGTAGATCGTCCAGTTTGTTTCCACAATCCGAGACAGGATTGTGGAGGCACAGATCTGGGGAAGGGTACCAAACCATTTCTGCGTCATTAAATGTCCCCAAGAACACAGTGGCCTTCTTAATTGAAAGAAGTTTGGAACCACTAAGACTCTTCCTAGAGCTGGCTGCCTGGCCAAACTGAGTAATCGGGGGAGAATTGGCCTTGATCAGGGAGATGGCCAAGAACCTGATGGTCACTCTGACAGAGCTCCAGAGTTCCTCTGTGGAGATGGGAGAACCTTCCAAAAGGACAACCATCTCTGCAACACTCCACCAATCAGGCCTTTATGGTAGATTGGCCAGACGGAAGCCACTCAGCCTGCTTGGAGTTTGCCTAAAGACTCAGACCAAGACAACGCAGGAGTGGCTTCGGGACAAGCCCGATCGAACATGTCTGGAGGGAGGACAATAGCTGTGCAGCAACACTCCTCATCCAATGTGACAAAGCTTGAGAGGATCTGCAGCGAAGAATGGGAGAAACTCCCCAAATACAGATGTGCAAAGCTTGTAGCGTCATACCCAAGAATACTCGAGGCTGTAATTGCTGCCAAAGGTGCTTCCACAAAAAAACTTAGTAAAGTGTCTGAATACTTATGTAAATGTGTCATTTCAGGCTTTTAAAAAATAATTAACTTGTTTTTGCTTTGTCATTACGGGGATTGTGTGTACATAATTTGTAGAATAAGAATGTAATGTAACAAAATGTGGAAGGTCAAGTGGTCTGAATACTTTCTGAAGGTGCTTTATACCTATTGATTCTTTAAGAATATTACTTATCTTATGTGCTTAGTTTAACTGTCATACCCTATCAGAACCCAAAATCTCTGTATAACCTCAAAACATAGTTTTAGCCATTTTATATAGGTGGTTGTGATGGTGGGGGGGATCGATACCATTATATATTGCAGTATTATTTTGGATATTGTATCGATACTTTGACTCCAAGTGTCGATTTGCAAAAATATATATATTTGTATTTTATTTTGCTGGGTAGCGTTTGCTAGCGCCAGTCGGCTGTAGTTGCGTCTAAACGCCTGTATTTTCCCCATGTAGCTTTTTCTACTTTTTAAATTGTTAGCCAACATGTTTTCAGCCCTTATTTCCGTGACTGATTTAAAACTCATTTTCTCATATGCCCAGTATCAAATCGCAATACATATATATTTTCGGCACCAACAGTAAGTATTGTGAGGTCCCTGGCAATTCCCCGTCCTAATAGGTCCTTGCATCCATAGGTCCGTCGTTGCATTGCGTTAAGCCCAATCCCTCAACCTTTTACCAAAACTGTGATGGGGTTTCCGTTTTATTGTTTGAACAGCAGATTGTTCCTTTAAGGATATAATCCTCCCCCCCGTAAAGGTCTGCCAAGTATCAGGACTTGATAAAGGAGGCAACCCGACCACCTCCCCCTGAACCACCCAAGGAGCCCCAACAGCCCCCAGACTCCCTGGACCCACACTCGACCCAGGCTCTTCCCCAGCTACCGGCCACCAGCTCCACACACCAGGAGAACCAGAGCAGGGCAGGTGAGACTTCTTCAACCCCGGATTCCGACGACGATGAATACCCACTACCTGAACTGGTTGCGATTATGCAGGGGGCCAATATTTTTTTACGTTTGGATAGTGCTGAAATGACATCACCAGAATTTATGGAGGCTGAACCACTAGAGCAGAACCAGGCAGAGGCCTCTGTCTCCCAAGCCCAGGAGATGGAGGCAACTCAGCCCCTACCTGCTCCGGCCAGTGTGGAGCCCGTAGCTCCACCAGTCCCCAAACCCAAGAAGGACAGGCTTGCCAGACTGAGGGAGTTGGGGGTAGAGCCTCCGCCGGTCTCCAAACTGTGTGCTGACGATGGGTCCTTCGATCTGGAGCCCCCTCAGGTTAACCCAGGTGAGAGCACAACAAAAAATATTCACCTCTGCAATGTCAACTCTCTACCACAATATTTCCCATATGGTGGGTTGGGGTTTAAAGCCTTGTGTTTAGATGCATGCTGTTGTCAATTGTATGTGCTGGACAAAAGGATCTTGGTGGGACAACTTAAGCCACTGCTTTAGCACACTTTATTGTGGCAAAATAGGGTGAGCTTGAATGAATTGAGGTGAGAAGTAACCCAGTCAAGTTGGTTATGTATCTGTAGTTAAACTGTTTGTTTCCCCCTTAGGCGTGGAGGCGCTGAAGGAGCGGTACCTACGTCACGTCCAGCCCGTGGCCCGGCCCAGAGGGGAACGCACTGTGCAGCTCAGCGTCATCCATAAAGACAGCGGCGAGGAGCTCCACCAAGACTTTGTAACCACCACCATCAAGGAAGGGGAGGAGGAGGTTGCACACACCGCGCCTGGTATGGACATGGTACCGTTCATCACACCATCTCACACACACCGTCTCTCTAAACCTCCACACACTCTAAAGAGGTAACTGCACTGCATCCCATATGATTCATAGTAAGCCAGGTTCCTGAAATATTTCCAACAGTCTTCGCTTCTGTCCTCTAGCTACATGAGTCTTTCCTAACCAGTCCTGTGTTCTCTCTGTCCTCAGGTGAGAAGCTGACCAACCTGAAGACCCGTCTGCAGCAAGCCATGGCCGTAAAGAGACAGGAGGATAGAGAACGGAAGGCTGCCATCTATCGCCTAGACAACGAGGACTGTGGCGAGGACGAGGAGGAAATGACGGATTCCGAGGGGGAAGAGGTAAGAGTGGATCGTCTGCGTTGACGTTCCACAGCCAGTGTGCTTTCCGTAGTTTTTTCAAGGTGGTGCTCGAAGATGGGAACCGAAACATTCAAGACCAAAACCTTTAAATGTTTCACTTAGCGAGGGTTAATGGACCAGGAGAGGGGAGCCAGGCATGTCCAATGACTTGTAAAGGAAACATGAAGTAGGTGTGGTTAAGAGTTTGTCAAAACCTGTTTTTGTCACTCCATAGGGTGTAGATGAGCTACTGGGGGGTGTCGAGGAAGAGGATGAGGGCAGTGTGGCCCAGAGGAGTGTAAGGAGCCCCTCCCCATCAAGGTTAAAGTGTCCCTCTCCCCCACCAGAACTGCCCAACACAGAAGGAACCCTCATGCTGTTTGCCAACAGCTCCTGCTCGCGCACCGGGTATGTGTGTGGTGCTGATATCCGAGAGTCTCAGTCATTTACATGGGCTGACAGTACGTGGCCTTCAGGCCTGCAAAAGACAAAGGCAACGTAGCTAGCGAGGTACTGCTCTGTTTCAGCGGTCATGGGGAGCTTTGCTGTGCAGAGAGCAAGGTACCACATATCTGAATCCTTCTCAAACGTGATTGGTGTATTCAAATCATGTAAATGTGTGTACGCCAGTGTTAATTCCGTCAGTAAAAATGTGACAAATTTTCGTGAAACACCTATTTTTCTGTGGCAATTGACTAGATTTTTTTATTTCTTTTCACAAAAACGAGATGGAAATTCTCTTGACAAATCTGCGTAGTAAATGGACTGGATAAGAGTCTTTTAGAGTTTAGAGAGCTTTTCAGTGATGAACACAATATTAGCTGAACAGATGCGCAGTTCTGTTCAGCAATGGGAAGGATGTGCCACACCTGGCACAAACAGCGTACATCAGCTGGTTAGCTGCAGGGCTGCAAGCGATGCGCATGTGCAGACAGGCTCCAGCTCCGACTATACACATCGTGCGGCAACTTTCTTCTAGTTATCTACCCTCTGGTTAAGAAACACAAGCTGCTTTATGAAATTATTAACAATTTGCAGCGTTAAGTTTAACAGTAAAACAACATTCTAGCTATGCTTTTCTCTCCAAGGAGTGTTTGGGTTCATATTGTCATGAAGGTCCTGGAATTTCAACATGGTATTTTCCAGGCCTGGGGGGGATAGAATAGAAAAAGATACAATCCAAAACGTTTTTGAAAAGTAATGGAAATTTAATTTTCTGTTAATGTCATTTATTAAGGCACAGTTTTTAAATATTTTATCAGTCAAATAAAAATGAACGTATCATCCCCGATCGGAGTGCTCAATGTCTGCGGGTTTTCGCTCCTCCCTTGTACTCCTCCCTTGTACTCCTCCCTTGTACTTGATTGATGAAGTGATGTCACAAGTTAGTAAGGAACTCCCCTCACCTGGTAGTCTAGGACTCAATTGAAAAGAAAAACCTGCAGACACTTAGGCCCTCCATGGAATGAGTTTGACACCCCTGCTTTAGGGGCTTTGTCTGTGTGCATCACCTGCATGTGTGCGAGACGAGCGTGTCGTTCAAGGAGAGGGTCAGAGGCCTAGCCTATAATACGATAGGGACCAGGCTAATAACTCGGTAGCAAGTTCAAAACATATATTGTACCCCCTCTCGTTAAGTGTTTAGCTATTATTAGTATGTGTTCATGTTTTTTGTCACGTCCCTGTCCCCCCCTCATAAAAAACAAGGTCACACGCTTGCGAATAAGGCCATACAAAGTTGATTTAACATCTGGACCAATTCATATGATTAATTTAAACAATTCTTTTGGATGAAATTAACTACTCACTTCGCAATTATATTAGTTGGAATAACATTACCAATAGCCTATATGCAAGCATTTGGTGGCACAGAAAAAGGGATGGCAAACAATTTATTGATTACACTGACTGGGTAAATAACTTTTAGTTGATGTGGACCCAGTGACTCCGACTTGAGCACTGAGACTTGAACTTCAGCAATAGGGACTTGTGACTCGATTCGGAGTCGGGGTTTTGTTTCACTTGGCGAAACAATGTGTGGCTGTTAAACGTTAATAAAAATGGCAATGAAGCGACTGAGTGCTGCTCTTTCGCTCTCTGCGCCTGATAATTATTACATGGCCAGATAAATATGATGTATTCTTATGTTTGTCATATGTCTGCTGTTGGCAGAGAGTAGGATGTTATGCAGAAAAATATTTTGGTAGGACAGGGCTATGTGTGTTTACGCACATGGAATTCTGATTCATGTTTACTGTAGGTTAACGAAGCAATACTAGACTTAACTACACAATTAAAAATGTGAAATAAGACTTATAATGTAGTCAAAATGACTGACGAGACTACATGTAGAAAAAGAATGCAGAAAATGAACACTGGTGTAAATGTATGTGCTCAGTAAGTTCGTCTCGGTGTTATCTGTCCCAAGTTGTTGACGTTTTAGTCTATCACAGAGATGGTGTAAAGAGGACAGAGCCTGGTGGTCAAGACAGTTACACAAAGATGGGTGAGCAGAGACCGAACATCTTTCAAGTCAATTGTCTACTTGAAAATACTCTCATCCTTGATGGAATCTGTTGTCTTTTTTTCCAGTGTAAAACACATTTTATTTAACGACCATAGTTCAATTTTAATTGACATTCTATGTCTCTTTCCCGCTACAGAGGAGGAAGATTCTCTGTCCCTGGCCAAGGACAACAGTCACAACAGTAGTTTTGAGCTGCAGGGCTCCATGCTGCCGTCCTACCAGCCTGTCAACCGCAGCGCCACAGGAGGCAGGGGTCTGTCAGCCAGCACCTTCCGCTCCCCCTCACCCTGCTTCTTCCGACCCAGCTTCCTGGGATCTGCCTCCAAGGTAAAACACTGACAGTTTAGAAGGGTTGATGACATGTATGACTAGGACCCGGTGTTTTCCGTACCACTGTATGACAGTATAAAAGTGTCAGGAGAGAGCCAGTCATAACCAAACAGACCCCAGTATGCGTGTCTCCCGGTAATGCATGCGTTACGTGACAATTTAAGGAGGGGTGATGGAGCGATTTTTGACAGGAGTTGCGGGACCTCCTGTGTGTGTGCATTATCTTTTTTTTATGAGCATAATAGTATTTGTTGTGTCATTTCGCTGAAGAATTGTATTACCCTTTTAATGTGACATGAACACAACCAGGCGTGCTGATGAACCATGTTTTTATGTGAGTAAAGTCGTACCGCATAGTTTGTACGGTCATGAAAATCCTGGAGAAGTCATGGCATTTTAAAATGCCGTTTTCCAGGCTTGGAAAAGTTTTGGATAATGATCAAATCCAAAAGGTTTTGTAGAATTAATTTAATTTCTGTTAATGTAGATTTTTTTTAGGCACAGTTTAAATATTTAGTCAATCAAATAAAAGTCTACATATCAGCCAGGATCAGCATGACACTTAAGCGTGTCTGTTTGCGTCACAGGCACGTGTGCAAGACAATTGGGACGTTGCTCAAGGAGATAGCGACAGTCGGACATTGCTACAGCAGCAGGTAGGCCTAGCCTATAAAATATGATGGAGGACAGACTAATAACTAGGTAGCCAATTCAAGAGTATCTTGTACCCTCTAGTTAGCTGCTTAGCTATTTTTCGCATGTATTAATGTTTGAGTCATGTCCCCTTAAACTTTCCACCAACACTTGTGATTAAGGTCGCACAAAGTTGATTAGCTTTTTTTTGGAACAATTAGCTTTTTTCATAATTTAAACAATACATTTTTTACAAAACTAGCGGTTCACTTCGCCATTGTATTAGTTGTGAATCGAATCATGTAGTAATTTGTGAATCAGAAACAGTTTATATCAGGAAAACATATTTGATGTTGCCTTTTGAAATATGTGGCTTCAACTGGTTTTGTAGATACTTTGTAACTCAATAGATGCTTGTCAGCCTGCAAAGTAAACACTTCTTAGGTAACTAAGATAAATATGACTAAACTCAAAGGTACATTTCCTGAAAAAATTGTGTGCTTGCTTCAGCAGAATGAAAACATTTCTAGCCATTTGATCTTTGATATATATTGAATGAGCAAATTATTTCAACAGGCATTAAATGTGTTTGGTTGCAATGTTATACATCAAGGTTGGTCTACCATCCTCCAGGAGAGCTAATGTTTGTGCATGCTTTTATTCCAGTCCCCCTCTCGAACAAACCAAGTAAGAAATTAGCTGCTCAACTGGACCTTGATGAACTCTGTTTTGAGCAGGGCTTGATCAAAAGCCTGCACACCCAGTAGCTCTCCGGACAAAGGGTTGACCACATCTGTTTTCAACTCTTGCCTAACAGATATTCTACTTTGGGTGGGTTAAGTGCCTTGCACAACGACAGGAGTTGGTACTTGGGATCAGAAAGCAGCATCCCAGTGTCCATACCACAATACATATACTTTTATGTATGTATAAAAAGTAAGCGCCAATTGTTGTGGTCATGCCACCAACCGTTGGTCATGGAAATTTGGTTTCAAAGGCATGAAAAGGTAATTCAATTCCATTTGTCAAAAATGTGTACTAACCCTGTGTACTGCAGCGCCAGCTGTGCCACCAGAGACTCTGGGTTCGCGCCCAGGCTCTGCCGCAACCGGGTGGTCCGTGGGGCGACGCACAATTGGCCTAGTGTCGTCCGGGTTAGGGAGGGCTTTGCCGGTAGGGATATCCTTGACTCATCGCGCACCAGCGACTCCTGTGGCGGGCCGGGCACAGTGCACGCTAACCAAGGTTGCCAGGTGCACGGCGTTTCCTCCGACACATTGGTGCGGCTGGCTTCCATGTTGGATGCGCGCTGTGTTAAGAAGCAGTGCGGCTTGGTTGGGTTGTGTATCGGAGGACGCATACGGGAGTTGTAGCGATGAGACAAGATAGTAGCTACTAACAATTGGATACCACGAAATTGGGGAGAAAAGGTGAAATTCTATAAAAAAATAAAAACCTTCACATAATCACTAGTTAACTACACATGGTTGATGATATTACTAGTTTATCTAGCTTGTGCTGCGTTGCCTATAATCGATGCGGTGCCTGTTAATTTCTCATCGAATCGCAGCCTACTTTGCCAAACCGGTGATGATTTAGCACTGTCGTTGCACCAAACCTAACCATAAATATCAATGCCTTTCTTTAAAATCAATACACAAGTATATATTTTTAAACCTGTATATTTAGTTAATGTTTCCTGCTAACATGAATTTCTAATAATTAGGGAAATTGTGTCACTTTTCTTGCGTTCCGTGCAAGCAGTCAGGGTATATGCAGCAGTTTGGGCCGCCTGGCTCGTTGCGAACTGTGTGAAGTCCATTTATTCCTAACAAAGACTGTAATTAATTTGCCAAAATTGTACATAATTATGACATAACATTGAAGGTTGTACAATGTAACAGCAATATTTAGACTTAGGGATGCCACCCGTTAGATAAAATACAGAACGGTTACGTATTTCACTGAAAGAATAAATGTTTTGTTTTCTAAATGAATATTAATAACCAAAGGCTCGTATTTCTGTGTGTTATGTTATAATTAAGTCTATGATTTGATAGAGCAGTCTGACTGAGCGACGGTAGGCAGCAGCAGGCTCATACGCATTCATTCAAACAGCACTTTCATGCGTTTTGCTAGCAGCTCTTCACAATGCTTCAAGCATTGAGCTGTTTATGACTTCAAGCCTATCAACCCCCGAGATTATGCTGGTGTAACCGATGTGAAATGGCTAGCTAGTTAGCGAGGAGAGGGACGGAAGCTTTACTGTTACACTGGCAATACTATTGCACTTTTGCATTCTTCTCCCACACTTTGTTTTTGCATTATTTAAACCAAATTGAACATGCTTCATTATTTATTTGAGGCTAAATTGATTTTATTGATGTATTGTATGAAGTTAAAATAAGTGTTCATTCAGTATTGTAATTGTCATTATTACAAATAAAAATGTAAAATGTCCGACGTAATCGGCATCGGCCTTTTTTGGGTCCTCCAATAATCAGTATCGGTGTTGAAAAATCATACTTTTTTGACAACTATCAGTCGAGTTGAAAATGTGCAGGAAACACATTGAACTATAGATTTTTATTCGGTATATGAGTACTTACAGCTGCTATGTCACTTTTGGGGGGGGGTGACCTGATCAAATTCACATGGAATTGAGTGACAGATCTGTAATTCTCATTGAACGCAAGTCTAAGTGGTAGATCTGTCCTGTGTTTCCCATTCTCAGGTTTAGTTTTTGTATCTTACGTACACCAGCTGAAAATATAATATTTTTTGTTATTAAGACGATATTTCACAGCGGTTTAGATGGTACAATGATTCTCTACACTATACTTGCTTGTTTTGTCTCAAACTGAAATTAGGCAAACTATTTAGAATTTTAGCAACCAGGAAATGGCAGAGCCATTTCTGCATATAGCACCTTTAAGCAAAAAAATATATATATATTTTGTGTGCGGTACATGAACCCACAGGTTTTTATCTGCAACAAGCCCGTTTTGTTGAAACACTGCTGGTGAGAAAATTAGCATTTTCTTTATATTATACAAATTGTAGAATATTTGCATGAAAATCTGTCGCCAATTGGAATCAAATCTAGCTACTGCCAAACAAGCCACTTCAAAAAGTAGCCTACCTGCGCACGTTTGATCCACTCTACAATGATTCCAGCATCTAACAGTTGGGTGTTTTAATAGCTGTCGCCACCATTTGATGAATGGAAAGCGACGGCTATTAAAACACCCAACTGTAATGTAGGGCTGGGCTGTATAACGTATTTTGCGATATACTGGTATTGACGCATGGACCGGCTTGGGTTTTTACTTTTCCTTCTATAACGGTATTTGAATGTTTGGTTTGTTGAATGTGATATGCTGTGTGATGTCCATTTTTTTTTATAGTTTACTTCGCTACTTGAGTCATCACTCACTCCATGCCGCTTTCCACACAGACCGAGCCCTGCCCCATCATGCAAGGAGCTCATCTGTTGGTCTTCGACCACGAGACACTTGCGTTCAGTCTGCATGGTCAATGCAGCACATGTCATGACAATGATGCTGTTTTCAGTTTGCTGCTTAATATAAATCCACTAGCGTTCTATTATTAGATTATTCGTTTGTTTCTGACGTCTACAAACTAGTTTCTCTTTCCTTAGTAAGTTGGGTGCAAAATGTGTTAGCCGCTAATTGTTAGTTAGCTGGCTGAGTCAGAGCAGACGTGAATAGCTATACAGCCTGATAATACCAGTAACTGTGTAGACTTAAATCAGCATGTTTGTGCAACTGTCTTTTTAAATCATAGAGGAATACACGGCGCATGAATGTTAGCTACTAAGAGAACATTCAATGTAGCCTTGGAATCACTTATCAACACTTAGGGTAGGAACCAATCACAATAACTCTTCCCTGGCATTTTCATTCGTTGTCATGTCAAGCAACACTATTCAAAGTGGACGTGTAGTGACCGGAGCGAAAATGCAATATCCTAACTCTAAAACAGCAGGGGTTTTTTTTTGCCCCCGTGCAAAATGTCCAAATGACATCATTAGTTTCAAGGAATTGAAAACTATCCATCATGAATCTAAGATTTCAGTTCGTCTTGGATGCATATTTTATGTGGTTGAAATAGCCTATTGTCAGCCTATTGCCGTGCATACACATTCTCTCAAGATGCTGAAATAAATACATTTTTCCACTCCTATTCCCAGAGACAAAATGAACATATGGTGTATCATTTTACTGCAATAAATACTATTATTAGGCTACCTGTGAGTTATAGACCAACAGTCATTGTCCGTATTTCAGTTTCTACATTAAGCGAAAACTTCTGTGTCAAAACATACATTTTTGGTTCAGACTTCCGCATCCTACTTCCGCAAGTCTCTGAATTCAAGTTGCACAGACATGCTTATCTCCAGTTAGAGTTGAACTCTTGATGACGAGGAAGAAAGGATGACTCCTTTGCTGAGATTCATCCCCAGTGTCTCATCCCTTTCTTTCTCCGTCCCACAGAGTTCAGGCAAACTCTCCGAGCCCTCCCTCTCGCTGCCCGTGGAGGACTCCCAGGACCTGTACACTCCCCACTCCCCCGGCGAGTCTTCTGGACCCCTGGGGGCCCCGTCTCAGGGATGCTTCTCTGTGGAGGAGGACTCCCAGCTCCTGGATGCCGACGGCTTCCTCAATGTGGGACCCCGCACCGGGCTCCCGCGCTCCCACAAGCGACAGCTCCTACTCGACAGCCTGGATGAGAACGCTATGGATGCTAACATGGGGGAGCTGTTAGGAATGTGCTCTGGAGGGTTCGGGACAGCCAGAGAGGGCAGCATGGGGGGTCTTGGGGCCTCGCAGGAATTGTTAGGGCTGTGTTCGGGAGTGTTCCCTACCACACAGAAGGGGGGAGTGAAAGAGAGGAAGCGAGAGGGAGGGCTAGGGGCAACGCAAGAGGATGAGCTGCTGGGGCTCTGTTCGGGGGTGTTCACTAGCGCACAGGCAGAAAGGGAGAAGGAAGGAGCGGAAGGGAGGAGGAGAAGATGGAGTTGGAAATGGACCGAGACAATGACATGGATCAGCTGCTCGGCCTCTGCTCTGGGAAGTTTACTACTCAAGGTAAGAGTGTCTGTCTGTGTAAGGGGGTAGTATACAGGTGTGGTGTTTTGGTTCCATTTCTTAATCTTTCTCTCCATATAGGTGTCTCCCCCTTGCGATCCAACTCGAGCCCCACCCCACACTCTTCAACCGCTGAAGACGGGTAAAAAGTGCAAGCCTAACATCTGATAAATAATTTCCCAGTTTATTCAATTCAGTAACAGAGTACCATCTTACACTTCTACTAACCAACTATGATATTCTCAGGCTGTAGATTCAATTATTGATCCCTGTGAAGGCTAAATGCAATTTATGTGGTTGTTTCAGTAGTAAGAAGCAGGTGGAGGAGGAGGACGAGGATTGCGAGTTTCGGCTTCTGTCAGACGTGGAGAGCCAGAGTGAGCACGTAAGACACTTGAGCGTGTTCGTTTGCTTGCATCAACGATGTATAGCCCGAACAGGTGAACTAACTCCTTCCTTCCAGCAGGACGATGAGGAGGATGGAGAGAACGAGGTAGAAGAGGAGAGGGAGGCTGTGTTTGCACCCCATCAAGGAAAGAAGAAAATGTAAGTAGAGGCAGAACTTCCTGAATCATCAAATCAAATTTTTATAGCCCTTCGTACATCAGCTGATATCTCAAAGTGCTTTACAGAAACCCAGTCTAAAACGGCAAACTGCATTGGGGTCACCCCATTTTTTGATTAGATTTTTATTTTTTAGAACAGAACACTTTCTTTGTTTTGATTTTTTTTAATGATTATTATTTATTTATTTACAGAAATTGAGAGTAAAGATGGGGCAGTATATACAAACTGACAAATTGTATTTTATTAAATGTATTGGATTCTTTTCATTTTGATAAGAGATGAAAATGTGAGTTTGTTGATGTAAAAGTTGAAATTCATTTTTTTTTTTTTTTTGTTACTATTCGATTCGGGGTGGGTGTTGTGAGAAATTCTGCCAACTGAAAAAGTTTCAGTACTCTCTTAGTCTGTCTATAGTTTTTAGGTCTTTGAGTAGGTGCCCATACCTTATCAGGTATGCACACTCATCACTATTAACCGTTTTGATTTCAAAATGGGGCATCCAGGTGAGTCGTGTAGATCCCAAGGGAAAAAGGTTTGGGTTCAGGAAGTATGTTTCTAATACCGAAATGATTGACTGATCCCAGAATGCATCCCTTGGCGTCCTACAATGAGAGTATCAGAGTTCAGAGCGTGGTGTCATATCAGAATAACTGCTCCATCCAATATCACGTGTGAACTTTGATCAGCCAGCCCGCATCCCCTAACCAGCCATTAGCTTTAGGCATAAGTTAGCCTACTGTCCGTCCACTCTCCATCAGTTTAAAATGTAATTTCCGGGAGGATAGTTTAAGCCCACTTTGGATTCATGTCCGGGTGTGTGTGTGTGTGTTCCCCTCCAGGCGCATAACAGAGTTTGTGGACTCTGAGGCTGAGCTCTCGGGTAGTGACGTGGGCAGTGAGGATGAGGAGGATGGTGAGAATGAATATGAGGAAGAGGAGCTGCTGGACGAACTGCCTTCTGATGAAGAGCTGCAGGACCAGGTCAACAAGATCCACATGTAAGTGCTGACAGAACATTCTAAATACCTCAACAAAACAATCAGAATAACTTTTATAGCATTACTATTACTGCTATTTGGTTAAGAAAAGCAATGCACAATGTGCGTTACCTTTATAGGTAGTGTTTAGTAGAGGGGTTTCGTTTATTTTATTTTGGGGGGGGGGGCAATCCAATCATAGGGTAAACATTTCACACAGATATCCTAAAGCTTGCTTGAATCCGCTCGTCTACAGGAAACAGGTCCTTGACGACGACAAGCGGAGACTGAGGCTGTACCAGGAGCGTTACCTCGCCGACGGGGACCTGCACTCAGATGGCCCGGGCCGAGCTCGCCGCTTCCGCTGGAAGAACATCGGTGAGTGTTTTCCAATAGGTGTTCTTCTAAGACTGATTATAATACTTTTCTATCCCACAAGCTTTAATCAACGGTCGGGTGTATTGCCCAGTGCAGACTTTGTCAACAAAGTCAGTTTGGATGCAGTCCATCATTATTATTACAAGCGATAGGTTCAGTACTCTTAACTGCATTCTGTCAGAAATTAATCAAATGTATTTAATCTGATGAGAAAGTAGGCTGGATCTCTTTTGAAATCTTGTAGATCGATGCATTGCACTGCTTTTTAAAGAAAATGTTATAAAGCCCTCCTGCATAAATTTCCTCAGTACCTTACTTCATTGTTAACTTATAGACAGATGTATGAGATACTAAACCCGGTCTCAGAGATGGCTAACTCTGGAGATCCATTCGAGATCTGCTTTTAGTTTTTATTTCTCCTCCTTCCATTTTGGAAGGATATGATCTCAATACACTTCATAATTGGTGCCTCTAGGGCATTTCAGACTGCTGTTAGGGTATCTTTTTACTGAAAAATGTGTTTATGATTTGTGTATATAATGTGTATTTTCATATTGCACAAAACACTGCTCATCTGGAAAAGAGACCTTGGTAACAACATTGACTGGCAAATTAAGGTTAAATACCTTTTTTTAGATTGTGCGTGGTGCTTTTCTTCCATAGATGATGGATTTGACATGGATGGCATGGGGGGGGAGGAAGAGGAGGAGGAGGAAGAGGTGGACCAGGCAGAGCTGCAGAGGAGGAAAGAGAGGCTGGAAAGGGAGCACTGGCTACGAGAACAGGTTTGTGTAGCATATGAGAGTGTATCGAACACTTGGTGTGTGTCATTCTACTCTGTCAGGGGAAACGGGTGTATTCACTAGGAACCACAGGAGGAGGGACCTAGCTGAATTTGTCCAATAGAAACTCGTATTCGTTGCACAACTTTTTCAGTTTGCTAAGGTTTGTACTGATGATTACACCCCTGGTCTGTCTTCTATGTAGTGTGCGTTTATGTGTGGTGTATCATGTATCCAATTCCCCTCTGTCCGTCTAGGCCGACGCTAAGGCCAAGAAAGAGGAGGACGAGGAAGAGGGGGACCAAATTGGAGAGGAGGACAGCCAGTTCATGAAGCTCGCCAAGAAACTGACTGCCAAGAAACTACAGAAGAAAGGTGAGCTGATATGGAATGAGAGATCTAAGGAATGACTGCAAATTTCTCATTTTTGAAGTGCTCCTCTTTTTAACCCTTCTCCATCACAATCCCTCCATCTCTTGTTTTCCAGAGCTGCCTCTTTCACCCCAGGCGGAGAGAACCCCAGTTCAGAACCCCTTCCAGAGACCCTCTCAACCCACCATGGTCACTACCTTCCCCATACTAGTCATCACCCTCTCTAGTGTGACACTGTTGTGTAATCTGCTCCTCCTAAGAATCTTTACTAGATGACTCTGACCATTTGATCTCTATTCAACCTTTGAACCCCGACCTTAGGTGAAGAGGGGCTCGTTGCTCAGCCAGCCCCGCGCGGTGCTGCAGAAGCTGGCCTGCATCTCTGAGGGGAACCCTCTAGCCCCCCGCAACACCCGAGGGTTCGTCTTCCAAAGCCTGTCGCCAGAGAAAGAGGCCTCTGCTGTGGAGGCCCCTAAAAAACAGGCAGGTCCAACCATAGAGATAGAATGGTGTTTTATATGTAACCCTGTGTGCCCAACACACATAGGAGGATGAGGGTGCTTGTTGGTCAGTGTTGTAAACAAATGATCATTTATCTTTTAGAAAGCCTCCCTATCCACTCCCATCCATTCCACAGTTTTAAGAACACATGGTTTCTTCTGTAGAACTTGTGCCAGTTTAGTCATTGCTGTGCTCGTTTTGCTAGTTGTCATGTTGGAGCCTGTAGTGTTGTACTGATATTAGACCATAGGGTGGCGACAAAGGCCATAGCTGTCGACGTTTCACTGCTCGCTCTTATCCGTACTTACTCAGCTTTAAGCTGAATGTGTACAACGTTACAATATCCAAACTAGATCTGTATGGAATATGTATATCTATATGATTGTATACAGTGAGTGTCCATGAGACTGACCAGGTGAGTCCAGGTGAAGGCTATGGTCCCTTATTTGTTAAATCTACTTCAGTCACAAGTTTTTAAAAAATAAACATTTAAAAAACAATTGAGACATGGATTGTGTATGTGTGCCATTCAGAGGGTGAATGGGCAAGACAACATATTTAAGTGCCATTGAACAGGGTATGGTAGTAGGTGCCAGGTGCACAAGTTTGAGTGTGTCAAGAACTGCACCGCTGCTGGGTTTTTCTTGCTCAACAGTTTTCTGTCTATACCAAGAATGGTCCACCATCCAAAGGACATCCAGCCAACTTGACACAACTGTGAGAAGCATTGGAGTCAACATAGGCCAGCATCACTGTGGAACACTTTCAACACCTTGTAAAGTCCATGCCCTGGGGCGGCAGTGTAGCCTAGTGGTTAGAGCATTGGACTAGTAACTGGAAGGTTGCAAGTTCAAATCCCCGACCTGACAAGGTACAAAATCTGTCGTTCTGCCCCTGAACGGGCAGTTAACCCACTGTTCCTAGGCAGTCATTGAAAATAAGAATTTGTTCTTAACTGACTTGCCTAGTAAAATAAAGGTAAAATAAAATATAAAAAAATGCCCTGATGCATTGAGGCTGTTCTGAGGGTAAAATGGGGTGAAACTTAATATTAGGAATTGTGTTCCTAATGTTTTGTACATTCTATGTATATCATCTCTGAACCGATCAGGGAAGCAGCATGAAACATGAAATTCCAATTTGTCTCAGGACATTGTCTTTTTTTAAATTGGCTCTAATTTTTATTAGTCATAATGACATTTAATGATAATTACAGTAAAATGTGACAGATCCTGCTAACCGTGTTAAGACTCTGTTGGGGAGTTCTGTTTTAAACTGAGGCTTAATTGATCTTTAAATAGCTGTAGTACTTCTCAGAGCCGTACAGTAGATCTACAGACCTCAACAAACACAGCTGGGCGTGTAGAATTGTAATGGGACTCCATGTCGAGACCAAAATAATTACATTCTAATAAGAAATGAAGAGTCCCTAAATGGAAATGTTATCGTAATGGGACATTTGCTGCTAACGTGGTGGAGAGTTTGTTGACAAGCTTGGTGCATCTCTGCTCGGTTCTGGTCTATTATTTTAGCAACAGGAGTCATTTCTCATATTTCACTCCGAATATCTTTATTTTGCAGATGAAGAAGCGGGGACAAATAGAGGTTTTGGCCCCGGCTGCTAAGCGGCCATGTCGGGGAAAAGAGACACCAGCAGCG
The DNA here is from genome assembly GCF_036934945.1 of Oncorhynchus masou masou. Lineage (NCBI taxonomy): Eukaryota > Metazoa > Chordata > Actinopteri > Salmoniformes > Salmonidae > Oncorhynchus > Oncorhynchus masou. The sequence continues at coordinate 38,694,508 of NC_088223.1, read as the reverse complement.
AAAGGACCCCAAAGAAGTATCTTCTGTTACCTGGAGAACTGAGGTGCTCAACATTGTGCCTGTTGTGCCAATCACACTCACAACACCCGGAGTGTGTGCTACTACAACATTCACACTTTCTCTCAGGGCCACATTGGCTCTTTTGGACAGCACTTGACTGACTTTGTGTCCTGAATTATTATTATTTTTTTATCCTGTAAATAGAATGGGTTAGATGTTTTATTTATTTATTTTTTTGGGGGGGGGGGGTGTAATTAAATGTATTTTAAGTTTGTGAAATTAAATCATATTTTAACATGCTTTCGTTTTTTGTTTTTTGTTTTCCCTCTTTTACTCAGACAGGCAGGTTTCTTGTAGGTGAATAGAAGAACAATGCCTTCAGAACGTTTTCACACCCCTTGCCTTATTCCACGTTTTGTTTTTAGTCTGAAATCAAAATTAAGGGGGGGGGGAAATCTCACCCATCTACACACACTACACCATCATAATGACAAGGTGAAAACAGTGTTTGCTAATTTATTAGAAAATGAAATACAGTTATCTCATTTACATATGTTTTCACACCCCTGAGTCAATACATGTTAGAATCACTTTGGCAGCAATTATACTGTTAACTGTCTTTCTGGGTACGTTTTTAAGAGCTTTCTACACCTGGATTATACAATATTTTCCAATTTTCATAATTCTTCAAGCTCTGTCAAATTTGTTGTTGATCATAACTAGGCAACTGTTTTCATGTCTTGCCCAAGATTTTCAAGACGATTTTAAGTCAAAACTGTAGATCGGCCCATCGGGAACATTCACGGCCTTCATGGTAAGCTATTACAGTGTAGATTTGGCCTTGTGTTTTAGGTTATAGTCCTACTGAAAGGTGAATTCATCTCCCAGTGTCTGGTGGAAGCAGACTGAACCGGGTTTTGCACTAGGATTTTTCCTTTGCTTCACTCTATTATACCTGGAAAAACACCCCAGTCCTTAACAATTACAAGCATAACCATAACATGATGCAGCCACCACTATGCTTGAAAATATGGACAGTGGTACTTCGTAATGTTTGGTGCAAATCCAAAACACTTGGTTTTCAGGAAAAAATGCTTGTTGTTTTGCCCAAATCTTGCTGTTTTGCATAGCTGCAATCAGGATGCATGTTTTTGTATTTTTTAAATTCCGTACAGGTTTCCTTTTCACTCTGTCATTTAGGTTAATGTTGTGGCTGAACTACAATCTCCATCCTTAGTTTTCTCATCACAGCCATTAATTGTTTTAAAATCACTATTGGCCTCATGTTGATATCCTTAAAGGTTATCCTTCCACTCCGACAACGGAGTTAGGACACGTATCTTTCTAGTGACGGTGTATTGATACACCATCCAAAGTGTAGTTAATAACGGCACCATGCTCAAACGGCTATTCAGTGTCTGAGTACAGGGATGAGGTCATTCAACACTGCCTGCACACAGTAAGTCCATAGAACGTTTGTGACTAAAGAATGTTTACTTCTGAATGCCAGGCTTGCCGTGACAAAGGGATTGAATACTTATTGGCTCAAGACATTTCAGCTTTTTTCATTAACAATTCTTTGCTGACATTGGGGCACAGTGGTGGGAAAGTAAAGATACCTTTTAATACACTGAGCAACAATTTTGATGATTTGACTGAGTTGTAATTCATATAAGGAAATCAGTCAATTGAAATTTGTCCGGCCCGAATCTATAGATTTTTACATGACTGGGAATACAAAATATGCCAATGTTGGTCACAGATACCTTTTTTAAGTGTGTGTGTATATATATTTTATTTATAATGTGTGTATATATATTTTATTTATAATGTAATGTGTGTGTATATATTTATTTATAATGTAATGTGTGTGTGTGTGTGTGTGTGTATATATATTAAAAAGGTATGGATCCGAACTATTCCGCGTCTGGTATGACAATGGCACCACCCTCGTCACATGGCACTACAGAGGGATGTGAGGACAGCCCAGTACATCACTGGGCCGAGCTCCCTGCCATCCAGAACCTATATCAGGCGGTGCAAAAAGAAGGCCTGGGGAAATCGTCCAAGCACCCCACCCACCCAAGCCATAGACTTTTCTCTGCTGCCGCACGGGAAGAGGTACCGCTGCATCAAGTGTGACACCAACGGGCTCTTGAACAGCTTCTATCCCCAAGCAACACGACTTATTAATAGCTACACGGACTGAGTTTACCTTCTCTCGTTATTGACCTTTTGTTTCTATGCACAAAAACACAATCATTTGCTCACTCAAACGAAATATGCACATTTTGTGCAGGTGTCTTGTCAGTATAAATGTATGTAGTTCTGTCCTTGAGCTGTTCTTGTCTATTGATGTTCCATATTGTCATTCTGTATTTTGTTTTGTGTGGACCCCAGGAAGAGGAGCTGCTGCTTTTGCAACAGCTAATGGGGACCCTAATAAAATACCAATTGCACAGAAGCTGCTGCTACTCTTATATCCTGTTGCCGAGTCACCTTTCCCCTACACATGTATCTTTGCACATGTAAATATGGTATTGGACCTGACTTTATAAATATTTCCTGTATTTAGTATGCTCATGTTGTATTTCTTCTTGTGCTTTTTTTTCCTGGTATTACATTGTTATTGATATTTGTGTTCTTGTGTTGAGTTTGCAATTTTGCATTTTACTGTACTTGTACATGTGACATTAACTTGAAACTTGATCCACATCTGCCTCGTGCAGCGTGACATCTCCTTCGCATAGAGTTTATCAATCAGGCTGTTGATTGTGGAATATTGTCCCAATCTTCAATGGCCGTGCGAAGTTCCTGGATATTGGCAGGAACTGGAACACGCTGTGGTACACCGAGCCAGAGCACCCCAAACCGGCTCAATGGGTGACGTCTGGTGAGTATGCAGGCTATGGAAGAACTGGGACATTTTCAGCTTCCAGGAATTGTTTACAGACCCTTGTGACATGGGGCTGTGCTTTATAATGCTGAAACATGAGGTGATGGTGGCAGATGAATGGCACGATAACGGACCTCAGGATCTCGTCACGGGTTCTATGCGCATTCAAATTGCCATGGTTAAATGCTATTGTGTTTGTTGTCCGTAGCTTCTGCCTGCCCATAACATAACCCCACTGTCACCATGGGGCACTCTGTTCACAACTTTGACATCATGCAACCGCTCGTCCATACGCCATACACTCTATCTGCCCGGTACAGTTGAAACCGGGATTCATCCATGAAGAGCACACTCCACCGTGCCAGTAGCCATCGAAGGTGAGCATTTGCTCACTGAAGTTGGTTACGACACCAAACTGCAGTCAGGTCGCAACCATGGTGAGGACGACGAGTACTAAAATGAGCTTCCCTGAGATGATTTCTGACAGTTTGTGCAGAAATTCTTCGGTTGTGCAAACCCACAGTTTCATCAGCTATCCGGGTGGCTGGTTGGACATACTACCAAATTATAACAACGTTGGAGGCGGTTTATGGTAAAGAAAAACAACATTAAATTATCTGGTGACAGCTCTGTTGCACAATCCTGCAGTCAGCATGCTAATTGCCCGATCCCTCAAAACTTGAGACATTTGTGGTGGTGTGTAACAAAACTGAACATTTTATTGTCCCCGGCACAAGGTGCACCTGTGTAATTATCATGCTGTTAAATGTATTTTTATTTTATTGAAACTTTATTTTTAACCAACGCTCAAACCACTACTCTACCCGCCGGCCCTAAACTTCTTGATATTCCACACCTGTCAGGTGGATGGATTATCTTGGCAAAGGAGAAATGTTCACTAACAGGGATGTTAACAAATTTGTGTATGACAACAGGTATGGCAAAACATTTATTTTTACTGCTCTAATTACGTTGGTTAGGCACCTTGGGGGTTCATGGTATATGGTCAATATGCCATGGCTAAGTGCTGTGTCCAGGCACTTCACGTTGCTTCGTGCATAACAACATATTCAAGCCATGGTATATTGGTCACGGACCACACCCCCTCGGGCCTTATTGCTTAAATACAAAATTATGCAGTTCAAATCAATTTTGTCACATGCGCCGAACACAACAGGTGTAGGTAGACCTTACAGTGAAATGCTTACTGACAAGCCCTTAACCAACAATGCCGTTTTAAGAAAAAAAAATTTTTTTAAATAAATAAACGTAACAAATAATTAAAGAGCAGCAGTAAAATAACAATAGGGAGGCAATATACATGGGGTACCGGTACAGAGTCAATGTGCGGGGGCACTGGTTAGATGATTTAATTGAGGTAATATTTACATGTAGATAGAGTTATTAAAGTGACTATGCATAGATAATAACAGAGAGTAGCAGCAGCGTAGAGGGATGGGAGGGGGGGTAATGAAAATAGTCTGGGTAGCCATTTGATTAGATGTTCATGAGCCTTATGGCTTGGGGGTAGAAGCTGTTGAGAAGCCTCTTGGACCTAGACTTGGCATTCCAGTACCGCTTACCATGCTGTAGCAGAGAGAACAGTCTATGACTTGGGTGGCTGGAGTCGTTGACAACTTTTCAGGCCTTCTTCTGACACTGCCTGGTATAGAGGTCCTGGATGGCAGGAAGCTTGGCCCCAGTGATGTACTGGAGTCCAAATGGAGGGTGAGGGAGAGCTTTGTACGCATCTCTGTGTGTGTGGAGTAAAGGTGGTCTATAGTTTTTTTTCCTCTCTAGTTGCACATTTAACATGCTGGTAGAAATTAGGTAAAACTGATTTAAGTTTCCCTGCATTAAATTCCCCAGCCACTAGTAGCGCCGCCTCTGGATGAGCGTTTTCCTGTTTGCTTATGGCCATATACAGCTCATTGAGTGCGGTCTTAGTGCCAGCATTAGTTTATGGTGGTAAATAGACATCTACGACGAATATATATGAAACTCTCTTGGTAGATAGTGTGGTCAAGAGATACTCTACCTCAGGCGAGCAAAACCTTGAGACTTCCTTAGATATTGTGCACCAGCTGTTGTTTACAAATATACACCTGTTGTCTTACCAGAGGCTGCTGTTCTATCCTGCCGATACAATGAATAACCCGCCAGCTGTATGTTATTCATGTAGTCGTTCAGCCGCGACTCTGTGAAACATAAGATATTTCCGTTTTTAATGTCCTGTTGGTAGGATATACGTGCTTGTAGTTTGTCCACTTTATTATTCAGCGATTGTACATTGGCCAATAGTACCGATGGCAAAGGCAGATTAGCCACTAGACGCCGGATCTTTACAAGGCACCCCATGATCTCCCGCGATATCTCCGTCTTTTCCTCCTGCGAATGACGGGGATGAGGGCCTCGTCGGGTGTCTAGAGTAAATCATAAGAGACGGTAGCAGCAACATTATGTACAAAGTAAGTTACAAGCAATGCGGAAAAAAACAAACAAAATAGCAAGGTTGGTTAAGAGCCCATAAAATGGCAGCCATACCCTCCAGTGCCTTCATCGCCTGTTCAGCCTCATTGTTGGAAAAGAGCAACGTAATACTAATGTTTATCTTCTGCCATCCTTGTTAAGCCTTCATAAAGCATTGCCTGTAAGTACAAATCATTTCTAAAATGTTCATATTTTAGTATTGTAAGTATTTTCTACAGGTTATGTTTTAATTCAGAGTTTTTAAGTAAAATCGATTACATGTATTTCTTATTTTAATTTTATTTAACCTTTATTTAAATAGGCAAGTCAGTTAAGAACAAATTCTTATTTACAATGAGGCCTACCAAAAGGCAAAAGACCTGCGGGGACAGGGGTTGGGATTAAAAATAAATAACATAGAAATATAGGACAAAACACAAATTCCTTCACTCACCTGCCTGTTAAGTGCTGTTCTGCAGCTAGCTTCTCTCTACATGTGAGTTCTCTTCCCACTTAAGTTATCTTACATGAAAATGTAAATACTAATCCTGTTTAGAACAATATTCAAGCAGGATACGTACATTTTCTATGTACAGTGTTGGTCAAGTATTGTATTGTTCACAATGCAACTCTATTCACTCTTATGTATTTATATTGCCTTTAAGTCTGAGCTGCTCCAATAATTTTGTTTTTCTTTGTTGTTACAGCTTTATACCATTTCAACTGTAAAACAGGAGGTTTATGGAAAGCCTGTCCCTGACTCTGGTTCAGTTCTTGATTGGAGTTTGGCTTGCTGTCAAATTATGGTTGCATACACCTTAAGGAGGACAGTACAGTCAAAAGGCACAGCTACTATGGCAGTGGATCGATTCACAGTACACCAGAACCTGCAACATGGAAGCTAAAGGAAAACAAGACGAACAATGTTCCCAGGTCAGTTCCAGAACGGGATCGTCAAGATCATCAGTTGCTGCAGCGAGTAGAGCCAGGGCAGAGGAAGCACGCACCCGTGCATCATTCGCTGACAGAGAAGCTTAGATCAAGATAGAAAAAGCTACATTTGAAGCGGAGTTAAACCTTCATAGAGAGGCAGCCGCAGCACTGGCTCAGGCCGAGATTTGGGAGGCAGCGATAGAGCTACAGGATGAGGGGCTCCGCGATAAAATTGGCTAACATCGAAGGACATTGCTGAACGCACAGGCGAATTACGTCAGGGAGAAGGCTAAGCCGTCGTGGAGCAGGCTAAGCCGTCGGGGAGTAGGCTAAGCCGTCAGGGAGTAGGCTAAGCCGTCAGGGAGCAGGCTAAGCCGTCAGGGAGCAGGCTAAGCCGTCAGGGAGTAGGCTAAGCCGTCAGGGAGTAGGCTCAGCCATCAGGGAGTAGGCTCAGCCGTCAGGGAGCAGGCGAATTACGTCAGGGAGCAGGCAAATTACTTCAGGGAGCAGGCAAATTACTTCAGGGAGCAGGTGAATTACGTCAGGGAGCAGGCTAAGCCGTCAGGGAGCAGGCAATTTACGTCAGGGATCAGGCGAATTACGTCAGGGAGCAGGCGAATTACGTCAGGGAGCAGGCTAAGCCGTCAGGGAGCAGGCTAAGCCATCAGGGAGCAGGCGAATACGTCAGGGAGCAGGCTAAGCTGTCAGGGAGCAGGCGAATTACGTCAGGGAGCAGGCGATTTACGTCAGGGATCAGGCGAATTAAGTCAGGGTGCAGGCGAATTACGTCAGGGAGCAGGCGAATACGTCAGGGAGCAGGTGAATACGTCAGGGAGCAAGCTAAGCCGTCAGGGAGCTGGCAAATACGTCAGGGAGCAGGCTAAGCCGTCAGGGAGCTGGCGAATACGTCAGGGAGCAGGCTAAGCCGTCAGGGAGCAGGCTAAGCCGTCAGGGAGCAGGCGAATATGTCAGGGAGTAGGCTAAGCCGTCAGGGAGCAGGCTAAGCCGTCAGGGAGCAGGCTAAGCCGTCAGGGAGCTGGCGAATACGTCAGGGAGCAGGCTAAGCCGCCAGGGAGCAGGCTAAGCCGTCAGGGAGCAGGCAAATACATCAGGGAGCAGGCTAAGCCGTCAGGGAGCAGGCTAAGCCGTCAGGGAGTAGGCTCAGCCGTCAGGGAGCAGGCAAATTACTTCAGGGAGCAGGCGAATTACATCCGGGAGCAGGCGAATACGTCAGGGAGCAGGCGAAATGTCAGGGAGCAGGTGAATACGTCAGGGAGCAGGCTAAGCCGTCAGGGAGCAGGTGAATTACATCATGGAGCAGGCGATTTACGTCAGGGAGCAGGCGAATACGTCAGGGAGCAGGCTAAGCCGTCAGGGAGCTGGCGAATACGTCAGGGAGCAGGCTAAGCCGTCAGGGAGCAGGCGAAGCCGTCAGGGAGCAGGCTAAGCCGTCAGGGAGCAGGCTAAGCCGTCAGGGAGCAGGCGAATGCGTCAGGGAGCAGGCGAATGCGTCAGGGAGCAGGCTAAGCCGTCAGGGAGTAGGCCAAGCTACATACTAGCTGTCCTTCCTTGCCAAGCCTAGAACCACACTCACCCTGAAGAGCGTCATAACTCAATGCTAACAGAGAGACATTCACCACCCATCAACAATACAGGATCCCCTGCTGCTAATTCATCACAACCCAAAAGAAAACATAGCCAGCCATGGAACACCCTAGCTCAGCCCTACACCGCTCAGCAACACACAGCTCTAGCAGACCAGACTCAAGCTCCTAAAATGATTGACTTTGCCAAATATCTAGCACGTTGGGAGTTGGTAAACACAGGACTCACACAGTTCGTCGACCAGCCTGAGAGCTTTAGGGCATGGCAGTCCTCATTCAACAATGCTACCAAGGGCCTGGACCTCTCCCGCTAGTGAGGAGCAGGATCTGCTAACAAAATGGATGGGTAAGGAGTCGTCACAAAATGTCAAGTGGGTCGGCTCAGTGAACGTCAACGACCCAAGTGTAGCCCTGAAAAAGCCCTGGGATAGATTGAAGCAGTGTTACGGCTCATCAGTAGTCATAGAAACAACACTCTTCAAGAAGTTGGACAACTTCCCCAGAATCTCTATCGAAGACTATTCCAGGATAATGGAACTTGTAGGTCTCCTGATGGAAGTTAAGCCTGTAAAAGATGGAGACTTACCTGCTCTAACTTACCTGGACACTGCCTGTGGTATCAGCCCCATAGTGGAACAACTCTCCCACAGCCTTGAGGAAAGATGGATTTCCCATGGTTCAAGGTACAAAAATGAAAACAACCATTGTTTTCCTTCATTCTCCTTCTTCACAAAGTTCATCAAATCAAATCAAATTTTATTTGTCACATACACATGGTTAGCAGATGTTAATGCGAGTGTAGCGAAATGCTTGTGCTTCCAGTTCCGACAATGCAGTAATAACCAACAAGTAATCTAACTAACAATTCCAAAACTAATATCTTATACACAGTGTAAGGGGATAAAGAATATGTACATAAAGATATGAATGAGTGATGGTGCAGAGCAGCATAGGCAAGATACAGTAGATGGTATCGAGTACAGTATATACATATGAGATGAGTATGTAAACAAAGTGGCATAGTTAAAGTGGCTAGTGATACATGTATTACATAAGGATGCAGTAGATGATAGAGTACAGTATATACGTATACATATGAGATGAATAATGTAGGGTATGTAAACATTATATTAGGTAGCATTGTTTAAAGTGGCTAGTGATATATTTTACATCCTTTCCCATCAATTCCCATTATTGAAGTGGCTGGAGTTGAGTCAGTGTGTTGGCAGCAGCCACTCAATGTTAGTGGTTGCTGTTTAACAGTCTGATGCGATGAAGCAAGAACTAGACACGACCCGAGTTTTGCCCTTTCTAATAGTGGACCTGCAAGAAGCGAGTACCCAGCCATGAGGAACACGAGAACCCCTATATTTGAAAACAAAATGGAAGTTGCCACCACTGCTGACCCCAACACAGTAACCACAGAAAAGAAAGAAGATTGCCCCATCCACAATAAACCACATCCGCTCAGAAAGGCTTCAGAGCCAAAATCATTGATGAGCGAAAAGCCTTTCTCAAAGAGAAGGGAATATGCATCAAGTGCTGTACTTCATCCTCCCACCTGGCAAAAGACTGCACCATACCATTGAAATGTAAAGAGTGTGAAGTGAATGGCACAGCAATGCATCCAAGCCCTGGATCCTACAGCCCTCTGGCTCTATGTCAGAGAACAGCGGGGAGGATGAAGGAAACCCGACCACTGCACCCACAATCAGCTCCCAAAGCTTCCGTTCATGCTCAAAAATTTGCCTCGTGATTGTATACCCCAAGGGGCAGCGTGAAAGCCCTGTCAAGCTGTATGCTATACTAGACGGCCAGAGCAACCGCTCATTGGCAAGATCGGACTTCTTCAATCAGTTCAGTATTCTGGGCAACCCATCTCCCTACTCTCTGAGGACCTGCGCTGGAGTCATGGAAACGGCAGGAAGAAAGGCGGACAGCTTCCAGATCGAGGCAGTGAATGGAGGGGTAAGCCTAGCCCTTCCTTCAATCATCGAGTGCAGGGAGACCCTCAATAACAGATGAGAAATACCAACCCTAGAGGTGGCCCATCACACCGCCCACCTCAAGTCTGTGGCCACCCACATTCCAGAGCTCTATCAAAGTGCCCAGATCCTTCTGTTGCTTGGGAGAGACATTGTCAGAGTGCATAAAGTGAGGCAAAATATCAATGGATCACACAATGCCCATTTTGCTCAGAGACTCAACTTAGATTCGGTCCTGGTGTGTAAAGTATACCTGGGAAACGCACACAAGCCAATCAAGAACATCTTCAAAACTAATGTGACACTCTGTGTCAGAGCTTTATTCATCTAAAGGAAAAGGTGAGCTAAGGCGGGGAGCAACAGTATGGTTTCTCCCATACATTCAAGGAAAGCCATATTCACAAAGCAGCTGAAGGCAAACTTGGACACACATTGTTTGACAGGCCAGAGAACGACAACAAGACAGCTCTCTCCATTGAGAACACAGTATTTTTAAAGACTATGGACAAAGAGATCTACAAAGACAAGACACACAGATGGGTAGCTCCTCTCCCCTCCAGATGGGTAGCTCCTCTCCCCTCCTCTCCCCTTCAGACTCGATGAGGACCACCTCGCCCGAACAACCGTTCACAGGAGCTCACCCGTCTCACCTGTCTAAGCTGAAAGAGTAGTTTGTCACCTTCATGGAGAAGATATTTGTAAACAACCATGCAGAGCAAGCACCCTCCCTCAACAACATGCTGCTCACAGGCACAGACCTAAACAACAGTCTTCTGGGAGTTCTCATCCGCTTCAAGAAAGCACCTGTAGCAATAACGGCAGATATCCAACAGATGTTTCGTTGTGAGAGAAGATCACAGAAACTACCTGAGATTATTATGGTATAGAGTCATTCACATCACAAATGACATCATTGAGTACATGATGTAGGGCCATGTCTTCGGCAACAGCCCATCTTCTGATGTCGCCATCTACGGGCTCAGGCGAACTGCTCAAGAAGGTGAGCAAGACCATGGAGCAGACACTCGACAGTTAGTGGAAAGACATTTACTATGCATGCAGCACAGTCTTGGTTTATGGGAAAAAGCAACAGACACCTTCAACTGCGGAGTATCAGTCAGCAGTCAACCATTCACACGACGTGGAGTCCTGTCAACGGTCAACAGCCTCGTCGACCCTCTCAGCCTGGTAGCTCAAGTAACCATACAGGGCAGAGCCATAATGCGGTAACTCTCCTCAGACACTTGTAATTGGGATTTACCACTCCCTGAAAAAAAGCTGAAAGAATGGGAAGCATGGAGGGACTCACTACAGGATCAGAAGCAGCTCCGTATCCCATGCACTAACACTAAGAACACCCTCTCAATGGCAAAATGCACAGAGCTAAACTCCGCAAAAAAAAGAAAATGTCCTCTCACTGTTAGCTGCGTTTATTTTCAGCAAACTTAACATGTATAAATATTTGTATGAACATAACAAGATTCAACAACTGAGATATAAACTGAACAAGTTCCACAAACATTGAATAATGTGTCCCTGAACAAAGGGGGGGGGGTCGAAATCAAAAGTAGCAGTCAGTATCTGGTGTGGCCATCAGCTACATTAAGGACTGCAGTGCATCTCCTCATGGACTGCACCAGATTTGCCAGTTCTTGCTGTGAGATGTTACCCCACTCTTCCACCAAGGCACCTGCAAGTTCTCTGACATTTCTGGGGGAACGGCCCCCACCCTCTGATCCAAAAGGTCCCAGACTTGCTCAATGGGATTGAGATCCGGGCTCTTTGCTGGCCATGGCAGAACACTGACATTCCTGTCTTGCAGGAAATCACGCACAGAACGAACAGTATGGCTGGTGGCATTGTCATGCTGGAGGGTCATGTCAAGATGAGCCTGCAGGAATGGTACCACATGAGGGAGGAGGATGTCTTCCCTGTAACGCACAGCGTTGAGATTGGCTGCAATGACAACAAGCTCAGTCTGATGATGCTGTGACACACAGCCCCAGACAATGACGGACCCTCCACCTCCAAATCATTCCCGCTCCAGAGTACAGGCCTCGGTGTAATGCTCATTCCTTCTACGATAAACGCGAATCCGACCATCACCCCTGGTGAGACAAAACCCCGACTCCTCAGTAAAGAGCACTTTTTGCCAGTCCTGTCTGGTCCAGCGACGGTGGGTTTATGCCTATAGGCGACGTTGTTGCCGGTGATGTCTGGTGAGGACCTGCCTTATAACAGGCCTACAAGCCCTCAGTCCAGCCTCTCTCAGCCTATTGCGGACAGTCTGAGCACTGATGGAGGGATTGTGCGTTCCTGGTGTAACTCGTGCAGTTGTTGCCATCCTATACCTGTTCCGCAGGTGTGATGTTCAGATGTACCGATCCTGTGCATGTGTTGTTACACGTGGTCTGCCACTGTGAGGACGATCAGCTGTCCGTCCTGTCTCCTTGTAGCACTGTCTTAGGCGTCTCATAGTACGGACATTGCAGTTTATTGCCCTGGCCACATTGCAGTCCTCATGCCTCCTTGCAACATGCCTAAGGCATGTTCACACAGATGAACAGGGACCCTGGGCATCTTTCTTTTTGTGTTTTTCAGAGTCAGTAGAAAGGCCTCTTTACTGTCCTAAGTTTTTATAACTGTGACCTTAATTGCCTACCGTCTGTAAACTGTTAGTGTTTTAACGACCATTCCACAGGGGTATGTTCATTAATTGTTTATGGTTCATTGAACAAGCATGGGAAACATTGTTTAAACCCTTTACAATGAAGATCTGTGAAGTTATTTGAGTTTTTACGAATTGTCTTTTTATTTTACCTTTATTTTTTGAAAGACAGTGTTCTGAAAGCGGGATGTTTCTTTTTCTGCTGAGTGTATGTGGGTTTTCAGATGCTTCCAACAAAGCCATTGGTGCATCGACATACATAGGAGCCACTGATGAAGATGAACAAAGTGGAGTGGGCTTTGTTTTGCAAAAAGCCATAAACCCTTCAATCTGAGTCTGCCATACCCCGCCTTGAACTATGTGGAGCAGTGTTGACAGTAGAATACTATAGGGTATTGTGTTTAGGCCAGTGACAAAATGATAACTCAATTTAATCAATTTTAAATTCAGGCTGTAACACAAAAAAATCTGGAAAAGTCAAAGGGTGTGAACACATTCTGAAGGCACTATATCAAATATTGCAAAAGTGAAGGTACTAGAAGCGATGGCACTATAAGAAATATGGCACAAGTCTTAGCAGCCAAGTCAAAATTAGAAATTGATGAACAGAACTATAGAACATCACGTAACTATGCAGTTAAATTGAATCGAAAGAAAAAAAAGCTCATTTACAATGATGCTTTTATTGATTGTAAAAATGATTCTAAAAAGGTATGGAACACAGTTAAGGGCTTACTTGGTACATCTATCTCATCATGCCCATCTAGTGTGGAGGTTGACGGGAGAATAATAATAAAACCAGTTGATATTGCCAATCATTTTGCAGATTTTTTTATACAGAAAATTAAATTACTGAGTAACAATGTAGACCAACATTTTTCCAAACAAGCTATTGTCCAATGGATTGATGATCATATTATGAGCAACAAGATCTGCTCTTCTAGTCTGCAAACGGTGTCAGTGGAGGTGTTAAACCTATAGAAGTCATTACCTGATGGTAAATCTACAGGTTATGGTCTTATGGACAATGTTTTGCTTCGTTGTATGCTCCCCAGATTGCAGTTCTTCTGAAATACATATTTAATTGGTCACTGGAAAGGGGGATGTTTGCAAATGTTTGGAAGCATGCGAAACTGTGTCCTATTCCAAAAGACAGCAAAGAACCCATTACTCCTGCCAATAGTCGACCAATTAGTCTACTCCCTACACTCAGTAAGATATTGGAGGGTATTGTGAGTAGACAAATGTGGGAGTGCATGGAAAAGAATTATCTGATTACAGCCAATCAGCATGCTTATCACAAAAACCATTCCACTACCACTGCATTGGTTGACATGACTGACCAGTGGCTCAATGCTATGGATAATGGCAAATTTGTAGGTGTACTATTTTTAGATTTCAGTGCAGCATTTGATTTAGTGGATCATGAAATAATTTTGACAAAATTAATGCATTATGTTTTTAAGGAGGTAGCATTGAATTGGGTACAGTCGTATCTAACTGACAAGAAACAGTCCACCTATATCAATGGTTAATTTTCTTCCCCTCAAGTGTTAAACTGTGGAATACCGCAGGGCAGCTGCCTTGGGCCACTTCTTTATTTAATATATACCAATGACCTTCACTATGCCTTAGTTGAAACTCAAGCTACTATATTTGCAGATGATACTACAATTTATGCAGCAAGACAATCGGTTCAACAGGTACAGCAGACTTTACAAGGAGATTTGGAGAATATCAGGCAGTGGGTTTGCCAAAACAAACTTGTTTTAAACACCAAGAAAACCAAAGTTATGTTGATCTGTTCACCTAGGAATAGGCCAAAACAGCATGGGATACAATTAAGTATGGGAGGAGTACAAATTGAAGTAGTGGCAGAAACCAAACTATTGGGAGTGCAGCTCGACAACTGGTTATCATGGTCGTCTCAAATAACTAATCTATGTACAAAAAAAATATTAAAACAGCTTGCATAATCAGAAGGATAGCTAAATATTTACCGGGAAAAATTCTTCAGCAAATAACACAAGCATTAATTGAGAGTCAGGTGAACTTCTGTTCGGTGGTCTGGGGAAATGCATCATCAAGTGAAGTTAGGAGGCTGCAGAATGCACAGAATAAAGCAGCAAGGATTGTTTTAAGGTGGAGATATGGTTCTTCTGTTGCAGTCATGCGCAGTGTTCTTGGTTGGTCATCAATCGACAAGATAATTGGGGAAGAAACATGCTTATTTTATTTCATAATATACATAATTTAAAACGGCCAAGTTCTCTTTACAACGGTATTCAGTTGGTAAGAGACAGACATTCCATAAATACTAGGAATAGATTGTCCACCATCTATGCGTTATCCAGACAGAAAAGAGAAATAGGCAAAAGAACATTTCAATTTGAGCAATAAAGAAATTGAAAAATTAACTGAGCAAACTAGAAACCTTTCAATATATAAATGTATCGATTATTTTTTAAACAATTTAAACATAATACCTAGAAATGTTGTGGGGCTATAGTAGATGAAGAATCAATATTTTTTTTAGTATTTATTGGGTCATTATGCTAGTATATTATGTATGTTTGTAATAGTGTATTATATGTGAAAATGTGTTTGTATTATAAATTGTATTTTAATGTTTAAGGACTCTTGGAAGATTAGTCAAAATGGGGACTAAAAGAGATCCAAATCAAATCAAATCAAATATCTGACTTTGAAGGACTGAATCCTAGTTGGGAAAATGTCCACTCAGCACTAAGTTTTTGTGCAGATTTTGCATAGATGTTGTCAATAGACTTGTGTGAAAATGTAAGTAACATACTTATCACATACTTAAATGTGTTCCTAAATGTCACTGTCTCTCTCTCGCTCTCTGCACCTTCATTTTGATCAGTCTTACCTTAGCTTTAGAATACAAACAATAGAATATCAGTTGACTCTGACCTCAACCTGACTGAATCAAGACTGTTACCTATAGACCTCAGTCCCTTAGAAGTTACACCCATCCTCTGTTGACCTCTCTAGGCTCAGAGAGGACCACTCTTGGTCCAGAGTTAAGATAATTGCAGTTTATAACCTAATGATTATGATAAGTGGCTAATAATAAGGCCCCATTAGGAGTACTTTTAATGACCGCTTTTATCTCTCCATCTCATTAGTCCATGGTGATTTAGCAGCAGGTCTCGGGGTTAGGGGCTGCAGGAAAGCTCATTACACACCATTAGGAGCAGGCACAGGGGCTGGAGTGAACCCCATGGATACCCTCTTAGCTTTAGGCTGAGACTTAATCCTGGTTTTGTTTATTCAATCATAACATTTGAAAGACGGGGAAGGTTATGTGAATTATATTATTCGGGCCTGACCAACCACAATATCTAGAGGACAAAGCCGTTTTATTTTACTTCCAACCGAGAAGAGGCTAGAATAATTGACCAGAAATATGCACTTTTTCACTCTCCGTGATGCATTCCAAGGGGTGGAACATCTAACTAAACGTAAGGGGGTTCGTTTTATGTGGCGTGTCTTGGTCGATTTGACTATCTCTGTTAGAGAAGAGAAAGCTGGAGGTCCTCTCAACTCTAGTTCTCTGTACAGTATCTGCCGTTGTGCATTGTGGTGTTGTGAGCTGACAGTATAGCCATTGGTCGCTCCCCTCGGCCACTGTCACAGTAAGGACTGGTGTTGCTGAAGATGAAGCAGAACTGAGGGAAGTGGGTCATTACTTGGGGCTGTGTAAAAATCTAACAAGGTCTTATTCGCTAGGTAAGTCATGCTCTTTTTATTAAATGCTGGCGTGTGAGATGGGTGGTTATGAGTTTCCTCGGTTGCTCTGTAACCGAAGCACAATGTTTATTTACCGCCCCAAGGGACCTCGCGGATGACCATGCGTCTGAACATTTGGTTCACATGCACCGCAGCACGTGGAGCAGGACACCGATATAGAGAAACAGATAGCTACAAGGCCGGAAAATAGAAACATTGCGAGGCATACAAAAAGAAACAATGAGAGCAATGTTTCTATTTTCCGGCCTTGTAGCTATCTGTTTCTCTATATCGGTGTCCTGCTCCACGGTTCTGTGTTCAGTTTTGGAAGATAGAGATGATTTTGCATGTGACGAGGCCGCGGGCGGCCGATGTGTTTGATGTATTTTTCATGTGCTTAGGCTACTATTGAACGATGGGGAGGAGGGGGACAGCCTGGAGGTGCGACACTTGAATGGGGATGTTGTTGAAGTGGAAAGGGTTTGGGGGAAGATGGGGTGAAGGGGGGGGCGAGGGGGACTTTCGCTCTTCTGCCGCCAGCGACTGCATGTCAGGGAATGGGGAGGGAGTATACTTGCAAAGTCTGTCTGATGTACCATACCTCCCACCCTAAAACACACTCACACTCAACACAGGCGTTCTCTATGATCTAATACCGACATATACAGAGTCGTCAGTTTAAAGCGACACAATGCAACAAATAGCAGTTTGTCTCACTTGACAACAGTGTGAGCATTTATTGTAAGTAACATTTGAGTAGCCTATAAACAATTGTTCGTTTGTGGCAAATACTTTTCTGGTCGTACCTTCCCTTTAAAAAATAAGGATAAACCTTTTGAAAAACTAGTATAAGATGAGACATTCCAATGTAATTTCTGCAGCACTCTTTCTGCTCACATCTTTCTGAAGTGTCCCTTCTACCTTCCCTGCCCAGTTTAAGAAGTGAGTCATTGGGTAGGCTAGCAGTCCATTCTATCAGAGCGCTAGAGAGAGCGGATGGGATGGATAGAGATTCTGGATAGAGCGGAGGTTAGTCACTGATCAACATTAACGTTACATAGGAGGGTGGACCGATGGTGAAATACGGAGGGCGCCGAATCTAGTTCCTCTACGAAGCACTTGTCTACCAAACGGTAAGACAAGGCCCTCCTATGAATCAATTCACACATTTGTCAATCAGAATTATTATCTAATCGGTGAATGAAATAAGGAATGGTAAGGTTGTTTTGTATGAGTGGGAGAGAGGTTATCGCTACGACCGAGAGAGGAAAACTCGGAAATGGGGTGAGCTGATAGCGCTGCTGCTATAGGGCTATGCTATTACGTAACGCACAGTGGATATTCATTCATCTTTATATTAACTTCATAAAACCGCGTTTTTTACCACATCTGTTTTTCTCAAACCATATTATGTGGTCTATGTAGGATAATATTACATCTCGACGCTTTATTGTCGTGAGATCTATAATAGCCTATAATAGTCTATATGCTTTCATCGAGCATTGGCGTTCGTTCATAACATTTCAAATCTATTTCAGAACGAATTAATAAAAATGAATGTTCAAGCATTATGCTGTGTAGCTGCAAAGCAGGTGGTGTATTGAGAACAAACAAACGCATTAGAGTAATGGTGCATCCCGTAGTTGACAGCGTTTATGCTGTGTAGTTTAACATAAGCAAAACAAGGATGAAAATGCGTTTTATTGTTGGGCTATTGCAGGAACCACAAACCAATAGAAAACATAAATTAACATATTATATCTCATCACCTAAATGTCGATTTTACTTGATAACTTAATGCTCACTAATCGAGCGTCAATATTTACATAGATGCCATTGGCGCGCACGACCCTGAAACGTTAGTTGCTGTCCTTCAGCGGAACGTTAGTTGCTGTCCTTCAGCACAACGTGCCTGTGCATCATGGGACAGAGCGGAGAATGAGTGACAGTACCCCGAAGTCAGGATTAGAGAAATTTCCATTCAGAGGAGACATGTAAATATTTGATGGTAATATAAGTGGAGTGCAATTGGACGCACTGAGCAGCTCCTTTTTACCATATTAGAAAAATAAGGAATAGGAGTGATGGCTAGAAGATTAACTAGTATTAGGCTAATCTAAAACATATTGTGAGTTATTCAGCAGCATACAGGACTGAATCAGAAAACGATGCGGGAGTTATCAAATTATAGCATGCAGATTTATCTAAATTGTAGGCTAACTCAGGGATTAGCCTTGAAACAATTGCTTTAACTAACTTTCACCAGAGGAGCTAAATGCCTTTTATGCTCACTTCGAGGCAAGCAACACTGAAGCATGCATGAGAGCACCAGCTGTCCCGCTCTCCGTAGCCAATGTGAGCAAGACCTTTAAGCAGGTCAACATTCACAAGGCCACGGGGCTAGACGGATTATTAGAATGTGTACTCAGCATGCTCAGATCAACAGGCAAGTGTATTCACTGACATTTTCAACCTCTCCCTGACCGAGTCTGTAATACCTACATGTTTCAAGCAGACCACCATAGTCCCTGTGCCCAAGAAACTGAAGTTAACCTGCCTAAATGACTATCGCCCTGTAGCACTCACGTCTGTAGTTATAAAGTGCTTCGAAAGGCTGGTTATGACTCACGTCAACATCATCATCCTGGAAACCCTAGACATGACGTAATCGTAATCGCACACCACACGGCCCTTTCACACCTGGATTAAAGGAACAACTATATGAGAATGCTATTCATTGACTACAGCTCAGCGTTCAACACCATAGTGCCCACAAAGCTCATCACTAAGCTAAGGACCCTGGGACTAAACACCTCACTCTGCAACTGGAACCTGGACTTCCTGATGGGCAGCGCTCAGGTTGTAAGGGTAGGCAACACACATCTGCCACACTGATCCTCAACGCTGGGGCCTCTCAGGGGTGCGTGCTCAGTCCCCTCCTGTACTCCCTGTTCACCCACGACTGTTGCCAAGCATAACTCCAACACCATCATTAAGTTTGCTGACGACACCACAGTGGTAGGCGTGATCACCGACACTGATGAGATAGCCTATAGGGAGGAGGTCAGAGAACTGGCAGTGTGGTGACAGGACAACAACCTCTCCCTCAATGTGAGCAAGACAAAGGAGATGATTGTGGACCACAGGAAAAGGAGGGCCGAACAGGCCCCAATTAACATTGACGGGGGTGTAGTGGAGCGGGTCGAGAGTTTCAAGTTCCTTTGTGTCCACATCATCAGCAAACTATCATGATCCAAACATATCAAGACAGTCGGGAAGAGGGCATGACAACACCTTTTCCGCCTCAGGAGAATAAGAAGATTTGGCATGGGTCCCCAGATCCTCAAAAAGTTCTACAGCACCACCATCAAGAGCATTCTGACCTGTTGCATCACCGCCTGGTATGGCAACTGCTCGGCATCCGACCGCAAGGCGCTGCAGAGGGTAGTGTGTACATCACTGGGGCCAAGTTTCCTGCCATCCAGGACCTATATACTAGGCGGTGTCAGAGGAAGGCCCAAAAAATTGTCAAAGACTCCAGTCACCCAAGTCTTAGAATGTTCTCTCTGCAACCACATGGCAAGCGGTACCGGAGCGCCAAGTCTAGGTCCAAAGAGCTCCTTAACAGCTTCTACCCCCAAGCCATAAATCTGCTGAACAATTAATCAAATGGCCACCCAGACTATTTTTATTGACCCCCCCTCCCCACCACCACCCACCCTTTGTTTTTACACTGCTGCTACTCGCTGTTTATTATCTATGCATAGTCACATTACCCCTACCTACATGTACGAATTACCTCGACTAATCCGTACCCCGCACATTGACTCAGTACCGGTACCCCCTCGTTATTTTATTGCATTTTTTACATTTTATTGACATTTTATTAACTATTCTTTGTTGGTTAATGGCTTGTAACATGTGACAAATAAAATATTATATTTTATGTCTCTCCTTTTCTCAACAGTGAATCTCAGTCAAGGTCAAGAAGAATTGATTCTCGGTCAAGAATAAGTGAGTTTCAGCAAAGGAAAATGCTTCACCAGAACCGACCCGTGAATCCCCAGTACGGAGGCCAGGGAGACGGCTCCTCCTCACTGCGGATACTCAGCAACAACAGCCAGCCTCAGGAGGGCAACAGGAAGCAAGGCAAGAAGGACGGCAACTTCAACTTCCTGGGTCAAGACGATGACATCATGATGGGAGGGGACGAGAACTGCAACCAGGTACGTCCTTGTAACCTGGGCTTGTTGGGCCGCGACCAGCCCCACCCTCCCTCCTCCTCATCCTCTTCCAACCACTACGGTCCGGGGCCCCTGACTCCACTCTCCCGCCTTCCCTGCTGGAGCCCCCTGGATCCCCTGCCTGAGATTGAGAGTGGAGACAATGAGTACAGAAGAGTCCCCCCCGACGGCGCAGAGGAGGGCAAGATGCAGGAGGAGATGGGGAGGATGAGCGATGACGAGAAGGAGAAACAAGAGCTGAGGGGAGGCAGCATGAAACAGGGAGTGGTGGTGGAAGAGGGGGAGGTGGAAGTGGAGAATTCAGAGGAATGGGGCAACAGCGACTCAGAGTTTGAGTTCAGGTCCAGCGGCAGTCTGTCCTCTCTCAATATGGAGAGTGGAGGCGAGGGGGCTGGGATGGGGGGTGGGGCAGACTGGGGAACAGCCTGCTTGACGGGGGAACATTGTCGGACTCTGACACGGACTGTGGTGCGCTGCCTGAGCTGGAGGACGCCGTGTGGACCCTGAGGGACCGCGAGCGCTTCAAGGCCCAGGAGATGGAGAAGCACCAGGTCCAGCTCACCATGTACCGCAGGCTGGCTCTGATCCGCTGGGTTCGCACCCTGCAGGGCCGCGTCCAGGAGCAGCAGAACCGCCTCCAGTCCAGCTTTGACGTCATCCTCGACCACAGGAAGGAGCTGCTGCGCATGGGTGCTGGCACCACTGCAACTGCCACCGCCAGCCAATCGTAGAGCAAGAAGGAAGAGCAGAGGCAATAACAGGAAGTGGTCACTAGCAGAGACAGGACAATCTTTGAAGGGGAATACAAAGGCATTGTTGCCATTGGCGATGGTTAATTTAGCTTATTTTGTCCCAGGCTTAACTTTCCCTGAACTAGACCATCTCCAAGCCTCCTCTGAGATTTTACTCTGTTGTGGTGTTTTAATAAGTGGATAATGCAGTTTGTTTTTTATTTATTGGCGTCCTACCCTGTGTCACTTTCCAAACATATCCATATCCACCTTTCTTCTTTAGAGCCAGGATATCTTCTTTCACCCTAATTCCACCAATCTATTGAAATATAAAAAATATTATATGAGAGTTTAATAAATGCTTGTATCTTAAAAGGTTCTATATACGTGTAGACTACGCTATGTTATTTGTTTCTATAACTGTGATATAATCCATGCCAAAAAATATACAAAGTACAACATATGAGGTGAAATGTTTCTTCTCCAGTGGCATAATACAATTGTTTTAGAGTTATTTGTGTATTGATAGTTGATCATTTATAAGGTTAGGATGTTGTTGGGATTTTACTAGTCTATTTGCACTCTCCTCGCACAGTACAAACCCCACATCATTGTTAGGTCAGCATACAAAGAAAAGTGTGGATTAGCAGCATATGAGAACAAGTAGGCTATGTCAGATAAATTATATTGAACACATGCTAAACCTAAGCTATAGGCCGTTTATTTAACATACACTACATCACAAAAGTATGTGGACTGGCCCCCCCTTTGCTACTATAACAGCCTCCATTCTTCTGGGAAGATGTTGCAGGGTGTCCATTCAGCCACAAGAGCATTCGTGAGATTGTGCACTGATGTTGGGCCTGGCTCGCAGTCGCCGTTCTATTTCATCCCAAAGGTGTTCGATTGGGTTGAGGTCAGGGCTCTGTTGCAGGCCAGTCAAGTTCTTCCACACCAATCTCAACAAACCATTTATGTATGGGCCTCGCTTTGTGCATGGGGGCATTGTCATGCAGAAACAGGCCTTCCCCAAACTGTTGCCACAAAGTTGGAAACAGAATTTTCTAAAATGTCATATGCTGTAGTGTTAAGATTTCCCTTCACCGGAACTAAGGGGCTTAGCCTGAACCATGATAAACAGCCACAGACCATTATTCATCATCCACCAAACTTTACAGTTGGCACTATGCATTGGTGCAGGTAGCATTCTCCTGGCATCTGCCAAACTCTGATTTTTCCATCGGACTGCCAGGTGGTAAAGCGTGATTTATCACTCTAGAGAACACATTTCCACTGCTCCAGAGTTCAATGGCGGTGCACTTTACACCACTCCAGCCGACGCTTGGCATTGCACATGTCGATCTTAGGCTTGTGTGCAGCTGCTCGGCCATGGAAACCTATTTCATTAAGCTCCCGACGAACAGTTATTGTGCTGGTGTGGCTTCCAGAGGCAGTTTAGAACTCGGTAGTGTGTGTTGCAACCGAGGACAGACGATTTTTAGGCTACGTGCTCCAGCATTCGTTAATCCCATTCAGTGAGCTTGTGTGGCCTACCACTTCACGGCTGAGCCATTGCTGCTCCTACACATTTCCAATTCACAATAACATCACTTGAAGTTGACTGGGGCAGCTCTATCAGGGCAGAAATTTGAGGAAAGGTTGGAAAGTTGGCATCCTATGACGGTGCCACGTTGAAAGTCACTGAGCTCTTCAGTAAGACCATTCTACTGCTAATGTTTGTCTATGGAGAGTGCATGGCTGTGTGCTCTATTTTATACATAAAGCACTAATAGAACAGTTAAAGCCTCTTTGTATTCATTGTTGAAATATATACATTGCAGCCACTGGTCCATGACCTTTCAGTACAATCTTCTATTTATCAGCAGCACAAAGTTCGTTTGTATCGCCTCATCATGACTGTGTTCTGTTGGTGGTGTGATAGCCCTGTGAAGACCAAGCATCACTCTTTACAGGCATGGTTACTGCGTCTCTCGTCGCTGCGGGCAGGGAACGTCTAGCAGTGCTGTGTGTGTCTGTGTGAGTGCTTCCAGAGATACCAGCCTTCGCCAACTAATCTGCGGTCTGAGTTGAGCTGGTTCTGCAGGTTACTGTCCCCCGGGGAATCTGTCAGTTTGCGCCCCGGGGCCAGGCGGTCATATCCGGCCGGGTGAGCAGCCTCCGGTCCAGTCCCGCAATATGAGCCAAACCCCGGGGCAAATTTGGGATAATCCTCGGTTATACCTCCGAACTCCGGGCGCTCAGGCTTATGTTCTAAAGCTTATCGCCTCTCCTGGACGCAGGCATGACAGTGAACATGTGAGAGAATTAACATATTTAGCTGTTGTTTATTGGTTTTTAAGATGTGTGTATTTAGGGCATCAAAAGGGGAAGCGGCTGGGATAACACGTTTGTTCTGTCATTGTCCTGCCTGTGAACAAATACCGTTTCCAAAAATCGCAGAGAAACAAAACATATTGTGAACATAAAATCCCCATGATGTAGTTAGGCAGGCAGTGAAGTTAAAATGCAAAGGGACATTTTACCTATAGGCCTGTAGCCTATACAATTCGATGGGATAGAGTTGTTATTGTGTCTTGTTAGCTATTGGCCTCAACTCCACAAAGGGCCAATTCAAGCAAATGTCTCCTTTGTTTCTGTAAGGAGAAAAAAAGTGTTCTTGGATGCACATTGTATCTCAATTTGGGATTCTGTGCTGTGTCTAAGGTTAAACACTGTGACCTCACCCTGAACACATTTCTTCGTCTCAGCGACACTGTATAATAGGTTCACCACACGGCGGGACACGAGGCATGTGTGATGGAGTTCTTGCTGGGCGCGAACAGCGGCACAGGCGAAAGAGCACCCCGCCCGGGGAGAAGCACACGCAAGGGAGAGCTGCGGGACGCGCCACCGTCTCTCTCCTTGAGCAGAACTGCTAAAAACGAGCGAAGATAACGCCTCAAACTGCGTTGCTAACGTTTTCTCCCAAATTATTGCGGAGGAGAGAGAGGTGCACACAGCTGTGCCTGGTGTCATCCAAGTCGGTGTCAAGTGTTTCCAAGTATGTGTGACCCTGCGATATTCGCGAAATAACGATCCACCTACTCATTACATACACTCCAACAATTGAACGTCTGGAATTTACGTTTCAGACTGTTGTGGCCGTTGTGTAGAGACATTCTATCTGGCAACTTTGCGCGTATTCGGGCATAACTCGCGCATTTCGATAGCAGTTGTGTTCTGCCTAAAACGCCAACTATTCTCATGAATTAGGCTATATTTTTTATCAATGATATTGCCTTAATTTAGCCTAACCCTTGTATTTCTGAAAATCATGAATTGATCATCATAGTCCAGGTCAGGCTAGTCCATCCCATGCGTAATGGTGCCATAACGCATGATGGTGCCATAACGCATGATGGTCATTTTCAATGATTTGCCTATTGTTTACGTGTTTTCTTTCCCATCACTCGGTCATGTCTTTTTCACACGACAATGACAACAAGCTGAACCCACCATGACACAGTATCCTGCAGTTGGCCTGTAAAGCGGAGTGAAATAAGAACTATATTTTAGTCCAGCAGATGGCGACTCTTCATCACATAGCTCCTTTTGTCACTTACATTTTTTTTAAATCCAATTGCGTGTTAAGAACACAAGGGGGCTATCTTCTGCATGATCCAATGAAGTAGCTTCAATTCAGCCCGTGTTTTGTGAGTTGGACATATAGGCCCGTACTACCCAGTGTTGTCTGATGAGTCCATAGAGCAGACTCTCTCTCTCCCCTCTCTTCTTTCTCTCCCTGTCTTCCCTCTGCCTGATGTAGTGTGACAGTGTGCTTGCCCCCAGCACTCTGTTGGCGTGGAAACAATCAGCTTTGACAGAAAGGGGGTGGTGGGGGATTGGGGGGGAAAGGAGGGCAGGGGGGCTGCGGCCTGCGGCCTGTGTATGATGAACTGGATAGAAAGACCTGTCGCCAAAAGAGAAAGAGCAAACATTCAGCAGGATAGATAGATAGATGTAGTTAAGTATCTCTTCACTTTTTACCAATGATCTACATAACACTTTGAAAATGAACTCATATTTGCCATGAGCCACTCAGACAGTATATATGTCCTTATTGAGTATGAAATTGTGTGGGTTTTTTGTGAGTTATGTTCTTTTTTTGAAAATAAAATAAAAGTATTTCTTTTATTGGTTCATTTCCAGCCAGGCTTTGAATCATTTCATTTTTTATATCAGTATCCACAGCAGTGAATTAGAATTAAATTAATGAATGGAAAATATCCTCATAGAAATACCAGGCACATTTTAATTCATGAACGGAATTTCAAACCACTTCCTAAATTGCCTGAATTGGAAATGGTTAGCAAATGCTCAAACTACCTTCGGTACAACTGGAGGGCTGTAGCGTTACAACAGAAAGCACAAGTAGGCTATATCATCATAACCTTTACAGTGCTGTGAGGATAGAAATTGTGCACAGAGCCTTAACAAAAGTGTTGATGGAGTGCTTTATAAATGCCAAGGAGAGTCAGGGATGGGCAAGATATGTCCTTATATAAAAAATGGGAAGTGCTTTTTGCATCACATGACAATTCATTTATCCACATATTTTTTTCATGTCATTTTAATATGATGTTGAAAATGTTTCGAGGTCCAATGTATCATACGCAACATAAAGTTATTATTGAAATGTAGGTTAGGCCTAATAATGATACTATTCTCCATAAAGTAAACCACAATCCAGAGGGTTTATTGAGATATATCCTCATGGATTCATAGAGGCCTGTATTTGTTTTAGTTTTGTTTTGGACATAAAATGGACTAATTCAATGAAGACATCATTCATCCTGACTAATGCGTCATCATCTTGTTAATGCAGGTCATCTTAATTGATGAGATTTAAGAAACCTGTTGGCTGACATAAAATGATGATCCCTGAATATGACCACACCAAGTTAGCCTATGCCTATACAGTGCGTCTATAGGCCTATATTTCAATTTGCTATCATGGTTGTGGGAATAGTAGGCCTTCTGAAGACCTGTATCACTGATCATTTGCCTGCCTGCTTGTCCAAGTCTGAGGGGTCCTCTGGGGGTTCGCCGGGACTTTCTGAATGTGGGGGTCTTGAGAGCCTGTTGGTGGGGTCTGGGGTATAAGGTTCAGCTGCCTCGGTTGCTTTAACCAGCTAATAAATATGAAAACAGCGGGTTAAAACTTGTATTCGTTCTCTGCTTGAAAGGATTATACCCTTCTATAGAGTCCCATGTAAATCCTGAAACCTCATAATGCCCAATGTTGTCCCATAAAACTGTGTCGGACAATAGAGAGAGAAAGGGAGCTTTTTCACGCATAAGGGGGTTTCACAAGAGCACATTGAGAGAAGCCCCTCCGCGACACGCCCATGGATTATGTGGCTGTTGGTGAAAGCGCTTCTGGGAGCGGCAGGTGCGTGTGCCAGACACGGGGGTCGTGCGGTCGGCGACCATATAGGGGAGCTGACTATGTCGAATGCGCGCAGCTGCCAGCAGGAATTTTTTCAGAGATTGTCACTTCCATTTAACTTGCTCTTTTTCACCCCTTGAGATGAAGTGGTCTCTCGTGCCCAGTTTCCCTCGACGTCCCTCTCCCGGTTTGCAGACGAAAGGGACCGCTAAACGGTGACATCCCATCCCGCCTCAGCACCGTGAAATTGTGGATTAAACCGATAAACGGTGCCACTGATATCGACCTCGCATTTCTTCAGGACGTATAATTGAATGCCAAAATCTAAGAAGGCAAGGTTAAACAAAGTCTTAACACAATAACTCTCTATTCCCTCGACACTTCTATTTAAGCCCCATATTTCTAAATCATGATCCACCACACCATAGGCCAGTCTGTTGGTTAGTGTGAAATTGGTCATGCAGTTTTGCAGTAAATTATCAAATAAAACAGGTTACAGTCTTGCCTACTCAGTCAATTAGGATAGCGCACACATCTATGCTGATGTTGTCTACATTCAGAAAAGAAAGTCTGTGTGTGAAGGTCAAGAATCTTATCTGTGTAAATTGAACCATGTCAAAATAACTGAGCCTCACAGCCTGCACAGCCACAACCTCATTTTCCAGGCTGTTTTTTAATATTTTTAGTGTTATTTTTTTGTAAATTGAAACGGGGGGCTTTAGCCGGTGTAGGATATTCCCTCAAATTGTTTGCACCATGCACATTGATTGCTAATCTCTGTCGTTGAAACCATGTCCCATTCCAGCAGCTCTCCCCTTAGGGCAAGTTGGGTCCATACATAATCCTCCCAAACTCCGTCGCGTATCCCACTGGGGTTTGGCTAAAATGCTATGTCTGTCAAAGCACAACATTGTCTGCTTTTCACACCATTTCTGGCAACAAAAAAGTATTAATTCCCCCTATAGATACAAACAATAAGACTAAATGACAGCAACATGTATGATCAAACACAAGTGTGCTTGTTTGTGTCTGTGTGTTAGAAGGTTCGATTTAGTGGTTTGTGAAGATACATATTTAAAAAAAATACATCTGCTCTGTTCACTAATATAATTCCTAATATTCTACTTGCTGGCTCGTGCGGTTTCAACCCGTGAGCCTCTGCTGTATCCACCGCTGCCAAAAACGGACAGTGAATGCTGCAGCAGCCAGTGAATAAAATGAAAGATGAAATAGTGTGATAAACTGGTAGATAATCATCTTTTCATTAAACTTTCATCCCGGGCTAACTTAAATATTCAAGAGCCCAATTACACAGCTTGTATCTTTTTTTATTTAACAAGAGCAGTCAGGGTGAGTGTATCTCGCTTAAGGGTTCAGTGAGAGCATCATTACTGAGTGGCCACGGGGGAGTTGACCCATCTCTCATGTGTTGGGCAGGAACCAGACTGAGAGATGGAACAGGCTGGCTGATGGCTGTCTAAATAAAGTATAGAGAGACAGAGAGGTGTATAGATTTTCCGGGCAGATAGTGGAAAGATGTGTGCATTGTGATGTGTGCCATAAACAGTGTGCGTGTGCGCCCCACTCTGATCTAGTCGCTCTCGCTCTCTCTCTCTCTCTCTCTCTCTCTCTCTCTCTCTCTCTCTCCTCTCGCTTTCTGTGAGTGTGTCAGTGTATTAGCAGTCAGAGCACTGAAGCCCAGGGGCGATTCCTGTGTGTGCTTGCGATAAAGGGAAAAGGGAGGAAGTATAGGGGGGAAGGGGTGCGATAGTAGTGTGTGTGTGTGTGTGTGTGTGTGTGTGTGTGTGTGTGTGTGTGTGTGTGTGTGTGTGTGTGTGTGTGTGTGTGTGTGTGTGTGTGTGTGTGTGTGTGTGTGTGTGTGTGTGTGTGGGGGGGGCGGGGGGATGTGGAGAGGAAAGAAAGAGAGGAGGAAGTTGGGAAGGGGGGATGTGCAGAGAGAAAGGGCGGTAGAGATATAAAGAAAGAGAGAGTATGAAGAAGGGGATGAACAACCAGAAGAGCTGAGAGAGCTTCCTCTGTGCTGTCAGTGCTCCTGGATCATGTCCCCACTGGGCTCTCTCTCTCTCTCTCTCTCTCTCTCTCTCTCTCTCTCTCTCTCTCTCCCTCCTTCCCCCTATTTTTCACGAAAAGAGGAGAAGAGTGTCTGGGCAGGGTAATTAAGAATGGCCTCTAAACACAGGAGTATGGCAGGAACGCTCCAGATGAAAGTAAATGATTAAAATAATTACAGGCTCAGAGCTGACGAGCCGGAGTGTGGGGTGGCCGCCGGACATTTGTCGGTAATTAGATAATTAATCTGAATGCAAATGATGAGCCCTAACGAAGCAGTCAAGCTGAACCAGCGACAACTGCCGAGAGTGAAATAGGAGAGGAGAGAGAGAAATATGAAAATGAGTATAAAGTATCCAGCTTCCAAAGTCAGCCTGCCAAAACACATCGGAATTGTAAATCAATAACTCTAGCACCCAGTTTGAGTGTAGCTTGTGCACAAAAAAAACTCCTCACATCTCTACATCTATAACTCTCACTCATTGTGACAAGTAGATATGAATAACTTGTTAAAAATACACAAGCCTACAAAGGGTGCCTGACAGTCGGAGCTCGAGCAACTGCATAGCAATTTCTAATGTTACAAAAGGTGCATTTCAGAGAGCTCAAACTGGAGGTTGACAGAGCCCAGAGAGACAGAAAACTAATGATGAGTAATGCTGAGATTTCTGCACACAGTTTAAATCCATTTGCAAATTGTGTGTTTATGGCTTTCTAACCTGACTGTTGATAATTTTCTAACCTGCCTTCAACAAGCTACAGAGTTGGGAGGTTTGGAGGGTTGGAAATAACAAACTGAAAGAGCGATCCCGCTTGAAGAACAGAGCAAACTGATTTCAAACTCAATAAAAAGATAAAGCATATGATAAAAAAGATGCGTTGCATAATTCAAAAATGCATTTAAAAAAGGGAATTTTGTTTTGTGTGTGTGTGTGTGTGTTAAGCCTAGCAGCATCCTACCGGTTAAGAGCGTTGGGCCAATAATCGAAAGGTCTCTGGTTCAAATCCCTGGCTGACTCGGTGGAACATTTGTCGATGTGCCCTTGAGTAAGGCACTTAACCATAATGGCTCCTGTAAATCGCTCTGGATAAAAGCGTCTAATAAATGACTAAAATGTGTTAAAAAAAAATTATGTGTCTTTGTTTTTTTAAATCTTGCTTTAGGCTATTAAACACCCCACTTCAATTAAAAGAAAGTAGTCTGTATATTCCAGAGATAGACCGTGGTACATTAATAATTTTCAGCAGAGGGCCCTGATTTGCAGTTGGCTTTCAGTGGCACCATACCCGGGTCACATGAGAAGGGGAAAAGCTTCATATATCATGACGTCAACATCTTGCGCCAATTATTACAGTTTTGCTGCGTAATCTGAGTGTACGAACGAGTTTGAGTTGTTGCTCACTCCAAACGTCTTTCAAGTTGTTACCCATAAATTACAGTATGGAATATTTGATCGGGATTCAGGGACAAGACTTTGTCCTGGTTGCTGCTGATAATATTGCCGCCAACAGCATCATTCAGATGAAACAGGGTAACGTTATGACTATGACATCGCTCGTTTGCAGTTAGCCAACTAGCTATTTAACCGGCTTTTGTTGGCCATGAACTAATTCATAAAATGTTTAAAGTTAGTAAAAGGTCCAACATATGTCTCATACATTTCCGTTTTGAGTCATATGTTAACTTACTAGTTAGAATGGTTGTGTTAATTAAGCATTCTAGCCTAACTAGCTAACATCTGCTGTTTGAGCTAAATGGTTAGTTAGCTAACTAGCGAGCTTCCTTTCTCATTGGCTAATGAGTCGAGATCGGAAAAGCACACGCTCTTAGCTAACTGATGTGGCTTCCAGCATAAATGTTAGAACAGTATCTCTGCTTTCAGTTCTCACCTAACGCTAGCTATCTGTCTATCTTGCACGATTTTAACTGTTCACGCGACTAAATGTGTTGGGAACAATCGCGTTGGACTGTCTACCTAGCTTGTTAACTTGCATGTTCACAAACTCAAAACGGTGGGTTACAGACTTGTTAGATAGGTAAAAAGACTAGCTAGTGTGTTAGCCAGCCAACGAGGTAGTTTGATTCTTCGAATTGTGAAAGTGGAATTCGGCAAGGAGTGCACACACAAGTAGGCCCAGATTACTATAAAAATGACTTGCAATATTTTCCTCTCAAAAAATCTGAAAGCTTTTTGTAATTAAACACATTTTAGGAAAATTGTGTATTCTTTTTCTTTAGTATTTCCATGCATCATGTTGAACATATCACTGGTGTGTGTGATTTGAATAACTAACACATTGTCTATGCCCTCAGACCAAGATAAGATGTTCAAGCTGAGTGACAAGATTCTATTGCTTTGTGTGGGAGAGGCAGGTGACACAGTGCAGTTTGCAGAATACATCCAGAAGAATATTCAGCTCTACAAAATGAGAAACGGTAAGTTCTCTGGTGTCAAATTAAAGATGACCTAGTAGCCCTATTATTCATGGCACCGCTACGCTTCTAATCTTGATTTAAAATATAGATGTTAGATTTGAATTACGGTGTTTCCATGGTTACGTGTGACTTGTAATGGACATTCCTTTCGTTTGACTCTTGTCTTTCAGGTTATGAACTCAGTCCAAAAGCGGCAGCCAACTTCACACGCAAGAACCTTGCAGACTACCTTCGAAGCAGGGTAATTATTTGCCTAACAAATCAGACACTAGCGAAGATTCCATCCAATTGGCAACAGATTTCTATGCAAATATTCTAAAGTCTGCATAAATCGATATGCACGTTTTCCCACCAGAGATGTTTCCACCCTACTGGGGCGGCAGGGTAGCCCCAGTGGTTAGAGCGTTGGACTAGTAACCGAAAGGTTGCAAGTTCGAATCCCCGAGCTGACAAGGTACAAATCTGTCGTTCTGCCCCTGAACAGGCAGTTAACCCACTGTTCCTAGGCCGTCATTGAAAATAAGAATTTGTTCTTAACTGACTTGCCTAGTAAAATAAAGGTAAAATAAAAAAACAGACTTGTTGTGGATAACAGGCTGTGCGTGATGACTTAGTGCACAAAAAAATACTTTTGGGATTACTTTATAAACTTTTTAAACGTGTTGCCATCGCATTTTCAATTCTTCTTATGGTTTTGTCACAAACTGTTGTGCTATATAGCAAATGTGCCCACTCTGGTTTTGACATGTGCGCTGTAGTCAATAGTTCGCAGATACAGTGCATGTAGGATAGCCTACATAAGGTTATTATGGATAAAAGCAAGATTATTTTAATCTGTCAAACAGCCAAGCATTGATCATCATGTCACCAGAATAAGACCCTTGATATTTATTGGTAAGGAGCATCAAGCTCATTATCATGCAGTTTCACCACGCTGTGAATTTCACCGTAACTTATTTACCCTGCAGCCTAATAGACTGCATGCTATCCCGAGTCAGTGGGAGGTCCACACAACATACAGTTGAAGTCAGAAGTTTACATACACTTAGGTTGGAGTCATTAAAATTCGCTTTTCAACCACTCCACAAATGTCTTGTTAACCAACAGTCTGTTAGGACATCTACTTTGCATGACACAAGTAATTTTCCCAACAATTATTTGCAGACAGATTATTTCACTTATAATTCACTGTATCACAATTCCAGTGGGTCAGAAGTTTACATACACTAAATTGACTGTGCCTTTAAACAGCTTGGAAAAGTCCAGAAAATGATGTCCTGGCTTTAGAAGCTTCTGATAGGCTAATTGACATAATTTGAGTCAATTAGAGATGTACCTGTGGATGTATTTCAAGGCCTACCTTCAAACTCAGGTGTCATCTAAAATAACCCTGATTTTATAAGACAGTTCTTATTTGATTAATGGTGGTTGGACCCGTCTACGTGAAGCTAGTCACAATAAGGATTAGCCACAACAGTGGACTTTGAGGTTAGCCTTCAAAATAAAAGTATGGTTCAATTCTACTTCTTGTATTCCTTTGCATAATTGTCAATGACATACTTTTATTCTGAAGGCAAACCGCAAATTCCACTATTGTGCCTAATCCTTAGTGTGGCAAGCTTCACAACACACCCCAGTCAGGTCGAGCTTCACTAGCCAAATGAAGCTTGCTGGCTGCTTATAACGGTAGCTTTGGGCAACAGTGTTAAGTTGCTGGCTAGCTATTTATTTTCATGAAATTAAGTTCAATTTCAATAGGCGAACAACAAGTGGCAACCTAGCTAATACTTACTCACAAGGATTCCTAAATCATTGCAAAGAATAATGAAAATGACTGCAGGTTCTACTGGTCATTGTTTTCAGGCTGGTTGTATTGGTGCTAGCTAAGTACCAAGCTAAAGCTAGCTACCCCAGAAGTTGCGGTCGAACAAATGATGATTTATTACCAACGCGGTATTGTCAACACTTCGTTCGTGGCCAGTGTTCGTTTGTTTGCTGACTTTTTTTGTACAGCTTTGACAGTGTTACTGTATTGTTTTTGGCATGCAAAGACCCAAACAGCTTTCCATAATATATATATATGTATGTATGTATGTATGTATGTCATGAAGCTAATAGCAGTGACGCTATTACTGTGTAGATTACTGTGTAATCTGAAAAATGGCGCACTTGGAAGTGTGTACTGGTGCTCGACCAGTCAGCGAAAGCCAACATCACCGACGACAGAGAACGGTTGACTGTCAAGGGATTTCCCATTTGAGTTGTCTCTCTGAAATTGTTTTAATCTTTCAAATGACTGCTCAACTTGTTGACTGCTCGATCCACACAGCAGAAGACATTGTGGGCTAGGTTAGGAATGCTATGTTGCACCTGTAGCGCATAATTTTACGTGGCGTCATTACGTACATTATATAGGTATGCACGGTAGATTTGACATCGGTTTTTAACATCGGCGTTAAACTAGACATCGGGCCGATACAGAGGTTTGCATTTTTTAGCTAATATCGTCCGATTCTGATATGTTCACCGATATATCGTGCATCCCTAGTTTGCACCATTGGTGTTCTTAGAGGAGTATCTACACAATTAGCATATTATTTTCCCATTGATGAAAATATGCCTTTTTGATTAGACACCCTACAATATTTCTTTATTTCCATTATAAATCGAGGGAATGATTTTTATGTCCTTTCCTCTAAGTCCAGCTAAGATCAATTTCAAATTTACAAAAACGGCATCTGGGAATAACAATGCAGGGTTCGTTTAACAGACTAAGACAATGCATTTTAATAATGTAAGCTGAAATGTTAAATTTTTTTAGCTCAAGTTATGTTGCTACCGTGAGACTGTGACACGCAGTCACGACTGCTAGCATGAAAAACCCATATTTTAAATTGGCAAGAAATGTATTAATGCCCATGAAATAGGCTACTATTTGCATCATCCGCATATGAATTGTACATAAAGTATGATCACTTATCTGAGAAAGTACCCAAAAAATATCTGAGGATGTTATCTGAGGGTCCCCTCAACACCAAAGTTTGCTTTGGACCTTTGAAATCGGGAACTTGCACAACTGTCAATAACTTCATAATAAAACCTCTGATTGGTTTAGAATAGAAAGTGTTATGGATATAACCAGATGAATTGGTTGAAGCATTAAACAGCGAGAAAAAATGTTTTTTTTATATAAGTCCCAAGATGAGTGTGTTTAATAAGTACTAATAACTTATTTCCCCCTATTCCCCCTTTCCCCCTATGTAATTGTATGGCTGTAAAGCTACAGCAGTGACACCGTGGGACAATGTCATTATTTAATGTGGACCCATGCTTGTATTTTCTCCAGTGTAGCCTACTATGTTACCACTAAGTTGCTCTGTTCTTTTGCCGCTTGGCCTTTGTCACACATTCAGGTGGGAATTCAGTCTGAGCCTCCTACACTGGACACTTAACCTTTGCAGAGCATGAGTCATTCCCATTGTTTTAAGATGAAAATTGGGCACAGGCATGTGTAGCAACTGTAAAAAATAAAAATACTGCTTTTGTGACGTGCTTGTGTAGCACACATGTTCCACCCGTTTTGTCTCTGTGTTCCTCTACTATATCAGTTTGAGATGTGGGCAGCGAGGCTATTTTGACTGATCCAGAGACATTTGTCAATATGTTGTGAATTGGCATAAGTGTCGCTCTTGTCTCAACGGTACGCAACACCTGCGGCAGAAACGTAACGCAACCCACTGGGTCCCTGGAGTGAATTTTGTGTGTGTGTGTGTGTGGAACACAGGAGTCAAGTCTCCTCATATGCGTCCCTCTAAATCTCATCTGGTTGTGACGAGGTTAATATGTTAAGAAGAGTGTAGCCGCTGCCTGTCACAATAGCAGAAGGATGAAAATAATTACAAAAAACAATTAGTGAGGCTGAGAAGGGAATGTGGGACACAAGGAGGTGGGAGCCGAGGGATATGGAGGGGAGAGAGGGGGCCAGTCCTGAGGGCTTTGAGCTAGACCCAGAAGTCAACACGGCACAGAAGAGAGTGCGAGCGAGCGTCTGTGTTAGTTAGGCTGCTGCTGGTTCAATATGTGCTTTAGATATTGGATAACATTACAAAATATTCAGAAATACATGCTTGCCCAAAGGCAGTAATACCATATATATTCTTCTATCCTGTGGTGAAAATATCCTTGTTTATGTATATTATATTTTTGTATGCAGTTCTCGCAGGGTTCCCAAAAGTACTGAGATTTTTTTTTTGTTGGTTAAAGCAATTTCTCGTCGACATCCCACACCTTCCTTTAGCTATGCTCCCCAATTCACACCCACCCCAGAATATGTGGACATGCAAATATGTTACATAAACATGTTTTCCACTCCTTCCTGAGCATTTCACGTTTTTTCTCTCTTGTCTACCTGAATGGAGGTGAGCTTCGCTGTTAAGCGAAGAGGATGTCTCTTGTGGTTTGAAACCTCGGGGGATAAATGGTAGCGTTGGAGCTTGGAATTGGGGGGTGGGGGTGGGGGGGGGGGTGATCTTGCACTGGGTACCTACCAGGGATCCAGAACAACAACAACTGGGCCTCTTGATAACCCCAGGAGTAAGCGCCAAGCTTCAGAGAGATGGTGTGAGAGAAGGGAATATGGAGAACACTGGCAAGCAACTGTGAAGAAACCTGAAATCAACTAGCTACATTATGTATTTCAAAACTGTATTTGTAAAAATGGACTGCAAATTTCAGTGGCAGTGGTCTTTTACAGGGTTTGTAAACCATTACCTCAGTCAAATGTCGCCTCTTGGGTTGTATCCAAAAGAACAAGTAAGTCTTCTTGCTTATTTAAAGATTTAGCAAGAAGTCCACTGCAACAGGTTGTGGTGCTCGCGTCACATATGGGGTTTTCTTTTTTAGTACAGCACGGGCACAAATAATTACTAGTGCCATATTGCACACAACTCCCCTGTTCCAGCACAGATGAACAATTAATACAGCACATTGAGGAGAAATGCCAATAAAGAGAACGTGTCCTGGGGCACGGGGAGCAAGAGAGGGGAGGGAGGGCACGGTGCACAGAGAGGGGGAGGGAGGGCACGGTGCACAGAGAGGGGGAGGGAGGGCACGGTGCACAGAGAGGGGGAGGGAGGGCACGGTGCACAGAGAGGGGGAGGGAGGGCACGGTGCACAGAGAGGGGGAGGGATGCACGGAGAGGGGGGGCGATGCACGGAGAGGGGGTGCACGGAGAGGGGAGAGGAGGGGGCGGTGCACGGAGAGGAGAAGAGGGGAGGGAGGGCGCGGTGCACACGGAGAGGGGGAGGTGCACGGAGAGGGAGGGAGGGCGCGGTGCACACGGAGAGGGGGCGCGGTGCACACGGAGAGGGGGCGCGGTAGGAAAGGAGGGCACGGTGCACGGAGAGGGGGCGCGGTGCACACGGAAAGGGGGGGCGCGGTGCACGGAAAGGAGGGGGCGGGGTACACGGGAAAGGAGGGGGCGCGGGGCACGGAAAGGAGGGGGGGCGCGGGCGCGACACGGAAAGGAGAGGAGGGCGCGGTGCACGGAGAGGGGGGCACGGAAAGGGGGGCGCGGTGCACTGAAAGGGGGGGGGCGCGGTGCACGGAGAGGGGGGGGCGCGGTGCACGGAGAGGGGTGCGCGGTGCACGGAGAGAGGGGGGGCGCGGTGCACGGAGAGGCGCGGTGGGAGAGGGGGGGCGGAGGGGGGGTGCACGGAGAGGAGGGGGCGCGGAGGGAGGGGGTGCACGGAGAGGAGGGGGGGTGCACGGAGAGGGAGGGGGGCGGAGAGAGGGAGGTGCACGGAGAGGGGGAGGGCACGGTGCACACGGAGAGGGGGAAGGGCACGGTGCACACGGAGAGGGGGAGGAGGAGGGGAGGGGTGCGCACGGAGAGGAGGGGAGGGTGCGCACGGAGAGGAGGGGAGGGGAGAGGAGGGGGCACACGGAGAGGGGGAGAGGAGGGGGAGGGCGCGGTGCACGGAGAGGAGGGGGGGCGCACGGAGAGGAGGAGGGAGGGGGCGTGGAGAGGAGGGGGAGGGGCGCAATGCACACGGAGCACGGAGAGGAGGGGCGGTGCACGGAGAGGGGGGGGCGCGCACACGGAGAGGTGCAGGAGGGGGGGAAGGGCGCGGCGCACGGAGAGGGGGGGGGGGGGGCGCACGGAGAGGAGGGGGGGCGCACGGAGAGGAGGGGCGCGCGGCGCACGGAGAGGAGGAGGGGCGCGGCGCACGGAGAGGAGGGGCGCGGCGCACGGAGAGGAGGGGCGCGCGCGCACGGAGAGGAGGGGGCGCGGCGCACGGAGAGGAGGGGCGCGCGCACGGAGCGGAGGGGGCGCGGCGCGCGGAGAGGAGGGGGCGCGGCGCGCGGAGAGGAGGGGGCGCGCGCACGGAGAGGAGGGGCGCGGCGCACGGAGAGGAGGGGCGGCGCACGGAGAGGAGGGGGCGCGGCGCACGGAGAGGAGGGGCGCGTGCGGAGAGGAGGAGGTCACGGAGAGGAGGGGCGCGGTGCACGGAGAGGAGGGGGGGCGCGGTGCACGGAGAGGAGGGGAGGGCGCGCGGCGCACGGAGAGGAGGGGGGCGCACGGAGCACGGAGAGGAGGGGAGGAGCGGCGCCACGGAGAGGACGGTGCACACGGAGAGAGCGGCGCACGGAGAGGAGGGGAGGGCGCGCACGGAGAGGGGGAGGGAGGGGAGGGTGCGCACGGAGGAGGGGAGGGAGAGGGCGCGCGCACGGAGAGGAGGGGGGGGGCGGCGCACGGAGAGGAGGGGGCGCGGCGCACGGAGAGGAGGGGCGCGGCGCACGGAGAGGAGGGGGAGGGGGGCGCGGCGCACGGAGAGGAGGGGGCGCGGCGCACGGGGAGCGGCGCACGGAGAGGAGGGGGCGCGGC
Source organism: Oncorhynchus masou masou (assembly GCF_036934945.1). Classification (NCBI taxonomy): domain Eukaryota; kingdom Metazoa; phylum Chordata; class Actinopteri; order Salmoniformes; family Salmonidae; genus Oncorhynchus; species Oncorhynchus masou. Next base: position 38,656,382 of record NC_088223.1, on the reverse strand, counting down.
GCACGGAGAGGAGGGGGCGGGAGAGGGGGGGGCGCGGCGCACGGAGAGGAGGGTGCGGAGAGGGCGCGCGCACGGAGGAGGAGGGGGCGCGGTGCACGGAGAGGAGGGGGGTGCGGCGCGGGAGAGGAGGGGGGGCGCGGAGAGGGGGGGGCGCGGAGAGGGGAGGGCGGTGCACGGAGAGGAGGGGGCGGTGCAGGAGGGAGGGGAGGGAGGGGGGGCGCAGTGCACACGGGGAGGGGTGCGCACGGAGGGGGGGTGCACGGAGAGGGGGGGCGTGGAGAAGGGAGGGTGCGGTGAGGAGGAGGGAGGTGCGTGGAGAGGGGGGAGGGGGCACGGTGCACACGGGGAGGAGAGGGGGGGGTGCACGGAGAGGGGGAGGGCACAGTGCACACGGAGAGGGGGGGGCACGGTGCACACGGAGAGGGGGAGGGGTGCGCACGGAGAGGAGAGGGGGGGAAGGGGTGCACGGAGGGGGGGTTGCGCACGGAGAGGGGAGGGCGCGGTGCACGGAGAGGGGGCACGGCATGGAGAGGAGGGGGGCGCGGTGCACGGAGGGGAGGGAGGGCACGGTACACACAGAGAGGGGGGGAGGGCACGATGCACAGAGAGGGGAGGAGGGTGAGGGCACGGTGCACACGGAGAGGGGGAAGGCACGGGGGAGGGTACGGTGCACACGAAGAGGGAGAGTGCACGGGGGAGGGCACGGTGCACACGGAGAGAAGGGGGCGCGGTGCACGGAGAGGAGGGAGTGCAGTGCGTGGAGTGGATGGGAGGGAGGGCACGGTGCACAAGGAGAGGGAGGTGCACGGTGCGGGGGAGGGCACGGTGCACACGGAGGGGGGGGAGGGCGCGGTGCACGGAGAGGGGGGAGGGGGAGCGGTGCACGGAGAGGGGAGGAGGGGGAGGGCACGGTGCACACGGAGAGGGGGAGTGCACGGTGCACACGGAGAGGGGGGAGGGCACGGTGCACACGGAGAGGGGGAGTGCACGGTGCACACGGAGAGGGGGGAGGGCGCGGTGCACACGGAGAGGGGGGAGGGCGCGGTGCACGGAGAGGGGGAGGGCGCGGTGCACGGAGAGGGGGGAGGGCGCGGTGCACACGGAGGGGGGCGGTGAGGGCGCGGTGCACACGGAGAGGGGGGGGGAGGGCGCGGTGCACACGGAGAGGGGGAGGGGCGCGGTGCACACGGAGAGGGGGCGCGGTGCACACGGAGAGGGGGGCGCGGTGCACGGAGAGGGGGGGGCGGTGCACGGAGAGGGGAGGGGCGCGGTGCACGGAGAGGGGGGGGCGGTGCACGGAGAGGAGGTGGGCGGTGCACGGAGAGGAGGGAAGATAGGGCACGGTGCACAAGGAGAGGGGGCGGGTGCACAGAGAGGGGCGGTGCAGGGGGGAAGATAGGGCACGGTGCACAAGGGGAGGGGAGGTGCACAGAGGGGGAGGAGGGGGAGGGCACGGTGCACACGGGGAGGGCACGGTGCACACGGAGAGGGGGAGGGCGCGGTGCACGGAGAGGGGGGAGGGCGCGGTGCACAGAGAGGGGGAGGGCTGGCACGTGGAAGAGGAGAGGGAGAGTGAGCGGGGTTGGGTTGATTTACTACGGTTCACTTCTTTCATCACCAGAACTAACCGTACATCCTTTTAGTTGAATAAATATTAGACAGACCATCTCTCTGTGTGTTTTACGAGGTTCTTTTGAACATGTATGTGTTGTGTGTTTGTGACTTGGCGTGAGGTCTGGTGCAGGATTTAAGGAGCCTGCTCCCCGGTTGTTGGTGCCCTCTGAGGTGACACGGGGAGGAAGGGTTATTTGATGCCATCTCCTGTGCTGTATTGTTACGTTGAAACCTGTGAGACCGGTGTCGTTCGGTGGGTGGGGGTGATGCCACTGGGGTGTTCCGTGGTACACCAATGGGTTCAGGCATGGCCTGGCGAGACACACACACACAACCCCTCTCCACAGGGAGCATGGCAAGTCGGCCTTTCTTTCCCCTGGTAGAAGTGTCTAACACACATTGATACCTGGGGCAGGTGTTCAGATTACAGCAGGTTACTGCAGCTCAGGAGATGTCATATTAGACATCCACTGTCTCTTTCTCTATTCTAGGACTGGGTTCATGTGCAACGCTTAGCTGCTGATTTTTAGCATTCACTTCATAGCATCGGTAGGTTTGACTCCTTTTAAATGGAAACTCTACAATTGCCGAATGACTAGTTTCACACCATGACTGGTTTCTGAAACTTCAATTTGTCCTGATTAGAGGGATTATAGCAAGGAGGGAGGATGGCGAAAGAGGAGTATTGCGAGCGTGTAAAAGAGCTCATTGAAACGGAGTGGCTAGAAGGATAAAATAAGTAATTTAAGGGAGAGGGAAGGAGAGAGAGACTACAGAAGTTTTTAATGAGCCTTGGCGTTACTCCAGGGTGAAGGCGGGAGTGGAGGGGGGTGTGTGGGGGGGGGAGGGTGATGGAGGGAGCAGCGGGGGTGCCACCTCCCAGCAGATGTCATACTGCTGGTGACACCATGACCCCCCCTCCCTCCCCTCCCCTCCCCCGTCCTCTCCAACACCCAAACCACCTAACCCCCTCCGTCACAGCAGTTTCACACCCCTCCCCATACTTTTGCGCCGCTGTTGTTTAATCTCCTATTTTGTTAACTTCCAAATCACTGCCGATATTTAGGAGCGGCGACGTTTGAGCAAAGCTGAAAAGAAACTCCATTTTCTTTGCCTTCTGTTGCGGTCTTAATCATAAGCTGCCGCTTCAGTGTCTTTCACCCAGCTTATTGCAATGATAGTTTAACGTGCTGACCATAGAGAGAAATCGTTGGCGTGCAATATTAAATCGATTAGTCTCTATGGTACTGACTATTGGTCGCTGTCGGAGCATCAGTCTTGGACGGTCATAACGATGGAATGGAAAACTGGACCTTGTTGTTCGGATGTGGGCGAAGAACTGTATCGTGTGTGTGATCATTTAGTTCATCGTCCTTCCTTACATCTCCATCATGAGAACATTTGTCATCACACGAAAATGTCTTCATATCGCGATAATACCATAATGTCGCGATAATAATCACAATTGCTTTCCACACCTTCACTGACCAATGCCTCTCTCGCCAGACTCCGTACCATGTGAACCTGTTGCTGGCTGGGTTTGATGAGACGGACGGCCCAGGGCTCTACTACATGGATCACCTGTCTGCTCTGGCCAAGGCTCCCTTTGCTGCCCACGGCTACGGAGCCTACCTCACCTTGTCTATCCTCGACCGCTACTACAGACCAGGTGGGATCCCTCGTTCTCCATCCCGTCTTTTTACTATTCCTCTATTTTATTGCCCTCCATCTCCTCTTTCTGCCTCCTCCTGTTCTTAACCTCTTGCCTGTTTCCCCTGTTCCTTTGGCTGTGTTCTTCGCGCTCTCTCAACACTTAACAGAATTGAAATAGTAAATGATTGAAGAGTTCTTGTATTGAAGTTAAACTTGATCGGGATGTGCAGTGAGTCATATTGATCTCTTTTTATTCCCGTCTCCCGCTCTCGAATCTCTCTCGTGCTTCAGATCTGACTCGCGATGAAGCCGTGGACCTACTGAAGAAGTGCGTTGAGGAGGTGAGCTTCTTTTTTTCTCTCTCTCTGTTTTAGAGCGAACTGAATGACGGCGGTGTGCTTCATCACCACCTCATTAGTTGGTTTAAAGTTCATCACGTTTGGAGATATTGCTGTGATGCACGTTGTAGTTGAATCATTTCCCACACCGCAGTCGGGTGCAAGTTACTTGAATTGATCAAATTGAGACGTCTCTAATTTAGGAAAACTACATTTAGCGAGAACTGTTCAATGAACTGATAGCACCTATAACAGGAACATAGCTTTGTTTTCTCCTATATTCTAGTGCTGCTCCGTGCATTGGCATGAAAAGACTCATGATCTAACTCTCCTCTCTCTGTCTCCTCCAGCTGAACAAGCGCTTCATCCTCAACCTGCCCTCCTTCACCGTCCGTTTGATTGACACGGAAGGCATCCATGACTTGGAGAAGCTTATGCCCGTGGGCGCCAAGCTCCTTGCTCCGGCGCCAAGTTCCTAAGCTCACTGCTTACCCCTAATGCCCACATATTTTTCCTTCTGTACCCTAGACCTTTGCTCTTTTTGTTCCAATAAAACGTGACACACCGTTGAGATATCTTTGTCCTCGTGGTGCTTTTCCTCTGTGTCCCCTATAAAGAGATCAGCCTTCTGGCTGTGTACTCTGCAGTCTGTCTTGTCTTCTGTGTGCCTCTGTATGTGTTGTGTACGTGCATAGTCAACCATGAGTGAAAGTGAAAAGCCATATAATATGGGTTTTTGTTTATTGCTATTTTAAGTGATGTACCTCAGTAACATGTGGGTCATTTCAAGAGACTTGGAACACCAGTCTAAGTACCAAATATTATGCTTGTATTGCGCGCACAGTATATTTAAGCGTCGTTTGTTAAATACATAGCATATAAACTCATTTACCTAGCTGTCACAACACTTACAATCCTAATTTACCTCTACATTCAGGAAAAATGTAACCTCTCTACAGCTGGAATAGTGAATACCAAGCCAGTGTGTCTCCAACTCCTCTCTCTTCCTATACCGCAGACAGGTGATTAATAAACATTAAACAATCCCTCCTCTCCCAAACACACCGGAATCTGATGGGAAGAGCAGCATATGTTTGCCTGGAGGCACAGAGAGATGGAGAACAACCCTGCTGAGTGTCAGATATAGGAAAGGAGGGGGAGGGGTAGGTCACAGGGAGATAGGATGGGGGAATTGATACTTGGGGTAATGTGGAGGGAGGGGGCAGGTAAGGAGGTGTAGAGAACAAGCAGATAAGAGAGGTAGTTTAACAGATGGGGGAGAGGGACGGAAGCTGAGGTGCGGTGTTGTGCACTGGTGTCGCGGTGGTCTCCCAGGTAACGGTGGGGCTGGCGACTGCCTGGCACGGTGACAGTTACCGCTGTGATGGTGAGGGATCGTTTTCACTTCATCGCTCTGCCGTAAATGGGCTCTCTGAATTTTTTGTGGCCCCTGGGGTGCACGTTCGCATCAGTAATTATTAATTTGTGTATGTGAGAAAGGGAGGTGAAAATTAGCAACATATTCTCTATCAAAAACGTTTTAGTAAATATGTTTAATTGTATATCTTAAGAAATTATTTTTGAGATAAAAAAAAACATTTTAAAAATTCACTTAAACCATTCATATTTTGAAGGATCTAATTCATGGCCAGTGGTTTTTAGGTATTAGAATTAACCTTGAAAAGCATCCTTCCACCATTATCGACAGTGAATGATAAAACATGATACCCAGGCAGTCTGCATCAGTTATTCTTTAATAATATATTACATTTATGCCGTAATACAATAATAACAGTAATAACATTAATATTAAACATACACAGTAAGTACAAAATGATGTGTTTTTTTTCTTAATTTACCCACACCTACCCTCCCCTTCACCAAAAAAAAAATCCCATAGCTGCCTGTGACACCATGCCCCCACCCCCAAAGAACTCAATTACCCAGCAGCACCCACATAGAATCGTAGTACACAAACTGCCCATCCTATGGGGTGGAGTTGGACGATATCCAATGTCCAGATGAGGAATGAGCAAAACTAAGAAAGTTGGCTGTCCTGGATATGGCTCATCTCTTGTGACGAGATGTTTTCAAAGTGGGTCCAAGTCCAGAGAGTCAAACAGACTTTGAAGGGAAGTAAGCATAGAGATAAATAGTCGTATCTCTACGGGAAGTAGAGGGCATTCCAATGAATGCCGGTTGGGGTATCATCTTGACAGTCAGACAGACATACAGGGACATGAAGTCAGAACTCATTCAGAAAATGTCATTGGCAGTTAGGAATGGACACTGCCTAGAAAACCAGCAGCCCAGAAGAAGTCCATGCGTCTTTGAGTGAAGTGGCCGACACATATACAGCACAAACATCACCATGCCCTTCCCTGTGAGGGATTGGGCCGCAGTAAGAATTTGGGGAAGAAATATGTCGTTGTCCTCTTAAAGGAGGCTAAGAAAGGATGGAATATGGGAATCAGTCAGTCCGTCAAATCTCCAATCTCGTCAGAAGGCGTCCCACCTATTTGCGGTGCTTCATCTCCTTCTCGTGGTGCCCCTTGCCACCCCCCTGGTCCTTGTCCAGCATTTTGATGGCCTCCACCAGATAGCTCTGGAAGGCGGAGAGGGCGGCGCAGATAGCGGGCGTGCCGAAGCCGTGGGTGAGTAGGCTGAAGTGGGTGAGGTTGCTCTGGACCCCGTGCTCCAGACAGGGGTTGGGACGGCTCGCCCCCAGAGGAGAGCGGTCCTGGGACATCAGGTCCACAAACTCCTTGCAGATCTCCCTGAGGAGAAAAAGTTAGAGAAGGGTTAGAATTTTTCAATGCCAACGTCAACATTTTCAGGTCAACGTTTAACAATGTAACGGGACGATCATCACACTCATTAAAACTATACACATATTTCCCAAATAGCTTCGTCTGCTTCACTTAAGCCAAAAATATTTTTTAGTTGGCGTCTGCCCTTCACGCACACTATGTACAGTGGGGCAAAAAAGTATTTAGTCAGCCACCAATTGTGCAAGTTCTCCCACTTAAAAGAATGAGAGGCCTGTACTTTTCATCATAGGTACACTTTAACTATGACAGACAAAATGAGAAAAAAAATCCAGAAAATCACATTGTAGGATTTTTAATTAATTAATTTACAAATGATGGTGGAAAATAAGTATTTGGTCAATAACAAAAGTTTATCTCAATACTATATATATACTTTGTTACCAATGACAGAGGTCACATGTTTTCTGTAAGTCTTCACAAGGTTTTCACACACTGTTGCTGGTATTTTGGCCCATTCCTCCATGTAGATCTTCTCTAGAGCAATGATGTTTTGGGGCTGTTGCTGGGCAACACAGACTTTCAACTCCCTCCAAAGATTTTCTATGGGGTTGAGATCTGGAGACTGGCTAGGCCACTCCAGGACCTTGAAATGCTTCTTACAAAGCCACTCCTTCGTTGCCCGGGCGGTGTGTTAGGGATCATTGTCATACTGAAAGACCCAGCCACGTTTCATCTTCAATGCCCTTGCTGATGGAAGGAGGTTTTCACTCAAAATCTCACCCCATTCCTTCTTTCCTTTACCCGGATCAGTCGTCCTGGTCCCTTTGCAGAAAAACAGCCCCAAAGCATGATGTTTCCATCCCCATGCTTCACAGTAGGTATGGTGATCTTTGGATGCAACTCAGCATTCTTTGTCCTCCAAACACGACGAGTTGGGTTTTTACCAAAAAGTTATATTTTGGTTTCATCTGACATTCTCCCAATCTTCTTCTGGATCTTCCAAATGCTCTCTAGCAAACTTCAGACGGGCCTGGACATGTACTGGCTTAAGCAGGGTGACACGTCAGGCACTGCAGGATTTGAGTCCCTGGCGGCGTAGTATGTTACTGATGGTAGGCTTTGTTAATTTGGTCCCAGCTCTCTGCAGGTCATTCACTAGGTTCCCCCGTGTGGTTGTGATGTCTTGTGATCATTTTGACCCCATGGGGTGAGATCTTGCGTGGAGCCCCAGATCGAGGGAGATTATCAGTGGTCTTGTATGTCTTCCATTTCCTAATAATTGGTCCCACAGTTGATTTCTTCAAACCAAGCTGCTTACCTATTGCAGATTCAGTCTTCCCAGCCTGGTGCAGGTCTACAATTTTGTTTCTGGTGTCCTTTGACAGCTCTTTGGTCTTGGCCATAGTTTGGAGTGTGACTGTTTGAGGTTGTGGACAGGTGTCTTTTATACTGATAACAAGTTCAAACAGGTGCCATTAATACAGGTAACGAGTGGAGGACAGAGGAGCCTCTTAAAGAAGAAGTTACAGGTCTGTGAGAGCCAGAAATCTTGCTTGTTTGTCGGTGACCAAATACTTATTTTCCACCATAATTTGCAAAAAAATTCATTAAAATCCTACACTGTGATTTTCTGGATATTTCTCTCTCATTTTGTCTGGCATAGTTGAAGTATACCTATGATGAAAATTACAGGCCTCTCTCATCTTTTTAAGTGGGAGAACATGCACAATTGGTGGCTGACTAAATACTTTTTTGCCTCACTGTATATCTGTATGTATATGCAACACTTGAGATGGTTCATTATTAGTGAGACTGTATCTACTGTAAGATTGTATTAGGCCCAGACATGGATCACGAGACACTCACTTGGTGGCCAGCAGCATACTGCGTCGTGTGGGAAGCTGCTCGGGGTCACTCTGCCGACACAGATACTCTGCTGTCGCTCTGGCAGGGAACTCCGTCTCGCACACATACCCAAAGTCACGGGCCAGGTGGACTGCCTCACCTGGAAGAGATAGAGAAGACTCGTGAATGGCCGGATGTCAATGTGGAGGTTTGGCAGGAAATAAGGCAAAGCTCAGTTTTTTTACGTGGTGCTCTTGTTTGGATTTACCGTTGGTTTATGGTACTTCATGGTCTTTTATGTTACTATTTATTACCAATTTTCATTCAATTTAATTGTGCAAATACATTTTGGTTGAACAGTTAATTACAGTGGCAGTAGATTTTAATTGAGATTTGACTAAGCGATAACTGGGGAATATGCCCTCTACCTAGAGAGCTGTGTTCACCCAGGAGTGTCTGTCAGTATGTGTACAAGTTACTGTGGACCTCTTACCCTCCACTAGAGCCGTCAGGAGGGTGACGTTGGCTGCCTTGCGTCGCCCAGCGGGGAGATTGAGCCCAATCTTCTCCAGACGCTCTCTCAGACAGCGCCCACCATTCTTTGACTTTGCCCTGAGGGAGGAGAGAGGAGCCAGAGAGACCAGCTTAAGACCTGTCTGTGTGGCCCCGTAACAAACTGCTGAGCCTTGTCCTTGGCTCTGGCTGCCCACTCCTAGGTCTGCTTGTCTGTCTGGGCTGCTTTCACACAAAACTCCCCATGGCCATAGTTTAGTACTGCTGCCACTTGATGGTTTCATTTGGTCCTTTGCTTTTGCGTTCCATTTTTTGTTAGATATGGGTGCCAAAGCACTTCATAGAAGGACAATGATTTGAAATATGCACTATTGTAATCTAATGTATGAACGCCGAGCAGGAAATGTGGTTCATTGCATATGTTTTGGGGAGGAATTGAAAATGTCTGAAAATATATGCATTATTACATTCTCTGTGGAGGAGCGGAACTTTTGCCACTGGATAAATTAAGCAATCAAGGGGTGACAAATATTGTATTCTATTGTCCAGAATACATGAATACATCTGTTGTTCAGAATTGTCTATTTGATTTACTATCATGTGTGAAGCCTTGAAACTGTCTCTCTCTCCCCACCCCTTACTCCAAACTCCGACCCTCTCACCTGCGCAGGACTCCGCCCAACAGGGAAGCGTTGAGGCACTCGGGTGGGGCCAGCCGTCGCTGCACCTCCCCCACGGTGACCTTGTACTTGGAGGTGGAGCTGAGGAGGGAGAGGCGGCCGGGGACGGAGCAGAACACCTCCCCCGGGTTGGACACGGAACCCATCCCTAGACCATCCTTACTGAGGTGGAGAGCCGACAGGGACGAGCCGTTCAGCTTGGAGGGGATGGGAACTGTGGAGAGACAGAGAGACAGAGAGACAGAGACAGAGAGAGAGAGAGTGTGTAAGGGTGAGAGAGGGTGGAAAAGAGGGGGGGGGGGCAAGATAGGAAGAGAGATGATAGAGAAAGATGGGTATTGAGTAAGGGAGAAAAAAAAGAGTTTAGGTGAATAAAAATAATATTTCTACAATTCTTTCTAATATACAAGTAATGTAACTAATGTGTTTATTACATGGATAATAAATCCAGTGGCACATTTTCCCATGTGTTGCCAGCTCTAATTCTGGCACCACTATTGCTGTTGTTGTTTTGGTCACAGCAGGTGGGTTCCCTGTTTCTTTAAGTAACACATCTCATTTCGATCTTATTCACGCCTCACTACTTTCACAGTCACTTTTCTCTGACTGCTAAGCTTAAAGACCTTCATTCTCAAGTATTGAATGTTGCTAGAATTTAAGTTGCCTCTTTACAGGTTTAAAAACTGGGAGAAACTGGGTACAAAGCAGCACCACCATATGAATGCCAATCATGGAATTGTGGCTGAGAAATCATTTGAACTGTTAAAATCTAGGCATCGTGGTATTATTTGCAGGTACTTGAGAGGATTATTCGGAAAATTATTACAATTTAAACGGCCATTCAGTTCCTAATAATGATTTATGTCGACGTAAAAAAAAAAAAAAAAAAAGTTACATCATCTTTTAAACCGTTAATTTGTTTTCCTGAAATTAGCTGATGTAGCCCACTAATCACACGTCTTTTCATGCCAGGACTGTGGGCTGGGATCTAAAGACTGTGGCTCCTATAGGCTGAACTGAGAGGATTGAATTAACCCTTTCCCTAGGTGAGCGTGTGTGTGTGTGTGTGTGTGTGTTATTATGTATGAGTGTGCATTACTGTGTGTCTATGGTATCTTTAGTATCCTCTCCTGCCCCCGTGTGTGTGTGTGTGTGCATGTGGGTGTCTGCATCTCTTCCCCATTTATCCCTTTGGCTCAGTGCATCCTCCCAGTGACTAGCTATACTGTTGCGGAGTTATCTCTGTGCCTACTGTCAGCTGTGCTAGAGCTGCCGCTGTGATGTTTTCTCTCCACTATCTCTCCGTGGGCGGCGTTCGTCTCTTTGCGACGCCCCACTGTGCGGCACAGATTCCCGGACAGAAGGGAGCTCTCTCTATCCCCCATTCAGAGCCAGCCAGGCCCGGCCGCGGAGCAGTGTAGAGGTCTTTAAGGTCTCTGTGTGTGTGTCTCTCTCTGTGTTCTGTTTCGCTCGCTCTCTCAGATCCGCTTATTCATGTAGGCTTTGAGTTTGTTCTATGCTCTTAAATCCGTGGCCATGAGTACGCACTGTAATTGATACACTCTCAACCTCGGCAAATCACTGGAATCATAGTCACTCCTCTTGAAAATGAGTGTTGGTTGCAAAATGTTAAGCATAGCTCATGCATAGATGTCATGTCTCCGGTGTAGTCACTAAAGCGGATTTGGAATTTAAGTATTTCAAGCTGTTTGGAATTCAACTTGAATTGGTTAATCGTGCCCCTGTGTCTTGTGAAAAATCCCAGTTCTTACTATTGGTAATATTAGAGTGATCACACGGCTGTGAATTTCTCCAGAACTCCTTTTATCACTTCTTTCCCCTCCCTTTTCCTTGCCCCACTTCTCTTCTCTCCTCCTTGCTCTAATCCTGCTCTCGCTCTCTCCCTCTTCCTCTCATATGACCATGAACAGTTCATTAAGAATGACTGCCTTTAGGGTGAAGTCTGCAGCCGAGTATTAGAGAACTTTTTGACTTCAAATGAAATAGCAAAACAGAATTATTTATAGTGTGTGTGTGTGTGTGTGTGTGTGTATATATATATATATATATGCTGGAGGGGTGGTTGGTGTTTATAGGGAAGGGTGCGCACACACACACACACAGAGAGAGAGCTCTGCCTCCCTTACCTTTCTTAATGACGGAGTGGTCCAGGATGCCCAAGGCTGATCCCTCCTCCATTCCCTGTGTTGGGTAGATACAGTGGCCAGTCAGGATCATTTATTCACTACCCCCACTAGCCAATTCAAAACCAGTCTGGGCCAAGTGCAATCTATAATTTAGCTCTTGTCACAGTGTAAGAAAATTATAACAGTTGATTGGCAGATTTGCTAGAGTATTGTGGTTTGTTAGGGCATCCGTGTTGGAAACTAGACTCAGAAGAGGGCCGAGAAGCCGGGGTTAATTCTATGTTGAGGTAGTTATTGTGGGGCCCTTATCATAATGCAGTGTATGAAACTTAGCAGACGCTTTTATTCAAGGCCAAGTTAATACACGTACAGTGTCTGTGATCTCTATGAACGGGGTGGAAGAAAAAGCAGTAAACAGAATTCACTATTTCTTGAAATTGGCTGTGCAAATACACAATGTTGTGTGGTCAGAGAACAAAGAAGAAGACAAAAGTTGGCCCTGCTTAACATGGTCTTCACTCTATGAAAACCTAGACACAGAACTGACATGTTGTGTTTGTGAGTTGAGAGCGGGCTTATTGGCATGATCATCACTTTGTCAATTCCATGTCTCTTTTACACATTTTATGTTGTGCATTTTTTTTTTTACATTAAAAGTTGCAAATAAAAAACTATAGCCTAAGTAGGGTATGTTTTTCACTTAAATGACAAAAGGGGCTAATCGATTAGCCTTCATGAGATGAACCCTGCGACCGCACTCCTTTTCAGATGTGAATTCATGGACGTCGGACATTTTCAAAAATGTAATCATTGTGCCCAATTCTCAAGTTACTAAATCTTCATGTAATTATCTATCTTAAGCCTACATATTTTATATGGATGGATCAGGCCTACTTGTCTATTCTGCAAAGAAACTTTATTGAAACATTTTTTTGGGGGGGTATCATTGAACCGCAAAAATAAAGTGACCAATTTAATTCGCTATAACAAATTCAACAAACATTTCAACATTTTAAACGTTGAAGTGTTTGCCATTTGTGGGGTATTTCTATGTTATTCTACATGCGTCATTGAGGAGTGTTAAAAAGAAATCTGCAGAGAGAGATGCTCTTCGTCTCGGATTTATATGGGGCTCAAAACTTGCGAATTTAATCCATTAATCAAATAAAAGGTTCTGTCAAGAGAGCGTTTAACACAAACATGCTCTGGATGACTCCATGCCTTCCGCTTGAGTAAGTGTTTCTTTGTATTAATGACCACGGGAATCAAATTGGTTGCGCCGAATTGTGTCAGAGATGCAGGATGCTTTGAACAAATGCGCCTGAATCTGCACCTGCTTGTGTGTGGTTGACTACTCAATAAATCCATAGCAACGTTTCAACTATTCTTCTTGCTAAAATTGCATGCATACCATACTATGTTCAACACTTTTCCCCATGACTTCAATGGATACCGGCTAAAGGCACCAACGAAATGTTGACTTGCTTCGTGTGTTAGAGGATAGCCTATAGGCCTAATAAATCAGGCTTGAATTTAGACACACAAAGAACAACAAAACTATTCCGGAAGGAAATAATTACAACATATAATATTTCATATTATTATGTACATTTTTCAGGAGATTAGCATCAATTTTGTTAATTTTCCCGCTGCAATTAATACATTGTCAATATGTCATTGAAATCAAAAAAACAAATTAGTTATATATGAGGTAATAGTATAAATGCGCCTATTATTTTATTGATATCGTACTATTTTGTTGATATTTCCAATATCCATGTCTATTTCAATTTACCTGAAAGAAATTGATTTTCCAAATAATCTATTTAAGAACTGCGTCCACAAAATAGGCTAATATAGTTAAACATATCACTAAAATGTTTTCAAGGTCTAAGAATGTAAATGATAGTTGCTTTCAGATATATTTGTGTGATCTCTGCCCGCTATATTTAACATAACAACACTTTGGGGATTAGGTTGAACTAATATAATTTTTAAGCTAACGAGACAAGCGAGCCCCTGCAATTAGTGGACCAATTCCATTTAACATGATTAGGCCTACATGTATCCATCAACGCAATCATCACCACTTAGACAAGTCTCTAGCCTATTTACACTGCCACGGGGAAAAGATGCCATTGGTCTCTAAATAATGTGTATAATGTATTTTTCTAAGGTGGAGCCTTTGGGAGAAAAAAGCGAGTGTGCAAAATACGCATCAAAAGAAGACTGTCACAGTAACAAAAGAAAAGAGAATCCTTGCCATACACACAATTATTCACTAGTTCTTATAGATTCTTCCACAAAATAAATTGTAAACTAATGTAGCAATGATCTACATAATGGGTGCGTGGGTTAGGCTATGCGCTGGAAGGTGACTTTTACGCACGACCAATATAGTGTTTGTGAACGGGAGAAGGAATAATAAAAAGGTCCACGCACAAATAAACCCACCTGCATGTCCTCCAGTCCGTGATGTCCAATGTGCATTCCAAGAGGCCCGTCCCCTAGCGCTGCAGCACCCTCCCCAAGTCCGTGGAGAAGCCGGGGTACCCCGGGGTACTCCCGACGGTGGTCGAGGCTTAAAGCCCGGTGTGACTGTGACAATAGCCCCCCCTCGTCCACTCGCGACCTCTGCGAGTGCCATGCCGCTTGCTGATGCTGATGAATGGAGTTGATGGAGGTGTAGGGGTCCGATAAGTGAGAGTATGCAGAGTCCTGGCTCTGTGAGTATGAGAGCGAAGACTGTGGGTATGGAGGGGGGAAGTACGGAGGTTGGAAGTCAGAGGCCGGTGTGTGGCAGAGCGGTGGAGCCGAGGAATAAGCTGCCTGGTTCAGCGAGGAGAGTTGGGACAGTCGCCCGCTGGGCGAGGAACCGGTCAGTCCGTCCGCGCGGTCCTGTGCATTAAATAAAAAAAAAGTAACTTAGGCTTCGAAATCAAAACTATTTTTTTGATTACATGCAATGCACCAAATGTCAGGCCTATAATTAAATGTATTTTTTTTATTCAAATAATCTTTGCAAAACTATAAATAGTAGCCTAAGCGTTATCATGATCACATTACAATTCGTTATTGATTGTGATTAACTGAACTGCAATGAAATTGAAATCATACAAATAAAATTATTTTAAATCAGTTCGATAGAGCATATAGATCTGTACAAAACTTAGTCTGTCTTGACCACACAAAACAAATACAAATGTAGCTTAAAATCCAACTATTTAATTATAAAATGTCAAAATAACTCAAGGTGTTTGATTTGCATGCCAGACAGGCAGCAGGTGCCTCTGGCATCGCTGCATGACAGTGTCAAAGGTCATGGCCACTGAGAACCCCAACAGAACAAAGGACAGGTATCTAATGCGCAATAGCATCATGTTGCCCCAGGAAATACAATACTCAATATTATAAAATATGTGAACACATTTATGACTACAGGAACTTGAACATATTTGCAATATTTTATTAGTTAAATGTAAAGCAATATAGCCTAAACATAACTTTAGCCATTTTGTCTGAATTAATTTGGGAGTCATCATGTAATATTGTAATAACATACTATCATCAATGCAATCATTTTACAATATTCTCCAACTGTCCTGTAGCCTTCACATATGCATGCACTTCCTGGTTAAAATCGATTTTCTAAAGCTGGGTCCCTCCGATCGATTTTGTTTTGTTGGAACAATGTCCATTATTAGAAACTAACAATGGGGGATTTAAAAGCAAAGAAAAAAGTTCATATAAAATATGTATAAAATAATAAATGCCAACATAAAACCAATAACCACTAGACTAATATATAGGTTACCATCTGAATATGTATGCCTTATACATGTCACACCCCTTTAGTAGTTTCAATTTTCACTATGCTCACCACAGCAAACGCAATGGTACTTTTACAAAAGTATTACTACCATCCCAAAGTGCCATTCTGGTTTTACTTGGTTCTCTTTAAATTCATATTTCGACGGACACTTTGATGCGGTCCGACATTCCGCATACAGTCGATCTATCCGGACAGCTGACAATGACAAAAGCTGCGCCGCTAGTGCGAAGTTAACGTCACATATCTGTGCCCACTCGAGTCAAGACAAAGTTGTAGAAATGGAAAATGACAAGACCATATCGGACCTAATCTGGTCTGCAGACGAGCGCGTAGTATTGAATTTACAAGGACTCACCATAGCCGAATATGTGTGGACTAACATCTCTTCTGGTTACCCAAATTAACGGTCTAGGATATGGATGTCTTGTCCGTGTCACCAAATAGTTATAATCCAAGATACTTTCATGTGTCAACAAGATCCATACAGGAAATAGCTAAAGCTTTTCTTCTTCTTGCTTTTAGAAATGACTCAATCCTCAACCACGTGCTGTTACGGATGCTTCTGTCAGAAAGTGTCCTAAATTTTCTCCATGCATGCGCTACTTATAGGTTTTCCGAACGCGCTCCACAGAAGAGGGGAGGGGTGGGGGTGGGGGTTGGGGGTACAGTTTTCTTAAAGAGATATTCATTCAGACAATCATAAATTTCCCCACATGTATGTTTGATCATTTTCCTACCTTTACTTCCTTTTTAGATTCGAAGTTATTAAACTAACCAGACATCCCATATTATTTGCCTCCTGTTTTAAACGCCAAATGAGAGGTCTCGTCACCAGACAAGTCAAAATAATTTTGGCACAGAGTATGCATCAAATAGACTATTAGTCTATATGAATCAATATCCAGCCTTCTGTTTAAACTGCCGCGTAATTAAAGCATTTACGCACGCTATCCACCTCGCTCAACTTTGTGAGATACAGATAACTCAAAACAACTTTTAAAGTGTTTTTGAAATATATTTACATAATTGAATAATTTGATTGTGCTCACCATGACAATGAGTGAATGTTATCTATACCATTTCATTCACCCAAATTGGAAAACTGTTAACATTTGCAATATCGATCCCTAAAGCCATTATAACATCAAACAAATTGTCACTAGTTCTTGCCACTTTACAAAAACAATTTAAAAATATATATATATTCATTGTAAGCCCTATCTAGCCCGATCAGTCATAGCATGAGAGAAAACATTTTTCAAAAATCAGCCATTTTATAAACTTTTATCAATTCAAGCATAGCCAAATCATTTGTTACCTGACAGTAGGGCTCAGTCTTCGTTCGAGATTTCCAAAGCATGATGACCTCTTGTTGTAAAGGGTAGGGTGTCCGTCCGGGTTGCAGAGATTGGAGTTACGTTTGGACAGGGGGTTATAGCGGGCAACAGGAGGATGGATAAAGACGAGCTGAAGGTAGACTGATGAGTGAGTTAGTTGGAGTAGCGACGCAGGAGTTTTGTATGAGTCACACAGAGACATGGACGGAAGTTTGAGGAGGGGTGTGAGGGCGGGAGGTGAGCGGAATCAAGAGGGTTGCTAAATAAAGGCAAAAAGAGGGTTAGAGTTTTATGCCAAAAGGAAACATTTGAATAGCTAACACAATCCCGTTTATTAAATCGAATGCGTTATGTTGGTCTGTAATGTGCAATTATACTATTACGCATGACCAAGACATTTTAAGCAAACTGTATAGACTAGATTTTTATTAATTACAGGCAAATAATTATATTTAAGCGTTTCCATAGATACATCATTTAAAACGGAATTATAACCGTACACCATACTTCAGGCTACTGGTGTCTCTACTTGCTACTGTATCATTTGAAAACTCTGTCCAGACTTGAGACCCTGCAGGTTTTATCAAAAATGTATCGAAAAATTAACATCGTCACTCTCTTTTTGTAAGAAAGAAATTAAGTAAAATGCAGCGTTGAAATCTGTAGACTTATTTTCTCTGAAATGTAAAAGTTAAAACATTTCAGTTTTATGGATTGAGAATATCTGCCAAACAAATAATTATAATAATTATAATTATTAGTGTCACTCAAAATAAATAGGGTCTTCAAAATAACTTCCAACGCGTAATCTATGCATCATTCTGGGATGTGCCATGACCCAAAATGCCACACTGCTGTCAGAATGCCATCTAGCGGTAGAAAAAGCAACATGCAAAGATATTGGTTCACTTTAACTACAATACCACATAGTTACTATACCAATTATATTAGTCGAAAGTGTGTGTTCATAAACTGCATAACTCCTTTCAGAAAACAGGAACATTGGTTTTAATGCATATGTCCTGTAAGTGTTTTAAATTTCAGTAGTAAGCAGGACAGCTTTGAGTGTTGATACCATCTCTTCTCTGTTGAAGGAACATTCTGCTTCAAAATGAAAACACTTAAGATGAAATCTTTAACAAAATAATTATTTTATTCTTAACTTTCATAATGTAACAGACTGCTTATATACAGTCATACCATCTTACATACAAGTGAAAAGTTTATCAGGAAGCGTATGACAAAGCAAGTATAGCCTGTTACTAAACAATGATATATTCAGCCATTTTGTCAGTCTCGAGGCTGAAGTTTTTCCTGATCATGTTACGTGTCTGCTCAGGAAAAACTCATTGCCCCCATCTTCATGATCAATACACAAGTGCTTCAGTTTGTGGTAAGGGATTTCCTCAGACTGTCCATGCTACCCAAGGCTCCCTTGTCACTGCTCTTCAGGAGGACACTGATCTCCTGTCGACAGAACGGGCACTGAAGTGCCACTGCGCAGAGGGCCTCCTCTAGTGCCCCCTTGGTGTGGGGGTCAGGCAGGGTGCTACAGGAGCCCAGCATGGCGAGGGTGTGGTTGAGCCAACCCTCCTCCCTGACCAGGGTGATGATCCAGGGCTGGGCCTTCACACAACCTCCCAGGGCCTGCAGACCCAGCCTCCACAGCTCCCCAGCCTCCTCCCACCACTCCTCCCAAGTAGGGCTCACCCTAACTGGGCCCGGGCCCGAGCTGGAGTCCAGGGCACCACGGAGAAACCGCAGGGCTGCGGAGAAGAACCGCCTCTGGCTTGCTTCAACCGGAGCTGGAACATGGTAGAACAAATACAAAGACAGGCTTCAATGAATTTAGAGGGAATGTATTAGGCATACATTCATACAATTGCAAAAATAAACAATTCTATTAAGACAGAAATTGGCCCGTTCACTCATCGAAAAACAAAGCCATGTTAACTCACCTTTAGGAGCTGGTTTAAGCCTGCCAATCATGAGCCCCAGAGTACAAAGATTGGCAGCCAGGACCAAGAGGCGGGGTTTGTGCAGGAGAACAGGAAGTGCTTCACTCAACAGTGACTCAAGGCTTCTGAAACAAGGGTCCTTTCTGAGAGACAAGATAGTGCATAAATAACATTTTGTCACACAGGTTATATTGTAATGTTATGCATCCCCAATGTGAACTTGCAGTTAATGAAATATTTACCGTTGAGGGGGAGATTCAATTTAATTTATTTTATAGTCAACAACACAAAACGACCCCATTTTGCTGTATAAAAGTCCATCCCAACGAGTCACCAGTATCTGTAAATTAAACTATGCCATGTGTGTTTTATAGCGCACTTGTGTGCATTTCAGTCTCTACAAAACATTAGTTATACAACACATATGTGTATTTGGGTCTCAGCAAGGGCAGCGGTGTGTAGTGTTTATTTTGTACCTGACTCGGTCCGGCTCCGTGACAGTGAAGTTGAGCAGGGCCGAGCAAGCTGTCTCCATACTGGGGTCCCGGGCTAACGCTACCCCTCCCTTCCCCCGCAGGTCACCCCATCCCTGGGTTAGGAAGGTCACCAGGAGACCTGGGGTGTCCAGGGTGAGCAACACCTTTCTTGGGGCGTCCTCTGCAGAGAGGTGGCACAGAGCTGGGAGGAGATACCTAGAGGGGGGGGCAGGAGAGAGGCTGTGGCTTAAGATCCTGTTTCTCAAATGCGGTCAACTCCTGATAAATGCACACAGCTTGGGACTGTCAGCACAACCTGCACTAAACCCAGTATGCAGTTACCAGGAGCAGTTTTTTAAAGAATTCAATTGGGACTGGAATCAGAGTCAACCTACCTTACAGCATCTTTGCCTGTCCAAGCCCCTCCCTGTGAGCGGTCGCCTACAGACATCTCCGACATCCAATTGGAGAGACCCTGGTCCTGACTCTCTCCATGCAGATGGCTTCTGGCGTAGCCCATCAGAAAGGGCAAGAGGGCAGTCACTTCCTCCTTGAGACATGAAGTCTCTTCGGCGAGCCAGGCGCAGAGGGAACGGAACGTGGCGAAAATGAAGGGGTCGCCGTAACGACTCGGATCAACCTGGAGAAAAATACTTTAAAAAGTTAGTTTCAGAATCAGAGTTAGCCTTCTCTTACAGGAGTACTCTTTGAGCAAAACTGAAAGTGTGATGTAAGTTAAACACTACCGTATTGGGTAAATCCATTTGAATTCAATCCCTTTTTGACAGCACCCCTTTTGATTTGAACGAAGCCTTCAATATATTTTCCCATTGTAGGAAGGCTCAGAAAGTGACTTTTTGGACCTGAATGTCAAAATGTAAACGTGTTCAAAGTGAACCCATTTTGCACACCCCACCATACCATGAGACATCCATGTCTTCATCACTGGAAAATATAGCCCTTTGCACTTCTACCCATAAACAGGTTGAAAATCTTGAGACTGATAAGCACCTAAATTGGAATGTAGTGGCTGTACAGTTAAATGCTATACATGAGTATCAGAGCTCAGGGTCTCTGCTCCACAGCTCTTTATGGGTTTTGACTGACAGTCGTTCTGAACTTGACCACCGCGTGCAACAAGAAGTTGGCCACATCCCTCCCGCTAATTTTGCAACTTTTGCATATTTTTTGTTGTCCGAGTGAAGAAAATGCTGCAAATTACAAGGACTCGATGTATTGTGAAAAGCGAGACGTTGAGGATTCAAACCAATATTACTTTGATGTCATACAAGCAAGCCAAACGCCTGCGAGTCCAAATGTGCACTTCACATCTCCATCTCATAAAACTCATGTAATATACAGTGTCAATGTTTATGATCACTAAGTTTGATGTACAGTTACAAAATGACATGGGTTGTCCTGTACAGAATGAGCCTGTTTGTTGTATTGTGAAGACAATTTCCCGCGGACCACACATCTGAACACACTCACGAAAGCGAAAGCCTAATACTGTAAGATTATAAAATACAATTTAGCTAGTCATGTTGGAAATAGAACAAGCTTTCAAATTATGCCCACCTGACCCAGAATGAGATTTAGTATGGACCGCTTTTTGGATTGCGCAAACAGTATTTGTGTAAAGGCGGGGGGATGCAATGCTGTGTTCAAAACAACTATACGTGTGCTTGCTCTAGTTCCTCAACAGCACAGCTAGAAGAGCTAAAAAAGAAACACTTTATAGCTGAAGACTCTTCGAGTCATATAAACGCATTGAAATTACTTAGGAACTGTGCACACTTAGGTGCGTGGCCACTTGGAAACACCAGTTAGACCGCTCACTCAAAACCTTTGTCATGTCTTAGGTTGCACCTATCCCAAATTTTCCAAGAATATTCTTATCATGTTACTGAATGTATTTCCAGATTTCGTTAAAGAAATTAGGTAAAGGACAGTAAAATGCACATAATATCAACAGTGTAATGTTTGGATTCACTCGTGTCAGGTGAACTGTTGTGTCCTCAACTTTTATCTAATAATTTTCCCATAATCTCCAAACTGTTTCCTTTTAATTGTTACCATGGGCATGAATATGCTTTCCATATGTCTTCTGTAAGAAACATTTCAATCTAGCCCTATCCATATAGTGGAACAGGTAAAAAAGTTAAATTAAAAATTAAAATCAAATACAAATTCTTTTTTTTCTTTTTTAAGTTACCTTAAAAATGTAAATTATCCCAAAATATATATTCGCATAGACCCAATTTTACATTATCTGAGGTTCTTGTTTTGTGCCCGCCATCAGTTGAGGCACAAATCCTACAATTCTGTAAAGCAGGGTCTAAGCTACGTGAGTATTACATTTTTTTTTAAATTAAATCAGAGTTCACCCATATTTTGATAATTAACATTAAAAAAAAGGTTAACATTTATTTTATTTTAAATAAAAACATTTTTCAAGATTTTAGAATAGTTTGACAACCCTTTTTGTGAGCTTTTAAATGATATCAAACTCAACCGTTTAGCTTTTCCAGTGATGAAGAGGTGTAATGGTAGGGTGGTTATGCAAAATGGCTCAACTTTGAGCACCGCTATCTTCTGAAAGTTTCGGCATTCAGGTCCAAAAAAAGTCACTTCCTGACCACTTCTTCCATAGGCAAAAATGTATTGAAAGTTGTTTTAATCAAAAGGGATGTTGTCAAAAAAGCACTTGAAATCAAATGGATATACCCCATTGTGAATTTTGTGCGTCTGTGCTTTGTACTGTCCACGACACAGTTATCTTGTGGGAAACATGATTTGAATTTTACTCCACCTACACTTTCTTACAGACACTCTGGTGTCTCACACGCTGGTGTGAAAAATGAGTTTGAATACAGCTTCTTCGCCTCGTTCTCTTACCTGCTGCAGGTGATAGATGACTGCCGAGAAGGCCTCCTCCAGAACCCGGAGAACCTGCCTGCTCTGCTGCAGACTGAGTCCAGTGATGGCTGTCTGTGGCTGGGCATCGCTCTGCTGGGCGACTCCCTGGCTGCTGCAGGCCTGCTCCATGGCCGCTTCCATGACGCGGAAGCAGGCGGTGAGTGTCTGTTGCAGCTGGGGACTCAGCTCTGTATCGGGGGGCTCCTCCAGGCCCATCCTCACCTCCACACAGGCCCGGTTAACCAGCAGGCAACAGAACTTAGGTGGCCCCACAGGCTCCCAGCCGCACAGGTCCAACAGGCAGGCAGAGAGGACTAACACAGGGCCTATTTGACCTGGGGTCAGCTTAGCCTGCAGCATGGGCCTAAGGGCCGCCCACAGACTGACCATAGTTGGCATTAGGTCAGTGTCCTTTGGTGTTCCACCTGGCGAGGGGAGGAACTGCGGCACCAGGGCACACATATCGAGCTGGGTGAGGCCAGTGGCTTGGCAGAAGTCTTGGGAGACTCTGGCCAGGAGAGAGAGGAGTTCGGCTGGGTGCTTACTCCAGGCTCTCTCTTTAGTTTTGCCTGAGAGCAGGGCACCAAGAAGGGGTAGTCCTTTTTCATGGCTCAGTGTCTGCTTCTGCCCCAAAGCCCGACAAAGAGCTGGGACGGCACCCCTGGCCAGGAGCTGATCTGGGCCCCGGGGTAAAGCACACACTGTAATCAAAACCTGGTAACAGTCTGTAGCCAAGGCCTCATCCAGTTTGACTGTTGAATTGGAAGTTGGAGCTCCATTTTCTGCAGTACCTTCCTCAGAGCCTGTAGGGCTCGTCGCATCTTGAGACGGTGCTTTGAATCCTGCAGTGTCCTGGACAGGCTCTTTGGTAGTGTTCGCGCTCTGTGATGACTGTTCATCTTCAGCCTGGCTTGGCTGGTCTGGTTCCATCCCTTGTCTAGCCTGGTGCTGGGCTTGTTTCTGCGGGCTCCATTTGGGCCCATCGGCCAGCAGCCCTAGCAGTAGAGGGATGGTGGTAAGGAGCTGTGGGTGGGCAGCCATGTCTGGGTCTGTGCTGAGGGCAGCCAGCAGAGCTGTGCCCAGAGACAGAAGCTCCTCTGGGGGCAAGCCGGAGGCATCACTCCCCCGGACCGCAGTCACCAGCAGGCGAGCTGGAAGACTCAGCCCCACCGCCTCAAAGATGCGCCGCAGTGTCGCACTGTCAAGCTGGCCTGCTGGACACAATCGTGTAATCTACAGAACAGAAAGTGAAGGATGGAGAATATGAAGGGTGAAATATTTTTTTGTTACCCACCATACCAGATTAAATACAATTACTAAGGGTCTGAGATAAGGTAGACTGGTGACACTCTTACCAGGAGGAGTGCAGCGAGTGTGTGGCTGTCGTTTTTGGCGTGGGTGAGTGTGTGTAGACAGCGCTCCAGAACCTCTCGCTGGGCAGCAGACAAGCCATCTATCGCCAGTGGCGCACCCTCTCCTTCCTCACTGCCTGTGTGTTCGCCACTGGAATCACTCTCGGAGCTCACAATAAATGTACCCTCAGCCATTGCTAATGCCATCCTGTAAACACAATATACATATCAGTGGTGAAAATGAGTGAGACAGAGATCCAGACAATGCCCTATCTTCAAAATTGAGGTAGGAAGACATCAACCCCTATTGCATCCTGTACATTGGATTAGTAAGCAAAAATAAACCACTGCCTTTTTTTGTCAAGAGCTTACCTCAAATTAGTCCTTTTGGAAGTTTTTCTTGATAAGCCATTCTCATCATTTGTGTCATTGTTATGGAGCACCACTCCTTCACTTTGTTTTCTGAAGTGCAAAGGCCCACCTGAACTCTTATATTATTAAATAAATCTTGTTGTGCATTGTATTTTGTTCATGTTAGCTGTGTAGCTAGCTAGACTAACTATCCCAAGATGTACTCTTAATAGGTAGACCAAACCAGTTTTGATGATTTCTGGTATTTCATCAAAATAAATCAATATATTTTTGGACTCATTCAAAAGTTTTTACCTGATTATGTACAATACCAATGGAAAATCATGTTTAAAGTTAAATTTATATTCCTAAAACGTAAGTTGAAAAGGATGCTGTCGCTGCTTCCTGTTGACAAGACATTTTGAGAAATAGCCCAGTGTCCAAATCAATAACCAACAGTTTGTGAAATATTAAAGACCTAAACATAGTTTTTATAAACTGCACATACACCAAAAAAACAAACACTGTGGCAATAAACCACTTTTCGATTAGGGGGATCAGGTTGTATGCGCTGATTAAACTAACACCTAAACCCCCCCACATTATTCTTTATTAGGATCCCCGTTCGCCGACAACTAGTCTTAACGAAAAGGACTTCACATTAAAAAAAAGCATTAACATGTAGTGTGTGTTTGCATTGATCAGTTACACATACACATCAGTACATACACACAAAAAGTAGGTCAAACGGGGGAGAGGTGTCGTGAGGTGTTGCTTTATTGGTTTATTTTTTTATAAACCAGGCTTGCTGTTCACTTGCACTATATGAGATGGAAGAGAGTTCCATGCAATCAACTGTTCGTTACCTTGAATTTGTTCTGGGCCTAGAGACTGTGAAAAGACCCCTGGTGTCATGTCTGGTGGAGTAAGTATGTGTTAGTGTTGCGTGTAAGTTAACTATGCAAACAACTTGGAATTTCAAACACCATTTTTCTTATCAAACAAGAACCCAGTCAGTCCTCAACACTTAGCCAAGAGAGACTGGCATGCACATGATTAATATTAATACTCTGATTACAGGGAAGAGCAAAACGTGCTGCTCTGTTCTGGGACAGCTGCAGCTTAACTAGGTACTTCTTTGCAGCACTTGACCATGTGACTGGACAATAATCAAGACCAGATAAAACTAGAGGATGCAGTACTTCCTTTGTGGAGTCAAAAACCCATGGAAACTTGACGTTTTTTTTTTAAACATTACTGGTTCGAGAACAAACTGAAGAAGATTGTCATCAACTTTTTGGAGAGATGAATTTTGAAGGGGTCGCCAAAACAGAAACGCAACACTTTTTTGTCAAGTACTCATATCATTGCTTGAGAGGGGGGGAAACGAGGTTGCACATCCTGATAAAACTAACAGTTCAAATCCCACAGACTCTGGGAATAATGTGTACATCTTTGGTTAGAGGACAATTTGTAGAACACAGCAATTTTGAATCAAGTCGGTTGCCAACGCTGTAAGTGGAATGCAACACTTTTTTGCTAATCACTTCGATATCATGCTGAAATCAATAGAACAGAGGGAAAACGCTTTGGGATGTAGCGCTGTTTACACTAACACTATTCAAAGGCCACACGGAAACTTGGAACAACCTATACACGGTTGGTTAGATGAGAACTTGTAGAAGGCTTGTCTATATTTTGAAATGTCGGATATTGATTTCGGGAGGCTGCCATCACAGAAAAGGAACATACCACTTTTTCTGTTAAATTAAACAAATAACGACGCAGCATAGGATAGAAGTGACAATGGTTGGCTGCTATTTAAGTGATAGCTTGACAGTCAAATTCATGTATTGGTGTGCGGCATGACTTACAGAAACCGCCCCAAATTGTCCGTGCCATTTCCTTAACTCCGCGTTCAAAGTCCTGCGCATCCCAGCGCGCGTGACAAATCAACAGTACAAAACCAAATATATGTATCCGTTTTAAACAATCAATCTCATGTCATCACGATGGCTATACACTTTTGTACTAATCACCAATCTGAGGAATAAAGGATGTGTAATTCCACTCAAATGTTACAGGGTGAAAAATGCAAGCTTGTGTAAAGTAGTAACAAACTGTCCACATTAGGGAAATTAGCGCCATAGAATAATATGGCAAATTATTCTACATGTCACTTTAAGGTGATGATGGTATGTTGCCCACTCAAACTATTGCAACAATGACATATTTCTCATTTAACCAATTAAGATTTTTTTTAAAGCTCTCAAACAATTTCTCCGCGCTCTAGACCAGTGTTTCCCAAACTTGGTCCTGGAATCAGCTGTGTTAGGGCAAAAGCCAAAACGTGCACACAGGGGGTTCCCCAGGACCGAGTTTGGGAAACACTGCTCTAGACTAAAGCCTCCACAGTGTCTGTGCAGCAGCCTGGAATTTGACATCCCTACTCTTAAGGAGCCTTGTTATTAGCCGAGGTAAACTGGCTCTAACAGCCAAATATTCCATCTAAACATGAATCGATTCTCAATTACGATACGCTTCCAAAAACAAAGCCCTTTTCATATCACACCAATACAATTTCACAAAAGCAAAATATACACTTCACCAGTTATCAGTTGCAGCTGACAGTATTTTTCAGTGACAACACGTTTCTGGCGACCTTCTACACAGGTGTTCGGTGCCGCTGTAACATAGAAATATGGCCATGTGGAAACACGAACCTGGCCTAATCCTATAAAAAAGGTGAGCGCCAATTTTAACGTTGTATTTTTAGGAAAATGACTCGCTGCTATAAAAGATAAGGTCCTTATTACTTCCTAAACCGTACCGTATGCGATTAATGTTAATGTTCAGACCGAGCGTCGGGGCTCTTGTGGAACTGAGAGTCATGCTCAAGGGCTAGGCTAACTCAAATTAGTAAGCTTTCCAAAGTGTTGTGGCTAATGAACTCATATCGTTCACGTTCCCGCGTACATATATTTTAGCATTTTCTTTGGCATACATTGAAAACTGTGATAAAATAATTAGTGGAAGTAGCTACAAACATACTCACATTTAGGCTAGCTGCGTTCTTTATTTGTTCATTCAACTTTCAGCGCTGCACAAGAGAATGAGATCCACGAAAGCAAGCTGTCAAAACATGAGATGGTTAGAACAACCAATCAACGTGATCAACAAATTATAATCGGCCAATCATGAGGAGGTTCTTTGACATGTAAGGACGCCATTTTGGTTGGTGGCCCGTTCTGGGAACGTTTTATATTTTTGTTTGGCAAAGCAAAATATTGGCACATTATTTCAATCCCCTTTGATAATGTTGTGTTTAGTCATAGCAATAAAAGATTGCAATTACTTGGCTTCGTGAGACGGACGTGATTGGATTAATCGTGTTTAGGTTTATATTGTAGCGACCCCCACAGACTGCTGCGTGTTATGTGTTAGGCTAGGTGGTGGTTGTGTTGTACTTACCAGTCAGTACCCAGTGTTCGCGGGGTCCGACATGCCAATCAACCTGCTATCGGCCAATCACGGGAATGCCTGGAATGTTCTGATGCCGGGGATTCTGGCGGTTGGTGGAGGGGGGTTGGGCAGGGGGATGGAGCATTGGAAGTTAAGACCAGGTTTAGCCTTTGTTCTCTCTTACGTCTGGGCTTCACACGAGGTCACGGTTGGCTTGTGGGGTATCTTTCGTTTATTTGGCGTGAGCTACGGCCAAACAGTAGCCTGTGTAAAGTTGGGTTAATAAACCGTCAATTCGTAAACTCAACGCTCTGTATGGACAATTGTTCCTTTATGATCTAGTCAGGTCATTACAATATTAAGTCGCAAACTTA
This sequence comes from Oncorhynchus masou masou, assembly GCF_036934945.1. NCBI lineage: Eukaryota > Metazoa > Chordata > Actinopteri > Salmoniformes > Salmonidae > Oncorhynchus > Oncorhynchus masou. Next base: position 38,628,760 of record NC_088223.1, on the reverse strand, counting down.
AGCAAGACCTCTCAGAAGCCAGTTTTTGTGAACTATATTGAACAAAAATACAAACACAACAATTTCAAATATTTTACATTGTTACAGTTCATATATGAAAATCCGTCAATTGAAATAAATAAATTAGGCTCTAATCTATGGATTTCACTGGGCAGGGTAGCCTAGTGGTTAGAGTGTTGGACTAGTAACCGAAAGGTTGCAAGGTACAAATCTGTTGTTCTGCCCTTGAACAGGCAGTTAACCCACTGTTCCTAGGCCATCATTCTTCAAATAAGAATTTGTTCTTAACTGACTTGCCTAGTAAAATAAAGGTAAAAAAATAAAAAGGGGCGCAGCCATGAGTGTGGCTGGGAGGGCATAGGCCCACCCGCTGGGGAGTCAGGCCCAACCAATCAGAATGAGTTTTTCCCTACAAATACTCCTTAGAAGGTGAAGAAGCCAAATGTGGAGGTCCTGGGCTGCCATGGTTACAAGCAGTGTTTCCTCAAAGCTGCACACCCAAGACTGCCACGCAGCTCCCCAGGACTGCCACAGAGAGAAGCACGAGATTGAACTTCACTCAACTTTCTAGAGCAGTGGTCACCAACCGGTCGATCCTAGTCAATCGCCAAACATTTCTGTAAAAACCTCAACGATAAAGCCTTGTATTCCTTTTTTTTTGTCACAGGCTGTTGGCGGTAGGTGCACCCATTTCAGATGCCCTGTGCGCCTGGTAGGCGAACTGTTGCCATTTTTAACCATTTCATGTGTCTGAAGGTAAAAACTCTGCCTTCCCGGCTGGCCCAGAGAGCAAATCAAGTTCACTGTAGGCCTACCGCTGGCCAATCGTATGGCTCAGATGACCATGTCTGCAGTAACGTAGCAGACATAAAAGAAAGCTACAGCAAAGTTGATACTGTGAGATTTCAAAATGTTTAAAACCATGACTAGAGCGAGACTGTCAATGAATACCGCAAAGATACGTTGTTTTTAAGTTCTTACTCAGCACTGTCAACACTTTGTATTCATCGCTTTTACAATCCATAAAACACGCATTCTTCCTATTTATACAGCATTACAACAAGTATTGCAGTAGTATTGAATGAGTATTAAAGTGTATCTATAGGCTTCCGTTATTATTAGTGGCAAGTTTTTATTTAATATCAAATAATATTTCCCTTTCGCTGTTCATAGGAGTAACAACATGAATTTGTGCATGAGGCAGAAATGATGCGGTGTGACTCGAGTTTCGCCATCAGTTGAAACACTGTGTCCTATTTCGGTCAGTGTCAGTGGAGGGAAGGGAGAGCTGAGTGATGTTGAGAGGCGGATCCTCAGTCAGCTGTTCTCTCCCTTGCTGAGACTGACCATCAGCATATCGGAGCAACCCAGAGCATATCGGAGGATTTCTGCCGATCTGGATCATTACACCGGATCAGTAATCCGGATCATGGCAGCTAGCTAGCTGCAAACAGTGGCAACTGTTAGCAAACGCCTCTGTCCCGATGCTAGCAACAGCTAGCCTCGAGCTAGGCCCATGCTAATTCTAGGGCTACAATACCTCCTTTGCCAATTGGCCTGGATCCTTTATTGTTCGACACGGAGCCCTATCGCGACTGGACTGCCAATGTGATCGCCCGATGTGGTCTCTTACGATATCGCCGCAGAACCATCTACTTGCCCCGGCCCGCTAGCTTTTCTGAATGCTGTGTCGCCTGATCGCCCAGCGTAGTAGTGACTACCGAACAGCACCCTGACTCACCTATTGCTGCTCTTTTGACCCTATGATCACTTGGCTAAACAGCGGATGCCCCCTGGACTGTTTCAAAAACAAGGTATCTCATTTTGTTTACCTGTTGGCCCCAGCCTCGATCTCAGGTCCTGTATGTACCTAACTGACCAACTCTGCCCATTCATCGCCATTTACCCGTTGTCTTAGCTCTCCTGATCAACACCTGTGATTGCTTTATGCCTCTCTCTAATGGCAATATGCCTTGTCTACTGCTGTCTTGGCTAGTTTTTGTTTTATTTCACTGTAGAGCCCTCAGTCCCGCTCAAAATGCCTTAGCTCTTTCGTCACCACCCCACACACATGCGAAAATCTCACCTAGGTTAATTGATGCCTCCAGAGACAAAACCTCTCTCATTGTCACGCAACGCATAGGTTTACCTCCACTGTACTCCCATCCTACCATACCCTTGTCTGTACATTATGCCTTGAATCTATTCTACCACGTGCAGAAATCTGTTCCTTTTATTCTCTGTCCCAATGCACTAGATGACCAGTTCTTATAGCCTTTTGCCGTACCCTTATCCTACTCCTTCTCTATTCCTCTGGTGATGTAGAGGTTAACCCCTGTAGCCCCCAGTTCCACTCCTATTCCCCAGGCGCTATCATTTGTTGACTTCTGTAAGCATAAAAGCCTTGGTTTCATGCATGTAAACATCAGAAGCCTCCTCCCTAAGTTTGTTTTTTTCACTGCTTTAGCACACTCCACCAACCCTGATGTCCTAGCGGGGCCTGAATCCTGGCTTCGGAAAGCCACCAAAAATTCTGAAATTTCCATCCCCAATGACAACATTTTCCGCCAAGATAGAACTGCCCAAGGGTGTGGAGTTGCAATCTACTGCAGAGACAGCCTGCAGAGTTTTGTCATGCTATCCAGGTCTGTGCCCAAACAGTTCAAGCTTCTACTTTTAAAAATCTATCTTTCTAGAAATAAGTTTCTCATTGTTGCCACTTGCTACAGACCCCCCTCAGCCCCCAGCTGTGCCCTGGACACCATATGTTAATTAATTGCCCCCCATTTATCTTCAGAGTTTGTACTGTTAGGTGACCTAAACTGGAAAATGCTTAACACCCCAGCCGTCCTACAATCTAAACTAGATGCCCTCAATCTCACCCAAATTATCATGGAACCTACCAGGTACAACGCCAAATCTGTAAACACGGGGGCACCCTCATAGATATCATCCTGACCAACCTGCCCTCTAAATACACCTCTGCTGTCTTCAATCAGGATCTCAGCAATCACTGCTTCATTATCTGCGTCCGTAATGGGTCCGCGGTTAAACGACCACCCCTCATCGCTGTCAAACGCTCCCTTTAAAACACTTCAGTGAGCAGGCCTTTCTAATCGACCTGGCCGGGTATCCTGGAAGGATATTGACCTCATTCAGTCAGTAGAGGATGCCTGGTTATTATTTAAAAGGGCTTTCCTCACAATCTTAAATAAGCATGCCCCATTCAAAAAATGTAGAACCAGGAACAGATATAGCCCTTGGTTCACTCCAGACCTGGCTGCCCTTGACCAGCACAAAAACATCCTGTGGCGTTCTGCATTAGCATCGAATAGCCCCCGTGATATGCAACTTTTCAGGGAAGTTAGGAGCCAATATACACAGGCAGTTAGGAAAGCAAAGGCTAGCTTTTTGAAGCAGAAATGTGCATCCTGTACCACAAACTCCAAAAAGTTATGAGACACTGTAAACTCCATGGAGAATAAGAGCACCTCCTCCCAGCTGCACACTGCGCTGAGGCTAGGAAACACTGTCACCACCTAAATCCTGTCAGGTGGATGGATTATCTTGGCAAAGAAGAAATGCCCATTAACAGGGATGTAAACAAATGTGTGCACAATATTTGAGAGAAATAAGCTTTTTGTGTGTATAGAACATTTCTGGGATGTTTTATTTCAGCTCATGAAACAGGGGACCAACACTTTACATGTTGCATTTATATTTTCGTATCAAAACTATCTATTGAACACTTATTCTGTAATTGTTTGCATAGTGAGGTGTTCTGGACTGATGTGAAGTTCTAAATTGGCCAGAAAATTCATAAACCATAGAAATAGTTTGACATTATTTTACTACACTGATTCTACAATTGAATGTCAGTATGTCATTAATCTCTTTATTTTACAGTGCCTTGCGAAAGTATTCGGCCCCCTTGAACTTTGCGACCTTTTGCCACATTTCAGGCTTCAAACATAAAGATATAAAACTGTATTTTTTTGCCTGGTATGGCAAATGCTCGGCCTCCGACCGCAAGGCACTACAGAGGGTTGTGCGTTCGGCCCAGTACATCACCAGGGCCAAGCTTCCTGCCATCCAGGAACTCTACCCAGACTATTTTCATTGCCCCCCCTTCCATGCTGCTACTCTCTGTTATTATCAATGCATAGTGACTTTAGTAACTTTACCTACATGTACATATTACCTCAATTACCTCAACTAAGCGGTACCCCTGTATATAGCCTCGCTATTGTTATTTTACTGCTGCTCTTTAATTATTTGTTACTTGTATTTGTTACGTTGCTATTTAACCCATTCAATTGGACGATGGTTCAGTATGTTGTTTCATATTGGACATGCATATTGCACCTTACATAATTGCCTATAGATTGTGTTGCAGTGAGCAGCACTTATAGTTTTCATATTGGACATAGGTCTACATATTTGACACGAAGGTGGCTCCCCGGCGTTGCCTCGGCTTGCCGGCCTACTAGCCATCACCGATCCATGTTTCCTTTTTCCGTTTGTTTTGTCTTTGGTTCTGTCACACCTGGTTTTCATTTGCTTTGATTTCTGTGTGTATATTTACCCTGTTTCCCCACTTAGGTTTGTGCAGGATTATTTTTTTTTGTTGCTTGTGGAGGCTTGCCTCAGTGTATTTGCGCGTGTAGTGATTTTAGTAAGGTGCGTTGTGGGAGAACTGTTTGTTCCAGTTGTGTTTTGGGCATTTGTACTGGACTGTGTTTGTTTTGGACTTGCTAGACTGACATTTCTGCTCTCCTGCGTGTGACTCCTCACTTACCTTCAGTACGCACGCAACAATATTGCACCATACACAATTATCTGTACAAAACAGATGACTTTAAACAAAAAGCTAGGTAATAGGAAGTGTTGCTGGACCTGTAGGGCTCTATTCAATCTGTATCGCTGAAGCGTTATTAAATTTCAATCATGCTGTAACACTGAACTTCCGCGTCACTGATTGAATAGAGCCCTTACTGTGGTCAAACAGGTTCAATTAGGGTGCCTGGACACTATATGGTACAAAATATACAGCACCCGGTGCCACAGGAAGGCCAAAGAGATCAACAAGTACCTCAGCTACCTGAGCCATGGCCTGCTCACCCCGCTACCATCTAGAAGGCAGAGACAATACAGGTGCATTAAAGCTGGGACCGAGAGACTGATAAACAGCTTCTATCTCCCGGCCATTAGACTGTTAAATAGTCACCACTAGCCGGCCTCCGCCCAGTACCCTGCCCTGAAATTTAGTCACTGTTACTACCCGGCTACCACCAGGTACTCAACCCAGCACCTTAGAGACCAACCTGGTCTCAGAGCATTATGTTACGTTTCGTATGGTATGTATTCATTTGTGATTGTCCATCACCCATTTCATATTTTTATTTTTTACCTTTATTTAACTTATTCAATGAAGGCCTAGGAACAGTGAGTGAACTGCCTGTTCAGGGGCAGAACAACAGATTTGTACCTTGTCAGCTTTGTACCTTGTCAGCTTGTCAACTAGTTCAATGCTCTAACCATTAGGCTACCCTGCCGCCCCAATGATATGTTACGAATAACAATTCGTATTATATGTTGCGAATGACAATTCTTCTTACAAATGGAATTTGCATAATGTACTATATGTACTATACTACGAATTTGCGAAACGTATGATATGTTATGAGTTCTAGCTAGGTGGTTAACGTTAGCGAGCTGGCTAACGTTAGCTAGGTGTTAGTGTTAGGTGTTAGGGTTAAGTTTAGGGGTTAGCTAAAAGGGTTAAGGTTAGGGAAGGGTTAGCTAATATGATAAGTAGTAGCAAAGTAGTAAGTAGTTGAAAAGTTTCTAATTAGCTAAAATTGTCTGTGTTTAGATTCGAACTCGCAAGCTTTGAGTTGCTAGACGTTGGCGTTATACGCCCACTCATCCAATGCGACCAATCACCCAACTTCAATTTTTGCCTCAAGTAGCCATCTTTCTTATGTAACCATACCAAACGTAACATATCATACTCATTTCAGTGTCCCAGATTTACGTTTACTATGTTACTTACAGTGGGGAAAAAAAGTATTTAGTCAGCCACCAATTGTGCAAGTTCTCCCACTTAAGAAGATGAGAGAGGCCTGTAATTTTCATCATAGGTACACTTCAACTATGACAGACAAAATGAGAAAAGAAAATCTAGAAAATCACATTGTAGGAATTTTTTATGAATTTATTTGCATATTATGGTGGAAAATAAGTATTTGGTCACCTACAAACAAGCAAGATTTCTGGCTCTCACAGACCTGTAACTTCTTCTTTAAGAGGCTCCTCTGTCCTCCACTCGTTACCTGTATTACCTGTTTGAACTTGTTAGCAGTATGAAAGACACCTGTCCACAACCTCAAACAGTTACACTCCAAACTCCAGTATGGCCAAGAACAACAAGCTGTCAAAGGACACCAGAAACAAAATTGTAGACCTGCACCAGGCTGGGAAGACTGAATCTGCAATAGGTAAGCAGCTTGGTTTGAAGAAATCAACTGTGGGAGCAATTATTAGGAAATGGAAGACATACAAAACCACTGATAATCTCCCTCGATCTGGGGCTCCACGCAAGATCTCACCCCGTGGGGTCAAAATGATCACAAGAACGGTGAGCAAAAATCCCAGAACCACACGGGGGGACCTAGTGAATGACCTGCATGTAGTAACACACTACGCCGCCAGGGACTCAAATCCTGCAGTGCCAGACGTGTCCCCCTGCTTAAGCCAGTACATGTCCAGGCCCGTCTGAAGTTTGCTAGAGAGCATTTGGATGATCCAGAAGAAGATTGGGAGAATGTCATATGGTCAGATGAAACCAAAATATAACTTTTTGGTTAAAAACTGAACTCGTCGTGTTTGGAGGACAAAGAATGCTGAGTTGCATCCAAAGAACACCATACCTATTGTGAAGCATGGGGATGGAAACATCATGCTTTGGGGCTGTTTTTCTGCAAAGGGACCAGGATGACTGATCTGTGTTAAGGAAAAAAAGAGATGGGGCCATGTATCGTGAGATTTTGTGTGAAAACCTCCTTCCATCAGCAAGGGCATTGAAGATGAAATGTGGCTGGGTCTTTCAGCATGACAATGATCCCAAACACACTGAAGGAGTGGCTTCGTAAGAAGCATTTCAAGGTCCTGGAGTGGCCTAGCCAGTCTCCAGATCTCAACCTCATAGAAAATCTTTGGAGGGAGTTGAAAGTCCGTGTTGCCCAGCAACAGCCCCAAAATATCACTGCTCTAGAGGAGATCTGCATGGAGGAATGGGCCAAAATACCAGCAACAGTGTGTGAAAACCTTGTGAAGACTTAGAGAAAACGTTTGTCCTCTGTTATATACCCTTTGTTGGCAATGACAAAGTATTGAGATAAACTTTTGTTATTGACCAAATACTTATTTTCCACCATAATTTGCAAATAAATTCATTAAAAATCCTACAATATGATTTTCTGGATTTTCTTCTCATTTTGTCTGTCATAGTTGAAGTGTAGGATTTGATGAAAATGACAGGCCTCTCTCATCTTTTTAAGTGGGAGAACTCGCACAGTTGGTGGCTGACGAAATACTTTTTTTGCTCCTCTGTATGTTGATGGATGAGGAACAAAATCCATTTAATCCATTTTGAAATCAGGCTGTAACACAACAAAATGTGAATACTTTCTGAATGCACTGTATATTTATATTTCAGACTCTGACATTGCTGGTATTACTGCACTATTATAGCTAGGAACATAAACATTTCTCAACACCCACGATAACATCTGCAGAATTAGTATGCTTGTCACACCCTGATCAGTTTCACCTGTCCTCGTTATTGTCTCCACCCCCCCCCAGGTGTCGCTTGTTTTCCCCAGTGTATTTATCCCTGTGTTTCCTGTCTCTCTGTGCCAGTTCGTTTTGGATGTTTCCAAGTCAACCAGGGTTTTTCCCGTTCTCCTGCTTTTTGCATTCTCCTTTTTCTAGTCCTCCCTGTTTTGGGCCTTGTCTGTTTCTGGACTTTGTACCCGCCTGCCTGAACATTCTGCCTGCCTTGACCACGAGCCTGTCTGTCACTCTGTAACTCCTGGACTCTGATCTGGTTTTGACCTTTTTGCCTGTCCACGACCATTCTCTTGCCTACCCCTTTGGATTAATAAACATTGTAAGATTCCAACCATCTCCCTCCTGTGTCTGCATTTTGGTCTCGCCTTGTGCATTGATAATGTGACCAATACAATTTGATTTGATATAGCACTGTACAGGAAAAACTATTGATTGTGTGCCCATAAAACCAGGGTCCAGTATACAGTGCCTTGCATAAGTACTCATCCCCCTTGGTGTTTTTTTCCTATTTTGTTGCATTACAACCTGTAATTTAATTAGAGTCTTATTTGGATTTCATGTAATGGACATACACAAAATAGTCCAAATTGGTGAAGTGAAATTTAAAAATGAACTTGTTAAAAAACATTTGACAAAATAAAAAACGGAAAAGTGGTGTGTGCATATGTATTCACCCCTTTGCTATGAAGCCCCTAAATAAGATCTGGTGCAACCAATTACCTTCAGAAGTCACATAATTAGTTAAAATAAAGTCCACCTGTGTACCATCTAAGTGTCACATGGTCTGTCACATGATCACAGTATATATGCACCTGTTCTGAAAGGCCTCAGAGTCTGTAACACCACCAAGCAAGGGGCTCCACTAGCAAGCGGGACCATGAAGACCAAGGAGCTCGCCAAACAGTTCAGGGACAAAGTTGTGGAGAAGTACAGATCAGGATTGAGTTATAAAAAAATATCCAAAACTTTGAACATCCCACTGAGCACCATTAAATCCATTATTAAAAAATGGAAAGAATATGGCACCACAACAAACCTGCCAAGAGAGGGCCGCCCACCAAAACACACAGACCAGGAAAGGAGGGCATTAATCAGAGAGGCAACAAAGAGATCAAAGATAACCCTGAAGGAGCTGCAAAGCTCCACAGCGGAGATTGGAGTATCTGTCCATAGGACCACTTTAAGACGTACACTCCACAGAGCTGGGCTTTACGGAAGAGTGGCCAGAAAAATGCCATTGCTAAAAGAAAAAAATAAGCAAACACATTTGGTGTTTGCCAAAAGGCATGTGGGAGACTCCCCAAACATATGGAAGAAGGTACTCTGGTCAGATGAGACTAAAATGTAGCTTTTTGGCCATCAAGGAAAACCCTATGTCTGGCTCAAACCCAACACCTCTCATCACCCCGAGAACAACATCCCCACAGTGAAGCATGGTGTTGGCAGCATCATGCTGTGGGGATGTTTTTCATCGGCAGGATCTGAGAAACTGGTAAGAATTGAAAGAATGATGAATAGCGCTAAATGACAGTACAAAAGTGTAGACTGGACCCTGGTTTAATGGACAGAATCTATAGTTTTTCCTATACAGTGCTATATATGTACCATATTTGTTGCATATCCAGTGGAAAAACAGTTTAACCATTTTTGGGGGACAATTTATAAACAATAAAAGACTGAAATATCACATTAACATAATTATTCAGACTCTTTACTGCAATACAAGTGTGCCAAGCTTGTAGCGTCATACCCAAGAAGACTCGAGGCTGTAATCGCTGCCAAAGGTGAAGCACCTTTGGGTATGACACTACAAGCTTGGCACACTTGTATTTGGAGAGTTTCTCCCATTCTTCTCTGCAGATCCTCTCAAGCTCTGTCAAGTTGGATGGGGACCGTCACAGCACAGCTCTTTTCTTTTCTTTCTTTTTTTTGGGGGGGAGGGGTGTTTTTCCCCCCAATTTCATGGTATCCAATTGTTAGTAGTTACTATCTTATCTCATCGCTACAACTCCCATATGGGCTCGGAAGAGATGAAGGTCGAAAGCCATGCGTCCTCCGATACACAACCCAACCAAGCTGCACTGCTTCTTAATACAGCACGCATCCAACCCGGAAGCCAGCCGCACCAATGTGTTGGAGGAAACACCGTGCACCTGGCGACCTGGTTAGTGCGCACTGTGCCCGGCCCACCACAGGAGTCGCTAGTGCGCAATGAGACAAGGATATCCCGACCGGCCAAACCCTCCCTAAACCGGACGACGCTAGGCCAATTGTGCACCGCCCCATGGACCTCCCGGTCGCGGCCAGCTGCGACAGAGCCTGGGTGTGAACCCAGAGTCTCTGGTGGCACAGCTAGCACTGTGATGCAGTGCCCTAGACCACTGCGCCACCTGGGAGGCCCCTGCACAGCTATTGTCAGGTCTCTCCAGAGATGGTAGATCAGGTTCAAGTCCAGGCTCTGGCTGGGTCACTCAAGGACATTCAGAGACTTGTCGCAAAGCCACTCCTGTGTTGTCTTGGCTGTGAGCTTAGGTGAACCTTCGCCCCAGTCTAAGGTACTGAACGTTCTGGAGCAGGTTTTCATTAAGGCTCTCTCTGTACTTTGCTCCATTCATATTTCCCCCCATCCTGACAGGTCTCCCAGTCTCTGTCGCTGAAAAACATCTCCACAGCATGTTACTGCCACCACCATGCTTCAATGTAGGGATGGTGCCAGGTTTCCTGCCGACGTGACGCTTGGTATTCAGGCCTTTTGGAAAACCCGAAGCGGGCTGTCATGTGGCCACTCTACCATAAAGGCCTGATTGGTGGAGTGCTGCAGAATGACCAGAAGAAGAACTCTGGAGCTCTGTCAGAGTGACCATCGGATTGCCCAGTTTGGCCGGGTGCCAGCTCTAGGAAGAATCTTGGGGGTTCCAAATTTATTCTATTTAAACTTATTCCACTGTGTTCTTGGTGTAACGTCTGCTTCCAACTTACACTCTCAAACACGTAGATCCCCTGAACGTAGCTCACTTTCCAGCCCACTTTTCAGCTCCCACTCTCAAACACATAGATCCCCTGAATGCAGCTCACTCTCCAGATCCCAATCACCTGATTTCTGATCACATGTTCACACACCTGTATGTCATTTACACACACTATTTAGTTCAGTTCTTTGCACCCCATCATTGTGAGTGTAACGTTCTGGGTATCGGGAGTGTGAAGTCAGGGGCAGGAAAATTAGAGAGTTCAATATAGTGCTCTTTTAATGAACACATGGTGAACAACGGCCACCCCACAAAACACTGGGTGCTCAAGACAAATTCCCCAGACACGGGGGACGAAAACAGTCCAGCAAACTCCACGAACATAAACCAACACGTTCGTTTACACCAAACACAAAGGTTACAATAATTAAGCCCGCACAAAGAAACGGGCGGGCCGGCTGACTGTTAAAGCCCAACTATTTACAACCAACTCAAAACAGGTGTAATCAATAAACACATAAGGAGGGGAGAAAAGAATCAGTGGCAGCTAGTAGGCCGGGCGAGAGCGCCACCCGAACGGGAAGGGGAGCCACCTTCGGTCGGAGTGGTGACAGTGAGGTATTGTTTGTTTTGTTACACGGTCTATTCGCAGCTCTGTCTATTTCTGTATTAGTCCTCCCGTGTATCGTAGTTTCTGGCCATCCTCACTAGCGACGCCTTTTTGCCTATTCCCGGCCTGCACTTTTGCCCATCAGATTTCCTGTCGTCAACCTCTTGCCTGATCTCTCGGACTACGTTATTAGCCTTTTCCCTGCCTGTACTGTTAGCTTTTTGGAGCCCCTGTGTATGACCTTCTGCCTGTCCCTGGACCCAGCTACCTGCTTCCTCCTGTGGTCCTTTGCCAATAAACCCTGCTGCGCCCTGCGCTTGAAACCAGCACTCTGTCTCCCATCGTATTCATTACACTTGGGGAATTTTAATGCTGCAGACATTGGTTAGTACACTTCTACAGATCTGTGCCTCAACACATTCCTGTCTCGGCGCTCTACGGACAATTCATTCAACCTCATGGCTTGGTTTTTGCTCTGACATGCACTGTCAATTGAGGGGCCTTATATAGACGGGTGCGTGGCTTTCCAAATCATGTTCAGTCAATTGGATTTACCACAGGTGGACTCCAATCAAGTTGTAGAAACATCTCAAGGATGATCAATGGAAACAGGATGCACCTGAGCTCAATTTCGAGTCACATAGCAAATGGTCTGAATACTTATGTAAAACAGGTACTTCTGTCTTTAATGTTGAATAAATTTGCAAACATTTCTAAACCTGGTTTCGCTTCGTCATTATAGGGTATTGTTTGTAGATTGATGAGTGAAAATGTATTTAATCCATTTTAGAAAATGTCTGTAATGTAACAAAATGTGGAAAAAGAGGTCTGAATACTTTCTGAATGCACTCTACTTTTTACAAGAACCGGAGCACATGACTTGACAAGTCGTTTACAGTTTTTTGACAAATCACAAAGCAAATAAAATGTTATCACCTCACATATCATCACCCCAAATACAATCCTACTGCCTCGCCTAACCACGCGAAAGCTAAACAATGTTGCCAGGATTGGATGAAGCCATTTTAGGGGAGTTTGTGAGGGGGTTAATTTAATTTTGGTGGGTTTTCAAGTCCATGGTTGAGTAAAAATGGGGGAAGGTATCATGGGGGGATATGATGCAGGAAATATTACTATGATGGGGGATTTATTAATAAATGGGGGGGAAAACACAGGAGAAGTTTACAAGTTAATTAAAAATAAAAACCCCTGAAAGGAGGGGTCTGAGCTAGCAACCCTGAGGTACCATAGTTACAATCTGATGCTGCGTTCAAAACAACTGGGAACTCTGAAAAAACGAGGTCTGACTGGGAAAAATCGTTTTGAACGGTCATCCAACTCGGAATTCCAACAAGATAGCTGACTTCTTGATTTTACCTATTTTTCTGAGTTCCTAGTTGTCTTAACCTGACCTGTGACATATGGTACTTTTCTCCCTTGAGTGTACTACCCGAGGTTGCCACTGGAGAGCACCCTTGGGTTACTTCCAGTATCCAGGTGACCCTGATTGGGCTTATTGGGATCCAAATTAGAGATTTTTGGTTGCAACCGCTGGGTCTTTATGAGACGCAGAGTAGGTGAATGGATGATCTCCGCATGTGTGGTTCCCACCGTGAAGCATGAAGGAGGAGGTGTGATGGTGTGGGGGTGCTTTGTTGGTTTCATAGTTTTTACAATGTAGAAAATAGAAAAACTAAAGAAAAACCGTTGAATGAGTAGGTGTGTCCAAACTTTTGACTTGTACTGTACATACATACAAACATATATACAGTATGCTACAGTAGAAACGACAACACGATATACAGAAAATAAGGCACTTATTATTTGTAAGTGTAACCGATGTGAAATGGCTAGCTAGTTCGAGGGGTGCGCGCTAATAGCGTTTCTATCGGTGATGTCACTCACTCAGACCTTGAAGTAGTTGTTTCTCTTGCTCTGCAAGGGCCGTGGCATTTGGGCCGAAGGGTAGCGATGTTTCATGGGAGGCATTTGTAGATGTGTGCAGAGGGTCCCTGGTTTGAGCCCAGGTAGGGGTGAGGAGAGGGAAGGAAGCTATACTGTTACATAAGGAAAACAACAATGAAGGCAATGCAGTCACCAGCCAGAAAATGTGCCATGAGGAAAAAGTTAGTACAAGGCCTGTTCTGCCAAGAGATGCGCAAATGTCTGCATATTAGATCCGGGAAACACTGGGGAAGTGCTTGGGCTCTTGTCAAATAGGGAAGTTGGTCTGGTTCAGTTAAGCCTCAAAAATAAATTGACCACAACAGTGAAATTGGCTACTTATGTGACTTAATGAGGCCAGACACAGTTCAATTCAAACTGTTATTAGAAAATAAAACTTGACACGTTTGGTTTGAGGGCAGCACAGGTTAACTGTCCTGTTGCATAACAATCACATTTTGGAACAGTAATTGCATTCTCACATCACATGCATTAAAAAAACGAATGCTGGGGCAACCGTTCGATATATTTGGAATTCATGTGTGAAAAGATTACGGTAAAGGTTAAAGTTTGTAATAGGCTTAAAATACAAAAGTATCAAAACAACGTTATATGGCTAGCGCTCACTGTTGCCCCTATTGGCCAGATTTCACGTCATCTCTGATATCCTCAGACATGGATGATGGATGTCTAATACTGACTTGTATCACGGGTGACCTGGCTGCAAAATGAGCAGAGATGTTCCTCTGGGTGTAACTGTAGATTTGGAAACTAGAAGTGCTCTTGAGTAGAATGGACCCCCCTTTTATTGCGACACAACATTGGCTACACAATAATTGTGTAGCCTAAAGTGCGATATGTATGTCCAATATGAAAAAATATTGGATTTAAGAGGATTTTCTACAATAACCAATGTTCTATTATTTTCGCCCTAACTATTAATTTACTAAGGAATGATACCTTATTCTGAAAGATTAAAAAAAATCCGTGACCCGGAAGTACTTAGTTATTCTTGCCTGTTGTGACAGTGGTGTAAGGAAGCGCTGACCCAAACAGTGAACAGCGAGCAACGACGACGTATCCTAGCTCAAACACAGAAAGCGAAACATTTAATACGACGACTGGTGAGTGTATAATTTTCGGCTGTCATACATAAACTGCATGCTTTCGATCAGTGAGTGGGCAAATGATACCAGGTTCCAAAGCCACACCAGTATAAACAGCTGGTGCCTGGACGGGGTGGTTATTCCAGGATTATACCGAGATATATGACATTTTACACCTGTCATGTTGAAGATCAATAACATATGTATTTAAGCATGATTATAATGGAATAATGGCATAAATCATTATCGGTGTTTCCACTGCGCAATCTTGCCTACTGATGTCGACTGTGAGGACGGTTTTTAGAGATGATTTGCTTGCTTAGCCAATGGCTATGTTCAGCTTGTTAAAAAAAACAAACTTGGCTACCTTTTCTTATGGGTCATACTTCTAGGCTACTCATGCATTTTCATGATTTCGTTTGCAGGGTTTCAAATGGAAATGTCGATTAAATATCTGAATGTGTCTTCATTTGAAACGAGGCAGTGGCAAAGACATGGGGGACATTTAGTAATCCGAGAAAGTGTTCCTTTGAACTGTCTGTCGACAGCAGCCAACCGAGGATTTACTGGTGTGTTTTTGATTAGCCTTGCTGAGAGAATGGGAGGTGGAAGGTTTCCCCGGATTTTTCTTTCTCGGATCTGAAGTTTACCATCGCAGAGATCCTTGTCTGCGTTTTTTCTCATTGGAACTTACTTCTAAAAAACGGTGACGGTGGTGGCATCCCAGTGACCGAGTCACATGGCAGAGCGAGCACAGTTGTGCGGGCACCACGTCACGACTGGTCTCAAGCCACTGCGCTGCCAAAATGCAAATTGCGGTTATAATTTAGAATAACTGACAGCCAAGTGTTGTTGTTTTTTTAAACTTTCACCTGTTTGTCTTATATGAAAGGAACTTAAATTAACTGGAAGCAAAGCCAATTGGGCTTCTAAACTCCGTAAACAACTTCTAAAAGCCAGGCTTTTGTGACATCCGTCATTGCAGTCGGCTTCTTTATTAGGATAACGTTACAGCAGTTGATAAGACTGAGGCGGATGGAAGTGTGGCATGATCTGCGTGCTGGAATGCGGATCCGACTAGGAATTGACCTCTATCATGCAGGTTTGTTAGTCATGCTTAGTAAAGTGGACGCTTAATATTAAATGACTTAATAGCTCAGCAGTTGCCGCATACTCTCACTTAGATAATTAGTCAAACTGCTGTGAATGTGAGAGAGCCTATGTCTAATGCCATGGCAATGCACTCTACTCCAACCCGAACTAAATGTTCTCATGCTGATCTGTTTAGTTTTTTTCCCCTGGACCTCCTGCAAGAACTTTCTGAGGAATTGTGAAGTAAAAAATAGTAGTCTGCTGCTATTCTCCTTGGGGTAGATTTTCAGCATGTGGCAAGCATTCCGCCTTGTGTAATTCGATAGCAGTATTATAGATAGAATTCGACACAGCTTTGAGTTGCTGGAATGAATCCATTCTCATAAGGCAAACGTTTTCAGTCCCACCAGGCAAACCTGTGGGACCAACTGTTGCTGCCATGTTATTCTGACACACTTGTTATTGTGTCTCAAGCTAAGCTTTGCACTTACTAGGAGAAGGCCACAATAAGTGCTGGAAATCACTTCCAAAGCAGAAGATGGGTATGAAAATGCGGTGTTATTTTGGTCCGAAAAGTCAGCGCCGTCTTAAAGCTGCCGCTGAACGTTTTGAGGATGCTCATACTTTTGTGTCCAATACCGGTAAGTCGCTGTCTATCTTAACTTAACTGGAATGCAATTTCCTGTCGGCTCAATTGAAATTCTGTGGACTCCAGAAAGACTTCCTACTGTAGTTGGGCAATTCCACGTTAATGGAGTTTCGCTGAGACAAAGATTTTTCCCTTAAAATGTATGCCAAATCAAAACCATTGATTTTCAAGTTTAACAAACCATACAACTCTATGCACAATGTAACTTATCAATTTACACTGAACATTCTGGAAGAACTGTGCAGATGCAAAGTTTGATAACTGAATTTCAATAAAATCTTCCTCTGTTTTTTATGTAACTACTACAACGGAATTTCATCATGGGTCCCAGATCTGGGCTACACAGAAATGCATAATTATGGGTGTGAATATCATTCTCTTCATGGTGATGTATCCTGACTAGGTACACAAAGGTAGAAATATGAAATATCCTCCTTTGCATATTTGAGTGTTATTCTATCACTGGCTATTATTTGAATGATCATAGACGACTATGTTTTTCAAGTTTGGACATCAAAGTACAGCTCAGTAGAGTATAGAGCAGGGGTCTTAAACCATTTTTCCCAGGCAACCCAGGGACCCCCATCATACGTTAGAAAAATATTTTTTAGCAGGTGAATGATAATGGCAATGAGAAGTATTCAACAATTAAAAATAATAGTTTTGGTAGATAATTTTTCATTATTTTGACCTCCCCACATTAGGATTGGAAGAGACCCTATTAGCTAGAAAGTTACTCCAAACACATTTTCACATTCAAGAACCGCTGTTTAGGTTAGCAATGTTTTGTCAAAAATGAATGTTTAAGTCAAGAAAACATTTCGGCAGCCAGTAGAACTTGCCACACTGGGTGCTTTTTCAAAACCTGTACCAGATACTCCAGTGAGTGTAATTTCCTCAACATTTGGAGTTGAGAAATAAAGTTGACATTTAAAATAAGATTTTCCACTTCTACTGTAGGTATGTTGTGATATCAAACAAATCAGGCATGTCATTTTTCTATTAATAGTAAACGATTATTTACTTAACCAACAGTAGCATATTTCTGTCCTGCTAATGCTGTTTTTTTTTATGGTCTCTGCTCAAATTAACTGCAGCTAATCTGAGCGTATGGTCACTAGAGATGGCTTGAGCTGACAAATGAGTTAGACTGCATTACATAGGCAAGATGTGGTGGGTGTAACCGAGATAGAGATAGCCAGGAGGAGTTTAGAACAATTCCTCATTGTCTCTAAATAATCCTTGCACCTGGGAAACTAAGCCAGGGAGGGGTTAAGACGATACCCACATGCAGGTAACGACAGGATGAACCCAGAGTGGCTTATCATGCTCCTTGGTCTGCACGAGAGGGGTTGAACCAACCATGACTGAGCATTGTTAGTGTCGGCTATATATAGTACTCTGCATTTGTGTAAAGGTTAGGTTACTCGGTCCAACACTCAAGGGTGGGGTGGGGTGGGGTGGGGGGGGTCGACCAGCCTCATTATTGCAATAATGAATAGAAATTAAATAAAGATGCTTGTTTGAGGAAATGAAAATCTCTCTCAGTACTGCATTAACATCAACAATGTAATTAAATATCTGTTTATTCTGTTGCTGGCGATATTCATAAAAACATTACAAAAATATATTTTTTGCGGACCCACTGCAGTACCTCTGCGAAACCTCTAGGGTGCCATGGACCCCCGGTTGAATACCCCTGCAGTAGAGTACAGTTTTTGGTAACAGAATTTCAAGGCACAGAGAAATGTTTTTAAAATATATGTTTTGATAGTGGTCTTTACTTCAACATGAATGTGTTTCGATGTATTTCTAATACCTTTTTTTAAAGCCGAAATCAGCAGTTGAAACCATAACAAAGCATTTTCCACGCCCCTGCTTCTGTAAAAAGTTGAGAGGTGGGGCTGGAGAAATGTAACCACTCTCAAATGCATAGACAGAGGTATGGGTGCCCAGGTAAGGACTGACCATCCATGTTATCAAAATGATAGATTTAACCTTGTTTTGAGTCAGTATTTGCTTACATTTACTTTGTTTACAAACAGCTCGTAGCCCTGTACATTGATCTGGTACTCCCTGTATATAGCTTCATTCTTATTTTAGATAATAATGTTAAGTCTGCATCGTTGGGAAGGGCTCGTAAGCTCATAAGCTAGCATTTCACACTAAAGTCTACACCTGTTCTATTCACTGCATGTGACAAACATATTTAATTTGTAAAAAACTTGTTGTTACACGTTGTCTGCCACTGCGAGGACGATCAGCTGTCCGTCCTGTCTCCCTGTAGTGCTGTCTTAGGCGCCTCACAGTACGGACATTGCAATTTATTGCCCTGGCCACATCTGCAGTCCTCGTGCCTCCTTGCAGAATGCCCAAGGCACATTCACGCAGATGAACAGGGACTCTGGGCATCTTTCTTTTGGAGTTTTTCAGAGTCGGCAGAAAGGCCTCTTTAGTGTCCTAAGTTTTCATAACTGTGACCTTAATTGCCTACCGTCTGTAAGCTGTTAGTGTCTTAATGACCGTTCCACAGGTGCATGTTCATTTTATTTTTTGGTTCATTTAACGAGCATGGGAGACTGTGTTAAAACCCTTTACAATGAAGCTCTGTGAAGTTATTTGGATTTTTACAAATTATCTTTGAAAGACAGGGTCCTGAAAAGGGATGTTAATTTTTTGTTTTCAGCTTGAGTACTAATTACCATTATAAAATGCAGTCCACCTCACCATTTACAATAAACAGTGTTTGGAAGAAGAGTGCATGAAAGTGAAAGCTTATGCCAGTGGGTGAATAGTTGACATATAGAAATAACACAGACAACACCTGTCACTCAAATATTTAACAATGCTCATTCTTCTCTTAAACAGAATTTCTGTTAAATCAAAGCCTGTTACAAGTGCTTAATAGAACAGCCGGTCGTTACTACATTCTAGAACATCTCAGGTGAAACCCCCCCCCCCTTCCTCCACCAGGTTGCTCTCTAGTCTGCCAGGGGCCAGGGGGAGTGTCATGTTGAATCTGCTCTTTCACAAAGTGCTGGTGTTGACCTGTCTTCACCATTCACCTCACTGTACCTCCCTTCCAACGTAAGCTAACTCCAGCTGCTCTGTCTCCACCCTCTTCCACCACTTGGCCCGGAGAAAGGTAAATCTACTGTACTATAAACATTTCTGTGAGCTTAACGCACCCAATTGTATTTGATCACCTGCCGTACTGTCTGACTCATTAATGTCTGGAAATGATACAATGTGTACAATCGTCTTAGCTAGGATTGACATTAAGGTTTGTCGTATTGCTTGGGATAAGTGAACTGAGCAGTCACAAGTTGAGCCTGCTCTAAGGTTGCCCCTTTGAGCAGGTGGGGAAAAAATACATGTGAAAACCACCTACCAAGAATTCCAGTAGCTTAAACTCCATCTTTCTGGTTCCTCCCCATTGTTTAAGTAAAAGACAGACAATTTATGCCAGCGGAGCCTCCTCTGAGATTCTGTTACCTGAAAACAACCAAAAATCAAGAATTTCAGTACTGATCTGTCTGATTGCTCCGCCATGTTTAGGTGAAAGGCAGGCAATGTATGGCACTTCTGTGTGGAAATAGCCAATTTACATTTTCGTGCATATTATCGTAATCTTCAGGGCAGCCCAAAAATACTTCTGACTTGCAAAGTGCCGTTCAGACTTTAAACATCAATCCCTTCAAAGCGCCGCCTTTGTGCTGGTGTTGAATTACATCAAGGTCGTGTGATGTTATAGCCTGGAAATCAAGACTGAAGCATATGCTACGCGTTTACTATTGTTTCACTGTTGAGTGGGATTTCAGTCTGGATTTCCAGGCTAGTAATGTGACACAATCCCGACAACTGTTTCTGTTCTGTCCAGGTCTTTGGTCCTCGTGGAAAATGTCCTATGCATATCAGAACCTGTTCAGCTGGAGTCGACCTCGATTGACACGGCCGCGGCATCTCCTCTTCCTTTTACTGGGCTTCATGTGCTACTTAGTTCCTCCCACAGGTAAAATGCACCGATACATTTCTCTGGAAATATTCACGGTTTCATGGTTGTCCAAGATGTAAGAATGAATGAGATGTATTCCTTGATTTGATTGTTTTGTTGTACTCACCATACACTTGATTGAATCTAAGACATTAAAACATGAATACCGTTGTCTTAACAATAGATGCTTGCCTTTATTACTTTGGGTGTGCCTTACACCTTGGCATATCTTTACTTTGTGTGCGTCTTTCCTTTCTGAGTTTATCGGGTTGTTAGTAATTGTTTATACTGTCTGTTGGTTCTGAGGCGTGTATGCATATTTCGGTGGTGGCTCACTCCGAATGGCTGTT
This sequence comes from Oncorhynchus masou masou, assembly GCF_036934945.1. Lineage (NCBI taxonomy): Eukaryota > Metazoa > Chordata > Actinopteri > Salmoniformes > Salmonidae > Oncorhynchus > Oncorhynchus masou. Next base: position 38,608,192 of record NC_088223.1, on the reverse strand, counting down.
TTTACAGTGTGGAAGCCACAAGGCATGGTGAGTTACAATGTAGGCCGGACAATCGGTCCTCTGTGAGTCCGTGTCGCTCGGGTAGGAGGGGAATGACTAAACAGAGGCGAAAGGCTCCATTCTCTAAAAGAAAGCAAAGGGGCCCAATCGCTGCAAGCAGTGTTACAGAGTTTAGGTTACACCCACATCCCATAATATTCAGCTCCCGAGCTATGGCAACAATAGCCATGGGAATAGCTGCGCTGTCAGTGAGTGTCTTGTGTCTCTGATGGTTGGTGTCATGTCTTGTCTAGAGACACACTCATCCTGCCTTTTTTTTGTTTATGTTCTCGAAGCCCTTTGACCTTTTGACCTTTGTGACAATAAGGCCTAATCACCGTCTTGTCAGGGAAAGGCCTCGTTTCCCTTTACCACTGTGACTTGATTGAGCAGTTGAGCTTCATGCATGTCTGGAGCGTTACTGTATGTTAAGAGATTGCATTTGCGAGGTACACATGGCTATAGAGAGATGACATAGAAGGCTAAAGCTGGTTACAAGTAAGGGTAATTGTCAACGACACAACATCTATGCCCTAAATCAGTGGGGCGCATAACCAGTGTCGGCTGCTTTTCTCATCTGCCACCACATTAATGTCTGATTGCTCTGACTGCACACACCTGGCTTCCCAGAGCTAAGAAAGAAGGATCTCAAATCTAAACATTCAGGGCCCTAATCAATGTTCCCTCTAATTTCTTTTGGCACTGAGCAAATTTCATGTCTGCTGAGCGCAAACTTTAACATTGTGAAAATGCTGTGCAACTTCCAGCATGCGTTTTACTGTGAACACCTGAGGCTGTACCCACTTTAAGTTACAGTTTTAACAGTGGCCAAGTAGGTTACTGTGGCTATTTGATCATAAGAGACCTACCGGTGTGGTCTACCATCAAAAGCAATGAAGAAAATGCATCTCGTAATATTTTAACATGGAAATAGCTGTTCTATCATTCAAGTCTACAGTAGCAGCCAGCAGCTAATATTGTGTTCAGTGTCAGCCTATATTCCATGAGACTTTTGAAAATAACGTCCAGGGTTTGACATTAACCTGTTTATCCACTTGTCCTTCAGACAAGGTAGTGACTGAAAATGTTGATGTGTTTGATGCAAGGAACCACTTTACAAAATACAATGTATTATTATTCCCATATCGTTATTATAGAGAATCATACAAATTATGCCTATTGGCTACTTTGCTTATTTAAGCCTGTCTCAAAATACAACACTGCCCCTTTTAAGACAAACAAATGCTCTCTAGAAATGTACATGTTTTGTGCCCTTGTAGGAAGCAATCGCTCCCCTATTTCTGATTACAGATAATCTAACTGGGCTAATAACTCAACTAGCAATGCAGCTCTCACTAGTAATTATGCATCTACTCACAACCACTCATGCTGTAAACACAGTCCAGGTGAAAGTAAATGGCAGAGATCCATGTATGGCAATGGTCTATTTGCATATAGGCCTACTGCAGCTCTGATTGTTTATGCCTCACCTCTCTGTGTACAGTACGGACTGAGTAGTGCGTGTCAATGCAATAGACTCCTACTCAAATGCGTTATGCCCACAACAAAATATCTTGCGTAATTGGTTTTGTTTCGGTATGTTGCATTGAAAGTGATTAATATTCCGTTGATTTGATCACATTTTCCACAGTAGAGGGAATCGTTGAGTGTTAACAGGGAAAACTCTAGACCAGTGGTCACCAACCTTTTCCGAGTCAAAATCACTGAGTTGACATGCAAGCCGAGATCTACCGTTTAGATTTTTTTCCGTGACTTACAAAACCTAAGCCTATGCAACATTAACCAGTTAAAAACAGTACTGTAGCAATGAGTTTTGTGAAGTAAGCTATAGGCCCAAAACAGTAATTCTGCATATTGGCAGGGCAATTCAAGCAAAGCCAACGCATTGTTGGCCATTTTGTTTTATTGTATTTCAAAATTTGAGGTAGGCTATATGATCACACCGGTAATAGATCCACTGTTGTATTACTTGTGAGGCACAGCTGAGTGAGCAGATGTTTAAATCATTCGCTTTTTATTTGTATTTTACTGAGCTGATGGTGCCTGCATCTGATGGTCAGTCTCAGCGGAGGGAGAGAGCAGCAGACTGAGGGTTAGTCTCAGCGGAGGGAGAGAGCAGCAGACTGAGGGGTCAGTCTCAGCGGAGGGAGAGAGCAGCAGACTGAGGGGTCAGTCTCGGCGGAGGGAGAGAGCAGCAGACTGGGGGGTCAGTCTCGGCGGAGGGAGAGAGCAGCAGACTGAGGGTCCGCCTCTCAACATCCCTCCGCTCTCCCTTTCCTCCGCTGACCAAAAGGGACACCGTCTTCCAGCTGATGGGGCGACTCGCGTCTCACCGCATTAATACTGCATCACGCACAAATTCATGTTACTCCTATGAATAGAGGAAGTGAAATATTAAATAAGACCCAAGCCACTAACAAGAAAAACAACAACGCAAGCTTATAGATACACTTTCCTACTCATTCATTACTGCTTGTTGTGGTGCTGAGTGGAAATAGGAAGAATGATCATTTTAGGCCTTTTAAAAGTGTTGAATACAAAGTGTATTCAACCCTCTTTCAGTGCTGAGTAAGAACTTAAACATGAACTCACTCATAATAACAGCAGCTCTTTGATGTATTCGTTGACAGTCTCTCTCTAGTCATGGTTTTGAAATCTCACAGTATCAACTTTGCTGTAGATTTATTTTATGTCTGCTACGTTACTGTTGACATGGTCATCTGAGCCATACGATTGGCCAGCGGTAGGCCTATAGTGCACTAGATTTGCTCTCTGGGCCAGCCGGGAAGGCGGAGTTTTTTACCTTCAGACACATGAAATGGTTCAAAAGGGCAACAGTTCACCTACCCGGCATGCAAGGCCGGTGAATCAGGTGCACCGACCGCCAACAGCCTGTGACGAATAAAACAAAATAGGAACACAAGGCTTTATAATTGGTTTTTACAGAATGTTTGACTAGGAATGCCTTGGAGATTGACCGGTTGGTGACCACTGCTCTAGAAAGTTGAGTGAAGTTCAATCTCGTGCTTCTCTCTGTGGGCTGATATTTCTACACGGCAGTCTTCTCTCTGTGGGCTGATATTTCTACACGGCAGTCTTCTCTCTGTGGGCTGATATTTCTACACGGCAGTCTTCTCTCTGTGGGCTGATATTTCTACACGGCAGTCTTCTCTCTGTGGGCTGATATTTCTACACGGCAGTCCTCTCTGTGGGCTGATATTTCTACACGGCAGTCCTTCTCTCTGTGGGCTGATATTTCTACACGGCAGTCTCGGGGCTACTGCTCACAAGCACCCAGCTTAGAGGGAACATTGGCCCCAAGCACCCAGTTTAGAGGGAACATTGGCCCCAAGTCCCCACAGAAAATACAAATCCCTGTCCCAGTCACTGATCGCGTCCTCTTTATATCCCATAGACCGGTGCACAATTGGCCTAGCGTCGTCCGGGGAAGGCCGACACTGTAAAAAAATAATTTGTTTTTAACTGACTTGCCTAGTTAAATAGAAAATATATATACACACTCTCTATAACAACTCTCATCCTCTTTCCCTCTCCAGGTGTATCTGCCGAGATCTGCCGGGTGACCGGGGGAGTGTTGGGGATCCACTGGAGCAGTGTGGTCGGTTTAGGCTGGCGCCCCCTGGCCGTGGGCAGGAACAGCGCCAGCTGCTGGGAATCATGCTGCCTGGAGCCCGCCTGCAGTGCCGTGTGGAGCCTGGGGGGGCGCTGTGTCCTACTGAGTTGCTCCAACAGCGGGCTCTGTCAAGTCACGTCTCTACCCCAGCCCCACATCGAGTCCCTGGGGCTCCTGCAGCAGCTTTCAAAGGGCACCACCACAGCTCGAAGGAGAAGGCAGAGGCGAGCACCAACAGGAAAGGGAAGTGGGTCGGACCAACTTTCTAGCACTGTGAGTCAACGGAAACTTCTAGTATTCTATTTGAGTCATAGATGCCTGTTTACCCTTCCTTCTGGGATCACTGGGACGGAGTAGATAAAAACAAAGACTAAATACTCTCCTATAAAGTTATACATGGATGACATCTATATTTCTCTAACTTATGTGTTAATTTTTATTTTATTTTTTTATTTCACCTTTATTTAACCAGGTAGGCTAGTTGAGAACAAGTTCTCATTTGCAACTGCGACCTGTCCAAGATAAAGCATAGCAGTGTGAACAGACAACACAGAGTTACACATGGAGTAAACAATTAACAAGTCAATAACACAGTAGAAAAAAAGGGGAGTCTATATACATTGTGTGCAAAAGGCATGAGGAGGTAGGTGAATAATTACAATTTTGCAGATTAACACTGGGGTGATAAATGATCAGATGGTCATGTACAGGTAGAGATATTGGTGTGCAAAAGAGCAGAAAAGTAAATAAATAAAAACAGTATGGGGATGAGGTAGGTGAAAATGGGTGGGCTATTTACCAATAGACTATGTACAGCTGCAGCAATCGGTTAGCTGCTCAGATAGCAGATGTTTGAAGTTGGTGAGGGAGATAAGTCTCCAACTTCAGGGATTTTTGCAATTCGTTCCAGTCACAGGCAGCAGAGTACTGGAACGAAAGGCGGCCAAATGAGGTGTTGGCTTCAGGGATGATCAGTGAGATACACCTGCTGGAGCGCGTGCTACGGATGGGTGTTGCCATCGTGACCAGTGAGCTGAGATAAGGCGGAGCTTTACCTAGCATGGACTTGTAGATGACCTGGGGCCAGTGGGTCTGGCGACGAATATGTAGCGAGGGCCAGCCGACTAGAGCATACAAGTCGCAGTGGTGGGTGGTATAAGGTGCTTTAGTGACAAAACGGATGGCACTGTGATAAACTGCATCCAGTTGGAGTGTTGGAAGCAATTTTGTAGATGACATCGCTGAAGTCGAGGATCGGTAGGATAGTCAGTTTTACTAGGGTAAGTTTGGCGGCGTGAGTGAAGGAGGCTTTGTTGCGGAATAGAAAGCTGACTCTTGATTTGATTTTTGATTGGAGATGTTTGATATGAGTCTGGAAGGAGAGTTTACAGTCTAGCCAGACACCTAGGTACTTATAGATGTCCGCATATTCAAGGTCGGAACCATCCAGGGTGGTGATGCTAGTCGGGCATGCGGGTGCAGGCAGCGATCGGTTGAAAAGCATGCATTTGGTTTTACATGTAAAAATGTAAGCTATGCAATCTCTTACAGTGCATTCGGAAAGTATTCAGACCCCTTGACGTTTTCCATATTTTGTTACGTTTCAGCCTTATTCTAAAATGGATTAAATAAATAAAAATTCCCTCATCAATCTACATACAATATCCCATAATGACAAAGTTTTTTTTTTTTTTTTTTTAAATGTTTGCACATTTTATACAAATTAAAAATCACATTTACATACAGTACCAGTCAAGTTTGGACACACCAACTAATTCAAGGGTTTTTCTTAATTTTTTACTATTTTCTACATTGGAGAATAATAGTGAATTCATTAAAACTATGAAATAACACCTATGGAATAATGTAGTAACCAAAAAAGTGATTGATGCAAGATGCTTTTTGAGGCAAACACACTCAAACAGTTCTGGGTTGCTCATCTACTGCAGGAAGCCGTCTCCAGACTGACTGAGAAAGCAGTCTGATCCGGTTTGGCACCACATATCTATGTCAGTCAGGGTTCTCAACTCTGGATTACTTAAAAAGCAAGTAACGGTCTCAATGCTGAGCATGACCTCAGGATTGCACTGAACAAAACTGAGCCCAGAATAGACCTGCTTGTTGAAAACTTCAACCAGTCACATACCTCTCATGATCTCATTGTTATTTGTCTATATTGCATTTGTTTTAGGGATAAGGCCAATTAAATGTACCAATATTTATGAATATTTGCATGTTTTCATAAGATTGGGTCCCAGGAAAACACAGGATTTCTCATTTGGGTCCCGTGCGTAAAAGGTTTAAGAAACCCTGTTCTAGAATGCTCTCCCATCTCCACAGAGGAACTCTGGAGCTCTGTCAGTGAACATCGGGTTCTTAGTCACCTCGCTGCCCTTCTCCCCCGATTGCTCAGTTTGGCTGGGCGGCCAGCTCTAGGAAGAGTCTCTCTCTTGGTGGTTCCAAACGTCTTCTATTTAAGAAGGATGGAGGCCACTGTGTTCTTGGGGTCCTTCAATGCTGCATACATTTTTTGGTACCCTTCCCCAGATCTGTGCCTCGACACAATCCAGTCTCGGCGCTCTACAGACAATTCCTTCGACATCATGGCTTGTTTTTTGATCTGTGGGCCCTTATATAGAAATCGTGTCCAATCAATTGAATTTATCACAGTTGGACTCCAAGTTGTAAAAACATCTGAAGGATGATCAATGGAAACAGGATGCACCTCAGCTCAATTTCGAGTCCCATAGCAAAGATACTGAATACTTGTGTAAATAACATACACAACTGGTCAAAAGTTTTAGGACACCTACTCATTCAAGTGTTTTTCTTTTTTTTTTTTACTATTGTCTACATTGAAGAATAATAGTGAAGGCATCAAAACTATGAAATAACGCATATGGAATCATGTAGTAATTAAAGTGTTGAACAAATCTAAATATATTTTATATTTGAGATTCTTCAAATAGCCACCCTTTGCCATCTTGGCCAAATAGCCACCCTTTGCCATCTTGGCCATTTGAACATCTTGGCCATGTTCTGTTATAATCTCCACCCGGCACAGCCAGAAGAGGACTGGCCACCCCACATAGCCTGGTTCCTCTCTAGGTTTCTTCCTAGGTTTTGGCCTTTCTATGGAGTTTTTCCAAGCCACCATGCTTCTACACCTGCATTGCTTGCTGTTTGGGGTTTTAGGCTGGGTTTCTGTACAGCACTTTGAGATATCAGCTGATGTACGAAGGGCTATATAAAAAATTTGATTTGATTTGCCGTGATGACAGCTTTGCACACTCTTGGCATTCTCTCAACTAGCTTCACCTGGAATGCTTTTCCAAACTCCAACAGGAGTTCCACGTATGCTGAGCACTTGCTGGCCGCTTTTCCTTCACTTTGCGGTCCGACTCAACCCAAACCATCTCAATTGTTTTGAGGTCGGGGGATTGTGGAGGCCAGGTCATCTGATGCAGCACTCCATTACTCTCCTTTGTGAAATAGCCCTTTCACAGCCCGGAGGTGTGTTGGGTCATTGTCCTGTTGAAAAACAAATGATAGTCCCACTAAGCCCAAACCAGATGGGTTGGCGTATTGCTGCAGAATGCTGTGGTAGACATGCTGGTTAAGTGTGCCTTGAATTCTCAATAAATCATAGACAGTGTCACCAGCAAAGCAACCCCACTCCATCACACCTCCTCCATGCTTCACGGTGGGAACCACATGTGGAAATCATCCGTTCACCCACACTGCGTCTCACAAAAACAAGGTTGGTACCAAAAAATCTAAAATTCTGACATTTTAACCAGTCTAATGTCCATTTGCTCGTGTTTCTTGGCCCAAGCGAGTCTCTTATTATTATTGGTGTCCTTTCGTAGTGGTTTCTTTGCAGCAATTTGACCATGAAGGCCTGATTCACACAGTCTCCTCTGAACAGTTGATGTTGTGATCTCTGTTACTTGAACTCTGTGAAGCATTTTTTTGGGCTGCAATTTCTGAGGCTGGTAACTCTAATGACCTTATCCTCTGCAGCAGAGGTAACTCTGGGTTGCCCTTTCCTGTGGTTGTCCTCATGAGAGCCAGTTTCATCATAGCGCTTGATGGTTTTTGCGACTGCACTTGAAGAAGCGTTCAAAGTTCTTGCCATTTTCCGAATTGACTGACCATGTCTTAAAGTAATGATGGACTGTCGTTTCTCTTTGCTTATTTGAGCTGTTCTTGCCATAATATGGACTTGGTCTTTTACCAAATAGGGCTGTCTTCTGTTTACCACCCCTACCTTGTCACAACACAACTGATTGGCTCAAATGCCTTAAGAAGGAATGAAATTCCACAAATGAACAAGGCACACCTGTTAATTGAAAAGCATTCCAGGTGACGACCTCATGAAGCTGGTTGAGAGAATACCAATAGTGTGCAAAGCTTTTATCAAAGCAAAGGGTGGCTATTTGAAGAATTTGTTTGACCCTATTTTTGATTACTACAAAATTCCATATGTGTTAATTAATAGTTTTGATGTCGTCACTATTATTCTACAATGTAGAAATAGTACAAATCAAGAAAAAACCTTGAATGAGTAGGTGTTCTAAAACGTTTGACCGGTATTGTATTTCTGTTTTTAAATTTGTTAACGTTCAAATATAAAAAAATAAAAAAATGTTTTCACTTTGTCATTATGGGGTGCTGTGTGTAGATTGATGAGGAACATTTTCTTATTTATTCCCTTAGAGTAAAGCTGCAACGTAACAAAGTGGAAAAAAGTCTAAATACTTTCTGACTGTAACTGCAGTGTTTACTTCACGAAGGCTATTGAAGACGGTACAATGTAGCCAATGTCGCTAGTCATTTTTCCATTCTTATCTGAAGTACATCCATGTCTTGACAGCGGGTTTCCAAGGATGCAGAGCGTCCAGCTCCAACAGTCGGCATCACCAGCAGTGTGGCCCTCCCTCAAACAACTGATAAGAATCCCAGTCAGTTAACCAATGGGAGTGGAGAAGCTCCATCACAGCAGAACTCTACGTCGGAGGACACCAGAGACGCATCTTCCAACAGCAGCTCTGTGCTTCCCACTACTGCTCCTACAGTCACTACATCACCAACGCAGGCTGGTAAGGCAGTGGACGCTGAACTCTGACCTAGTATCCCTCAAAAGCCACCCTCGACAACTGTTTGGTTAATAGCGTACTAATAACAAAATGGACGTGTTGAGGCGTGTCTTCATGGAAGGAAGAAACGTGTAGCTCTAAACATCTACTCCCGTTCGTAAACTGGCCCCCAATGCAGATGTACGTCTACTGTTTGCACTTTGAATGAGCTTCTGTTTCAGTGTTCCGCCCTCCGTTTCAATCCATGCAAATCCTGTGGTTTCCATGACAGTGCGGGAATTGGTGGTGTCGGCAGGCGAGAGTGTGGAGGTCACACTGCCGCGCAACGAGGTGGAACTCAACGCCTTTGTGGTGCCAGCGCCCCAGCCAGGTACGACTACTCAACCTACCTGCGTTATTACTTAGTTAAAGTGTATCATACACCTGTATTAATACATGCCCCGTGTAGTCCACGTCTCACCCGAGTTCTGTATAAGCTTATCTGTTTCATTTGGCATGACAACGGCACCGGAGTGAGCTAACGTAGAAAACAGACTGGCACTAAGGCGAGCTCTGTATCCATGCATGCCATTGGTCATAGCTTACATCCTCGGCTTTGATTGCTCTCTTTCTCACGTCTCGAAAAGGGACCGACTATGAATTTGACTGGCTCTTGAGAACTCATCCCAAAGACTACAGTGGAGAGATGGAGGGGAAACACAGCAAGACACTCAAGCTCAGCAAGGTACAGCTCCTTGAATTAGTTCAAACGTTACCTCTCATCTCTCTCTCTCTGTTCAAACTCTCAGGCCTCTTTAACTGAGATTGATTGTATGACTAGAACCAGTACTGTAATACTATGAGAAACCGTTATTATTGTGGTCCCTCCAACCTCTCTCTGGCTCTTGTGTTCAGCTGACGGTGGGGCTGTATGAGTTTGAGGTGACCGTGGACGGCGACGGAGCACACGGAGAGGGCTTTGTCAACGTCACAGTCAATCCAGGTGGGGGGTTTAAGCTAACATGACTTGTATTGACTGTGTTTTGATATTCTCTTCAGTAGGAACCTGTGTAAACTGTCACATCTTAAAGGTCACCTCCCTCAACTTTCCCATTTAATGGGCTTATACTGAAACGTCGACAATGACTCTTACCTGGGGGCGTGTTCGTTAGAACCGAACGGAGGATAGCAGACTGAAACAGGGATGGATTACCTGTAGTTGTCCAGTAAGAAATGTACATTTTCGGGTTTGGCTACTCGTGCCCCAATGAACACGGCCCAACTGTACCGTTCAGCCAATTAGCTAACCTCTTCCACTTCACAGAGCTGCGGATCAACAAGCTGCCCGTCGCTGTGGTTTCCCCTAAGTTCCAGGAGATATCCTTGCCAACCAGCTCCACGGTGATCGACGGCAGCCGTGAGTTCACCCGGCTCGTTGGTCACAATCAAATCAACTGGAATTGCACCACCATTTGTGGATGTCAAATGGGATTTTAGCATCTTGTCTAGTTCTTGGCTTACAAAAAAAAGACAGCTTTTGTCAAGGGTGTATTTATTTAGATTATAGCTCTACTGCCGTACATTGACATTGTCGCTAGACTGTTTTAGGACAAGAACCGGTATTTACCCTAGAATGCAAGGTGTTTATCTTTGGTTTGGTGCAAAGGCCCTCTGTCAACACCCTGTGCAGTTCTTCCATAAGACAATGGGAAGAGAAACTTTGGTAGTCAGGGTTGAGACGGGCAAAAGTATAGGCAGGGTGGCCTAGACATTTATGGACAGTTTGTTTTTATCCGGTTCTTTTCCCCCTCTTCTTCCTGTCCTGTCTTCCTCCTCTCCCTGTGTTTCGGCCCCATCAGAGAGCACAGACGATGACAAGGTGGTGGCGTGGCATTGGGAGGAGGTGAAGGGCCCGCTGAGGGAGGAGAAGGTCTCGGCAGACACCCAAATCCTCACCCTCACCGGCCTGGTCCCAGGGAACTACACATTCAGGTACTGTACCCTTGTCTTCTCAATGGGTAGTTTCTCTACCGAGTGCCGACACTTTCATTACCGTTGTACACCTCCCGGCGCTGTCACCTTGTCTTCTCCATGGGCATGCATGGTCTTGTATTTTCTCTACATATTTCAGCAATGAAAGACGAAGGGATGTGGTATATGGTCAATATATAGTGGCAAGATAAAGTATGTGAACCCTTTGGAATTACCTGGATTTCTGCATAAATTGGTCTTAATATTTGATCTGATCTTCATCAATAATAGACAAACACAGGCGGCTTAAACTAATAACACACAAACAATTATACATTTTCATGTCTTTGTTGAACACACCTTGTAAACATTCACAGTGAAGGGTGGGAAAGTATGAACCCTTGGATTTAATAACTGTTTGACCCTCCTTTGGCAGCAATAAGCTCAACCAAACGTTTTCTGTGGTTGCGGATCAGACCTGCACAACGGTCAGGAGGAATTTTGGACCATTCCTGTTTCAGTTCAGCAATATTCTGGGAATGTCTGGTGTGAACCGCTCTCTTGAGGTCCTGCCACAGCATCTCAATTGGGTTGAGGTCAGGACTGACTGGGCCACTCCAGAAGGCTTATTTTCTTCTGTTCAAGCCATTCTGTTGTTGATTTACTTCTGTCTTTTGGGTCGTTATCCTGTTGCATCACCCAACTTCTGTTGAGCTTCATTTGCAGGACAGATGGCCTAACATTCTCCTGCAAAATGTCTTGATAAACTTGGGAATTCATTTTTCGGTCTAATAGCAAGCTGTCCCGGCCCTGAGGCAGCAAAGCAGCCCCAAACCATGACCCTCCCTCCACCATAGTTTACAGTTGGGATGAGGTTTATGTTGGTGTGCTGTGCTTTTTTTTCTCCACACATAGTGTTGTGTGTTCCTTCCAAACAACCCAACTTCATCTGTCCTGAGTATTTTGCCAGTAGCGCTGTGGAACATCCAGGTGCACTTTTGCAAACTTCAGACGTGCAGCAATGTTTTATTTGGACAGCAGTGGCTTTTTCCGTGGTGTCCTCCCACCAACAACATTCTTGTTTAGTGTTTTACGTATCGTAGCCTCGTCAACAGAGATGTTATCATGTTCCAGAGATTTCTGTAAGTCTTTAGTTGACACTCAGGATTCTTAACCTCATTGAGTGTTCTGCATTGTGCTCTTGCAGTCATCTTTGCAAGATGGCCACTCCTAGGGAGAGTAGCAACGATGCTGAAATTTTTCCATTTATAGACAATTTGTCTTATCGGACTGACTTTTAGAGATACTTTTTGTAACCCTTCCCGGCTTTATGCAAGTCAACCATTCTTAATCTTAGGTCTTCTGAGATGTCTTTTGTTAGAGGCATGGTTCACATCAGGCAATGCTTCTTGTGAATAGCAAACTCACATTTTGTGAGGTTTTTTTATAGGGCCAAGGCAGCTCTAACCAACATTTCCAATTTTGTCTCATTGATTGGACTCCAGGTTAGTTGACTCTTGAATTAGCTTTTTGGAAAATTCATTAGCCTTGGGGTTCACATACTTTTTCCAACCAACACTGAGCATGTTTAAATGATGTATTCAATATAGACAAGAAAAATACAATCATTTGTGTGTTGTTAGTTTAAGCACACTGTGTCTATTGTTGTGACTTTGATGAAGATCAGATCCAATTTTATGACCAATTTATGAAGAAATCCAGGTAATTCCAAAGGGTTCACACACTTTATCTTGCCACTATACCACGGCTAAGGGCTGTTCTTAGGCACGACGCGACGCAGAGCATTCAGGGCTCAAACCACCCAGTTTATAATGCTTTTTATGAACTGGGTGGTTCGAGCCCTGAATGCTGATTGACTGACAGCCATGGTATATCAGATCATATACCCCGGGTATGACACAACATTTCTTGTTACTGCCCTAATTACATTGGTAACCAGTTCATAATAGCAATAAGGCACCTCTGGGTTTGTGGTATATGGCCAATATACCACGGCCAAGGGCTGTATCCGCTTTGCGTGTAAGAACAGCCCTTTGCCGATGTATATTGGCCGTATACCACACCCCCTCGGGCCATATTGCTTAAATATACCTAGTTGTTTCTATGGACATGCCATCTTGTATTCCCCGTCTATCTCTTTGTTCAGCTGTTTTCCTCCATACCATTTCACAAGCATTTGCCCCTCACCCCCTCTCCCCATTTCAGCCATAGGTGAAGGCTAGGTCTTAGACAAAATCAAGGACTTTAGGAATTTGTCTATCACAAACTTACCCCCCCTTATTCTCTCCCCTTCAGTCTGACGGTTACGGACTCAGACGGGGCCCAGAGCTCCACCCAGGCCACGCTGTCGGTCAGCAAGGCCATGGACTACCGGCCGGTGGCCAACGCCGGACCCAACCAGGTCATCACGCTACCGCGCAACGCTGTCACGCTGCACGGCAACCAGAGCGCGGACGACCACGAGCCGCTGGCCTACGAGTGGTCGCTCAGCCCCGAGAGCAAGGGCAAGGTGGTGGAAATGCAGGTGAGAGAGGAGCAACAGGGGTGGCCATGTCAGGGACCATGCACATGTCTTACCGAGCAATGATGGGGATTCGAGGTGTTTTGTTTTCTGAAAATAAAGCTTTTTTTTGTTTTAAAATGGAAATTCTTCATTTCGACACCAACAAGAAAAGGGAAATTCTTCTCTCCCATCTTGACAGTTCTTTTCTTCGACTTATAGGGCGTGCGGACTCCCACTCTGCAGCTATCTGCCATGCAGGAAGGAGACTACACCTTCCAGCTCACTGTCACAGACACAGCCGGACAGCAGGACACGGCACAGGTCACTGTTATCGTCCAGCCAGGTAAATAACAGCATGTAGATCATGTGTATCTATGGCTAATTTCAACACCACTGCAGTGGTAATTGCTTGAATATCATGCCTGATTTACAAGAAATAAGCCACACATTCTCTCTCATTCATTGCTGTTATATAACATATCTGAATGGATGTTGGTTTAACCTTGATGAACAGAGACAAACGACTGGCACGGTGCTGTAAATGAAAATACGGTTATATACGGATATTGTCCTCGTGTCACCAAAGTCTACGTTTCCCCCGCGCCTGCTTGTGTTCCATCCTCCTCAGAGAACAATAAGCCCCCAGTAGCGGACCCCGGCCCAGAGAAGGAGCTGACCCTACCTGTGGACCGTACCACTCTGGACGGCAGCAAGAGCACGGACGACCAGAATATCTCCACCTACCACTGGAAACAGAGCAAGTCAGTATTCACACACGTATGCACAGACACACAATAGACGCGCGCACACTCAACTACATGCATGCTCACGTTTGAGCTCACACACCCACTTTCTCTCATACACACATACTCCCAAATACACACACACACCACACTTTGGCAAATGACACACTCCCTGTTCTCTGTGCTTGAGTGACACTTAGTTCAACTACCAGAGGCAATATGGTGAGTGGAGATGACACTTTTAGAGCTCTCTTCTTTTCCACCTCATGTTATATGGTGCAGTTCAGTGCTCTGTGGTGAGTGGAGCTGCTGTTTCTCCACCTGTCTGACTCTGTGATGGTCGTCTCTCTCCTCTCAGGGGCCCGGACGGAGTGAAGATCGAGAACGCTGACGGCGCCGTTGCCACGGTGACGGGGCTGCAGGTGGGCGAGTACGAGTTCAGCCTGACCGTGACGGACGAGAGGGATCTGGCAAGCACCGAAACGGTCACAGTCATCGTCCGAGAGGGTAACTGTCCTCTGTGTGTGTGTGTGTGTTTTGTTTGTTCTGTGTTTATTTATTTTATTTGGTTTTCTGATTTCATAAGAGTAAGATTTTCCTTTTGTCTCTGATTTCTTTTTTTCTGGGTGCTGAGATGAGTTTTAGCAGAAAAACACAGTTATTTAATATAGAATTGCCTATAAGGAAATGTATCAGAAACTGAACTGTATGAAGCTTTCAAAAACAGGCTTTACACGGTAATGGTCTCACACGAGATGCACTCAAATATTTTGTCAACTGAAGTCTTGCCGAGCTGAATATCAGTACTTTGAAGTATAACCTAAGTATAACTCCCTCACTTATAGTTTTACCAGGTGGGAACCGCGTACAGAGTATTTCAGAATACTCTTTGGCACTGCAATGTCCTTAAATGTGTCTTGTCTGCTCTCTACCAGAGTTAGACCAGCCCCCAGTAGCCCATGTCCAGTCCAGGCCGGCCATCTCTCTGCCCCTGCGGACTGCAGCCCTGGACGGCTCCCACTCCACAGACGACAAGGGCGGAGTCGGCTACTTGTGGACCCGTGACGACAGTAGCCCAGCAGCAGGGGTGAGAGACCGAGTCCACTCCGTGGTGCTGTAACGAATAACAGAAACATTTACAGAAAATATCATGAAGTATTAGGTGATCTGTGGCAGTCATGCACAATGAACCCGTAGTAAGTAAACGAACAAATACAATCTAGAAAACATTTCCTTCTTCATGTTGTATTAAGTAAAAGCATTCTTATCGTACTCTTGCATTTCTCATGATTAACATTCTGCTTAAAAATAGTTGCATACAATGAGCTACTTGGAAGTATTTGGAATAAGAATGTATTCTGCTCAGACAACAGTTTGTCTACATTTATTTTTTCAGTAATGTAGGCCATTGCATGCAGCTAGAAAATACATTCTGCAATTATCACATTATTCAATGTCTTAATCAGACTTTGAATTAAGAAATGTATTATCGGCATGAGACAATCTCATTGTAATTGATCAAATGCAAATAAAATGCATCTTGTCTGAAGAATTAATTGTGTTCCATCCTCCAGGATGTACTGAACAACTCCGACCACCAGGCGGTGCTGTTTCTCACTAACCTGGTGGAGGGAAAGTACAGCTTCACTTTGACTGTGACAGACAGCAAGGGCCAGAGCAGCTCAGACAGAGGGACTGTGGAGGTCAAACCAGGTCAGTGGGCTCCTCATGGTCTACATACACACATGCCCAGTGCAAAATCAACCCCTAGACACTAGGTCTGAAAGAATCAAATGGATATGTCTATAGCTTCAGCAAGCTTTTTGGTACGATAGTGTTATATTTCCACCATATTCCTTACACCCAATCCATTCAGATCTATGGGAAGTAGGAGCAATAATCTATTTAAGACTGGATCTCACACACACACACACACACACATTATGTGTGTGTGTATATATATATATATATATATATAACACACACACACACACACACACACACACACACAGCAGAAATGGCTCCTCCACACTCCCTCTCTCTCCTGTCAGATGTGTGGCAGCGTGACCTGGTGGAGCTGGTGCTGGAGGTGTCTGTGTCCCAGGTGTCCCACCGCCAGAGAGACATGCTGCTCAGGCAGGTGGGCGTGCTGCTGGGCGTGCTCGACAGTGACATCATCGTACGCGAGGTCAGCGCCTTCAACGAGCACAGGTCAGCTCCTTTCCACTATATTAGGTCTCTTCAATTCAACTCTATTGGCACAACAAGTTACTATATTGCAATGTAAGTGCAAGAACACAGGAATACACTTTCTCTGACATGCACATCATATTTTATCATGTTTTGTTTTGGCCCATCTGACTCTGATTTAAATCAGTTGATAACACTTTGGGGTTGTAATGACAATGTAACTTTATTTTTGTTACAACACTTACATGGTATGAACCTGAGAGGCAATTGTTAGAATAACTAAGAATGTCATAATATGGCTGGTTGAGTGAATCTATTGATTTGTCCTCAGCTTGAGCCAATCTGTTAATTTCTTCCCGTCTCCATTCTTCTCCTCTCAGTACTCGTCTGGTTTTCTTGGTGTCTGGGGGTCCGGGTCGCTCCCCTCTGTCCGGTCACAGTGTGGCTCTGGGGCTGCGCAACAAACTACGCAAACAGAAGAACGACTTCCTCATCTTCAAGGCGCGGCGGGTGGACACAGTCAGTGAGTATTACGAGAGAAGAGAAAAGGAATACATGGATGGAGGATTATATTAGGACTAATGAATTGAAACTTAGTTGAGTTACATAAAAAGCACTTGGAGAGTTTGCTGGGAAATTGAACACGCTCTATGAATGAAATTATTTGTTTCGTGTATCGTTTTTACGTTTGTGATATTCAAAGTATATGGGCACTTTAGTTTCTTTTGACTTTTCCTTATTTTCTAACTTGCAACTTCCAAGTTGAATATTTTTGTTGTATTGTTCTCCGGGCGAGAGAGACCAAACTTACTAGACAGTTAGGATAGGTTTGTTGTCTTTGACCAAGAAGATGTCAAGAAAGACACTGGGGGAAAACCTGTCTCTAACGTCTCTCTCTCCCCCTGCAGTCTGCCAGCTGAACTGCTCCAGCCACGGGGATTGTGACTCGTTCACGCGGACCTGCGTCTGCCACCCTTTCTGGATGGAGAATTTTATCAAGGCACAGCTGTGGGACCAAGAGAGCAACTGTGGTGAGCAGCGGAGTGGACACTCGTGGAGTTGAAGATGATGACATTGTATATATTAGGATACTGCGAGGAGTCACGTGACCTCCCGACTTTACTTCAGAGTACGACATACAGTAGGGAGCGTTGTCGTGGAAATGCCTAGTGAGGAAAGTGCTGGAATTCAAGCACTCTCATTCGGACAACCTGCGACTTCTATTGATTCTCTCTCTTTCAGAATGGAGTGTGCTGTACGTAACCATAGCATCCTTCATGATTGTGGTTGTCATCGCGACCGTTGTCTGGGGTATGGTATGTTGTTACCGCAGGTAAGAGATTTACATGTTGCATAGTAATATGATGTCGCTTCTTTTACATTTCATGGCGTACTACTCTGTTTAAGTACGTACTTATTGTCCCTTCAGTAATGTGTAACAAGCAGACTGACAGGACTGTGTGTTTTGAGCAGGCGTAGGGGTAAAGTGCGCCACAAGAGCAAAAGTCGCTATAAGATGCTTAATGGCGAAGAGCAGGTCAGCCTGGAGCTACACCCACCCCGAACTGGTAACACACACACACACACACACACACACACAATCTACTCTCTGTCACTTATTATCTTTGAATAAATTGAACACTGCAAATCCCTCCCCCACCAGGCAGAATGAAGCCAGCCCCCGCTCCCTCCTCCTCGGCCCTCATGCACTCTGACTCTGACCTGGACAGTGACGACGGGCAGGGAGGGGTCCCGTGGACGGACCGGGAACGAGGACACCTCCTCCGACCCCAGAACGGAACCCTGAAAAACGGCCAGGGTCCCACCAGGAGTAAAAAGCAAAGAGAGGAGCAGCTATAGCAACAGAGGGTGGGGGAAACCCTCACCACCCCCCACCCCCCCCCCTCTCTCTCTCACTCTTCTCCACCACACAAACCGTGCACCTCTCCACCCATAGGACACTTAAGACACATGGATCCTGGAGAATGAGAGAGTACTCTGTTGGACACGGGATCAAGCTACACACCCCCGTATTGAAACTTCCCTGCGCCCACACTGAGCCAAGATGGAGATGAGGTTTAACCTTTCGAGAAGGACACTCCATTTAATGGAAAAATGGGGGAGTTGATAGGGTAACGAATGGTCAGAATGCCAAGTTGAGCGCTGTTCACCCCTGAGACATGAATGTACCCCCCCACCACCACTTCTAGAAGGAAAAAAAACGGGAGACTGCTAGTCAAGACGATCCTATTCCCTTCAGACAGGAACTTTACTTCCCTCCAATGTCAACGTGAACCACATGGAAACTAAGCCCGTCTCTCTCTCTCACACACACACACACACACACACACACACACACACACACAGAGTTCCTCTAAGACACACACCTCTTCCCAGGATGCTTGACGCAAAACTCAACGCTGGCCAACTCCTCTGACATAGGTTACAATGTGATTGACAAGTGACTTGTCTAGATGAAAACAAATCTAAGAATCTGTGCATGAGACAGTACGGCTGCAGTCGTATGTATATGTATTCATGTTTGAATGGTGGTTAGGTCTGCATGAGTTAGCCATGTTGTGTGTGTCAAATCAGAATATGTGTGCTTTTGGCCATTTTGCCAAAACGTCTTGTTTCTGAAAAGGGTTATGTGTTCGTTTGACACTTAACCAGCATTGAGAGTCGAAACTGCTGCTGTCAGCCATGTTGGTCAGTCAGAGGATCCTGGGAAATGCTGTTTTACGAGAGCCATGCCTCATACTGTATGAACTCACTGGATGACACACTGTACTACACAACATTGACGCCCCTAACCCCTATGACTGTTCCTGGGAGTTGATGATGACGAAGATGACACCAATGACACATGGGGAAGGGGCAACGCTTCCTACTCACTCACCTCAGACGACTGCTCGAGCCTGGAAGACCACTTAACATCTTGTCTGTTTTTAAGATTCCTTTTGACCGATTTTTATTTTATTTTATTTATTTTGATTCTGATGCACTTTGTTTTTCATGCTCACTGTGGCTCTGTCTGCATCTCCACTGCTCACAGGCTGCTAACTGAACAAGTGCTGATCCACACATTGATTGGGAATTTCTTCAGTTCAGCCGTAGCTTCGGAGTGGGACCACATTGCCCAGCATGTATCTCCACCATTCAAATATGGAGTTGTCACTTTGCTTGTAGGTTACTGTGAACCCTGACCCTTCTGTCTGACTTTAGCTACTGTTTTGGTTGTTGAATGTTTCTCAGAGGAAAGCCCCCATCTAATCAGAGGAACGATCTGTGAAATGAGCTCTCGTGCTGTTTATCCGTTGCACTAGTCGAGCACATTTTTATAAAAGATTGGTAGCGTTCATTCTGGGACATGGAGTCCACTGTGAAGGCAGACGGGGATCAGCAACAAAATGAAGGGATTCTGTGTTAATTTAGTTGTTCAATAACAATATTGTTTTGTGAAGGATTCCCCTCTGTGACCAGACCTGATGAAACTGGATTATCAGTCAATTAAAATCAAATGTTTTAATTTGTCCACCTTTTAAAAAAGTTTTTTTGTCAAGACTCCCAAAGTCTTAGGTTATGGCTAACCTAAAACATCTGCAAAAGTCTTGTGACCTACCCTAAACATATCCTGTTTTATTCCAGCCACAACATGTCTATAAAGTCTTTAGTGCTCTGACTCAGGAGAGACCAACTGTGACCCATTTGAGAAAACAACACTGTAATACAGGGTTTCCCCAAGGGGTGCAGGTTTTGGGTTTTGCCCTTTGCCCTACACGGCTGATTCAAATAATCAACTAAACATCAAGCTTTGATCATTTGAATCAGCTGTGTAATGTTAAGACCAAAACAAAAACGTGCACCCCCTAGGGTCCTGAGGATTGAGTTTGGGAAACGCTGCTGTAATGGCATACACTACTACACAGTTATCTATTCTGTTGCCACTTACAGATTTCAATCTCTTTTATGGCTGACCATTGCAGACTGTGGTTCCCCTTTTAGTGCTCCATAACACTAATTGATGAGATGAAGCCATCTTAGATGATGGCCGCCTTTGGTCTCATTAATGTTATTCCGTCTGCTTGACTTTGATCTCTCTATAGACTAGACCGGGTGCAGTGTGTAAGTCTGTTTAATCACCTCGCCACTAAGTGTTGACTTAACGGCTTTGAATACCCAGTCAGTAATGAGATTGAGTTAAAGAGATGATCTAATACTTTTAGCCAGTTGTTCTGAAGGTAGTGCTCACTAGAAAGTAAAGATAAATGTACATACATTTTTGTATGTTTAAAAAGCTATACCATAAATACTCAGGTTTGGAGCTGCTTGTAACTATAACAAGATATATATATTGGGAAAAAATACTTGTGGTCCCCGAAAATGTACTGTCAAGTGCAGATGTGTGCACCACAACATTGCTCACTCTCTCTCACTCTGCTGCATCTTGCTAGCTGTCACTCAAATGGTGAGGCTGCTAGGGGTTCTCAAATTGCTAGGGGTTCTGGTCCACGTTGGGGAAATGGCTTCCAGAAAAACATTTGCTTTCAAACTAGGGATGTAATGGAGGTGGTTCTGAGGGGTAGAGTGAGTATGGACGTCACATCAGTAGGCCTACCCTACAGTATGCTATAATGAGCAATGTATCACAGTTATAGGGCATCGGGACATACAGTGTTCGGGACAATGACAGATCTTGTCAATTGCAACGGAGACCAGAAAGTGGGAGGAAATGTTTATTTCAGAAGAAGAGGAAGGAAAGATGTTTTGTGTTGTCTTTCAGTTATCTTCACTCTCTTCTCCTTATAAGGGAAAGGAATGGTTGCGCGAATAAGGGCGGAAACGCCGCGCGGTGACAGCTGGGAACTGCTACACTCATACAGGAAGAATAAGCAGAGCAGTCAGTCCGCTTGCTCGGCACTCTCACATAGACGGTGATTAAATACCTTATCAGTGCTGCTTGTCCAAGTTAGCAGGTAAGGATGACGTTTTATAACTCTTTGGGCATATGCTACCTTATATTACTCCTCCTAAATTGTTTTAGAAGTGCACACTAGTCTGTGTCATAATGCGCCTCCGACTCCATTGCATTGATCATTAAGAAATTATGATTTCATGTGATGCAGGGTAAATTGCTGGCTGATGTCAATTTGTAGTAACAAGACATTATTACATGGTTGCAGTATTTTGATGCATTTTAATATTTCAATCCAAATGTGAAGTGATTCAATTTTGGAGACGAGCGCAACAAGGGAGGGGTGTGCAAAAAAATACAGGAAATGCCGAAACACAGAGGGACGGGAGTATTTTTGCTCATTAGTATTTTGGTCGAGTTCGGGACTCTATCTGCCTGAATAAATCGTTAACTGGTAGTTGTTTAACTTTGCTAACCAACCTTTTTCATGTAAAATGGTGTTTTCATTACATAAACAGTTCATGGTACAGTTTAAGTACCGAACGAAACAAAGCTAGAGTTTCTATTGGACAAATTCAGGTAGGTTCAACCCTGTTTCGTTTGCTTCCGTTTGAGAAACGTTTAGCAACATCGGCATAATGAATACGCCACAACTAACCTTAGCTGTTTCT
Organism: Oncorhynchus masou masou; assembly: GCF_036934945.1. Classification (NCBI taxonomy): domain Eukaryota; kingdom Metazoa; phylum Chordata; class Actinopteri; order Salmoniformes; family Salmonidae; genus Oncorhynchus; species Oncorhynchus masou. The sequence continues at coordinate 38,586,406 of NC_088223.1, read as the reverse complement.
AGCTATAGCTAACTACCTCGGTCGAGTCCCAATATCATTGTCATCGGCTTGTAAAGATTAGCAGTGCTTCGCTAGCAACCTAACCATGATAGCTAGATGAAACATTGGGCATCCCAAAAACTGTTTGGCTCTGGATACCGGTAGGCGCAAGACGCCGGGGTGTATTTGCCCTACTTATTCCTTACTAAAGCAGAAATGACCTGTTTTCTATTATTTATTTATTTTATCCCAGACTAGAACACACAGCAGACTGCGCCTAAGTGCATTTTCCCTTTATGTATGAACGCATCTTAAAAGCGCGCTCTACCCCGAGGCTGTTGGCGACCCCGAGGCTGTTGGCGAAATGTGTAGCTAACCTACTTCAATCCGTCATTCATAAGTCCTGATCCATGCTAAAAAGGGAAACAATGTGCCATTGCCAATGTGCTTAGAGGGCCCTTGAATAATACAATGCGTTTGAAACATGCCCAGCCTTTGGAAAACAGATGTTTAGCTGCAGTTTGCAATACGACTTCGTCCTACTTTCCAAGTGCACTTTAAGCACTGTTTTCTAACTGTCCATATAAGCAACTAAAGTTGTCCCATCCTGCTTTAGCCACAGGAGCAGGCCTAGGATGAGGCATGGCACTGACATGGCAACAAGGAAGTAAAAGAAAAGTTGGACTTTGGCTATACAAGGGCTGGTGGACCCAAACTTCCAAGCACAGGCCTCGCCCATACATGTAGGTCAGGGATAGGTATGGTGTGCAGAGATGTCTATCCCCATGAGGCCAGTTTGGTTGTGACGGCGTACATAAAAGCACAATATATCACGAATGACCTCCAGACCTGTCTGCTTGACCCCTAGCACCTTAATAGTAGCGCCAACCATTTTTCTTAACGTATTTCCAAAGCATGAGTTGGTGTCTCTGAGGCAGCGAAATGTTATTGACATCGAAAATGAAGCCTGCATCTCTGCCCGGCATCACAAACATCTGCAAAGTGACAAGCAAGTAACCGGACGGGAAACCCAGATGGCTGCTTATTACCGGTCTCTTAATGGTTAATGTCATGGTGCTTGCTTATTGTCATTGTGATCTGCTCCCCATTAAACAAGTGGGTCTGCATGTGTTTCTCTAACATGAGCAAGACCCTGATTTTAGAGGCTGAAAGGTTTGTCTCCAACCAAATCAAAAGCCATTGAATCATTTGGTGGCATTTAGCATGTCACAAGCAACATATTGCTCTGGGAAAGTGAATGCTTAGGGGATTATCCCAGCAGAATAGAGCGACATGGATCCACTGTCATTAATGGGGTGAGGTCTTTGTGTTTCCACTCAGGTGACAGTACCTGACACTCAGATGAACAGGGGATCTGGTTTCTGTTATGCAATGTCGGCCTCTAGTCCTGGGGGGGGTGCACTCGTGCAAGGGCATTTCACAACAGTAGAGATCTAACACTTACCACTTTGTCAACACAGAGGACTGTTGTTGAGAATATATAGATTTAGCTGTGTGCACTAATCCTGTGTAGTTATGAGTTACATTTTAATATGGGCCGGGTATTGGGGAATGGGAGTATCAGGGAGGGAAGGGCTGTCTTATTACCTGCATACCTGTACTCAGCAGGTCTTAACATGTCCCCAAAACACATTCCAGGCCTCTTTTTTTTTTTAAACCACAAGCAGGGTTAAAGGAAACAATTGTCATCCCATTTTTGTTGTCAGTCCAGTTGTCTATGGCCACAATCTCAGATTTTATTGGCATAATTGCAGTATGCTACCTATTTTTAGTAGACAGTGAATGACAAGATATAGGCTGACATGCTGCGACAAGTAGGCCTACAAATGCAATTTAAACTTTGAATGAGTGGCCAAAATGGTGGGGGAGAATGTCCCCGTCACTAATTCTGCTGTCAAACCCACTTGGTTGTCAATGACAGCTAGTGATACTTTGTTAGTAAACAAGCAGTGATCAATGAACCCCCTTAGCTGATGTGTCGTCTCTCCCCAGGAATGGCAGAGTTGGCAAGTCTGGTGCAGCGGCTGGAGGTGGCTGTGGGTCGTCTGGAAGCCGTGTCGGGCGATGGAGGTGGCTCAGCTGGCGGCTCTGGAGGTAACCTGGACTTTTCCATATTGTAGCCCATTTCACACAAAGATGAATGCTAGAAATCGTGGAAAGACTGGAGTTGCGAGTCCAGGTTCTAATAATGCTAAAGAAACGTCCACAGTACCAGTTGTCATAGTTTGTTTTAGATAATGGAGGTGAAATTAAAACATGACTCACAAGCAGAACAAACATAACCCATAAACGTTGGTATCTGACTTTTCTCCCTGTTGCCAACTATTCCTTGCAGTTGTGGCAGCGTACGTGGAGGCCTATGATGGCATCATCACCGGATCTGTTGGCCAGTACATGACCCTCAGCCAGCAGATAGGGGGCGACGTCCAGAAGCATGTAAGTTGAATTGCACTAGAGGGACAAGTTGCCTTGGAATGCTCATCACGTCTCCTGTCATGCTTATCAGTGGATGTGTAGCATACAATTAACCAAACCTGGACCTTTTTTTCAAATTTCTCCCCGCCTCTCTCAGGCGGACATGATGAAGCAGGCGTTCTCCTGTCAGAGACAGCTCCTGGTCACCTCCTCCTGCTCCCAGAAACCCTCTGATGTGAGTTGGTTCATCCATCATCAATCCTCTGAACCCTCAACATAAGTTTTCAGCAGAATAAGTCATTATTTAGATCAACTGTACAGTGGATATACTGTAATTGCCTCATTAACAGATTTATTGGATATGAATCAGCAGTGTAGCAATTGGTTCAACTAATTCCAATGCCATAGCATTGTTTCCCTAAGTTTTTCTTGCCACACATTATCTCATGTAATGAATTGCCTTTTTACCCATGCTATTCCACCCTGGTTGACACTTAGATTATATAATATTTTGTCATCAGGCACAAACACATTTGTTTCTTTGCATCTCTAGAATGTTCTAAGTCATGGTTATTTTCCCTCTATAGGCATCCTTGACTGCTCTCCTGGCCCCCGTCTCTAAAGTGATCCAGCAGGTGCAGACGTTCCGCGAGCAGAATCGCTCCTCGCCACTCTTCAACCACCTCTCGGCCGTCAGCGAGAGCGTGCCTGGCCTCGGCTGGGTCGCCATGGTGAGGGGAGAGGAGGGGCTTGACATTGCCACTGCCACCAGTGTGTGTGGGGGCAGTGTGTAATTGCCGGAAACAAACATGTCTTTCATTCAGTAGAAGTCTGAGACGGTTGTTTGGCAGTGAAATTTGAACAAAGTTCGTCACGCAACAGTGTGTCACTGTTAAAACTCTGGAATTATAATTATTGTTTTGATGAATGAATATTAATGAGACCTTCTGCATTGTAAACCTAGACTTTGGTATGCCAGTGGAAGCAACATTGAAAAGCCATTGTAAGCCATCACACCAGCTGTGTCCACACAAGCTCTGTTTGACGAGGAACAACTCCCCTGCAATGTTCTTATGACCTTCTTGCTCTTCCAGGCTCCTAAGCCAGGTCCCTATGTGAAGGAGATGCAGGATGCTGCCCAGTTCTACACCAACCGGGTTCTCAAGGACTACAAGGAGAAGTAAGGACTCTGCTGTCTGTCCTTTAACTTTTTATTTTTATCTCAAATCAAATTTATTTATATAGCCCTTTGTACATCAGCTGATATCTCAAAGTGCTGTACAGAAACCCAGCCTAAAACCTCAAACAGCAAGCAATGCAGGTGTAGAAGCACGGTGGTTAGGAAAAACTCCCTAGAAAGGCGAAAACCTAGAGGAACCAGGCTATGTTCCTGGCTTAGGCCAGTCCTCTTCTGGCTGTGCCGGGTAGAGATTATAACAACATGGCCAAGATGTTCAAATGTTCATAAATGACCAGCATGGTCGAATAATAATAAGGCAGAACAGTTGAAACTGGAGCAGCAGCACGGCCAGGTGGACTGGGGACAGCAAGGAGTCATCATGTCAGGTAGTCCTGGGACATGGTCCTAGGGCTCAGGTCCTCCGAGAGAGAGAAGGAGAGAATCTGCCCCCCCCAAGTCCCCTACATAGTTAAGCTCCACACTCTCTCATCGTTGGATACTGTATATTTTCTTCATCCTTTGGTCTCCCTCCTGTTGTATTCAATTCCCTTGTGTCCTACACCTTAGGGACCAGAAGCATGTGGACTGGGTGAAGGCCTACCTGTCTATCTGGACTGAGCTGCAGAACTACGTCAAACAGCACCACACCACCGGACTGGCCTGGAGCAAGAGTGTAAGTCCTTTCTCTTTACTCTATCTCATGTCAGTACAGGAGGGATTCACTTTGTCGGCTTCAACGGACGTAGTGCTGGGGGTGATCCTAACCGTTACCATAGGAGTAAAATAATGACATGGGCTTATTTAGGAAAGTGGAACGTTTCCGAATAGAAACGTTGTAATTATGTTTATCGAACGCGCGTGAAGATCTGTCTTGTGAAATATGGAATCGTTAGACTTGGCTCTGTTTGACTTTTCTATCAGCACAGAACTAAACATCACACTTGGTTATCAAGTGTTGTCTTGGGATTTATGTGCGATAAGAGGGCAAAGGTAAAACCACCGATGTGTTTGTTACTCGTCAGCCCTTTCCTATCTGCACAATTCAAACAATTTTATTGAATTAGACCAAGTTGTTAAGAGCAGGAAATGACCATGTCTAGGTATGTGTTTCGTCCATCCCAGGGTCCAGTAGCCTCGGCCTCTGCAGCTCCTCCTCCCTGTGCTGGTCCTCCTCCCCCCGGACCTCCTCCCCCTCCCATGGCGTCGTCTGGCGGCAGCGGAGACCAGGGACCAGACACCCGAAACGCACTCTTTGCTTCTCTCAACAAGGGAGCTGACGTCACCAAGGGTACGTGTCGAATAATGAATCCTCAAAAGTTCTCAAGAATCAGAAGCTCAATTGATTAAGAAGTACTTGGGAACATACAGGGCTCATCTCAATGTGACTTACTTGGTTAAATTAAGGATAAATAAAATGTGAGAAGCAGATTGACCCCAGCCCTTAGATTCAGTGTCCAGGGCCACCCGTTGTGTCAACCAAATTTGATTTAATGCGCTGAATACAACAGGTGTAATATAAAAACACGAACACAAGGACATTACTATTTTATTTAACTAGGCAAGTCAGTTAAGAACAAATTCTTATTTACAATGACAGCCTACTCTCAATAACAATAACGAGGCTATATACAGGGGGTACCAGTACCGAGTCAATGTGCGGGGGTACAAGTTAGTAGAGGTAATTTATAAAGTGAATATCCCTAGATAATAAACGTCTTAAAGCAGCAGTGTGAAAAACGAGGGGGAATCGATGTAAGTAGTCTGGATTTAATTGTTCAGAGGTCATATTGCTTGGGGGTAGAAGCTGTTAAGGAGCCTTTTGGTCCTAGACTTGGTGCTCCGGTACCGCTTGCCGTGTGGCGGCAGAGTGAACAGTCTGACTTGGGTGACTGGAGTGTCTGACAATTTTATGGGCTTTCCTCTGATACCGCCTATTATATAGGTCTTTGATGGCAGGAAGCTTGGCCCCAGTGATGTACTGGGCCGTACGCAATACCCTCTGTAGCACCTTACGGTCGGATGCCGAGCAGTTGCCATACCAGGCGGTGCTGCAACCGGTCAGGATGCTCTCGATGGTGCAGCTGTAGACCTTTTTGAGGATTTGGGGACCCATGCCAAATCTTTTCAGTCTCCTGAGGGGGGAAAGGGTGTTGTCGTGTCCTCTTCGATTGTCTTGGTGTGTTTGGACCATGACAGTTTGTTGGTGATGTGGACACCAAGGAACTTGAAACTCTCGACCCGCTCCACTTCAGCCCCGTTGACGTTAATGGGGGCCTGTTCGGCCCTCCCTTTCCTGTAGTCCACGATCAGCTCACATTGAGGGAGAGTTTGTCCTGGTACCACACTGCCATGTCTCTGACTTTCCTATAGGCTGTTTCATCGTTGTCGGTGATCAGGCCTCCCACTGTTGTCATCAGCAAACTTAATTATGGTGTTGTCGCGTTTGGCCACGCAGTCGTGGGTGAAGAGGGAGTACAGGAGGGCATTTCTCCTTGTCTACCAGCACAGTACCACCATGTGGGGCGGCAGAGTAGCCTAGTGGTTAGCGCATTGGACTAGTAACCGGAAGGTTGCAAGATAGAATCCCCGAGCTGACAAGGTAAAAATCTGTCGTTCTTCCCCTGAACAAGGCAGTTAACCCACTGTTCCTAGGCCGTCATTGAGAAAAATTATTTGTTATTAACTGACTTGCCTAGTTACACAAAGGTAAAATATATATAATGTCTCACCCATCTTACTGTATGTTACTCTGATAAGAGCATCTGGTAAATGACTAAAATGTAAGTATTTGTGTTCCCCATCTCGTACCTTTTATTACTTTATGTCCCAAGGCCTGAAGCACGTGCCCAAAGACCAGATGACTCACAAAAACCCCAACCTGAGGACTCAGACCGGCCCGGTGCGCACAGGGCCCAAGCCCTTCACTACCTCCAAGCCGGCTGTCTCCGCCGCCGCCTCTCGCAAGCTGCCCCCTGTTTTGGAGCTTGACGGCAAAAAGTGGAAAGTGGTGAGCTGGATTGGAAAAGTAGTGTAGCTTCAGCAGCGGGGGCATGGATGGTAGAGCCAGAGAGAAACAGATTGACAAACAGGCCTGGAGAGTTTCATCAGTGCACCACATCTGCTTCTCTGACAGTCAGTTCCTCCTATAGGAAAACTGTTCCTCTCGACAATGTTCTCTCTCCACGACCCCTTAAAGTAACTGTCCAGTGAATCTCAACTTTTTTTTTAAAGTTCTTATTTTGTTAATTCGTATCCAAATAATGTTGTTGATTCATCCTATACTTGTATCTGTGGCCAAAGCATAAATTGGACAAAAAAGAATTTTAATATTTGAAACAAACCTTTAAAAAAAGAAAAAGCTATTTCCTCAGAGGATGATGTCATCCCCCTGAAGAGGATGAGCTGGCCAATCAGCGGTCTACTCGCATTAATATTTTTATCACCATTATACACCCATACATTCCAACACCGAAAGGTGCTTTCTAACGTACTTAATTACCATTGTTTGGAAGACATTGACTCCCATTTTAATAAATGATTGTTCATTTTTCATCCAAATCTGGAAACAGTGGACTTTAAGGACTTGGCTGTGTTTCCCAACATATGCAACATGGAAGTGTTTCCAAACAGTGGTGTGCATGACTCCATGTGGTTTACTTGGTGCACCCAATTTTATGCTTTATATGGGTCATAGGAAACCCAGTGGTTTATAAATATTTGTACTATCAAAATATCTACTATATAAGAACAGTTTCCACTACAGTGAACACATGATGGGCGTATTTCAGATAAGTGGGGTTTGCCGCTGAAAACTGAATGCACGGGTTTAGCAAGCACTGATCATGACAGCCCCAAGCCAGTATATTTTCTCCCTAACTCCTAACAGCTCTCCCTCCTGTGTGATGACCTATAGGAGAACCAGGAGGGTGTCCAGGGCATGGTGATCAGCGACACAGAGCTCAAGCAAGTGGTCTATGCCTTCAAGTGTAACAACAGCACCCTGCAGATCAAGGGCAAGATAAACTCCATCACTTTAGGTAAGGGCGGACCCCACGTTCCTGTACCCGTGCGTGAACAAATTAAAAGGTTAACGAAGGGCATTTGTTAATGATTCCTTTCTTGCAGACAACTGTAAGAAACTGGGCCTGGTCTTTGATGATGTTGTGGGCATTATCGAGGTTATCAACTGCAGGGACGTCAAGGTCCAGGTGTGTATTTTTTAAAATGGATTAATGCGGAAATGGACACTGTGAAAAGGCCTGGCACAACGGTGACAACAGAAGATCATATCAGCTTTTGTCTCATTACCATTTACATATTAAAAGTCTCCAATGTGACTATGTGGACGTGACATTTTGTGGAGTACTTTGCATGTTTTCCAAACTGTTGTGGCTGTTTTCTCTATGCACTGTACCCAACAGATTATTTAATTATAGTTGATTCACTCTTAAAGATGCTCTATGCAGACATCGCTCTGCTATTTCCTGGTTGCTAAAATTCTAATTTCAGTTTGACGAAACAAGCAACTTTAGTGCAAAGAATCATTGTACCATCTAAACCGCTGGTATACAAAAATGAAAGTATAAGACACAAAAATATAACTTGGTGGGAAGCATAGAAATTGCATACATAGAACAGATATACGGCTGCTTAGACTTTCAATGAGAATTACATATCTATGTGAATTTGGTTGGGTTGCCCAAAAAATGACATTGCAGCTTTAACCCTATCTGGTGTGTTCAGGTCTTGGGCAAGGTCCCAACCATCTCCATCAACAAGACTGACGGTTGCCACGTGTACCTGAGCAAAGATTCGCTGGAGTGTGAGATCGTCAGCGCCAAGAGCTCAGAGATGAACGTGCTGGTACCTGGTAAAGATGGTGACTATGTGAGTACATTTATGGGAGAATTTGGGGCGTCTAGGTGGCATAGTAATACGTGTTATGTGGAAATGTTGATGATAAACTAACATTTTCTCCATTGTCTCTCTCTCTTAGACTGAGATCCCTGTTCCTGAGCAGTTCAAGACTGTCTGGGATGGCAAGAAGCTAGTCACTACTTGTACAGAGATAGCTGGATAGAGGGGCAGCCAGCACTCGTAACAGCCTCCCCTTTGCAAATGCCTACCTGACTGATCGAACGACCAACCAGCTAACCAAACCACAAAGTAGACAGATGCCAACCAAGCCCAAAATGTTTTCCTATCTGCCAATCACAGCTTCAGCTGTTTCTTCCTTCAGCCAATGACAGGACTGCTTGCTTTATCTGGAGCGTTCCTTTAGCCAATTGCAGGGAGCAGCTTGTTATTCGATTTGGTTATCCTCATGGCCAGTGAGTGCATTCAAATGAGTTTGCCAACAACCAGGATCATTTCTGATTTGATCTGTACATTCCAGCAAATGATAAGAGCCTTGCTCCCGCTATTATGTTTATTTATCACACCTCTGTGGTTTAAACTCCTATGCCAATTAGACTATGCTTCCTGTTTCCTTCAACCAATCATTTAATAGGGTTCCCGTTTCCCCTCTGGTCGGGGGGGGGCAGGTGTTCAGGAGTCGAAGGTTTGTTTCATTTATGCAATTCATCCGTGAAGCACATGTACAACCAAGCCCCTCTTTACAGATGACGTTATTAACATTTCATAGGGATTGATTAACTATGATATGTCATCGCTCTTAAATCGGTGAAATGACGAGTTGCGTGCAGGATCACTGTCTTTAAAAATAAAATTAATCAAAATGCTAAAAAAATAAAGTTTAAAAGTTTAGTTCCCAAAACATTCCCTGTAGCATTTTTAAATTAACATTCCATATTATTGAGACATATGGAGGTGTACGGTGGCAAAGAAACAGGGAGAATGATGGAAGTATGTGGTGAGTGTGACTTGACTTCAGCACAGGCTGGAAGTGAGTGGTTCTAGAGATAGACAAGACAAAACATATTCTTGAAGAATCATTATTGGCTAATTTTGGGGTTTACCTCCCTTAAGCTCTGAATGACTGTAACGATCTGTGTAGACATTTCTTTTTAATGCTAGAGTTGTCTTAACTCCACTGTCGCCATCACCTACACATCAACCCACCTCGCCACTCTTGTCTACACATCTGTGGTTATCCTGTTGTAGCGGTCATGCTCTGTGGAGTTTCTTTTGCCTCTTTATTTGGGTCAAGAATCAACATTTTGCTCATCGGTACTGGAGGAAGACAAATGTTGCAATAAAATAATTATAAGAAATCAGTCTTGGGTGATTTTTCTCCATCTGCTTCAGGCTGAATATGGAATGGGATTTGTGTGATGTGCCCTTAATTTTCCCAGAGACCATTGTTTACCACTTTTCACAAGGAGAGCTGGGTAAACTAATGAAAATTAGCCCAGTCCAGAACCAGTGATTATCTAACATCATTAGTTTGTTATTTACCATTACACGCACTACCCGTTAAGTTTTATAATGTACATTTTTATTCCAAAATAGCGCTAAACAAAAAATGATCAAATGTAAACCCAGTTAGTCTTAATTGGTTCCCATAGATGCATGGTGGTCTAACTTTAATTTTCTGTGGTAGTACATTAAGTGGGTAAAATCGGGGTTTAAAAATCATAAATTGTGCATTAGATTCATCAGCAGGATGGTATTGATATGATAGGAATGATCAGTGCAATAGTTGTGCCAATGCCAACTTGAGTGTCGAGAGCATAGGTAGCTAGGTGTATTTAGCGCAGGTAAGGCACGAGTTTGGCATTGAACCACTCCCTGGTGAACTGGAGGTGATCTCCTTCTGTACCCAGGAAATCCAGCTTTCCAGCTGCATCCATCTCTGCCAGTCCCAGACGATCCTGAAAATAAATTCCACGTATCAATATCACATTACAGTGAGTCGAATACATGAAAATAATCTACATGACAAAGTATGTGGACACTTGCTTGTCATACATCTCATTCCAAAGTTATGGGCATTAATATGGAGTTGGTCCCCACTTCTGGGAAGGCTTTCTGCTAGATGTTGGAACATTGCTGAAGGGGACTTCATTCGGTCACGAGCATTAGTGAGGTTGGGCGATTAGGCCAGGCCGGCAGTCGGTGTTCCAATTCATCCCAAAGGTGTTCGATGGGGTTGAGGTCAGGGCTCTGTGCAGGCCAGTCAAGTTCTTCCACACCAATCTCAAACCATTTCTGTATGGACCTCGCTTTCTGCATGGGGGCATTGTCATGCAGAAACAGGAGAGGTTCTTCCCCAAACTGTTGCCACAAAGTTGGAAGCACAGAATCGTCTAGAATGTCATTGCATGCTGTAGCATTACGATTTCCATTCACTGGAACTAAGGGGCCTAGCCCGAACTATGAAAAACGGCCCCAGACCAATATTCCTCCTCCACCAAACTTTACAGTTGGCACTATGCATTGGGGCAGGTAGTTTTCTTCTGGCATCTGCCAAACCCAGATTTGTCCATCGGAGTGCCAGATGGTGAAGCGTGATTCATCACTCCAGCGAATGCGTTTCCCCTGCTCTAGAGTTCAATGGCGGCGCGCTTTACACCACTCCAGCCAACACTTGGCATTGCGCATGGTGATCTTATGCTTGTGTGAGGCTGCTCAGCCATGGAAACCCATTTCATGAAGCTCTCGACAAACAGTTATTGTGCTGATGTTGCTTCCAGGGGCAGTTTGGAATTCTGTAGCGAGTATTGCAACCGAGGACAGACGATTGTTACACGGTACGTGCTTCAGCACTTGGTGGTCCTGTTCTGTAAACTTGTGTGGCCTACCACTTCGCGGCTGAACTGTGGTTGCTCCTAGACGTTTCCACTTCACAATAACAGCACTTACAGTTGACCGGGGCAGCTCTAGCAGGGCAGAAATTTGACGCCCTGACTTGGTAGAAAGGTGACATCCTATGACAGTGCCACGTTGAAAGTAACTGAGCTCTTTAGGAAGGCCATTCTACTGCCAGTGTTTGTCTATGGAGATTGCATGGCGGTGTGCTTGATTTTTTTTCTGTCAGCAAGGGTTGTGACTGAAATAGCCGAATCCATTAATTTGAAGGGCTGTCCACATACTTTTGTATATACTGTATAGTGTACATGTCTGTGTTTGAAGATGACAACATGATGGGGGTTTTACCTCTTTATAGAGAACACTCCTGAAGCGTCTCGGTCTCTTTTGCCTGACCCGTTTTCAGAAAACCAAACCACTATAACAAATAGATTGCATACAAAATACATATTGCCTATTAGCATCAGTAATTACAGTGTAGGAGGAGGACAGTACAGCAAGAGAGGTTGTCACAATGTGTCCAGTATTTACCTCAGTGTCAGCTGGATCCACAACACTGTCCTGCAAGAACTTGACCATCACAAACTTGTCCAGCAGCTGGAGGTTCTTCTTGTAAGTCTCGTTCACCACCTGTGAGGTGAAAAAGGCCGCAGATGAATTGAATGGAATTGGAATACAGCGATGGAGAGTTCTCAGGAGAATATTGAATATAAACAGCCCTGTATGGAGCCATCAAATAACAACGTCTGATTCTGAAAATATATACTAATACCATACTAGAGCCATACTAACCCGCTCCTGATTGATATCAGCCAGGAAGAGGCTGTGTTTTTTGTACAGGTCGTCGTTCAGTGGGTCGTGCCAGTACTGTGCCTGCACCAAGCTGATAAAGACAAGGATTCCAAATGACTCACTGGATAACAACCACACAATACGCAAAGCCTTTTCTCTTTGTACCTCGTCTCAAAACGTACAGTAACTATGTCATAACATACTGTTGATCTGGATATTGCTGATTCGTCTCAAACATAAGAATTGCACTCTGAATGAGTTGAAATATAGTCTACACTCACTGTTTTTGAGTTGTAAATAAATTCTACACTCACTGTTTTTGCACAATATCGGTATAGGCTCCTGAGTTGAGTTTCTTGCGAATCCAGTCACAGATATGGGAGCTCTCTCCAGGGCATTTAGGGAGACCATACACCCCTGTGAATGTGGAGAATGGGATCATTTCAAAACTGTCAGGAAGTGAATGAAAGACAATGAAAAGAGACAAGGCAAGGGATTATGTCACTGTTGCCATGGAGCCGTTACCTTGTTGTTGTCCCCCAACAGAGATCAGGGTCTTCATTGGAGGAGATGGACAGCGCTGCGCCACTGCCCTCCTGGGGGGGGAGAACTGAGAATTACAGCTTCTTGTCTCATGTATAAAGTACTTTTACCAGGGATGGGCAACTCTGCAGGCTTTTGTTCCAACTCAGCTCTAAGACACCTGATTGAACTACATTGGTTGAATAAGTGTGCAAGTGTTGGGCTGGAATTGGCACATACAGCAGCTCTAATTCATGTAAAAAATAAAAAATAAACGTTCAAAAAGCATTCTGAGAGGCTTTGTGAGTACGGACTCAGAGACACTACTTACAGGAACTGTCCTCCCTGGGAGAAGCCCATAGCATTGTAGCCATCCTTCAGTTTGGGATCCTGGGCCAGCTGGCTGCACACCATGGACACCTGCTCATTGACATCCATGAAGAAACCATTCTCTGTGTCCTGAGGGGTAGATATGAGGATGTTCATGTTGGGACAGTAAGAGTGTTGACAAACAGAAACACCACATCTCAAAAAAATAGGTCACGGGTGAGTGATTTTAGCCTGCAAGGGCTGGCATGGATGCAGGCTTTTGCTCCAGCCACACAGTAGGGAAAGGGGATACCTAGTCAGTTGCACAATTGAATGCATTCAACTGAAATGTGTCTTCTGGATTTAATCTCTGAATCAGAGATGGGGGGGTGCATTAATTGACATCAAATCTGCAGAACGGCAGATTCTTCCACCTTGATGGCTCGGGGATTCAAACCAGAAACCTTTCAATTACTGGCCCAACACTCTTAACCACTAAGCTACTTGCAGTAATACACCCAATTCTACTTATGAAATTCAATCAAAGCTTTCATTAGTAGAATCAGGCTTGGCTGGAGCAAAGGCAAAGCATTCACACCGGTCACCTGTCCACCACAGATTGGAAAGTACCTGAATGACAGTCTTGCCAATCATTAGTGACAGGACGTCAATTCCAGGGATGGTTTCCTCGACCATCTTCTTTATGGAGCCCATGCTGAGAGGGTTGCAACAGCTGTCTCCTATGTACACACCAAAACAAGAACCCAGATTCTCTATATGAAGAGCTTCATTCCAAAATGCTATTTTCAGAAATGTTGATAAGTTTGGTTTTGTTGTTTCAAGAAATTATGAAAGAGATTGGTGTGTTTTTTCACTATCTAATCATTGCACTGTGTTGTTCAATGACAGACAAATTGTGTTTTAGGCTAAATGTTACATATCCACCTCGCTCTCAGAAAAATAAGTAGTACTAGGATTTACACAGTAAAATGTAACAAATAACTCAAAACAAATTGATAAAGAACTGATACATTTGTGACATGTTTAAAAAATATATTTAGGTGTTATTCAATATAGTAATATGAGCCTGTATGTAAAACATTTACATTTGACATTTGAGTCATTTAGCAGATGCTCTTATCCAGAGCCACTTACAGTAAGTGCATTCATCTTAAAATAGCTAGGTGAGACAACCACATATCAGTCAAATTACAGGATACGAACAGTCCATTCCAGCTAAACAACACATATAAAGCATTTTGCAAAAAAATAAAATTAAATAAATTATGAATCCAAAAATCTGACAACTCAAAAGCAATCATTTCTGATGAAAAAACTGAATGTGAAAAATAGATTCATATAGAGTTTTGGGTGTAAAAAAAATATTCATATACACTAACTGCCATATCATGACTTATCTAAGGGTCACATGCAAATATAGGAAGTGGCCATCAGTTCCTTGTTTTGCTACTCTGCCAATCTTAGAAACCCCACTGCTGTATGTGAAACATGATGTTGTTGCATTATGCATCTCAAGTGCTTACCCATTCCGTGCCACAGAACCAATGGGAGGGTGGCATTGTCGGATCCATGTACTGGGTTTAGGGCAAGTAACAGTAATGGACCAGCCCCGAGGAGCAAGCTAAGAAGTGTGGTCATCTTGAACCTTGAAATCAATGTAACGAAGAGGACCAGGAAGTTAGTGAACGAACGATAAAACAGTGTGAGTGTGATGTTATTTGCTGGACATGTGTTCAAATATGTTATTTGAACAGCCTGGCCCTGCCACTTTGTTTTTTAAACTGGGTGATAGGGCTGGGGAAATGTATCTTCTCTCAGATGCATAGAGGTAGCAATGAATGCAAGGACTGACAGATTATGCCTTTAACGCTGCGATTCTTGTTTGGTAGGGGTTTTCCATGTTATGGCTGTGTGAGCTTCACAAGAACTGTGTGAGCTTCACAAGAACAAAACAACGCCAGAATGAACAACAACTACCCATTTTCCCAAAAGGTCTGACTGAGTCTATGACATCTTTGCATATCATGTGTAACTATGGGGCTGCAGGTAGCCTAGTGGTTAGAGCGTTGGGCCAATAACCGAAAGGTTGCTAGATCGAATCCCTGACAAGGTAAACTCTGTTGTTCTGCCCCTGAACAAGGCAGTTAACCCACTGTTCCTAGGCCGTCATTGTAAATAAGAATTTGCCAAGTTATATCTTTTTTAAACTAGCTACCTTACTTTCATAACAAACCAGCTGGCTAGGTCACTTTGCTTACATTAGACACCAGCATAACTTGACAGTTGGCCTTATCTACATTTCTGGCTGGTCGTGTTTCACAGATAAAAATGAAAACTACACAATAAACTGCTACTCACTGTTCAAGAATCACCACCACTGAGCGCAATAACTTGTCACATTGCAACCAGGAAGGAACTTGGGAAATAACCACCGATTTCCAACTCATACGGAGCAGCTTGTTGCGCAATGTGTAAACTAGCTGCGTGTAATCTTGTGCTGTAGACTTAAGTGCAAATTCATATATACAGTCATTGGTGCAAATTCATAATCGCGTCACCGAAGAAAAATACGTTTTTGGTCATGTGACTACCGGTTTCTCCGAATCGTAAACACGCATATAGATTTTGCACATTGATTTTTGAGTCTATCCATGTGTAATGGGAATTTCATGGTGAATTAAAAAGTAGAGCAGTCGTTGATCACAAAATAAATTTGGTTTAGTTACAAATTGCAACATGGAGAAACCTCCGGCACAGAAGCAGAGAAATTGTCTAACATGCCTCTTGGAGACAGGCCCTTTATATTCTAATCCGACAGTACCAAATGTTCTCTAAACATCATCCCGAGAGGCTTGTACGACGTCAAAACAAAAGACAGTGACTTTGCCAGCTGCTACAGAATCATACAGTAGTGTGCATAATGTCATCAATACAATAAGAATCAATGTGTCCTCAGTCCTTGTACCTTCAGGAGCTCGTGTCAATCACTATCAAACGATATGAGAAGACTCCATAACATTCAGTCACAAATCTAGTGACCATCAATTTATGAACAAATGTGTCACAAATAGAACATTGGTAATCATCATGATGAATTGCCTCTTTGAAGACATTCTAGTTTTCTGAATATTACAGGAAAGGGAAACCATAAATATGCTAAGCATTGTGTTAATCACTCAAACCTGAATAAAAAACTTTATTCACCTTCAATTTCACCTACACCATGTCAAGAGGTATTACATTACCTCATTCTATTCCACCCCCCCCCCCCCCTCATCAGCTGACCTGCTTAACATACATTCTCTGTTCCTCAGTGGTAACCTGGGAAGGTTTTGTTTGTCTGCACATATACTAGGTTCACATCTGCTTTTGCTCAGTCTGCACAAGTCACAGTTAGAGTGGAGGAGAGGCCAAGTCTACTACTTTATTTCATTTAGTGGAAAGACCTATCATCTGAGATCAGATGTATTGCGTACTACTTGTCTAGCACTAAAAGAAGTAGCTATGAAAAATCATTGAAATCATGCGTCTGTGACTGACTTTTACGTAGGCCATTACTCACAGTCTGGTATTTGTTTCCCCGTCTTGTTTTTTTCTGCAGGGTCAACGTGGGATAATCCACACCACCAGCTAGCGTAAAACTATTTGGAGCATCATCATCCCCATCATCATCATCTGAAGAAGAATAATGTATATATGATGCTCTCCAGTCCGACGATCTAGGTCTAGAACCTCAAAAACCGCAAGTGAATAACTATCTGGTCCATCCAATCCAAGTTGTGGTAATTGTTCAAACCTTTTTCTCTATCTAAACATTCCTCGATATAAAGAGCAAAGCATAATGTTATATACATGTCTATGTCGGATCTCTTTGACTTGTCAGATGTTTTGTCATTGTTGCACAATCTCCTACGGATTTCTTTAAAGTCAGTAAGTTGTTGTCGTCTGGCTATTGTAGCTAAGGAACTAAATATTTTTGTCTTGGCATGCTCGGCCAATCACATTGAACACCGTGAGGACCATTGACCTGCCTAGTCATGGTCTTTCTCATATCCAAATCAAATTTGATTGCTCACATACACATATTTAACAGATGTTATTGCGGGTGTAGCGAAATGCTTGTCCAGCCTGTATCTGTAGTCTTAACCCGTCTGTGTGTATGTGTGTGTGTGTGTGCGCACGTGCATGAGGCTGAATGTCTAGCAATTGCTCATGCTGACTCTTGCCGTTTCTCTATCTAGCAGATTTTCTTAGGACACTATGGTTAGGTGACCTCCGATCACCCTCACTTCATTCCCCTATCTGGCCGTCACCTGACTGGTGGTTGCAATGGCTTTGCAAAATGGATACTCCATCGACTCCTCCCCACTGGACGAGAGTGGAGATACTACACCCCTACTTAAAAAAGAAGTGGTGGATGTTGATGATTCAGGTGTCTTAACTTGTTTTGGTTGCTCTTTTGCGTAGTCAGCATGAATGTGCTAGTTGTGCTTCCTTATGTTACTTCATTATGTAATGATAACCTTCTGATAGTTGAATGAAGTCATATCAAGTGTTTTGTCAGTATGGGGCATTGATGTCAGTGGGGGACTAAGTGAACATTTGACCTACGTGGAAGTTCGGATTCGCCCCTACGATTTTGCTTATTACATCATAACTAACAGTGTGCTAGTGAAATATGTAATTTAAGTGTCATGTACTCCTTGTTAGCTAGAGTAGATTTACTACTAGCACTGTCTAAATAGTCATCTTCAAGTGTCATCTTCAGTCATCTTTAAGTGTTTTCAGACTGTGAGGTGTGATTGGGCACATGTTGTCGTCGTGTCTTACAGTACCTTCACAATGTTGCTCTGCACGCTGCAATCTGGCCATCATGATGTTCTTTGGATTCTCCGTCGTCTACGGTCTCCGTGTCAATCTAAGTGTTGCCATGGTCGCCATGGTCAATGGGACTAAAAGCCAACCATCTCTCAACAGCTCAGGTGGCCATGAGTGCCCAGTTTCCTCCCACAGCAATGGCAGCCAAACCCCAGACCAACCAGATGGGGTAAGTACCAGCTCTTCCAAAGTATCAACTAGACCTATAGTAGTATACTCTACATGCATATTATATCATATATTATAAACTGGGTGGTTCAAGACCTGAATGTTGATTGGCTGACAGCCGTGGTATATCAGACCGTATGCCAATGGTATGGCAAAACATTTATTGACATATCTGGTTACGTTGGTAACCAGTTTATAATAGCAATAAGGCACCTCGGAGGTTTGTGATGTATGGCCAATATACCACAGCTAAAGGCTGTGTCCAGGCACTCCTTGTTGTGTTGCGCATAAGAACAGCCCATAGCCGTAGTATATTGGCCATATACCACACCCCCCCTCAGGCCTTATTGCTTAATTATAGCACATATATTACAGTACATAAATAGGCTTCACACAAACATGATCCATGCATACTGGACATACTGCACAAGACACTCACAAACTCATACGTAACACTAATGCTCATTTACGTCTCTCTCTCTCTCTCTCTCTCTCTCTCTCTCTCTCTCAGATACCTCTGTATTTGTGGGATTCTCTGACTCAGGGCCTGCTGCTGGGGGCGTTCTTCTTTGGCTACCTGGTGACGCAGATCCCCGGGGGTTACCTGGCCGGACACTTTGGGGGGAGTATCTTCCTGGGGGGAGGGGTGCTGGGCACCGCAGCCCTCACCCTCCTCACCCCCCTGGCAGCGCAGCTAGGACCCTACTGGCTGTTTGGCTTACGGGCACTGGAAGGCTTTGGGGAGGTAAGAGGCTTCAGAGTAGGGGTCAATCTCATTCTGTCGTCAGAAATGAACTGGATTAGTATTTGATTGTATAAACAACCGTATTTATCGTATACATATAGCCATATGGTCATTATTTTCCGTAAAACACCAAGGTATATTGTTAATTTCAGTGTCATAAGAATGGTTCATTTAAATCAGTGTGTATCGCTCTGTGTTTGTATGTCCTCAGGGGGTGACGTTCCCGGCCATGATGGCCATGTGGGCTCGCTGGGCTCCCCCTCTAGAGAGGTCTCGGCTCATGACCCTTTCGGGGTCAGGGGCCAACTTTGGGGCCTTTGTAGCCCTGCCCCTCACTGGCTTCATCTGTCACAGTCTGGGCTGGCCAGCTGTCTTCTACATGTTTGGTGAGAGTTGGATAGCAATTACACCCCTCAAACCTATACATTCATTACACCCCTCAAACATAATACATTCATTACACCCCTCAAACATAATACATTCATTACACCCCTCAAACCTATACATTCATTACATCCCTCAAACATAATACATTCATTACACCCCTCAAACATAATACATTCATTACACCCCTCAAACATAATACATTCATTACACCCTCAAACCTATGCATTCATTACACACCTCAAACATAAACATTCATTACATCCCTCAAACATAATACATTCATTACACCCCTCAAACATAATACATTCATTACACCCCTCAAACATAAACATTCATTACACCCATAAACATCAAACACCTAAACATACATTCATTACACCCCTCAAACATAATACATTCATTACACCCCTCAAACATAATACATTCATTACACCCCTCAAACCTATACATTCATTACACCCCTCAAACATAAACATTCATTACATCCCTCAAACATAAGCATTCATTACACACCTCAAACATAAACATTCATTACATCCCTCAAACATAATTATTCATTACACCCCTCAAACATAATGCATTCATTACACCCCTCAAACATAATGCATTCATTACACCCCTCAAACATAAACATTCATTACACCCCTCAAACATAAACATTCATTACACCCCTCAAACATAAACATTCATTACACACCTCAAACATAAACATTCATTACACCCCTCAAACATAATACATTCATTACACACCTCAAACATAATGCATTCATTACACACCGCAAACATAAACATTCATTACACACCTCAAATATAAACATTCATTACACACCTCAAACATAATGCATTCATTATACACCTCAAACATAATGCATTCATTACACCCCTCAAACCTATACATTCATTACACCCCTCAAACATAATACATTCATTACACCCTCAAACATAAAACACTCAAACATACATTCATTACATCAAACCTATACATTCAAACATAAACATAATACATTCATTACACACCTCAAACATAATTCATTCATTACACACCCCCTCAAACATAAACATTCATTACACACCTCAAACATAAACATTCATTACACACCTCAAATATAAACATTCATTACACACCTCAAACATAAACATTCATTACACCCCTCAAACCTATACATTCATTACACCCCTCAAACATAATACATTCATTACACCCCTCAAACCTATACATTCATTACACCCCTCAAACATGATGCATTCATTACACACCTCAAACATAATGCATTCATTACACACCTCAAACATAAACATTCATTACACACCTCAAATATAAACATTCATTACACCCCAAACATAATCAACACATAAACATTCATTACATCACCTCAAACATAAGCATTCATTACACACCTCAAACATAAACATTCATTACATCCCTCAAACATAATTATTCATTACACCCCTTATAATGCATTCATTACACTCAAACATAATGCATTCATTACACCCCTCAAACATAAACATTCATTACACCCTCAAACATAAACATTCATTACACCCCTCAAACATAAACATTCATTACACACCTCAAACATAAACATTCATTACACACCTCAAACATAATGCATTCATTACACACCTCAAACATAAACATTCATTACACACCTCAAATATAAACATTCATTACACACCTCAAACATAAAACTTCATTACACACCTCAAACATAAACCTTCATTACACACCTCAAACATAAACATTCATTACACCCCTCAAACATATACATTCCCCCTACACACACCATATCTGCATGTCTCTGCATACCCACATTTTCAGCTCTTGTTTTGTTCTCCTGTGACGTTTTCACACACATAATACCTTCCAATTTTTTTTAATCATTCACAATTCTTCTCTGCACACTCTCTTGTTCAGCACAAACACTGTACCTGCACAACCTTTTGCTTTGTGAAGATGTCAACAGAATCAGGTCTTTCTCTCACTCCGTCCCTCTGTCTCTCTCTCTCTGTCCCTCTTTCTCTCATCACCAGGGGGTGCTGGTTGCATTTGGGCAGTGTTCTGGTTCATTCTGGTGTCGGACCAGCCTGGCACTCATCCACGAATCAACACAAGAGAAAAAGATTACATCATCAACTCCATAGGAAAAGGGGTAACAACAGTTTATCTGTGGTGTCCTTTATGGCCCTTTGTCATACATTTTGTAAACCGGTTCACAGTCAATCCACTTCCTCTCAACTCATTTCAATTTAATTCAAGGGCCTTTAATGGCATGGGAAACATGTTAACATTGCCAAAGCAAGTGAGGTAGATAATATTCAAAAGTGAAATACACTATAAAAATGAACAGTAAACATTACACTCACAGAAGTTCCAAAAGAATAAAGACATTACAGATGTCGCCTACGGCGGCCTTTCTCAATAGCAAGGCTATGCTCACTGAGTCTGTACATAGTCAAAGTTTCCCTTAAGTTTGGGTCAGTTGGGCCTCCCGGGTGGCACAGTGGTTAAGGGAGCTGTACTGCAGTGCCAGCTTTGTCACCAGAGACTCTGGGTTCGCGCCCAGGCTCTGTTGTAACCGGCCGCAACCGGGAGGTCCGTGGGGCAAAGCACAATTGGCCTAGCGTCGTCCGGGTTAGGGAGGGCTTGGCCGGTAGGGATATCGTTGTCTCATCGTGCACCAGCGACTCCTGTGGCAGGCCGGGCATGCAGTGCACGGTGTTTCCTCTGACACATTGGTGCGGCTGGCTTCCGGGTTGGATGTGTTAAGAAGCAGTACGGCTGGTTGTGTTGTGTATCGGAGGACGCATGGCTTTCAACCTTCGTCTCTCCCGAGCCCGTACAGGAGTTGTAGCGATGAGACAAGATAGTAGCTACTAACAATTGGATACCATGAAATTGGGGAGAAAAAAGGGGTAAAATTCAACAAACAAAAAAGTTTGGGTCAGTCACAGTGGTCAGGTATTCTGCCACTGTGTATCAAATCAAATGTATTTAACATCTTACATCAGCTGATATCTCAAAGTGCTGTACAGAAACCCAGCCTAAAACCCCAGGTGTAGAAGCACGGTGGCTAGGAAAAACTCCCTAGAAAGGCCAAAACCTAGGAAGAAACCTAGAGAGGAACCAGGCTGGTGGCCAGTCCAGAACAGAACAGAACATGGCCAAGATGTTCAAATTTTCATGGTCAAATAATAATTATCACAGTAGTTGTCAAGGGTGCAGCAAGTCAGCACCTCAGGAGTAAATGTCAGTTGGCTTTTCATAGCCGATCATTAAGAGTATCTCTACCGCCCCTGCTGTCTTTAGAGAGGTAGCACTTCTGGTGAACAGGTCAGGGTTCCATAGCCGCAGGCAGAACAGTTGAAACTGGAACAGCAGCACAGCCAGATGGACTGGGGACAGCAAAGAGACATCATGCCAGGTGGTCCTGAGGCATGGTCCAAGGGTTCAGGTCCTCCGAGAGAAAGAGAGAATTCTCTGTTTGGGCCAAATAGCATTCTAGTTTGCTCTGTTTTTTTGTTAATTCTTTCAAATGTGTCAAGTAATTAGCTTTTTGTTTTCTCATGATTTGGTTGAGTCTAATTGTGTTGATGTCCTGGGGCTCTGTGGGGTCTGTTTGTGTACAGAGCCTCAGAACCAGCTTGCTTAGGGGACTCTTCTCCAGGTTCATCTCTCTGTAGGTGATGGCTTTGTTATGGAAGTTTTGGGAATCATTTCCTTTTAGGTGGTTGTATAATTTAATGGTTATTTTTGATCATTAGCGGGTATCGGCCTTTACGTTGTACACTGAAGATATTTTTGCAGAATTCTGCATGCAGAGTCTCGATTTGGTGTTTGTCCCATTTTGTGAATTCTTGGTTGGTGAGCGGACCTCAGACCTCACAACCCTAAAGGGCATTGGGTTCTATAACTGATTAAAGTATTTTTAGCCAGCTTCTAATTGGTATAGACATTTTATGTTCCTTTTGATGGCATAGAATGCCCTTCTTACCTTGTCTCTCAGATTGTTAACAGCTTTGTGGAAGTTACCTGTGGCGTTGATGTTTAGGACAAGGAATGTATAGTTTTTTGTGCGCTCTAGGGCAATGGTGTCTAGATGGAATTTGTATTTGTGGTCCTGGTGCCTGGACCTTTTTTGGAACACCATTATTTTGGCCCAGGTCTGGCAGAATCTGTGCAGAATATCTAGGTGCTGCTGTAGGCCCTCCTTGGTTGGTGACAGAAGCACTAGATCATCAGCAAACAGTAGACATTTGACTTCAGATTCTAGTAGGGTGAGGCCGAGTGCTGCAGACTGTTCAAGTGCCCTCGCCAATTCGTTGATATATACAGTGCCTTGCGAAAGTATTCGGCCCCCTTGAACTTTGCGACCTTTTGCCACATTTCAGGCTTCAAACATAAAGATATAAAACTGTATTTTTTTGTGAAGAATCAACAACAAGTGGGACACAATCATGAAGTGGAACGACATTTATTGGATATTTCAAACTTTTTTAACAAATCAAAAACTGAAAAATTGGGCGTGCAAAATTATTCAGCCCCTTTACTTTCAGTGCAGCAAACTCTCTCCAGAAGTTCAGTGAGGATCTCTGAATGAACCAATGTTGACCTAAATGGCTAATGATGATAAATACAATCCACCTGTGTGTAATCAAGTCTCCGTATAAATGCACCTGCACTGTGATAGTCTCAGAGGTCCGTTAAAAGCGCAGAGAGCATCATGAAGAACAAGGAACACACCAGGCAGGTCCGAGATACTGTTGTGCAGAAGTTTAAAGCCGGATTTGGATACAAAAAGATTTCCCATGCTTTAAACATCCCAAGGAGCACTGTGCAAGCGATAATATTGAAATGGAAGGAGTATCAGACCACTGCAAATCTACCAAGACCTGGTCGTCCCTCTAAACTTTCAGCTCATACAAGGAGAAGACTGATCAGAGATGCAGCCAAGAGGCCCATGATCACTCTGGATGAACTGCAGAGATCTACAGCTGAGGTGGGAGACTCTGTCCATAGGACAATCAGTCGTATATTGCACAAATCTGGCCTTTATGGAAGAGTGGCAAGAAGAAAGCCATTACTTAAAGATATCCATAAAAAGTGTTGTTTAAAGTTTGCCACAAGCCACCTGGGAGACACACCAAACATGTGGAAGAAGGTGCTCTGGTCAGATGAAACCAAAATTGAACTTTTTGGCAACAATGCAAAACATTATGTTTGGCGTAAAAGCAACACAGCTTATCACCATGAACACACCATCCCCACTGTCAAACATGGTGGTGGCAGCATCATGGTTTGGGCCTGCTTTTCTTCAGCAGGGACAGGGAAGATGGTTAAAATTGATGGGAAGATGGATGGAGCCAAATACAGGACCATTCTGGAAGAAAACCTGATGGAGTCTGCAAAATACCTGAGACTGGGACGGAGATTTGTCTTCCAACAAGACAATGATCCAAAACATAAAGCAAAATCTACAATGGAATGATTCAAAAATAAACATATCCAGGTGTTAGAATGGCCAAGTCAAAGTCCAGACCTGAATCCAATCGAGAATCTGTGGAAAGAACTGAAAACTGCTGTTCACAAATGCTCTCCATCCAACCTCACTGAGCTTGAGCTGTTTTGCAAGGAGGAATGGGAAAACATTTCAGTCTCTCGATGTGCAAAACTGATAGAGACATACCCCAAGCGACTTACAGCTGTAATCGCAGCAAAAGGTGGCGCTACAAAGTATTAACTTAAGGGGGCTGAATAATTTTGCACGCCCAATTTTTCAGTTTTTGATTTGTTAAAAAAGTTTGAAATATCCAATAAATGTCGTTCCACTTCATGATTGTGTCCCACTTGTTGTTGATTCTTCACAAAAAAATACAGTTTTATATCTTTGTGTTTGAAGCCTGAAATGTGGCAAAAGGTCGCAAAGTTCAAGGGGGCCGAATACTTTCGCAAGGCACTGTATGTTGAAGAGGGTGGGGCTTAAGCTGCATCCCTGTCTCACCCCACGGCCCTGTGGGAAGAAATGTGTGTGATTTTTGCCTATTTGAACCGCACACTTGTTGTTTGTTTATATGGATTTTATAATCTCATATGTTTTTCCCCCAACACCACTTTCCATCAATTTGTATAGCAGAAATGCCAAATTGAGTCGAAGGCTTTTTTGAAATCAACAAAGCATGAGAAGACTTTGCCTTTGTTTCGGTTTATTTGTTTGTCAATTATGGTGTGGAGGGTGTATACATGGTCTGTCATATGATAATTTGGTAAAAAGCCAATTTGACATTTGCTCAGTACAATGTTTTCACTGAGGAAATGTACGAGTCTGCTGTTAATGATAAAGCAGAGCATTTTCTCAAGGTTGCTGTTGACGCATATCCCACAGTAGTTATTGGGGTCAAATTTGTCTCCACTTTTGTGGATTGGGGTGATAAGTCCTTGGTTCCAAATATTGGGGAAGATGCCAGAGCTAAGGATGATGTTAAAGAGTTTTAGTACAGCCAATTGGATTTTGTTGTCTGTATATTTGATCATTTCATTGAGGATACCATCAACACCACAGGCTTTTTGGGTTGGAGGGTTTTTATTTTATCCTGTAGTTCATTCAAGGTAATTGGAGAATCCAGTGTGTTCTGGTCTTTAATAGTTGATTCTAATATTTGTATTTGATCATGTATATGTTTTTACTGTTTGTTCTTTGTTATAGAGCCAAAAAGGATGGATTCTTTAATTACATTGAGCTGATTTCTGATGTGCTGTTCCTTCTTTATCCGTAGTGTATTTCTGTATTGTTTTAATGATTCCCCATAGTGAAGGCGTAGACTCAGGTTTTCTGGGTCTTTATGATTTTGGTTGAACAGGTTTCTCAATTTCTTTCTTAGGATTTTGCATTCTTCATCAAACCTTTTGTCATTGTTGTTAATTTTCTTTGGTTTTCTGCTTGACATTTTTAGATTTGATAGGGAAGCTGAGAGGCCAAATATACTGTTAAGATTTTCTACTGCCAGGTTTACACCTTCACTATTACAGTGGAACGTTTTGTCCAGGAAGTTGTCTAAAAGGGATTGAATTTGTTGTTGCCTAATTGATTTTTGGTAGGTTTTCACGCTACATTCCTTCCATCTATAGCATTTCTTATTATTACTCAGTTCCTTTGGCTTTGATGCCTCATGATTGACTATTGCTCTGTTCAAGTAGACTGTAATTTTGCTGTGATCCGATAGGTGTGTCAGTGGGCTGACTGTGAACGCTCTGAGAGACTCTGGGTTGAGGTCAGTGATAAAGTAGTCTACAGTACTACTGCCAAGAGATGAGCTATAGGTGTACCATAGGAGTCCCCTCGAAGCCTACCATTGACTATGTACATACCCAGCATGCGACAGAGCTGCAGGAGTTGTTGTTGGTTATGTTGTCATAGTTGTACCTAGGGGGGCATATGGGGGAGGGAATGCTGTCACCTCCAGGCAGGTGTTTGTCCCCCTGTGTGCTGAGGGTGTCAGGTTCTTGTCCGGTTCTGGCATTTATGTTGCCACAGACTAGTACATGTCCCTGGGCCTGGAAATGATAGATTTCCCCCTCCAGGATGGGGAAGCTGTCTTCATTAAAGTATGGGGATTCTAGTGGGGGGATAATACTGTAGGTAGCACACAGGAGGATATTTTTCACTGTTAAGATCATTACCTTTTGAATTTCTAGCCAAATGTAAAATGTTCCTGTTTTGACTAATTTAATGGAGTGAGTTAGGTCTGCTCTATCCCAAATTAGCATAACCCCTCTCTCTATCTTTCTCTCTTCTCTCTCTCTCTCTCTCTCTCTTGCTCTCTCTCTCTCTCTCTGGCTCCTAACCCAGGGTGGTGCCCATGGCTGGTCAGTGCCTTTGTTGCCCATGATGCTCTCTGTTCCCCTGTGGGCCATCATAGTGTCTCAGATGTGTGCCAACTGGGGTAACTGCATACTGCTCACATCACTACCCACCTACATGGACACGGTGCTTCACTTTGACCTCCGACAGGTGAGACCCAAAGAAATCATATATTAAGTCATACATCATTGATATCTATGGACATATGATTTCTATGGATGACGCCTTAAGAGGAGAGCGAGAGTGTGAGATGCTCAATTCCAGAGTGCTGTAAAGGCCAGATAGGTATAAGAAATATGGTAAGAGCGCCACCTGGTGGTATTAGGCTCTGTAGGCAGGTGGTAGGACTAGAGAATGACTAAGATATCACGGTGTACAGGGATAGAACAGGAGTCTCGAGACTTGAATCGTGTTGGGTTGTAACCTAGGCCTATACCGTTCTGCTGTAGCATTGCTGTAATAAAACATTGGTGAAAGTGATGCCATGTTATCGGGATATTTTATTCCTGCAATGCAGTTGCAATCCTTTCTGTTGTTGTTTTTGTTGTCGGTTAATATTGTCTATTTCTTTCTGACTGTCTATATAGAATGCCTTTCTCTCAGCTCTGCCCTATCTGGGTGGCTGGGCCTTCTCAGTGATATCAGGTGTAGTCGCAGACAGCCTCCTGGAGAAGGAGCTGTTGAGTGTAACAGCGGTCCGCAAGATCTTCACTATCACAGGCAAGGAGGGGACTTTTATTTTGAAAGGAACTGGTCTCGGTTACTTATGGACTTTACCAGATGTTTGATTGATTGACTGGTTAAACATGCAACAGTTCTTTCGGGATTCTTTGGATGCTATGTCATGCAGCGGATATTTTAGTCTGTAGTAATATGTTTTGTAACAAAATATGAACTAATAGAGTATTACATTCGAGTTATTTAGAAGACGCTCTTATCCAGACCGACTTGCAGTTAGAGTGTCATGTAAACTGTGTACATGTTAATTGTGTGGATGGCCATACCTATGTGTTTCTGTTAAATTCAGCGTTTAAACATTGACCATGTATATTGACCACACAGGAGGCTGCTGAGGGGAGAACGGCTCATAGTAATGGCCAGAACCGAACAAATGGAACGGCATCAAACAGCTGAAAACCATGTAGTATTTGAGCTCGTTCTACTAACTGCCATGAGCCTGTTCTCCCCATTTCAGTAGATATCAACCTCCTGTGATTGATGCATATTGTTGACCCCTCCTCCCCCAGGTCTGCTGCTGCCTGCAGCGTTCCTGGTTGCTGTGGGCTACTCCGGCTGCAGTGGTGTGTTGGCAGTGACCTTCCTCACCCTCTCTTCAACTGCAGGAGGCACCAGTGCAGCCGGGGTCTTCATCAATCAGATAGACATTGCTCCACGGTGGGTGTTTAATCGATTTGAGAGGTTGTCACTTCACTTTTTTCTCTTCACTTCTCTCCCTACTCATCAGTCTTTTCTGGCAAATGTTGGACCTTTACTGAACTTAGTCTCTCTTCCGCTCATTCTATCACACTCTACGTCACTGAAGACTGAAGAAGTCACTCACATACTCACTGCTTTTTCACTGCTTTTGGATGTTTGGATGTTTTTGAACCTCTATTTTTCTCTCTCTCTTCCTCAGGTATGCGGGGGTGCTTTTAGGAATCACCAACACTTTCGGGACTATCCCAGGTGTGGTCGCTCCAATCATCACGGGTTACCTCACCAAAGATGTAAGCTTTCTGGTGACATTTCCTTCATAATCAAATGCATTCATTCTGTACTACTTTTAGAAATAATTTAATATTTGTAATATATCTACTTAAATACTGTAAAAATTATTAGACCATGGCTGCATTGACACAGGCAGCACAATTCTGATAGTTTAAAAAAAATATTGGTATTTTGACCAAACAGATCAGCTCTGGAAAAGAGCTGATGTGAAAAGAGCTGATGTGATTGGCCAAAAGACCAATTAGTGGAAGAAACATCAGAATTGGGCTGCTTGACGCGAGGAGTATGCAATTGAGATCTTCTCAATGGCTAATTTCTAAAAGTTACTGCACTCTTGAAGACTGTTATACATACGACTATGACCCATGTCCCCCCCTCCCTCCTGGAACAGCAATCCCTGGCAGGATGGAGGAGTGTGTTCTGTCTGTCGGCCGGGATCAGCGCCGTAGGAGCTTTCATCTTCACCTTGTTTGGGTCCGGGGAGGTCCAGAAATGGGCCCTGGTAGAGGTGGATCAGGAGCAGGCAGAAACAAAGAGAGACAGGTCCATCCCTACATGACAGATAAGACCTAAAGCAGGGTTCCCCAACTGATGGCCCACGGTGGTTTTATTTTGCCCCCCATGTTTTCTGAGCAAAAAATGTATAAAACAATATTATTCTTTATTTTTTAAATTTTCATTGTTGGTCATAAAAATACCAGGAAATCAGCTCTGCGTCTATAATTTAGCCCAAACAACTACCTCTTTCCCTACTGTATTTTATTTATTTATTTATTTTGCTCCTTTGCACCCCGTTATTTTTATTTCTACTTTGCACATTCTTCCATTGCAAATCTACCATTCCAGTGTTTTACTTGCTATATTGTATTTACTTTGCCACCATGGCCTTTTTTTGCCTTTACCTCCCTTATCTCACCTCATTTGCTCACATCGTATATAGACTTGTTTATACTGTATTATTGACTGTATGTTTGTTTTACTCCATGTGTAACTCTGTGTCGTTGTATGTGTCGAACTGCTTTGCTTTCTCTTGGCCAGGTCGCAATTGTAAATGAGAACTTGTTCTCAACTTGCCTACCTGGTTAAATAAAGGTGAAATAAATAAATAAAAATTAAATAAAATTTTAATTTGGGAATTCTGTTCCCAAGTATTTCTGCACATAATAGAGAGGCAAGTGATCATATACAAATGTAAGCTTTGTTGGAAATGATTATGTTTAAGTCTGTTTGGGCTTCTTGCGGTCAATTTGCAGTCGACAAATGATTTAAAATTATGTTCCGGCCCCCTGACCATCCGCTCAATAAAAAAAAATGTCCCTACGCTGAATCTAGTTGATGATCCCTGTAGGATCAGGGATCCCTGTAGGATCAACTGACCTCAGGTTAACTCACCATCAGGTGGTTTTAAAAAGGATGGGCCAGTGCATTCTCTTAGTACTGTGTTGGGAATGGGACCCTTTATCAAATGCGGTATTCATGAGAGGATAAGGGACTTTTTTAAAGGGCCTTTTTATTTTACAAATGCCTTTCTTTAGTATTGTTTACAACCATCTGTTTCTGACCATGTTTGTATTTACAGTTGAAGTCGGAGGTTTACATACACATTAGCCAAATGCATTTAAACTCAGTTTTTCACAATTCCTGACATTTAATCCAAGTAAAAATTCCCTGTCTTAGGTCAGTTAGGATCACCACTTTATTTTAAGAATGTGAAATGTCAGAATAATAGTAGAGAGAATGATTTATTTCAGCTGTATTTATTTTTTAAAGTTGACATACACTCAATTAGTATTTGGTAGCATTGCCTTTAAATTGTTTAACTTGGTTCAAATGTTTCAAGTAACCTTCCACTGTCATGTTCTGACCTTAATTATTTTATTGTCTTTGTTGTAGTATGGTCAGGGCGTGAGTTGGGTGGGTTGTCTATGTTCGTTTTTCTATGATGTGGGATTGCTGTGTTCAGCTTGGTATGGTTCTCAATCATAGGCAGGTGTCAATCGTTGTCCCTGATTGAGAATCATACTTAGGGAGCCTGGTTTCACTTTTGAGTTGTGGGTGTTTATTTTCCGTGTTAGTGCCACATGGGACTGTTTCATTTTGTGTAGTGTTCAGTTGTTCCATTAAAAATATGACGAACACTTACCGTGCTGCGTTTTGGTCCTCTTTCCAACGACGACCATTACATCCACAAGCTTCCCACAATAAGTTGGGTGAATTTTGGCCCATTCCTCCTGACGAATCCAGGGAAACTGAGTCAGGTTTGTAGGCCTCCTTGCTCGCACACGCTTTTTCAGTTCTGCCCACAAATTTTCTATAGGATTGAGGTCAGGGCTTTGTGATGGCCACTCCAATACCTTGACTTTGTTGTCCTTAAGCCATTTTGCCACACCTTTGGAAGTATGTTTGGGGTCATTGTCCATTTGGAAGACCCATTTGCGACCAAGCTTTAACTTCCTGACTGATGTCTTGAAATGTTGCTTCAATATATCCACCTATTTTCCTAACTCATGATGCCATCTATTTTGTGAAGTGCACCAGTCCCTCCTGCAGCAAAGCACCCCCACAACATGACAACAAGTACCATCTTTGTCCCCATGTGCAATTGCAAACTGCAGTCTGGCTTTTTATATAGTGGCTTCTTCCTTGCTGAGCGTCCTTTAGGTTATGTCGATATAGGACTTGTTTTACTGTGGCTATAGATGCTTTTGTACCTGTTTCCTCCAACATCTTCGCAAGGTCCTTTGCTGTTGTTCTGGGATTGATTTGCACTTTTCACACCAAAGTACGTTCATCTCTAGGAGACAGAACGCGTCTCCTGTCTGAGCGGTATGACGGCTGCCTGG
The DNA here is from genome assembly GCF_036934945.1 of Oncorhynchus masou masou. Taxonomy (NCBI): domain Eukaryota; kingdom Metazoa; phylum Chordata; class Actinopteri; order Salmoniformes; family Salmonidae; genus Oncorhynchus; species Oncorhynchus masou. Next base: position 38,554,789 of record NC_088223.1, on the reverse strand, counting down.
TCCCATGGTGTTTATACTTGCGTACTATTGTTTGTACAGATGAACGTGGTACCTTCAGGCGTTTGGAAATTGCTCCTAAGGATGAACCTGACTTGTGGATGTCTACAATTGTTTTCTGAAGTCTTGACAGATTTATTTTGATTTTCCCATGATGTCAATCAAAGAGGCACTGTGTTTGAAGGTAGGCCTTGAAATACATCCACAGGTACACCTCCAATTGACTCAAATGATATAAATTAGCCTATCAGTAGCTTCTAAAGCCATGATATAATTTTCTGGAATTTTCCATGCTGTTTAAAGGCACAGTCAACTTAGTGTATGTAAACTTCTGACCCACTGGAATTGTGATACAGTGAATTATAAGTGAAACAATCTGTCTGTAAACAATTGTTGGAAACATTACTTGTGTCATGCACACAGTAGATGTCCTCATCGACTTGCCAAAACTATAGTTTGTTAAGAAGAAAGTTGTGGAGTGGTTGAAACACTTAAGTTGGAGTCATTAAAACTTGTTTATGTAAACTTCCGACTTCAACTGTATATACAGGATTCATTGGTATGCCTTTTATACTCAAATCAAATAGCTTTACATTTGAGTTTGAGTTCATTTTTATCTTTGCAGGGACAGTGTACATTAATCAACGTCTCAGTTAGTGTCGGTTTTAGCCAGCCGACACATTTATTTATTGCAGTCCCTGGGCAGGTTATGAAAAACAATTCCAATAACAATACAGACAAACAATTAGCAGTGAGCACGTGCAGAGCAACATCAAACAAGCAGCTTGCAGACAGAGCAACAGCACAAAAAGCAACACAACAAAATCCATCAAATCAACTAAGTGTTTCCATACCTCACAAGAAACAGGCAACAGATAACATGGAAGGTGGCAGTACACAGCTAGGGATTGTTTTTACAAGTTTGATTGGCCTTTAGCCATGTATTCATGTGTTTTGTAAAGGTGTGATAAGTGGTTTCAATTGTGTGTCTGATGGAAGTGTGCTCCAGACATGGGAAGCTCTCACAGAGAAAGCAGATTGACTAAATGTGCTTTTCCTTAAGGGAACTATACAGTCACCTCTCATAGCAGACCTTGTGGATCTGTGGCAGAGGGTTTGGGTTTTCTGTTTGACAAGAGTACTAAGTGGGGCGGGGTGGGCTCCACACCCACCCCGTCCGGCCATCTAGATGTGTGAAGGTTAGTGTATAAGCTAATGATCCATCATGTATGACTTTCCTAGGATTGTGTAAACTTAAATGTTGTATTACCATATCATTGTTGTATGTTCTCTATAGTTATGTACTTTAAAATGTATCAATTGACCAATTCGGCACATTTGGGCAGACCTGATACAAAATATTGTCCAGTATTGCAATGTTTCACTGGATCAATCTGAAACTTTGCACAAACACTGCTGTCGTCTAGTGGCCAAACTCTAAACTGTGCCTAAACTGCAATATTATATTATTGTAATGCTCCGGGTGTCGTGGGTGTGGAGTCAAACGCAGGAGACAGAGCGTACAATGATGTGCTCTTTAATTGCACTAACGCACCACAGGGTGCTAACAATAATCACGGCCCCAAAACACAGGGAATGACAAAATGACGACTGAGAAATGCACGATCAGGAACTAACACGTTCCTCTGATACAGAGCCGAAGGTTACAAAGAATAATCCCGCACAACAACCAGGCGGGCCGGCTGTCTAATAAAGACAAACATCACAATCATCACACACAGGTGCTACCAATAAACATACAAGGAGGGGGAGGAAAGACAATCAGTGGCAGCTAGTAGGCCGGTGACGACGACCGCCGAGCGCCACCCGACCGGGAAGGGAAACCACCCTCAGTCAGACTCGTGACAGTGAGGCGGCGCAGGTTCCGCCCGTAATGCCCGTAACGCCCGAGTCCACCTCCAATACCACTGGTGCTACAAGCTTTGAGGCGGGAAGGATGGGAGTAGGTTCGGTGGACCTATCCTCCGTGTCGTAAAGGCGGGACAGTGCGTCAGCCTTTACGTTCTGGGAGCCCGGTCTATAAGACAAAGTAAACCGGAACCGGGTGAAGAATATGGCCCACCTTGCCTGACGTGGGTTAAGTCTCCTAGCTGCCCAAATATACTCCAGATTCTGGTGGTCAGTCCAGATGAGAAAGGGGTGCTTAGCCCCCTAAAGCCAGTGTTTCCACACCTTCAGAGCTCTAACCACCGCTAGCAACTCCCGGTCCCCCACATCATAGTTACGCTCCGCTGGGCTGAGCTTCCTTGAGAAGAAAGCGCAGGGGCGGAGTTTTGGTGGCGTACCCGAGCACTGTGATAGCACGGCACCCACCTCCACTATGAATGCTAGAGAGGGGTCCGGATGTGCCAACACGGGTGCATCAGTGAACAACGCCTTCAACTTGTTGAATGCTCCGTCCGCCTCTGCTGACCACTGCAACCGCACCGGGCCCCCCTTCAGCAGTGAGGTAATGGGAGCCGCTATCTGGCCAAAATCCCGGATAAACCTCCGGTAGTAGTTGGCAAAACCCAAAAACCGCTGCACCTCCTTTACCGTGGTTGGAGTCGGCCAATTACACACGGCCCTAATGGCATGACGAGGTACTCATAGTGGCCTGATGTGGTACTAAATGCGGTTTTCCACTCGTCTCCCTTCCGAATACGCACCAGACTATATGCGCTCCTGAGATCCAGTTTTGTGAAGAACTGCGCTTCGTGGAATGATTCCACTGCCGTAGCGATGAGAGGTAGAGGGTAACTATACCCCACTGTGATGGCGTTTAGACCTCTATAATCAATACACGGACGCAAGCCTCCCTCCTTTTTCCTCACAAAAAAGAAACTCGAGGAGACGGGTGAGATGGAGGGCCGAATGTACCCCTGTCCCAGCGACTCCGTGACATATGTCTTCATCGCCAACGTCTCCTCCTGGGACAACGGGTACACGTGACTCTTGGGAAGCGCAGCGTTTACCTGAAGATCTATCGTACAATCCCTTCCCGGTCGATAAGGTGGTAATTTAGTCGCTTTCACTTTACTGAAAGCGATTGCCAAATCGGCATACTCGGGGGGAATGCACACGGTGGAACCCTGGTCTGGCAAACAATGTCAAGGAACAGATTTAGAAATATCATGCAATATTTATGATTGGACCACAAAGAACTAAAGAGTCAAAGTATCAAAAATGACACATTTCATCCGTGTCACACGTTTGGAACAGTTTTGTCACAAATAGTATCGCCTGCTACAATCCAGGGCCGAATGTTGCTGTGGATTAGTAATGCGTTTTCTCATATTTCATGGGAAAGAAACTGGACCGTTATGGATTCAAGTTCTGGCTGGCAGTGGATGCTGACTCCAAATACATTGTGAATGGTTTCCCCGAGTTGGGGAAAGTGGATGACTGCCAGACAACTGGACAGATGGAACCTTATATTGATTAAAACTTCTTAGGGATTAGCGTCCTGTTAATGGGACAGTTGTAAATCATGCACTGCCTTGTGTCACCATCACATATTTTAGAGAAACAACAAATGTCGGCACATATGAAGCTTCTTATATTGGCTGAAAGCTTAAATTCTTGTTAATATAACTGTACTGTCCAATTTACAGTAGCTATTTCTGCAAAAAAATGCAATGCTATTGTTTGAGGAGAGCTCCTAACAACAAAACACTTTTCACCTCAATAGGTTTGATAAATTCGCCTCTGAAATCTTGCTCTGATTTATCATCCAAAGGGTCCCAGAGACACCATGAAGTGTAGTTTTTTGTTTTCCATATCCTTAAAAGGTGCACAATCAATTTTGTATTTCCACTCGTTCAATTTGCAAAGAATGGAATCTGTGAAAATGTATTCCCCAGAGATCCTAGGATGTGGCCAGACTTCACTATATCATTAGGTGTAAGGGATTTCTTCCATTGACGGAGAGGCGGACCAAAGCGCAGCGTAGTTATTTTGATTAATGTTTTAATAAATATTTTCACATGAACAAACTTACAAAAACAAGAAATGTGAAAACCCTAACATTCCTATCTGGTGCAAACACAGAGACAGGAACAATCACCCCCAAACACACAGTGAAACCCAGGCTACCTAAGTATGATTCTCAATCAGAGACAACTAATTACACCTGCCTCTGATTGAGAACCATACTAGGCCGAAACATAGAAATACCCAAAATATAGAACAAACAAACATAGACTGCCCACCCAACTCACGCCCTGACCATACTAAATAAAGACAAAACAAAGGAAATAAAGGTCAGAACGTGACATTAGGGGTGTCATATATCCTATAGTAGACCAAATTTGGTCAGAGAGCGACGCCTTCATGGCACGCCGATGATGCGGCCGGTCTTCATTTAATCGACTGTATCTTTGTCAAATAAGCACCAATCGGGGTCAAACAAAGTTAGCTAGATAGCCAATGAGCTGGGCTTTACGGGAGTATATGGAAACCATCTCTCTGTTGCAAAATGTAGGTGCTAACCTTTTGCGATAGCAAGCCTTTTCCTTTTGGACAAAAAGTAGAAGAGTATTCAGAGTTATGAAAACTGGTTGTTTAGCAAATGTTGAACTTATAATATGGCTACTAATAATGGAAAAGCTAAATCAAAGTCCAAGTACACAGATTTGATGATATTATTGCAGAAAAATGTTATGAATGCCAATGTGATTTGCCCAAATGTGATTTGCCCAAATGTATCTGTGTGACTTCACACTAAATGTCATGTAGTTTGCTCATACTTCAAGTTATCTGTCTAAGACTTTGCACATCCACTGCTGTCATCTTGTGGACACCATCGGGAATTACAACCAGAGTGATGGCTAGAACTGGGACCTTTCTCTTGCATTTTAAAGACGGTGGTAGAAAACAAACGGTTGATTTTCTTCTACCAGATCTATTGTGTTTATATCCTCCTACATTAAATTCACATTTCCACAAACTTAAAAGTGTTTCCTTTCAAATGGTACCAAGAATATGCATATCCTTGCTTTATTCAGGGCCTGAGCTACAGGCAGTTAGATTTGGTATGTCATTTTAGGAGAAATTTGAAAAAACGGGGGCTATCCCTAAGGAAGAAATGTGACCACTTCTCATGAACTGGCAAATAAGTTACTGCATAAGAAAACCGCCCTGGTTGAAAAGATTGACAAACACAGATGGGAGCTGCCACCATCTGCCATCAAGTACAGGAATTTGTAGAAGACAGCCATTGGCTACCGCTTGGAGCCCCCTCTTCACACTATCCATGTGCGCATGTCTGTCCGACATTCACCCGACTTGACGAAAGTCAGAGTTTCGGCTAGGAATTCGGTATCATTGAACGCGAAGAACGTCAACCGCCGAATCATCCAATCTACAACAACATGAATGTCGTTCTGAACTATCCCTTCTATCCGCGAGAGAGCGAGACGGACAATTCTACAAAAGAAACAAACTTTTCAACAGAAATCAAGACGACACACTGAGCGTAAATATATATATATTGATTGCAATTGTTCCCGAATGAGTTAGCGTTCATGTGCAAAGGATTAGTATTTCAATTGTTATAGTTATCAACTCTACTGACTTCTCAGGTGACCCTTACTCCCCTTTTGTCTAACAAGCCGCCATGCCGGCTTAGCCCACTAGGGCACATTGTCCTATCATTTCTTGTAACCATATTTACTTTGTTTGTTTGTTTATGCATGTCTTTGAATTAATTAGTTAGTAAATAAATTATTTAAGACAATTGATGTATGGATGACTCATAGTGAAGACTGTGTTCGTGCAGATAACCAACAATTTACGATGTTTGGAATGCGACTAAGTTGAGGTAAAGTAAATAATTCATTAATTAAGAAGACTAATTGATCAGATATGAAAAAATCTGAAAAGTTATATTAGGAAATTATAACTGAATATTTTCCTTGGTGCCCTGACTTCCTTGTTCATGATTACATGATCATGAAGTTACATAATTAATCAGTTTAATCGCGTAATACTAATTACAGAGAAGACTTTTAGTTATCAAAGATTAATTTAATGATAGTAAAGACACGACAACACCATACCCACACCGCCGTGGCACCGTGCACTGACACAACACTTTTTGTCCCTTATTTGGTAGTGAAAAAGTTGGCAACCCTAGCGATATACCAGGAGAGAGTTTATCCTATTTCACTGTAGAGCCTCTAGTCCTGCTCACTATACCTTATCCAACCTATTAGTTCCACCACCCACACATGCAATGACATCTCCTGGTTTCAATGATGTTTCTAGAGACAATATCTCTCTCTTCATCACTCAATACCTAGATTTACCTCCACTGTATTCACATCCTACCATACCTTTGTCTGTACATTATACCTTGATGCTATTTTATCGCCCCCAGAAACATCCTTTTACTCTCTGTTCCAGACGTTCTAGACGACCAATTCTTATTGCTTTTAGCCGCACCCTTATTATACTCCTCCTCTGTTCCTCTGGCGATGTAGAGGTGAATCCAGGCCCTGCAGTGCCTAGCTCCACTCCTATTCCCCAGACACTCTCTTTGACGACTTCTGTAACCGTAATAGCCTTGGTTTCATGCATGTTAACATTAGAAGCCTCCTCCCTAAGTTTGTTCTATTCACTGCTTTAGCACACTCTGTCAACCCGGATGTTCGAGCTGTGTCTGAATCCTGGCTTAGGAAGACCACCAAAAATTCTGAAATTTTAATTCCAAACTACAACATTTTCAGACAAGATAGAACTGCCAAAGTGGGCGGTGTTGCAATCTACTGCAAAGATAGCCTGCAGAGTTCTGTCCTACTATCCAGATCTGTACCCAAACAATTTGAACTTCTACTTTTAAAAATCCACCTCTCTAAAAACAAGTCTCTCACCGTTGCCGCCTGCTATAGACCACCCTCTGCCCCCAGCTGTGCTCTGGACACCATATGTGAACTGATTGCCCCCCATCTATCTTCAGAGCTCGTGCTGCAAGGCAACCTAAACTGGAACATGCTTAACACCCCAGCCATCCTACAATCTAAACTTGATGCCCTCAATCTCTCACAAATTATCAATGAACCTAACAGGTACCTCCCCAAAGCCTTAAACACGGGCACCCTCATAGATATCATCCTAACCAACTTGCCCTCTAAATACACCTCTGCTGTCTTCAACCAAGATCTCAGCGATCACTGCCTCATTGCCTGCATATGTAATGGGTCAGCAGTCAAACGACCTCCATTCATCACTGTAAAACGCTCCCTGAAACACTTCAGCGAGCAGGCCTTTCTAGTCGACCTGGCCGGTGTATCCTGGAAGGATATTGATCTCATCCCATCAGTAGAGGATGCCTGGATATATTTTGTAAATGCCTTCCTAACCATCTTAAATAAACATGTCCAATTCAAGAAATTTAGAACCAGGAACAGATATAGCCCTTGGTTCTCCCCAGACCTGAATGCCCTTAACCAACACAAAAACATCCTATGGCGTTCTGCATTAGCATCGAACAGCCCCCGTGATATGCAGCTGTTCAGGGAAGCTAGAAACCATTATACACAGGCAGTTAGAAAAGCCAAGGCTAGCTTTTTCAAGCAGAAATTTGCTTCCTGCAACACTAACTCAAAAACGTTCTGGGACACTGTAAAGTCCATGGGGAATAAGAACACCTCCTCCCAGCTGCCCACTGCACTGAAGATGGGAAACACTGTCACCACTGATAAATCCACCATAATTGAGAATTTCAATAAGCATTTTTCTACGGCTAGCCATGCTTTCCACCTGGCTACTCCTACCCTGGTCAACAGCACTGCACCCCCCACAGCAACTCGCCCAAGCCTTCCCATTTCTCCTTCTCCCAAATCCGTTCAGCTGATGTTCTGAAAGAGCTGCAAAATCTGGACCCCTACAAATCAGCCGGCTAGACAATCTGGACCCTTTCTTTCTAAAATTATCTGCCGAAATTGTTGCCACCCCTATTACTAGCCTGTTCAACCTCTCTTTCGTGTCATCTGAGATTCCCAAAGATTGGAAAGCAGCTGCGGTCATCCCCCTCTTCAAAGGGGGGGACACTCTTGACCCAAACTGCTACAGACCTATATCTATCCTTCCATGCCTTCCTAAGGTCTTCGAAAGCCAAGTCACCAACTACTTATCTGATAGAGTTCAGTGTGTCAAATCGGAGGGTCTGCTGTCCGGACCTCTGGCAGTCTCTATGGGGGTGCCACAGGGTTCAATTCTTGGACCGACTCTCTTCTCTGTATACATCAATGAGGTCGCTCTTGCTGCTAGTGAGTCTCTGATCCACCTCTACGCAGACGACACCATTCTGTATACTTCTGGCCCTTCTTTGGACACTGTGTTAACAACCCTCCAGGCAAGCTTCAATGCCATACAACTCTCCTTCCGGGGACCTCCAATTGCTCTTAAATACAAGTAAAACTAAATGCATGCTCTTCAACCGATCGCTACCTGCACCTACCCGCCTGTCCAACATCACTACTCTGGACGGCTCTGACTTAGAATACGTGGACAACTACAAATACTTAGGTGTCTGGTTAGACTGTAAACTCTCCTTCCAGACCCATATCAAACATCTCCAATCCAAAGTTAAATCTAGAATTTGCTTCCTATTTCGCAAACAAAGCATCCTTCACTCATGCTGCCAAACATACCCTTGTAAAACTCCTTATCTGGTTCTTATTCGCTGTCTGTGCCACTCTCTCTGCAGCTTGCTCATTTGTAGTTCTAAACATATTTAGGGTGTTTTTAATCACTTTTTGTCTCTCCCACAACGTTATTCCTCTCTCCTACAGCTTCCATCACAATTACATGCACATGGCCAATTATGCAAATTAGGTGACGACCTAATAAAGAATTGTCAGGGGGCTAGGACTAAATGTAGAAACAGATCTCTTGAGGTGTTTTCGATTAAAAAAACTAGTAGCTGGACACTTTCCAAAATCCCCAAGTTTGCAGCATGTGTAAACGCCCACACCGAAGGTCTATGGCACACGAACTATGAAGACAGATGTTGATGCATTGGCTGCATTTTAATCGACATACAAAACAAGTGGCCTACTACCTCAACATGACTGCAGCATATCAGCTTGGCAAAGCTTCATGAATATATAAGTATAGGCTACAGAGTTTGACGATGAGTGAAGTTATGTGGTCGTTGTTTGCATTAAATTTACAAACAAGTGCTGACTGTATGTAATGTGTAACCAAAACGAGTGAACAAAATGTAGGTTAAGCACGAAGGTTACGCACGTGAAATAAAAGGTGTTATAGCTTACTTTTGACTAACAATAATAATACTATTTTAATCTCCAAAATAAACAACGTTTGAGACAAAATAAACACCAAACAACTAAATAGGACTCTGACTGCACATGCTAAAATAAATAGATTAAAGTTTGGGCAATCAATCAATTATACATGTTGAAGGTGGGCAGCAAGGCCTCTGTCTTTCCAAATTCAATTGTGTGCGTAATTTTGCGATGGTTAGTGCTATTCTTGGGACGTACCTACTCTGATCCTTAACTTCTAACAGAACCTTAATCTAACGCAAACCTAACCATTTTAAACGTCAACATCAATGGGGTGACGTCAGAGTTGGGACGTCACCCCCCCATAAAACATTGATTTGGAATAGAGTTGGTAAAATTAATAGGAAATCCATTTTCAAAGGCATTTGGTTTGACACGGCTATTCATTTTGTATGTGATTTGTTAGACAACACTGGGGAGTTTCTGCCGTTTGAGTTCATTGGTAAATTTCAGGTTAATATTACTCAGAGAGTATATTAAGGTTTGCTAAGCAAATCCAGTTCCTTTACTTAAACTTATTTAGAACACTTTGCTATATTATGAGGTTGTTCCCACTTTTAATGACTTGAACCTTTTGGATAAAAAATGAAACAAGAAGTGGATACAATTGGCAGTCAATTAAGTAATTTTTGTTGATTATAATTAAATATATTTCTATGGAAGTGACCAACCCGTGCTATGGTCAAAAGCGACAAATTTTTACCTTTAATTCTCCAGTTATCCCAAAAGTTAAAGAAACAAATTTTAAATATTTTTATTTTATCTACCCTGTTAATGATTTCCTGCACAAAAAGTTCAATTTTGACAAAATGCCTTTAGTTTTTTGTTCCTCTGATTCAGAATCTATAGAGCATTTATTTTTTTCATGCCGCCATTCTAGTAAACCATAGCTTGAAATTCATGAATGGTTGTGTATAAAATCTCCAGAATTACCTATGTTTACCTTTGATGATGTTAAATGGCATTATACTTATCCTTGTAATTCCGAACATAACTATTTCATTAACATTATTATTCTCTTGGCAAAATATTATATTCACAAATGTAAATGGGGTGGAAAAATGCCTTATTTTGTAGGGTTTTTTTTTTTCATAAAACTGTTACAATTTTATAAAACTTAAAGTTGGGAAAATTATTAGAAGTCATTATTAGAAGTCATGTCTCTGAATGTCTGTTAATGTCTCATTGCTTTGTCACATATAAATGATGTCCTGAATTCTTATTAAAAATAAATTGGGCAGGGGTCGTTTTATTTGTTCATTGCATTCACAGGAATGTCCCTATATTGATTTGTAATATTGTTATTATTGTTGCAATAAATAATACCAAATAGGAACATTTTGAGATTGCGACAGTTGCTAAAATTCCCACAAGAGGGCAATGAATAAAGACGTTTCTATTTCTGTGTGTCAGGCGCTTGCCTCAGATTTTGCGAATGATCCGGATGTACATTGCCTGGCCCGGTTGTGCTTAAACGTCATTGAGCTATAATAAGAAGTCAACTTGCGTAAACTATTCATTTGCGTCACTGCATAGAAACGTTACGCCACAGATTTTATATTATATTGACAAGATACTCGAGTGACTGTTCTAACAATGGAAATGCCGTGTCCTTAAAGATGGAAGGCATGCGGAAAGAGGCGAGATCAGGTGGTACAATGGTAGCCAATGAGAGGGCAGATACGAGGGTGACCAACAGGCACAACTCCAATATAAAGTATATTTTTTCAAAGTTGCCGAAATGCCACGTATGTCAACTTACATCAGTGCGTTTGTGACAACCAAACCATTACGAAACATCTACTCGATCAACAAGCCTCTCCTAACAACTTCTCAATTGCCTATTTTATTCATTCAACCATGACACTGATTGACCTCCATACAAAAATTCCTCCCTTTAGGGGTCTTATTTTTGTTAATTGGTAGACAGATTTTGGGCGGAAGTAAAAACCCTCTCCCTTCGCCTCTTCCTCTCTGACTACACAAACTTGTAGACCCTACACCACCCACTGCCCATACCTTTTTAGATCATTCTGATGTGTCTGCAGACACAGTCAGTGGGGAAAATGTGTCATTCGTGCTCTGACACAACAACTTAAATTATTTCCAAAATTGTCCCTTTGAGTAGGCCTAACTGTTCTGTGACCTGGCTGTCACTTATAAAACCAGATTCTCACTACAGTCAAATGGATACATGGACATAATCAGTACTAACTTAAAGCGTGACTGCACTTCTTAATTTGGTCTTGTTTTACATTTGGGCAGAGAGGAAGAGGCGAAGCTTGGCTGGATTTACTCCGCCCAAGCGGTACCAGAGCACCAAGTCTGGGAACAAAAGGCTCCTGAACAGCTTCTACCCCCAAGCCATTAGACTGCTGAGTAGTTAATGAAATGGCTACAGGGACAATTTGCATTGACCCACTTTTTTTGCGCTGACTCTCTTGCGCTGGCTCTATGGTAGGCATACTCACTGGACTCTGCCCACACACTCTCACATACTACACTGACACTCCAACACACACACACTACATATGCTCACAAACACATGCATATTGATGCCACACACACACACACACTTTCACGCTTTTCACACGCTGCTGCTACTCTGTTTATTATCTATCCTGATTGCCTAGTCACTTCTACCCCTACCTACATGTACGGTGCATTCGGAAAGTATCCAGGCCCCTTCACTTTTTCCACATTTTGTTAGTTACAAACTTATTTTAAAATGTATTAAATTGTTTTTTCCCCCTCATCAATCTACACACAATATTCCACAATGACAAAGCAAAAACAGGTTTTTAGAAATGTTTGCTAATTTATTAAAAATTAAAAACTGAAATATGCAATTTACATAAGTATTCAGACCCTTTATTAAGTACCTTGTTGAAGCACCTTTGGCAGCGATTACAGCCTTGAATCTTCTTGGGTATGATTGTACAAGCTTGGCACACCTGTATTTGGGGAGTTTCTCCCATTCTTCTCTGCACATCCACTCAAGCTCTGTCAGGTTGAATGGGGAGCGTCAGGTCTATCCAGAGATGTTCGATCGAGTTCAAGTCTGGGCTCTTGCTGGGCCAGTCAAGGACATTCAGAGACTTGTTCCGAAGCCACTTCTGCGCTATCTTGGCTGTGCGCTTAGGGTCGTTGTCCTGTTGGAAGGTGAACCTTCTCCCCAGTCTGAGGTCCTGAGCACTTTGTAGCAGGTTTTCATCAAGGATCTCTCTACTTTGCTCCGTTCATCTAGTTTCCCAGTCCCTGCCACTGAAAAACGTTCCCATAGCATGATGCTGCCACCACCATGCTTCACCAACACCATGCAATAAGACTGATGGTCACTGTGAAGCATCATAGTAACAGCATCATGCTGTGAGGATGTTTTTCAGTGGCAGGGACAGGACGACTAGCCAGGGTAGAGGGAAACATGAACTTGAGAGGATCTGCAGAGAAGAATGGGAGAAACTCCCCAAATACAGGTGTGCCAAGCTTGTAGCGTCATACCCAAGAAGACTCAAGGATGTAATCGCTGCCAAAGGTGCTTCAACAAAGTAATGAGTAAAGGGTCTGAATACTTATGTAAATGTCATATTTGTATTTTTAATACATTTTCAAAAAATTCTAAAAACCTTTTTTTCCTTTGTCATAATAGGAAATTGTGTGTAAAAAAAACAACAATTTAATCAATTCTGTGTTAAGACTTTCACCCTTCACACTTGGCCTGAGACCAAACAAAAGAAAAAGCTGACCAAATGGACTTTGTTTGCATATGTGAATCAACTCCTTGATATTGCCAGAGGGTGACAGACTGTACAGATTGCTCAGACTCAGTGAGCATAGCCTTGCTATTGAGAGAAGATGCCGTAGACAGACCTAGCTCTCAAGAGAAGACAGGCTATGTGCGCACTCAGTGACTACCAGTCATTCAGGGCACTCTGCCCCACCTGTTTTGAGCCCCACCTGTTTAACTAAAAAAAGCATAGCAATTTGCAAACAATGTAAAAAATAATAATAATTGAGTTAATAAAGCCGCATACAAACATGGTCTCTTTTTTGCTTTCTTGAGTAAGGCAGCTCCATAATGCAGGTGTTTCAGTCTAGCCCCGTGCTTTCTGCAGTGGTGTGGCAGCCAGCTGAAAATATGGAGCGTATGGGTTGGTAATGTTCTGTAGTTGCGCCGTGATTGGCTCAGTGTTCTCTCACTCATGGGGACACTACGTCACCGTAAAATCTACGGGGAGAGCTTGAAAATTAAAGCCTCTTGGGTGCTGCCATAGATTTACATTAGAAGTGCCCAAGAAAGCTCAAGGTCACTGGCCACAGATAAAATTATGTCAAATCTCATTATATCTACTGTAGCATCTCAACATCATACTTTCAAAATCTTAGCAAGCAAGCTAGACAAGCAGTCATCATTGTGAATCTAGTCAACAATATACTGGCAAATCCTTTTCAATTGTCACATGAAGAGAAATTATAGATAAAACGTATCGGAGCTCATCGGCCATTGGACACAAACATTACACAACAAGTTGGAAATTGCAAATTCAACAAAGAGTGGTTTGGAAAGAATCAGTGGCTAACTGCAAGTGTTGCAAAGCAATCATTAGCTTGCGATTCAGTGGAGTCTGGGTTTAAGGGTCTCTTTTTCAAGCTTAAAAGGATAAACATTCATATGCAACACCATGGGCCAGAAAAAGGTTGAATACCTTGGCAATGCTGTCAATCCAGCATGACTTCTGCCGTGTTCAAAACAACTGGAAACTCAGAACGTGAAAATCTCAGACTTCAGTGAGTTCAAGACAAACTGGGAACTATGGAAAAAATGAACTCCGACTGAGAAAATACATTTTGAACGGTCATCCAACTCGGAATTCCAAGTCGGGAACTCAGGCCTCATTCTAGAGCTCCGACCTGACGATCACTGATGTCATGATACGGCCATGTTTCTTTCAGTTCCCAATTGTCTTGAAAGCACCATAAATCCAGACAATGCCAGACTTTGATGACAAAGTTTGATGACAAAATTTGCCCACAAGAAGGATTGCCACATCACCTTCCTTTTCAAGTGAGCACAGCACAACAAGGTGAGTCCAAAAATGTATTGTCTGCTGCTGCATAAATTATGTAATAAGCTAGGGAGATATATATACTGTTGCTAAGAAAGTAATACTAACTGTATATTATGTAGTAAGCTGTAAGTAGCTATGGGCCTCACCCTAATAATTTGTTCCCTTCCCCCTCATAACTTAGCCTACTGTTCTGACTTGGTGGTGCACATATAGCCTGTTTTCGAGAAATGTAATCATTTAATATTTTAAGAGCTTTCACTGTCTGCTTATATGCCCCCTTTATTCATCCTATGGTTCTGACTTGGTGTACAGAGAGAATACTGTAAGAATGGCCCATGTTCTGAATTCTGTTGCTGTACATTCCATAAGTGCTGAACAAATTATTATAGTGATTTGTCCTAGATCGTTCATTAATGTCTTAATCTAAATTACGGATTGCCTCTTATCCGCTCATCGTTCCCTTATGCCATAGTTTGTACATCTCAATTGTCAGTAGAAACCACATTTGTTTAAGCAAGTCAGCCATATAAAACAGCTGGAGGCAGGGCTTTCTCCTATAGAGCTCAATATTTATGGAAATATCTGCATATCAATGTGAGAGACTCAGACCTTTAAGTCTTTACTGAAGACTTATCTCTTCAGTAGGTCCTATGATTGAGTGTAGTCTGGCCCAGGGGTGCGAAGGTGAACGGCAAAGCCCTGGAGCGATGAACTGCCCTTGCTGTCTCTGCCTGGCCGGCTCCCCTCTCTCCACTGGGATTCTTTGCCTCTGACCCTATTACGGTGGCATAATAGTGCTCTTCCATGTCGTCTCTAGGAGGGGTGTGTCACTTGAGTGAGTTGAGTCACAGACGTGATCTTCCTGTCCGGTTTTGCGCCACCTTGGGCTTGTGCGGTGGAGGAGATCTTCGTGGACTATACTCGGCCTTGCCTCAGGGTAGTACCTGTCTTTGATTGTCTCCACCTCCCTCCAGGTGTCGCCCATCTTCCCAATTATCCCATGTATTTATACCTGTGTTCTCTGTTTGTCTGTTACCAGTTTGTCTTGTTTGTCAAGTCAACCAGCATTTTGTGTCTCAGCGCCTGCTGTTCCCAGACTTTCTTTTTCTCGCACTCCTGGTTTTGACCCTTGCCTGTCCTGACTCTGAGCATGCCTGCCTGCCTGACCCTGAGCCTGCCTGCCTGCCAACCTGTACCTTTCCCCTACCTCTGGATTATTGACCTCTGCCTACCCTGACCCGAGTCTGCCTGTCTAGACCTGTCTATTGCCTGCCCCTGTTGGATTATTAAACTTTGTTAATTCGACTTTGTCTGCATCTGGGGTCTTACCTCCAAACATGATACTATGTGCCGGTTGGCTAGGCACAGTCTTTTATATCTGGTGTAATTCTCCTGTCTTATCTGGTGTCCTGTGTGAATTTAAGTATGCTCCCTCTAATTCTCTCCCTCTCTCCCTCCCCTCACGCAGGACCTGAGCCCTAGGATCATGCCTCAGGACTACCTGGCCTGATGACTCCTGGCTGTCCCCAGTCAACCTGGTCGTGCTGCTGCTCCAGTTTCAACTGTTCTGCCTGCGGCTAGGGAACCCTGACCTGTTCCCCCCGGATGTGCTACCCTGTCCCGGACCTGCTGTTTCTGACGTTCTCTACCGCACCTGCTGTCCGACCTCTGAATGCTTGGCTATGAAAAGCCAACTGACATTTACTCCTGGGGTGCTGACCTGTTGCACCCTCTACAACCACTGTGATTATTATTTGACCCTGCTGGTCATCTATAAACATTTGAACATCTTGGCCATGTTCTGTTATAATCTCCACCCGGCACAAACAGAAAAGGACTGGCCACCTCTCAGAGCCTGGTTCCTCTCTAGGTTTCTTCCTAAATTCCTGCCTTTCGAAGACGTTTTTCCTAGCCACCATGCATCTACATCTGCATTGTGTTGCATGCTTTTTGTGGTTTTAGGCTGGGTTTCTGATATCTACTGATGTAAAAAGGGCTATTCAAATATATTAGATTGCTTGATATCAGCAATGATTTTTAAAAAGGCAGTAAATGAGGCTGAATTAACTGTTTCGCTGCCAGACAAGGCTCCGTTGATAGCCAGATGTTATAGTGGTAAGGTTTCCCTCCAAGGTGCTGAAAAGAAAGCTCTGCTTTTGGGACAGCTTTATGTAGGCCCTAACAGTTTGTGGGTACCATTTATTACCGTTGTAGTGCAACTAATGTATTGTTTAGTGTTGTAGTTTTGCTGGAATGCATAAAAAAAAAGTTTTTTGCCCCACCAAGATTTACATGCTAAAGTCGCTACTGTGCATGACTATATTAGAGACACATATTGCCCTCAGATTAGCCAGACCCACAAAGAATTAACATTTAAAAAAAAAAACTAATTTAGACTCCCATATCTCCCATTTGACTCCCACACCCATTGGGTGAAATACAATATTGTGCATCACAGCAGCAAGATATGTAACCTGTTTCCACAAGAAAAGGGCAACCAGTGACGAACAAACACCATTGTAAATACAGTTGAAGTCGGAAGTTTACATACACATTAGCCAATACATTTAAACTCAGTTTTTCACAATTCCTGACATTTAATCCCAGTAAAAATTCCCTGTCTTAGGTCAGTTAGGACCACCACTTTATTTTAAGAATATGAAATGTCAGAATAATAGTAGAGAGAATTATTTATTTCAGCTTTTATTTCTTTCGTCACATTCCCAGTGGTTCAGAAGTTTACATACACTCAATTAGTATTTGGTAATATTGCCTTAAAATGGTTTAACTTGGGTTAAATGTTTTGGACAGCCTTCCTCAAGCTTTCCACAATAAGTTGGGTGAATTTTGGCCCATTCCTCATGACAGAGCTGGTGTAACTGAGTCAGGTTTGTAGGCCTCCTTGATCGCACACGCTTTTTTCGTTCTGCTCACAAATTTTCTATAGGATTAGGTCTTTGTGATGGCCACTCCAATACCTTGACTTTGTTCTGGAAAATGGCTTAAGGACAACTTTGGTTGTTGCTTCAATATATACACATCATTTTCCTACCTCATGATGCCATCTATTTTGTGAAGTGCACCAGTCCCTCCTGCTGCAAATCACCCCCACAACATGATCCTGCCACCCCCGTGCTTCACGGTTGGGTTGGTGTTCTTCGGCTTGCAAGCCTCCCCCTTTTTCCTCCAAACATAATGATGGTCATTATGGTCAAACAGTACTATTTTTGTTTCATCAGACCAGAGGACATTTCTCCAAAAAGTTCCATCTTTGTCCCCATGTGCAGTTGCAAACCGTAGTCTGGCTTTTTTATTGAGGTTTTGGAGCAGTGGCGTCGTCCTTGCTGAGTGGCCTTTCAGGTTATATCGATATAGGACTTGTTTTACTGTGTATACTGATACCTTTGTACCGGTTTTCTCCAGCATCTTCACAAGGTCCTTTGCTGTTGTTCTGGGATTGATTTTCACTTTTTGCACCAAAGTACGTTCATCTCTAGGAGACAGAACGCGTCTCCTTCCCGAGCGGTTTGACGGCTGCGTGGTCCCATGGTGTTTATACTTGCGTATTATTGTTTGTACAGATGAACTTGGTACCTTCGGGCGTTTGGAAATTGCTCCCAAGGATGTACCAGACTTGTGGAGGTCTACAAATTATTTTCTGAGGTCTTGGCTGATTTATTTTGATTTTCCCATGATGTCAAGCAAAGAGGCACTGAGTTTGAAAGTAAGCCTTGAAATACATCTACAGGTACAACTCCAATTGACTCAAAGGATGTCAATTCGCCTATCAAAAGCTTCTAAAGCCATGACATAATTTTCTGGAATTTTCCAAGCTGTTTAAAGGCACAGTCAACTTAGTGTATGTAAACTTCTGAACCACTGGAATTGTGATACAGGGAATTATAAGTGAAATAATCTGTCTGTAAACAATATTTTGAAACATTACTTGTGTCATGCACAAAGTAGATGCCCTAACTGACTTTCCAAAATTATTGTTTGTTAAGAAGAAATTTGTGGAGTGGTTGACAAACGAGTTTTAATGACTCCAACCTAAGTGTGTGTAGACTTCCGACTTCAACTGTACAACCCATATATATTTGTATTTATTTTCCTTTTGTACTTCAACTATTTGCACATTGTTACAACACTGTCTATAGCCATAATAAAACATTTGAAATGTCTCTTCCTTTTGATTGATTCTGAGTGTAATTTATTACTGTTTATTTCACTTTTGTTTATCTATTTCACTGGCTTTGGCAATGTAAACATGTTTCCCATGCCAATGAAGCCCAATGAATTGACAGGAGGGCACTGCCTTGCAAAATATTATATTTGCATTAGCAATCCGACCCCATGAAGGTAAAATGTGTATGTGTACCTCACACATATATTTCAGATATCAATACTTTAAATGTATGGCTTTGTCAGTAGACTATATGAAGAACATAATTGTTACTTCACTGACATTCTATGCTGAGACTATTTCCCACTATTTTTACACCCCAGTCTTATGTCACTGCATGACTAATGTTTCCCTTCCATTAAGGTTGGAATCTGTACTATCTATTGCATAATAGGCCACTCTAAGATAACAAGACTGTTGCTAGCAGTCACAATCTTAACTGCCTGCTTAGTCATCTGGAAGAAAAGGTTCAACCCTGCACTATGAGCAGGGACTCTGCAGGGGGCACAGCTATTAGCTGACAGCCTGAACCATGACATCCTCACTGACACTCTGCCAGACACCGTCCACTTGCCCTTCCTGAGTTAGTGTGTGCAATAAGACCTCAGCTGTCGTTTGTTGTCGCTGTGTGTGCGTCCTACTGACATTAAATCAAATCATAACTTCAGCGCTGACTTATAGTGTTGCCTGTGTGTGAGGTGGCCTGAAAGTCATGAGTTTGTCATCTACAGTGGCACCCGATAGGGAACACCGGTTGTGTGATATTTATATGCTGGTGTGAGCCACTCAGGGACATCCTGACTAATTGGTGAGCGCAAGTATGTGCCTAGGAATGGGAAGGGGTGTATGGGTTGTCTAGCCAGCCACATGGACAGCTGCAGTTATTCCCTTCAACTGCCACCAATCTCCCTCAGTTACAGTTTTTTACAATCACTTTGGCACTAATTTCGGAACCTTTATGGCATTTTTCAAAACTCTAGACACAAAACTCACAATGATCAAAATGCAAGTTTTTCAAATCTCGAGCACTTTTTCCAATTGCTTGGATACAATACACATAAAGCTAATATAATTTGTTCACTGAACTAAAATCATCTGTTCAAAATGACACAACTTAACATCAAAGTATTACCATCTGAAATGACTGTCCATTAATTTCATTACAATGATCTAACTATCAATTGATACAACTGCACATCATCAAATTTCATCATTCTTTATCAGACGATGTTTCTGTGGTCCCATGTACCACTTTTCTAGAACATGGTTTCAGATTTGATATTACTGTACACTCACCGGCCACTTTATTAGGCACACCCATCTAGTACTGGGTAAGACCCCCTTTTGCCTCCACAGCAGCCTGAATTATTTACGGTGTTGTACGTTAAGAGATGCCATTCTGTACACCACTGTTTTAAACAGCTGTTAATTGAGCATTTGTGGCCTTTCTGTTTGCTTGAATGTGTCTGGACATTCTCCTCTGACCTCTCATTAACAAGGTGTTTTGCCCACAGAACTGCCGCTCACTGAATGTGTTTTATTTATCGCACCATTCTCTGTAATCTCTAGAGACTGTAGTGTATAAAAATCCCAGGAAGGCAGCTGTTTCTGAGATGCTGGAATTACCATGAGAGGCATCAACAATCATACCACGGTCAAAGTTTCTTAGATTACGCATCTTGCCCATTCTAATGTTTGGTCAAAAAACATCTTAAGCTCTCTACTCTATATATTGAGTTGCAGGCAGCCTCATGATTCGCTGTTCAAATGTAACCTTCCTTGATGAGCTAAATCAGGTCATCAAGCTGATGTCATGACCTATGTCATTGTGTGGGATAATGTCAGGTTCCACCATGCTTAAATGGGGTAAGCATGGTTTCAGGCCCATCCACAATTTACCACCCTGTACTTACCCCCATACTCTCCTTTCCTAAAACCCAATTGAGGAATTTTTCTCCATATGGAGGTGGAAGGTACAGTGGGGAGAACAAGTATTTGATACACTGCCGATTTTGCAGGTTTTCCTACTTACAAAGCCGGTAGAGATCTGTAATTTTTTATCATAGGTACACTTCAACTGTGAGAGACGGAATCTAAAACAAAAATCCAGAAAATCACATTGTATGATTTTTAAGTCATTCATTTGTATTTTAATGCACAACATAAGTATTTGATACATCAGAAAAACAGAACTTAATATTTGGTACAGAAACCTTTGTTTGCAATTACAGAGATCATACGTTTCCTGTAGTTCTTGACCAGGTTTGCACACATTGCAGCAGGGATTTTGGCCCACTCCTCCATACAGACCTTCTCCAGATCCTTCAGTTTTCGGGGCTGTTGCTGGGCAATACGGACTTTCAGCTCCCTCCGAAGATTTTCTATTGGGTTCAGTTCTGGAGACTGGCTAGGCCAATCCAGGACCTTGAGATGCTTCTTACAGAGCCACACTATAGTTGCCCTGGCTGTGTGTTTTGGGTCGTTGTCATGCTGGAAGACCCAGCCACGACCCATCATCAATGCTCTTACTGAGGGAAGGAGGTTGTTGGCCAAGATCTCGCGATACATGGCCCCATCCATCCTCCCCTCAATACGGTGCAGTTGTCCTGTCCCATTTGCAGAAAAGCATCCCCAAAGAATGATGTTTCCACCTCCATGCTTCACGGTTGGGAAGGTGTTCTTGGGGTTGTACTCATCCTTCTTCCTCCTCCAAACACGGCGTGTGGAGTTTAGACCAAAAAGCTCTATTTTGTCTCATCAGACCACATGACCTTCTCCCATTCCTCCTCGGGATCATCCAGATGGTCATTGGCAAACTTCAGACGGGCCTGGACATGCGCTGGCTTGAGCAGGGGGACCTTGCGTGTGCTGCAGGATTTTAATCCATGACGGCGTAGTGTGTTACTAATGGTTTTCTTTGAGACTGTGGTCCCAGCTCTCTTCAGGTCATTGACCAGGTCCTGCCATGTAGTTCCGGCCTGATCCCTCACCTTCCTCATGATCATTGATGCCCCACGAGGTGAGATCTTGCATGGAGCCCCAGACCGAGGGTGATTGACCGTCATCTTGAACTTCTTCCATTTTCTAATAATTGCGCCAACAGTTGTTGCCTTCTCACCAAGCTACTTGCCTATTGTCCTGTAGCCCATCCCAGCCTTGTGCAGGTCTACAATTTTTTCCCTGATGTCCTTACACAGCCCTCGAGTCTTGGCCATTGTGGAGAGTTTGGAGTCTGTTTGATTGAGTGTGTGGACAGGTGTCTTTTATACAGGTAACGAGTTCAAACAGGTGCAGTTAATACAGGTAATGAGTGGAGAACAGGAGGGCTTCTTAAAGAAAATCTAACAGGTCTGTGAGAGCTGGAATTCTTACTGGTTGGTAGGTAATCAAATACTTATGTCTTGCAATAAAATGCAACTTAATTACTTAAAAATCATACAATGTGATTTTCTGGATTTTTGTTTTAGGTTCCGTCTCTCACAGTTGCAGTGTACCTATGATTAAAAAAATTACAGACCTCTACATGCTTTGTAAGTAGAAAAACCTGCAAAATCGGCAGTGTATCAAAAACTTGTTCTCCCCACTGTATAGGATATAGGCGCCTTCACGAACAAGCCACCCTTCTCCAGGCCATGGATGACGCATGCAATGACATCACTGCAGACCAGTGTCAGGCCTGGATTCGCCCGAAGATTCTTCCCAAGATGTTTGTCTAATGAAAACATCCATTGTGATGTGGATGAGAACCTGCGGCCAAATCCACAAGACAGAGTTGATGGAAATATAGGACAGTAATCAATCTTTTGTTTTGCTTTTTACAGTAAGCCAGGTGAGGAACACTGCAGTTGACGTTTTACTGTAGTTTTTTTCTTTTTTTGTAGCTAATTATTTTTGCTTTGATTCAAAGAAACCTATATTGTAATTTTATTGTATTTCATCAATACATTTCATATTTTGTTCAATGATTCCACTATGTCTGTAGTATTCTCTCTACTAGTCCTTTTACAGTGATGTATTTACATGTATCACATATTTTGTACTACAATATTTAATGATTGTACGAACAACTACACAGTGAAACTATCGGTATTTTGTGTGTGGGTGATCTAAATGTGTGTTCCTATGGTATTTCATGATAAATGAGTTATTTGAACCAATGATTCTGCAGGTGCAAGGTTTCTTTAAAGATATGAATTAACAATGCAATGTTTTGAACATTGGACAGCCTGTGTTACAAGTGATGACCGTTTTGAGTTTTGTGTCTAGAGTTTTGAAAAATGACCACAAGGTTCTGAAATTAGTGCCAAAGTGATTGTCAAAAACTGTAAGTTATCCACTGCTCTTCAGTGTGTGTGTTTCTGTGTGTGTGTGTGCGTGTGTGTGTGTGTGTGTGTGTGTGTGTGTGTGTGTGTGTGTGTGTGTGTGTGTGTGTGTGTGTGTGTGTGTGTGTGTGTGTGTGCGTGCGTGTGTGTGTGTATCGGTGTGTCGGTGTGTGTGTGTGTGTGTGTGCGTGCGTGCGTCGGTGTGTGGGTAACTGTGTTTGTGTACGTGTTCATTATATGGGTGTCACTTTAAGTGCTTGAACTCAACTTGGGTCTTTGCCAATTTCTGTGCTCCACCTCTCTAGCACTTCTGCTGGCCACTTGGAATGCTCAGCCCTCAGTAAAACTAATTTCCCTCTCTCTCTCTCTGAGTCTGCTGTACTGGTAACTGGACTTACAGGCAACTTCTGTTTTCTTTTGCTGTAGGGAACAGTTAAAGTAGGGTTCTGCCCCAATTAAACATTGCCTTGTCAATGTGATGTACATGATGTACAAATACAATATGATGTATTAGACAAATAAGGCAAAACTTTTCATTTTAGTGTCAGTTTAGTGAGGCCCTAAGACAAAATGACAGTAGCTAAAAGTAATCTATTTGGCGTAAACCCAGTCGTTAAAGTGGCACTCCAGTCTTCGTTTCACCTCATTTAACAAAGGCAAATCGCAACAGCTGATCCAGGTAAATCATGACATAACACCTCTTTTGTTCTCTATTGCTCCCCTATTGTTCCTCAAGCAAGGGGGAAGGCCGATGACAACATGAATTCCCATCAAACCAACTCCTTGAATGCCCTACTCCTTGAAGTTTGTAGTTGTATCTAAAAAACACTATTTTGTTAAAAATATGTATTTTTTACCCTTTAGTGTGTGTATTTCAATGTATTTATACTTGGGAAATTGATTTCCAACAGGAAAAGTTCAAAAATCACTGGAGGACTTCTATTACAGCATCATTTTCTCCTAGTCCCTGATTATCAGTCACACCTGCTCTTAAACTTAGCTAAATATTCATAATACAACATATGAATATGTTATTTGTCATATTCTTATCATAACTGTTATGTCACATGTTAAAGCTGCATGCTTTTTTGGTCACTGCTTCCTTATTCAAAACAGGACTGTATCTAGGAACCCGAGAGAATATATTTTCATAACATTGTTGGGTGTGGTTTAGCAATGGTTTAATTATACAAGTTTGGGTGGTATCGGACGTCAGCAAGACAACCCAAGGCTGGAGCTTCAACAAATAGCCCTTTTGTAAAGAGTTATGTAGTTCAGTTACATTTGCCTGCTCTTCTGGTGTTAGTGCTGCACCCACCCTTTACTTGTTGGCCTTTTTACTATACTAGCTCCTTCCTCATTCTAAAAGGAAGATTCAGTACTGTATAATCTTTGGGGATTAGAGACAACCAGGGCACATTTCCAGTGTTTCGTGTATTTATGATAAGTGCTTTAACAATTTTTCCACATAAAACCCAGCCGAATATGTGGGCCAATATAATGTCACGGGGAAACTTTTATAGAATAAACCATTTGTCCTATTTTTACGATGTATCATGCCAACACTTTTTAACAGACCGTCCAGAAGTCTCTAAAGCTCTGAGGAAGGTGTCTGACATGCTGAATTGTAAAGCCTATTAGTTTGCCCTGGATAAACCTTAAGATCAATGTTGATATCTAATTTTTTCTCTGGGATAGTCATTTTTAAACTGAGGTAAAAAAATGTATTTTTCTGGGCTCCTGAAAACCTGTTCTTGGCCAATGCCTCTCCGCTTCTATTCCTCCTTTGCTTCCCCCTCTGTTTTTTTTAACCTCTCCTGGCTTCCCATACTATATCTCCCCCTCTTCCTCGGACACAGTGCAGTTGCAGCAGCATTCATACTGACCTCCTGCACCCCAACACTCCCACCTATCCGCTGCCTTACTCTGACACCGGCCTCCTCCCCAACTCTGGAACTCCCTCCCTCTCCATGTCAGAACCTCACAATCCATACACATATTCAAGTCCTCATATAAGACTGCTTTCTCAGTGGCTGTTACCTGAACTGAGGGAGGAAGAGATAGTCGGGGAGAGCCGTCGCCGTGCCAAGGGATGCCAGCTGTCCTATATCGGGAATTCAACAGTGATGAGGACAGCAAGGAGACTGAAAGGCCCTGAGTCTGACCTCTCCACAGCACCCAAAACACAGAATGGACTTCCACAGCATCCTTTGGAATAGGCTCTATAGATTAGAATATATTGATCATATATTGGGCAATAGCAATATGCACATCATCACATCTTTGTGATGCTGGAGATGAGATACATCAATGTTTACATTGTTGTTGACTGTTCTTTTGAAACAGAGTGACTGAAATGTTGTAAAAAAACATGCAGAGTCATTTTTATCACTATTTGTCATAAAGCACAGTCACTGACTAGGGTATTGGGAAAAGGAAATGTAGAATGTAGAACTGCAATCACAGTTACATCACCCAACTTTGATGCAGTGTTATTGAATTTAACATTGTTTTTGGACTAGGTGGGCAACACATAGGCCTACAGCAAGGAGAGTTTTAGCATGCAATTTACTATATTTAATTTGATTGATATGATAATTATGAGAAAGCACTCAGCATTACAATGTGAATGGAGAATCCATCAGGACTCCCTCACACTTATTGATCACTGTATTCACTCACCTTAGCCTGGTCGGAACCTCTTTTGAACCTGAATGTGTGTGAGATGTGGTCATTGAGACAATGAGTCTGGGTCTCCCTTCTCAGTGCACTGTTTGAGTGCAAATCTCTGAATTTGAATACTCTTGTTATACTGATTGGGTCACCAAGAATCAATACCGGGCATTTCCTTTGTGTCTAGTGTAGCCTGCTACTAAAGTAATAATCCAAGACAGTTAATAGTCCACTGAGAAAACTGTATAATCTAATTATAGTAGGTCTAGAGTAAACTGACTAAATAACAAAATATGATATGACAATTGTAAATGCTATGTACTCATGTTGAAACCAAATTGATGAAATAATGTCATTTCATTTCCAGAAAGCAGGTTTTAATAATCTCACTCAAGGTTATGAGACAATGGGGATTGGTTTGTTGAGATATCTAATCCAACTCAATATATAGTGGGGTAATCTACTTTCAGATTTGAATCAAACTCTTGTCAATTGAGTTATTCAATGAGTTTCTGGTCATTTTTTCCTCGTGCCAATAAAGAGTGTACTTGACCACATGTGGTTATTTAGTCAATTTATAAATTACCTAGCTATATTGTTTTTAGACCCTTTGATTGAATCAGAAAGGATTTCGTTCAAATTTGGAAAATGTTTCAAACATCATGACGTACCACGACAGACGGGCATAGTTTTTCGCTGAATTGTGTGTGATTTGAGGGTTCGAGTAGGGAGGGGGAAGGGAAGCGGGGACGCAACCCAGTCTAGCCACCTCCCAGTGTATAAAAACTCAAACTCAACCAGCATTCTTTCTCTTTTTGTTACCTGGGTAGGGGCATCAGCAGTGGTCGAGTGAGCGCACAGTAACACCGGTAAGCGCGTTTATCTTATTTAGCCTCTAGTGGTTTCAGAAACAGGCCTAACATGTTAGCACGTTGGTTTTTATAACTTGTTAGACACATTGCGAAAACGTAAGCTATTTCAGATAGTATTTAATGGTGTGGGCAATGTTTCAATTTAAAGTGACTTGGATGGCGTAGGGGGATGCTTTAACGGTACTATCTAAGTTAACTTATAAAGTGGTGATTTGGTTTAAGTGAACTTCAAGATATATTTTGCCGGGGGGAAAACGTTTTCAATTGGGGGAGGGGGAGCTGGGGGGGAAACAAAGGATACTAAAGCGGTGGCCTGTGAGGATGAGTAGGTAGCTAAATGGAATGTCTTCCATGATCTGAACTGCACGTAAACCCAGGCGACTTGTCTAGTAGGGATACATTCCTTCTGGATATTTGGAGTTCTTTCTGTAACTCTATACGACGTGGCCTGGAAGCAACACGTGTCGCTTTTGGCCCATGGCCGACTGAGGCCTAACAGTACGTGATCGTAACTCACTCACCCCTTTTCGGACGAGTTTAACGACGAAGTCAGCTGACAGCAAACTATTTTATTTTTTTCTTTCGATATAATTTTAATGGGATGTGGACAGTGATTTGATGGTCCATCGACATAAGCGTTCGAATGCATAGTCTGAGTGACCTGGTGTTTTAATGCTGCAGCCTTGTTCCCCAAGCAAATTGGTACACTAACTTCAATGTTCAGTGTTATTAAGTGGTATATCTGCTCATTCTATTTCAGAAACTAATTAAGCAACCATGGGAAAGGAAAAGATCCACATTAACATCGTGGTCATTGGCCATGTCGACTCCGGCAAGTCAACCACCACAGGCCATCTGATCTACAAGTGCGGAGGCATTGACAAGAGAACCATTGAAAAGTTCGAGAAGGAGGCAGCTGAGGTAAGCGTTTTTCTGGTTGTTGGAGCTTTTTTGTTCTGGTTACATTACTTTGGATCGAAGATGGCGACCACGGCATGTTTTTTTTTAAACTGGTGAAGCCGGCAGGGTGTGGGTAACGAGTGCGCGCATGTGGGACGGTGCTTGCGCGCAGGCCTAGTGTCGGATAATGACGATGCACTTTGTGTAATGGCGGCTGAGGACTTTATAGCGGTCATGGCTAGGAGGGATACAGTTTACATTTAAAATACATATATACATTTTTTTAAATTAAACCTTTCCCTAACCTTGACATATGTCTCATAACCTGCTACATACAAAATGTATCTCATCTAGGCAACATTGGTTTAAATCATTCTCTACGTTTCAGATATTGCATACATCAGGATATGTTAAATTATGCAAATTATTTGGGCCATGTTTCCCAAGACTAATCTTAGCCTAACCCTATAAATGAGCTACTTACTCACTATACATTTTTGCTGTGTAGCATTACTTCACCGGTAAAATGAATTATTGAACATAATGTGCCTTTCCTCTAATTTTAGATGGGCAAGGGCTCTTTCAAGTATGCCTGGGTGCTGGACAAGCTGAAGGCTGAGAGGGAGCGTGGTATCACCATTGACATTTCTCTGTGGAAGTTTGAGACCGGCAGGTACTACGTCACAATCATTGATGCCCCTGGACACAGAGATTTCATCAAGAACATGATCACTGGTACCTCTCAGGTAATTGGGGGGGGGGGGGGGCAGGCAGTGCAATCAGACTATACTGTAAACCTGACCAACTAAGGTGAATGATGAACAAGTTGGGCTGACATGACTTGTCCCCCCCAGGCTGATTGCGCTGTGCTGGTTGTTGCTGGTGGTGTGGGTGAGTTTGAGGCTGGTATCTCCAAGAACGGCCAGACCCGTGAGCACGCTCTCCTCGCCTACACTCTGGGAGTGAAGCAGCTCATTGTTGGCGTCAACAAGATGGACTCCACTGAGCCCCCCTACAGCCAGAAGCGGTTTGAGGAGATCCAGAAGGAGGTCACCACCTACATCAAGAAGATTGGCTACAACCCTGCCACTGTCGCCTTTGTGCCCATCTCTGGATGGCATGGGGACAACATGCTGGAAGCCAGCGCCAATGTGAGTAGCCTATCCTCAGTGCATTCTACTACATTGAAACTCTCACCCTGTCACTTGCATATGTCATGCTTTGTACATAAACAGAAATTCTCCTTTTCTAGATGGCCTGGTTCAAGGGATGGAAGGTCGAACGTAAGGATGGTAACGCCAACGGTGTGACTCTGCTGGAGGCCCTGGACTCAATCCTGCCCCCCTCCCGCCCCACAGATAAGCCCCTTCGTCTGCCCCTCCAGGATGTCTACAAAATCGGCGGTAAGAACCAGTCTTGGACTTGATGTTTGTATACAGACTGTACTTGCATCTAGACTGTACTTGCTTGTATAGACTGTACTTGCTTCTGCTCTTGATCGTTAATCTATTCTCCCCTGGTTTCCCATCAGGTATTGGAACAGTACCCGTGGGCCGTGTGGAGACTGGCACCCTGAAGGCCGGTATGATCGTCACCTTCGCCCCCGCTAATGTCACCACTGAGGTGAAGTCTGTGGAGATGCACCACGAGACCCTGGAATCGGCCATGCCCGGTGACAATGTCGGCTTCAACGTCAAGAACGTATCCGTCAAGGATATCCGTCGTGGCAACGTGGCTGGAGACAGCAAAAACGACCCCCCAATGGAGGCCGGCACCTTCACCGCTCAGGTAGGCATGCTGTTTAAAATTGTTGGGTGGGTGAGCTGTCTTCCCTTGACAAGTTAATTGTTTTCATGCTCTAATCGACCATATCTTGTTTTTACAGGTCATCATCCTGAACCACCCTGGCCAGATCTCCCAGGGCTATGCCCCTGTACTGGATTGCCACACTGCTCACATTGCCTGCAAGTTCAGCGAGCTCAAGGAGAAGATCGACCGTCGTTCCGGCAAGAAACTTGAGGATGCCCCCAAGTTCCTGAAGTCTGGAGACGCTGCCATCGTAGACATGATCCCCGGCAAGCCCATGTGTGTGGAGAGCTTCCAGGAATACCCTCCTCTTGGTAAGTAATCCATAAGCCCTCCTACCAAAGACATTGTTCCTTTTTAAAAGGTCTTCTATGCTTGGAAAAGGCCTCGTTCCTAATTTTCTCTTTCTCTCAGGTCGTTTTGCTGTGCGTGACATGAGGCAGACTGTTGCTGTTGGTGTCATCAAGGCCGTCGACAAGAAGGCTGCCTCCAGCGGCAAGGTCACCAAATCTGCCGTTAAGGCTGGTAAAAAGTGAATTCTCCTCCCACAGGATGTCCCTCGGGTGGTGGGGTCTGCAGCCCTACATCCTGCGGAGTCTCGAAACCTGAGCTCTATACTTAAGGACTGGTTAATGCTGATTAAAACCCATCGTAAAAGTTTTCGCAGGAAAAGAACCCAACGCAGATACACTTTGTCACATGACTGACAGTGCCTCTTTCAGTTATATTTGAGTTAATGGTTGAGAACTACACCTGTTTGATGCCACAATTAAATTGGAAGAAAGCTGCTGGTAACTAATAAAGGTCTTTAAATGTCTTGACCAGAAAGCTTGCTCTGTCGTTTTCCTTAATCCTTGTTCTTGTTGTAGTTGAGTGGGAGCTGTGCCATAGGGTAGAACAAGTGCAGCACTGTATCTAACTTGGTCTTTGCAGCTGTTTTGACACAAGCTATCCCTGACTGCTGCAAGGCTGTGCCCAGTGATGGTTTTTGCCAGCCAATCACCTAGGTGGAGTTACACTGGCATAACCAATGGCACTTTATTTCTCGTGACACCAGGGCTGTAGCACCCGCCTCCCACTACACTGGTATAAAAAGAGATGTGGGCTCATATTCTGTCCTTTTTCTCCGGTCTAAAGCAGGAATACCCGTTACCTGTATTGTTTCAGGTTAGTGAAGAAAATGCTCATTTCAGGATGTAATTGTTATGTAGCTACACTAATTACCTCAATACTGCTACACTTAAATTGCAGCATGGTTATGAAAGTGGCAGCCTCTCTTGGGGCGCATGATTTTAGGACCGGTCTGATTTGTACAAGATGACTAACTGCTTTTTAAAATTTGGGGTCAGTCTCATTGCAGACCACTTCAAGTTTAGTGGGTAATTTAATTTCGTTCATGGGTAACGAAGTTTAACTGAATTGCTGTAATATAGCCTAGATAGAATTTTGAGTAGTCGGCTGTGCACGCCTCCCTTCACCGCCATAAAGCGGGTGTCGTTGATTTGCCTCAACATGGCCGGCTTGCTAGTCTTATGACTGAACATGGAGGGCAGTGGGAGGGGAATATTTGTGGATAGCACATGGTGCATGAGTCAGGGGCGCCTGTCGGCAATCTGTCGAATTCATCACTTGATTACACCATGAATTTCTACTCCTGCAGCCATGTCGGCCATATGTGTATTTTGTGTAAATAAAATTGTACATCGGTAGTTATGTCAAGTCTCCTTTTCATCAGTAAATCATGGGAAAGGAAAAGATCCACATCAACATTGTGGTCATTGGCCATGTCGACTCCGGAAAGTCAACCACCACAGGTCATCTGATCTACAAATGCGGAGGCATTGACAAGAGAACAATTGAAAAGTTCGAGAAGGAAGCCGCTGAGGTATGTTTGGGAGCCCTAGCATTTTCTAGGAATTCTGAGTTGGCTAATGTAGCTATGAATTGCGACGTTCTTTAACGGGTGTGGTTCGAAGAGAAAATCCTTCAACTGATTACTTTGACACGAGCGCCGTCTACTGTACCAAATGTATTGTCAGTTGTGGCCATTGTGCACTAGTTGCAAATGGCATATATTGATTAACTGATTAAAATCTTATTTAAATCTAATCTGTTTTGTCAGTGCATTATGACGAGTATTGGGGAACACAAACAAATGAATGTTGGCAAATGGGATTGAGTGGCCAGTTTGACTTTAGTCAAGAGAAATATGGATTATCTTTGATGGGACAGATTTATTGCTCAGCTAGCAGAAGTTTATCTGATTAGGCAGACATTTTAGGAGTAATTTTATTGGGTTGGATCGTCAATTTGCAATTCACGAGTAATACTGTTGTAAATAGATAAAATTCTTAAATTGTGTTTGCATTTCATTAACTGACAAAATAGTACAAAATTATCAGACTTTTGTAGTAGGTGTAATTGGATCGATTTGAACTGTGTAGACATAAGTGCAATAAAAGCAAACTTTTCTTTGCGTGTGTAGATGGGCAAGGGCTCTTTCAAGTATGCCTGGGTGCTGGACAAGCTGAAGGCTGAGCGGGAGCGTGGTATCACCATCGACATTTCCCTGTGGAAGTTCGAGACTGCCAAGTACTACGTCACAATCATTGATGCCCCTGGACACAGAGACTTTATCAAGAACATGATCACTGGTACCTCTCAGGTAAAGATGAGCTTTAATGTCCAATCTGCTTCCTAACTGAGAGAATCTATCAGTAGTGGCATTTTACCACAAGGTTTGGAGTGTCTATCTATGACTTCATCTTCTCAGGCTGATTGCGCTGTGCTGATTGTTGCTGGTGGTGTGGGTGAGTTTGAGGCTGGTATCTCCAAGAACGGCCAGACCCGTGAGCACGCTCTCCTCGCCTACACTCTGGGAGTGAAGCAGCTCATTGTTGGCGTCAACAAGATGGACTCTACTGAGCCCCCCTACAGCCAGAAGCGGTTTGAGGAGATCCAGAAGGAGGTCAGCACCTACATCAAGAAGATTGGCTACAACCCTGCCACTGTCGCCTTTGTGCCCATCTCTGGATGGCATGGGGACAACATGCTGGAGGCTAGCCCCAACGTGAGTAGCCCATCCACACACGATAAACTAAACCACAGCAGTGTAGGTCGAGGTGGTTATATGCGTAAATTATTAGGGCTAGAACTTTATAGTAGGATTAACTCTTGACAGGTAAGTAAGTCTGTGTAATAGTGATCTTGTTTCTTCTGTTGGCCATTGCAGATGGGCTGGTTCAAGGGATGGAAGGTCGAACGTAAGGAGGGTGGCGCTAGCGGTGTGACCCTTCTGGAGGCTCTGGACTCCATCCTGGCCCCCTCCCGCCCCACTGACAAGCCCCTCCGTCTGCCCCTGCAGGACGTCTACAAAATCGGTGGTAAGAACCAGTCATAGATCAATATGTTTGAATGTACTGGTTATCTTCTTTAGACATGAATGTGTCTTGTGGTTAAATACTTGTTTCCCATCAGGTATTGGAACAGTACCCGTGGGCCGTGTGGAGACTGGCACCCTGAAGGCCGGTATGATCGTCACCTTCGCCCCCGCTAATGTCACCACTGAGGTGAAGTCTGTGGAGATGCACCACGAGACCCTGGAAGCGGCTCTACCCGGTGACAATGTTGGCTTCAACGTCAAGAACGTGTCCGTCAAGGATATCCGTCGTGGCAACGTGGCTGGAGACAGCAAGAATGACCCCCCAATGGAGGCCGGCAACTTCACAGCTCAGGTGAGAGATGGAACTGATTTTCAATGTAGTTTTGGGAAAGATAAAAATACTAATATTCTAAGTCTACTTTACTACATATCTCGTTTCTGGCCATAAATTAGCACTTTCATAAACACCTTTTTTTTAAAGTGCACTTTTTAAATTCAGTTTTGCCACGTACC
Organism: Oncorhynchus masou masou; assembly: GCF_036934945.1. Lineage (NCBI taxonomy): Eukaryota > Metazoa > Chordata > Actinopteri > Salmoniformes > Salmonidae > Oncorhynchus > Oncorhynchus masou. Next base: position 38,521,761 of record NC_088223.1, on the reverse strand, counting down.
AACCCCCTTTCACTGTAGGTCTAGAGTCCAGCCCATCCTTACGCAAACTTTACCCCAATCTTCAGGTCATCATCCTGAACCACCCCGGCACCATCTCCCAGGGCTATGCCCCCGTACTGGATTGCCACACCGCTCACATTGCCTGCAAGTTCAGCGAGCTCAAGGAGAAGATCGACCGTCGTTCCGGCAAGAAGCTTGAGGACAACCCCAAAGCCCTGAAATCTGGAGACGCCGCCATCATTGTCATGGTGCCAGGAAAGCCCATGTGTGTGGAGAGCTTCGCCGCCTACCCTCCCCTTGGTGAGTCACACACGAACACCTAATGATGACGATTATGGGTTACGTGTTACGTGGGGGTTCCCATAACTGTATAGGACACATCTGGGTAATGCAGCCTTTTGGTATTGAAAGAATTCTCCACACATTTACTGTTGCATTGCTTGTAAGATGGTGAAGAGATCTTACTAGTCTCAACCTTACAATGTCACTTACAAAAACAGTGAAGTAGGAACTTCAATGACTTCTGGAATATGCTGACACTCCATTTAGCAAAACCACACAAAAAATCGTTCAGACCCGTCCAATAACCATTTCTCTTAACTGTTGCAGGTCGTTTTGCCGTGCGCGACATGAGACAGACCGTTGCCGTTGGTGTCATCAAGGCCGTTGACAAGAAGGCTGCCAGCACTGGCAAGGTGACCAAGTCTGCCATTAAGGCCACCAAAGCCAAATGAATTCCTGCTCCAGACATCCAGCAACAACAAGGCGTGTCACCGGCATCCCATCCTGCAGTGTCTCAGAACCTGAGCTCTCTACTCAAGGACTGGCTAATGCTAATAAAAACCCATCGCAAAAGTTTTCGCAGGAAAGGAAAACAAATGTTCGAAGAATAATGCTTTAGGGGAAATTATGATAAAACCAAAAATAAAAAAACATGAACATTACCTGCCAAAACGCTGCTGTTTCTTGTTTCTCATAAGCCAAACGCTGAATCAGTTACTGTTGGATACATACTGGTATCTATCATGAAATTATATGTTGTGTTAGAATATGAAAATAAAGTCTGATTTCTGTTGCTGTGAAACATTGAGCTAGTTGTCAGATTTTGGATTGATTTGCTGAAAACGTTCCATTGGTTTACAATATTGACTACAAACAGAAAATAATACCTATCAATTTCTTTGGGGAATATTCTATAGATATGATTCACTGCCTCGGGTTTTCTCGTTTGAGTTACTTCAGAAATGTAAGTGCTGTTGCTCAACATGTCAATACTGTAGATGCATACTTTCAGAAAAGTGTCTGCCCTGTAGGAAATTGTACATCAGTAAATTTCGGCTACAGTTAAATTATGGGGTTGTTACTGAAAGATAAACTAATTTCCAGTGGTGTGTTTATTTCTTAATATTAAAGCTTTCGCACAAAATGGCAAGCTTTCACGAACCGAGCAGAGCATAATATTTTTATGACGGTACCTATACAATCCTCTGGTGAAAACCTCTCTTACAGTTTTACGTTCAGTATCAACCCGTCACCTGGAATACATATGTGCGACCCGTCATTCACTGCTAAAAAGACAAAGGAGGGGCAATGCTCTTTTATCTTTCATTTATAATGTGACATCATACTTGGGAAATAGAAAGCGAAAATGGGAATAGTGGCAGGAAACGGGGATATGCTGTCACAGAGAGAAGGAACACAGTAAGTGAGCCGACACGGAGAAGAGCAATAGCGACGTCTCAGTCTGTCACCCTACCAAGCTGATATTTGTGACAAAGACGGCAATAGCAGGTAAATCTTCACAACCCGTGTAACATTTCACAATGGTTGAATGATTATTTAACAATCGGTCTGGGATTATGAATAAAATGTCACAAACCAGGTTGTCTTGAGTAACATGTAGCCTGGGCTGGGGTCAATGTGGTTCGGGTAAGGTCTTGGAAACAACAATTATGTTAATTCCTCATGGCAGGACCTTAGCATTACTTTCATTGTACTAAAATTACATCAAATGTAGTAATTTATTATGATCTCTGTGGTGCTATGTTTATAAGCAACCACTGAAGGTTGAGTGAGGTAGTTTTTTATTATTGAGCAGTCCTATCCCATATACATTCAACCTAGAAGGAAGAGGATATTCAAATGATATTTATGTCATACTTGCAGATATAGTTTCTCTGAATTGATTTGTGTTTGTGTGCGTTGATCAAAATAGAAAGATGAACAGAAGCACACCTCAGAGGGGATCATCCTCCAGGAGACAGTGCTCAGTTCCATCCACACCCTCTGGAGAGCACCAGACAACTCCAACACTCAGAAGGACCACATCCACCCCCATCGATCACCAACCTAGCCTGGGCAGAGAGGCAGAGGAGGGTGGGTTTCTGGACAGAGATGAAGGTAGCCCTATAGAGGACTCTCAGACTGGGGCATTGCTGGGTCAGGATGATGGAAATGCCAGTACCCCAGCCACACTCACCTCACACCTCCCTTGGCAGAGACCACACCTGGCAGGTAATAGCATGTTAGACCTACTCGCTTCAATGCTATTGTCGATTGTCCTCATCTGATGTGTGTATCAGTGTATGTCAAAGATGCTAAGACAATCAGTAACATGTTATATTCATGAATCTAGCTAGAATTTACATTCTGAGTTGAGTGAGTTTTTGCCTCTGAGACAGAAAGATGTTTTGTAGATGAAGTTCATGTGTGCATAATCCTGTAAAACAGGTTTGAAAATGACACCATTCATGCTTCAATACTATGCTCATCTGAGACAGTCCAGCCAATACATCAATCTGCCCACAGCCGAGATCCCCAAACCAGGGGACGAGCTGGCCCCTATCTCCCCAGAGCTGGCCCGTTGGATCAGGCTTCGGGCCCAGGACCTTAAGCTCCGCCAGAGTGACCGGCAGTGGGCCGTGGACCTGGTCAACCATCTCCGGGAAAGCCTGCTGGTCTTCCTCAAGAACAGTGACGAGCAGCCCTACTTCCAGTCAGCCTCTGTGCTCAGCAGTGGCTCATACTACGAGATGGTCAAGGTAACTCACACCATGAGACGGGATATGTCTCTGGCTGGCAGCTCATTTAAAACACATGAACACAAGAGAATAACCCAACAGCAAATTATCCACATTTCCACTTAAGGTGTGTTTTAAAAAACATGGATTAACCCTGAGTGACTGATAAGACAGTTTCGATGAGCCAATACGGCAATATGGCTGCCTGTCCTGCATTACCGGTAAATCTCTTACCTCCTCACCAATGCCCCACCTTAACACTGATAGGAATGTTTACTGTCCGTCATCAAATTATTTCCACAAACATATACAGCAAAAACAAATCCTCACCCCCAAACATATACAGTTGAAGTCAGAAGTTTACATACACCTTAGCCAAATACATTTAAACTCAGATTTTCACAATTCTTGACATTTAATCCGAGTAAAAATTGCCTTTAAATTGTTTAACTTGGGTCAAACGTTTTGGGTAGCCTTCCACAAGCTTCCCACAATAAGTTGGGTGAATTTTGGCCCATTCTTCCTGACAGAGCTGGTGTAACGGAGTCAGGTTTGTAAGCCTCCTTGCTCAGACACTCTTTTTCAGTTCTGCCCACAACTTTTCTATAGGATTGAGGTCAGGGCTTTGTGATGGCCAATACCTTGACTTTGTTGTCCTTAAGCCATTTTGCCACAACTTTGGAAGTATGCTTGGGGTCATTGTCCATTTGGAAGACCCATTTTCGATGTTGCTTCAATATATCCACACCTTTTTCCTACCTCATGATGCCATCTATTTTGTGAATCAAATCAAATCAAATCAAATGTATTTATATAGCCCTTCGTACATCAGCTGATATCTCAAAGTGCTGTACAGAAACCCAGCCTAAAACCCCAAACAGCAAGCAATGCAGGTGTAGAAGCACGGTGGTTAGGAAAAACTCCCTAGAAAGGCCAAAACCTAGGAAGAAACCTAGAGAGGAACCAGGCTATGTGGGGTGGCCAGTCCTCTTCTGGCTGTGCTGGGTAGAGATTATAACAGAACATGGCCAAGATGTTCAAATGTTCATAAATGACCAGCATGGTCGAATAATAATAAGGCAGAACAGTTGAAACTGGAGCAGCAGCACGGCCAGGTGGACTGGGGACAGCAAGGAGTCATCATGTCAGGTAGTCCTGGGGCATGGTCCTAGGGCTCAGGTGCTCCGAGAGAGAGAAAGAAAGAGAATTAGAGAGAGCATATTTGGGGTGGCCAGTCCTCTTCCGGCTGTGCCGGGTGGAGATTATAACAGAACATGGCCAAGATGTTCAAATGTTCATAAATGACCAGCACGGTCGAATAATAATAAGGCAGAACAGTTGAAACTGGAGCAGCAGCACGGCCAGGTGGACTGGGGACAGCAAGGAGTCATCATGTCAGGTAGTCCTGGGGCATGGTCCTAGGGCTCAGGTCCTCTGAGAGAGAGAAAGAGAGAGAGAAGGAGAGAATTAGAGAACGCACACTTAGATTCACACAGGACACCGAATTGGACAGGAGAAGTACTCCAGATATAACAAACTGACCCCAGCCCCCGACACATAAACACTTCTGCAGCATAAATACTGGAGGCTGAGACAGGAGGGGTCAGGAGACACTGTGGCCCCATCCGAGGACACCCCCGGAAAGGGCCAAACAGGAAGGATATAACCCCACCCACTTTGCCAAAGCACAGCCCCCACACCACTAGAGGGATATCTTCAACCACCAACTTACCATCCTGAGACAAAGCTGAGTATAGCCCGCAAAGATCTCCGCCATGCACAACCCAAGGGGGGGCGCCAACCCAGACAGGATGACCACATCAGTGAATCAACCCACTCAGGTGACGCACCCCTTTCAGGGACGGCATGAGAGAGCCCCAGTAAGCCAGTGACTCAGCCCCTGTAATAGGGTTAGAGGCAGAGAATCCCAGTGGAAAGAGGGGAACCGGCCAGGCAGAGACAGCAAGGGTGGTTCGTTGCTCCAGAGCCTTTCCGTTCACCTTCCCACTCCTGGGCCAGACTACACTCAATCATATGACCCACTGAAGAGATGAGTCTTCAATAAAGACTTAAAGGTTGAGACCGAGTTTGCGTCTCTGACATGGGTAGGCAGACCGTTCCATAAAAATGGAGCTCTATAGGAGAAAGCCCTGCCTCCAGCTGTTTGCTTAGAAATTCTAGGGACAATTAGGAGGCCTGCGTCTTGTGACCGTAGCGTACGTGTAGGTATGTACGGCAGGACCAAATCAGAGAGATAGGTCGGAGCAAGCCAATGTAATGCTTTGTAGGTTGGCAGTAAAACCTTGAAATCAGCCCTTGCTTTGACAGGAAGCCGGTGTAGGGAGGCTAGCACTGGAGTAATATGATCAAATTTTTTGGTTCTAGTCAGGATTCTAGCAGCCGTATTTAGCACTAACTGAAGTTTATTTAGTGCTTTATCCGGGTAGCCGGAAAGTAGAGCATTGCAGTAGTCTAACCTAGAAGTGACAAAAGCATGGATTCATTTTTCTGCATCATTTTTGGACAGAAAGTTTCTGATTTTTGCAATGTTACGTAGATGGAAAAAAGCTGTCCTTGAAATGGTCTTGATATGTTCTTCAAAAGAGAGATCAGGGTCCAGAGTAACGCCAAGGTCCTTCACAGTTTTATTTGAGACGACTGTGCAACCATTAAGATTAATTGTCAGATTCAACAGAAGATCTCTTTGTTTCTTGGGACCTAGAACAAGCATCTCTGTTTTGTCCGAGTTTAAAAGTAGAAAGTTTGCAGCCATCCACTTCCTTATGTCTGAAACACATGCTTCTAGCAAGGGCAATTTTGGGGCTTCACCATGTTTCATTGAAATGTACAGCTGTGTGTCATCCGCATAGCAGTGAAAGTTAACATTATGTTTTCGAATAACATCCCCAAGAGGTAAAATATATAGTGAAAACAATAGTGGTCCTAAAACGGAACCTTGAGGAACACCGAAATTTACAGTTGATTTGTCAGAGGACAAACCATTCACAGAGACAAACTGATATCTTTCCGACAGGTAAGATCTAAACCAGGCCAGAACTTGTCCGTGTAGACCAATTTGGGTTTCCAATCTCTCCAAAAGAATGTGGTGATCGATGGTATCAAAAGCAGCACTAAGGTCTAGGAGCACGAGGACAGATGCAAAGCCTCGGTCCGATGCCATTAAAATGTCATTTACCACCTTCACAAGTGCCGTCTCAGTGCTATGATGGGGTCTAAAACTAGACTGAAGTATACATTGTTTGTCTTCAGGAAGGCAGTGAGCTGCTGCGCAACAGCCTTTTCTAAAATATTTGAGAGAAGTGCACCAGTCCCTCCTGCAGGAAAGCACCCACACACCATGATGCTGCCACCTCTGTGCTTCACAGTTGGGATGGTGTTCTTTGGCTTGCAAGCCTCCCCCTTTTTCCTCCAAAGATAACAATGGTCATTATGGCCAAACAGTTCTATTTTTGTTCCATCAGACCACAGGACATTTCTCAAAAAAGTACGATCTTTGTCCCCATATGCAGTTGCAAACCGTGGTCTGGCTTTTTTATGTCCGTTTTGGAGCAGTGGCTTCTTCCTTGCTGAGTGGCCTTTCAGGTTATGTCGATAGAACTCGTTTTACTGTGGCTATAAACTCAGCAAAATAAGAAACGTCCCTTTTTCAGGACCATGTCTTTGAAAGATAATTCGTAAAAATCCAAATAACTTCAGATCTTCATTGTAAAGGGATTAAACACGGTCTCCCATGCTTGTTCAATGAACCATAAAAAATAAATGAACATGCACCTGTGGAATGGTCGTTAAGACACTAACAGCTTACAGACGGTAGGCAATTAAGGTCACAGTTTTGAAAACGTAGGACACTAAAGATGCATTTCTACTGACTCTGAAAAACACAAAAAGAAAGATGCCCAGGGTCCCTGCTCATCTGCGTGAACGTGCCTTAGGCATGCTGCAAGGAGGCATGAGGACTGCAGATGTGGCCAGGGCATTAAATTGAAATGGCCGTACTGTTAGACGCCTAAGACAGCGCTACAGGTAGGCAGTACGGACAGCTGATCGTCCTCTCAGTGGCAGACCACGTGTAACAACACCTGCACAGGATCGGTACATCCGAACATCACACCTGCGGGACAGATACAGGATGGCAACAACAACTGCCCAAGTTACACCAGGAACGCACAATCCCTCCATCAGGGCTCAGACTGTCCGCAATAGCCTGAGAGAGGCTGGACTGAGGGCTTGTAGGCCTGTTGTAAGGCAGGTCCTCACCAGACATTACCGGCAACAACGTTGCCTATGGGCACAAACCCACCGTCGCTGGACCAGACAGGACTGGCAAAAAGTGAGCTTCACTGATGGGTTGCGGTTTTGTCTCACCAGGGGTGATGGTCAGATTTGCGTTTATCGTCGAAGGAATGAGCGTTACACTGAGGCCTGTACTCTGGAGCGGGATCGATTTGGAGGTGGAGGATCCGTCATGGTCTGGGTCAGTGTATCATAGCATCATCGGACTGAGCTTGTTGTCATTGCAGGCAATCTCAACGTAATTGTGCATTACAGGGAAGACATCCTCATCCCTCATGTGGTACCCTTCCTGCAGGCTCATCCTGAGATGACCCTCCAACATGACAATGCCACCAGCCATACTGCTCGTACTGTGTGTGATTTCCTGCAAGACAGAAATGTCAGTGTTCTGCCATGGCCAGCGAAGAGCCTGGATCTCAATCCCATTGAGCACGTCCGGGATCTGTTGGATCGGAGGGTGATTGCTAGGGCCATTCCCCCCAGAAATGTCATGGAACTTGCAGGTGCCTTGGTGGAAGAGTGGGGTAACATCTCACAGCAAGAACTGGCAAATCTGGTGCAGTCCATGAGGAGGAGATGCATTGCAGTGCGTAATGACTGTTACTTTTGATTTTGACCCCCCCCCCCCCCCTTTGTTCAGGGGCACATTGCTCAATTTCTATTAGTTACATGTCTGTGGAACTTTTTCAGTTTATGACTCAGTTGTTGAATCTTAGGTTCATACAAATATTTACACATGTTAAGTTTGCTGAAAATAAACACAGTTGACAGTGAGAGGACGCTTCTTTTTTTAAACTTTTGTACCTGTTTCCTCCAGCATATTCACAAGGTCCTTTGCTGTTGTTCTGTGATTGATTTGCACTTTTTGCACCAAAGTACGTTCATCTCTTGGAGACAGACCGCGTCTCCTGTCTGAGCGGTATGACTACTGTGGTCCCATGGTGTTTATACTTGCGTACTATTGTTTGTACTGATGAACGTGGTACCTTCAGGCATTTGGAAATTGCTCCCAAGGATGAACCAGACTTGTGGAGGTCTACATTTTTTTCTGAAGTCTTGGGTGATTTCTTTTGATTTTCCCATGATCTCAAGCAAAGAGGCACTGAGTTTGAAGGTAGGCCTTGAAATACATCCACAGGTACACCTCCAATTGGCTCAAATGATGTCAATTAGCCTATCAGAAGCTTCTAAAGCCAAGACATCATTTTGGGGAATTTTCCAAGTCGTTTAAAGGCGTAGTCAACTTAGTTTATGTAAAATTCTGACCCACTGGAATTGTGATACAGTGAATTATAAGTGAAATAATCTGTCTGTAAACAATTTTTGGAAAAATGACTTGTGGTCATGCACAAAGTCCTAACCGACTTGCCAAAACTATAGTTTGTTAAGAAGAAATTTGTGGAGTGGTTGAAAAACGAGTTTTAATGACTCCAATCTAAGTGTATGTAAATTTCCGACTTCAACTGTAGTATCACATACTGTACATAATAGGGAAATATGACATGCAAACATGGAGGTCCTTGTTCTTCTTGTGTTGAATGTCAAGTGTTGCTGTTTGTGAGTTCATCTGGGTCAGTCAAACCTGCCCTTTGCATTCAGTGACTATACTTTACTTTTATTATAATCCTGTGAATGAAACTAAATAGTATATAAATATTCAATTGTACTTATTGCCATTGTGTGCCAACAGATACTCAACCCAAATGAGTTTGACATGATGCTGAAGCTCCAGTCTCCTTCCCGCCTCAAAATGACTGAGCTGGACCAATACCACGGCCTCTTCTACGAAGTCGCCCTATTCCGATCAACCCGTTCCCACATACGGTCTTTCCTTTTGGACGATGGGCTCACCATCTCAGCCAGCAAGATCATAAGTGAAATGCACCGTCTGGTCCGCAAGTTCATCAGCACCTACAGAGGTGTGGTAACTGGTCTATATTCACCTGAGAGTATACGAATGCAGTCATACAAATGCTCACATACCCACACTGTATATCTTGTACAACTGGTTTGTCTGTAGATGCTATGTTGTTGAGGGGTCAATATGATTATTTGAGCCTTTGAGGTCAGTGGTCGTAGTCCACATCTCCAACCACCTGGGGCATTGTTTTGTCTAAATATGACATGACGTTGCCTGTATGCTTTTGTGTGTTCTTCGATCACCAGTGCCTGGAAATAGCTGGCGTTGGGTTGTGAATAGGAAGCGTCCAAACTCCCCAGCGGTGACACTTTCCCTGTTGGAGGTGGATAATGGGAAACAGGAACTACTTTCTGTGGATGTGGTGCCCGCCCTGGAAGTGCCCTCCTCACAGGGCTGGCCTCTGGCTGCCCGCGCCGGCCCAGATGTGGACAACTGGCTGGGGAAGAAGACCCGGCGCTCTCTCACCCACCAAACTTGCTTCTTTGTGCCCAAGAAACCCCCGGGACGAAACCTTAGTGAGGCAGCTAAAGGTGTGCGGAACATTGTTGTTTTGTGCCAGAGCCATAGGTGCATGACTCTGGATGTGTATAGTTTTTGTGACTGATACATGATTGATACACTGAATGTGAATGATATTTTCCCTTTGATTGAAATGTTGCTGCTTTGTCTCCTGCAGAGAGTTGGAGGATTTCCTTTTCTCACATAGAAAAGGAACTGATCAAGACTCATGGGAACAAGAGGACCTGCTGTGAGACCTCTGCCACCAAGTGCTGCCGGTCAGAATTCACTCTACAACACCGTTTACTATCACCTGTGACTCATTTAGCCCTAATACTGAACAAACACCTTTATGTGAAGTGATCGATATTATGAACAAAACCTCTCTTTCTCTCCTCCTCTCGTTTAGTAAGCAGTGCTTCAAGCTCCTTAAGTGCCTGATCGAGGGACTGAAGCAACGCTACCCTCAAGAGCTGGATGCTCTGTGCTCCTACCACGGGAAGACAGCCTTCCTACACACCCTCTCGATCAGGGCCCAGGACTCCCTGTGGACGCCCCGTCAGCTGCCTGCCTGCTTCATGCACCTCCTAAGGGCCCTGGAGGGCCACGCAAGCAGTGGTCTGCTCCCCCACTTCTTTGTCCCCACCTCCAACCTCTTTGCCCCACCAACCTTCCCGCGCAAAGCTTTGGTGTTTCTGATTGAGGCTCTGGGGGAGCAGAGGAGACAGGGGTTTCCCCTTTTAATGCCCCCGGCTCCTGCCCCACCACTGGCAGTGCACTCCCACAGTGACTCCCAGCCCCAGCTTTCCCCTGTTGTACAGAAGACTTCTGTTATCCAGTATCCTGTTATCCTGCCACCCCAAGTTGTTGAGATGAAATCCTTTGGGCAAATGTTCAAAATTGTGGCTTTGGTTATGGTTCTTGTCTATGTTTGTTACCTCCTGTAGAGGTGTCTGTCCTGCCCATCGGTGGTAGGAAGGTGGCAGAGACAGTCTATCTACAGCAGATGGTGGTACAATGACATGCAGCTGTAGAAAATGGTATGCCATTTTGAAACAGTATAACATAGGATAGGATTCCAGATTTGTATTTCTCTCTAAATCATGTCTTTGCTCTAGACACAGTGAAACATTTAGCCCAAAAGTAAAAATGTTGTATTTGTATATACAGTGCATTCGGGAATTATTCAGACCCCTTCCTTTTTCAAATTTTTTTATGCTGCAGCCTTATTCTAAACTGTTCCTCATTAATCTACACACAATACCCCACAATGACGAAGTGAAAACAGGTTTTTAGAAATGTATAAAAAAATAACAAACAGAAATACCTTATTTACATAAGTATTCAGACCTTTTGCTATGATTCTCGAAATTGAGCTCAGGTGCATCCTGTTTCCATTGATCATCCTTTATATGTTTCTACAACTTGATTGGAGTCCACCTGTGGTAAATTCAATTGATTGGACATGATTTGGAAAGTAACACACCTGTTAATATAAGGTCCCACAGTTGACAATGCATGTTAGAGCAAAAACCAAGCCATGAGGTCAAAAGAATTGTCCAAGAGGCACCAAGACAGGTACCGAAAAATGTCTGCAGCTTTGAAGGTCTCCAAGAACACAGTGGCCTCCATCATTCTTAAATGGAAGTAGTTTGGAACCACCAAGACTCTTCCTAGAGCTGGCCGCCAGCGACAGAGCTCCAGAGTTCCACTGTGGCGATGGGAGAACCTTCCAGAAGGAAAACTATCTCTGCAGCACTGCCCCAATCAGGCCTTTATGGTAGAGTGGCCAGATGGAAGCCACTCTTCAGTAAAAGGCACATGATTCTCTGGTCTGATGAAACCAAGATTGAACTCTTTGGCCTGAATGCCAAGTGTCACATCTGGAAGATAACTTGGTCCCTTCCCTACGGGAGGGCATAGTGGTGGCAGCATCATGCTGTGGGGATGTTTTTCAGCACCAGAGACTGGGTGACTAGTCAGGATTGAGGGAAAGATCAACAGAGCAAAATACAATGAGATCCTTGATGAAAACCTGCTCCAGAGCGCTCAGGACCTGACTGTGGCGAAGGTTCAGCTTCAAACAGGACAACGACTCTGAGCACACAGCCAAGACAACGCAGGAGTGGATTTGGGACAAGTCTCTGAAGGTCCTTGAGTGGCCCAGCCAGAGCCCGGACTTGAACCCGATCTAACATCTGCACAGAGACCTGAAAATAGCTGTGCAGCGAAGCTCCCCATCCAACCTGACAGAGCTTGAGAGGATCTGGGAGAAACTCTCCAAAGACAGTTGTGCCCAGCTAGTAGTGTCATACCCAAGAAGACTTGAGGCTGTAATCGCTGCCAAAGGTGCTTCAAGAAAGTACTGAGTAAAGGGTCTGAATACTTAAGTACTGACCAATCTAAAGACTAGAGCTGCCGCTTTCAAGGGGCGGGACACTAATCCGGACGCTTATAAGAAATCCTGCTATGCACTCAGATGAACCATCAAACAGGCAAAGTGTCAATACAGAACTAAGATTGGATCCTACTACACCAGCTCTGATGCTCGTCAGATGTGGCAGGGCTTGCAAACTATTACGGACTACAAAGGGAAACTCAGCCGCGAGCTGCGCAGTGACGCGAGCCTACCAGACAGTCTAAATGCCTGTTATGCTCGCCTTAAGGCAAGCAACACTGAAGCATGCATGAGAGCACCAGCTGTTCCAGATGACTGTGTGAGTGAGATCTTTAAACAGGTCAACATTTACAAGGCCACAGGGCCAGACAGGTTACCAGGACGTGTACTCAGAGCGTGCGTGGACCAACTGGCAAGTGTCTTCACTGATATTTTCAATCTCTCCCTGACCGAGTCTGTAGTACCTACATGTTTCAAGCAGACCGCCATAGTTCCTGTGCACAAGAAAGCGAAGGTAACCTGCCTAAATGACTACTGCCCCATAGCACTCACGTCGGTAGCCATGAAGTTCTTTGAAAGGCTGGTGATGGCTCACATCAACACCATCATCCTGGAAACCCTAGACCCACTCCAATTTGCATACCACCCCAACAGATCCACAGATGACTTAATCTCAATCGCACTCCACACTGCCCTATTCCACCTGGACAAAATTAATACCTATGTGAGAATGCTGTTCATTGACTACAGCTCAGCGTTCACCCATGTAGTGCGCACAAGCTCATCACCAAGCTAAGGACCCTTGGACATAACACCTCCCTATGCAACTGGATCCTGGACTTCCTGACAGGCCGCGTCCAAGCTTAAGGTTAGGCAACAACACATTTTCCACGCTGATCCTCAACACGGGGGGACCCTCAGGGGTGCGTGCTTAGTCCTCTCCTGTACTCCCTGTTCAACCACGACTGTGTGGCCAAGCACGACTCCAACACCATCATTAAGTTTGCTGACAACACAACAGTGGTAGGCCTGATCACCGACAACGACGAGACAGCCTATAGGGAGGAGGTCAGAGACCTGGCAGTGTGGTGACAGGACAACAACCTCTCAACGTGAGCAAGACAAAGGAGATGATCGTGGACGACAGGAAATGGAGGGCTGAACAGGCCCCCATCCACATCGACGGGGTTGTAGTGGAGTAGGTTGAGAACTTCAATTTCCTTGGTGTGCACGTCACCAACAAACTATCATGGTCCAAATACACCAAGAAAGTGGTGAAGAGACCACGACAATGCCTTTTCACCCTCAAGAGATTGAAAAGATTTGGCATGGGTCCCCAGACCATCAAAACGTTCCACAGCTGCACCATCGAGAGCATCCTGACCGGTTGCAACACCGCCTGGTATGGCAACTGCTCGATATCCGACCGTAAGGTACTGCAGAGGGTAGTGCATACGGTGTCATACATTACTGGGACCAAGGTTCCTGCCATCCAGGACCTATATACTCGGGGGTGTCAGAGGAAGTTCCAAACAATTGTCAAAGACTCCAGTCACCCAAGTCATAGACTGTTCTCTCCAAGTTTAGGTCCAAAAGGCTCCTTAACAGCTTCTAACCTCAAGCCATAAGACTGCTGAACAATTAATCAAATGGCCACCCAGACTATTTGCATTGACACCCCCCCCCCCTTTGTTTTTACACTGCTGCTACTCGCTGTTTATTATCTATGCATTGTCACTTTACCCCTACCTACATGTGCAAATGACCTTGACTAACCTGTACCTCTGCACATTGACCCTGTACTCCTGTATATAGCCTCATTATTATTGTGTTATAATACATTTTTCTTTGATTTTATTTAGTCAATCTTTTCTTAACTCTATTTTCTTAAAACTGCATTGTTGGTTAAAGGCTTGTAGGTAAGAATTTCACGGTAAGGTCTACACCTGTTATGTTCGGCGCATGTGGCAAATAAAATTGCATTTGATTTTTGAATTCAGAAAAAAAAGATTTTCTACAAACCTGTTTTATTGCTTTGTCATTTTGATCCATTATCATCAATTTTAGAATAAGGCTGAAACGTAACAAATTGTGGAAAATGTCAAAGGGTCTGAATACTTTCCGAATGCACTGACAGTTATGCAGATTTCCAGGAGTATAGTAGCTACGCAATGTATTGTTGGCTACTTCTGTTCGCTACTCCCAATGTACATTTACATTTGAGTCATTTAACAGACGCTCTTATCCAGAGCAACTTACAGTAGTGCATACATTTTCATACTTTCTTCGTACCTGTACTTCATGACAAACATTTAAATAAACATGATTAAGTATCTCTTGTCCTGCATGTATGATCTTATATTTTATAATATGGTGTGTGTAAATTAAATCCTTGTTTCCTTACAGTGCTATAAGAGAGTTGCTGGTCTGTTGGTGTTGAAATCTGTTTTACGGTAGGACCTTCAAAATCAGCAATTTCTGAAATCAAAACTAATGTAATGGCATAACTAAGATGGATGACTGACTGATGAACAGGGTACCACAGTATGTCATAATACACAAACAACCCAGTGGTCAAACTGTTATGTACTAGAGTGAAGACCCAAAAGCGGTTTTAACAGAAAACAGAGTTCTTTAATGAAAAACAGGAATGGCATAAATCCTCTTCCAACGTTGACAATGGAACAAAAAGAACGTAGTATTGTGCAGGATGCACCTGCCAGGCAGACTCCGACAGGATAGGACAAGGTGGAAGCAAACGAGACGACAGCTTGCTTCTGGCATCAAAAACACAAACAAGAATCAGACACTGAAAGTAGCAGGAACAGAGAGAGAAATAGAGACCTAATCAGAGGGGGAAGAGAGAACAGGTGTGAAAGAGTGAATGAGCTAGTTAGGGGAGATGTAGAACAGCTGAAGAATGAGAGACAGAGAAGGTAACCTAAAAAGACCAGCAGAGAGAGACAGAGTGAAGAGAAAGGACAGGAACAGACATAACAAGACATGACAGTACCCCCCCACTCACCGAGCGCCTCCTGGCGCACTCGAGGAGGAAACCTGGCGGCAACGGAGGAAATCATCGATCAGCGAACGGTCCAGCACGTCCCGAGAGGGAACCCAACTCCTCCCCTCAGGACCGTACCCCTCCCAATCCACTAGGTACTGATGACCACGGCCCCGAGGGCGCATGTCCAAAATCTTACGAACCCTGTAGATGGGTGCGCCCTCGACAAGGATGGGGGGGGGAGGGACGGGGGGCGCGAAGAACGGGCTTAACACAGGAGACATGGAAGACCGTGTGAACGCGACGAAGATAGCGGGGAGAAGAAGTCGCACTGCTACAGGATTACTGACCTGGGAAATACGGAACGGACCAATGAACCGCGGGGCCAACTTGCGAGAAGCTGTCTTAAGGGGAAGGTTCTGAGTGGAGAGCCATACTCTCTGACCGCAACAATATCTAGGACTCTTGGTCCTACGCTTATTAGCGGCCCTCACAGTCTGCGCCCTATTACGGCAAAGTGCCGACCTGACCCCCTTCCAGGTGCGCTCGCAACGCTGGACAAAAGCCTGAGCGGAGGGGACGCAGGACTCGGCGAGCTGAGATGAGAACAGCGGAGGCTGGTACCCGAGGCTACTCTGAAAAGGAGATAGACCGGTAGCAGACGAGGGAAGCGAGTTGTGGGCGTACTCTGCCCAGGGAGCTGTTCTGACCAAGACGCAGGGTTACGAAAAGAAAGACTGCGTAAATGCGACCAACAGTCTGATTGGCCCGTTCGGCTTGACCGTTAGACTGGGGATGAAAGCCGGACGAGAGACTGACGGAAGCCCCAATCAAACGGCAAAACTCCCTCCAAAATTGAGACGTGAACTGCGGGCCTCTGTCGGAAACGACGTCAGACGGAAGGCCATGAATTCGGAAAACATTCTCGATAATGATCTGAGCCGTCTCCTTAGCAGAAGGGAGCTTAGCGAGAGGAATGAAATGAGCCGCCTTAGAGAATCTATCGACAACCGTAAGAATAACTGTCTTCCCCGATGAAGGCAGTCCGGTGATGAAATCTAAAGCGATGTGAGACCACGGTCGAGAGGGAATGGGAAGCGGTCTGAGACGGCCGGCAGGAGGAGAGTTCCCAGATTTAGTCTGCGCGCAGACCGAACAAGCGGCGACAAATCGACGCGTCACGTTCCCGAGTGGGCCACCAGAAACGCTGGCGAATGGAAGCGAGCGTACCCCGAACGCCGGGGTGGCCGGCTAACTTGGCAGAGTGGGCCCACTGAAGAACGGCCGGACGAGTAGGAACGGGAACGAACAGAAGGTTCCTAGGACAAGCTCGCGGCGACGGAGTGTGAGCGAGTGCTTGCTTTACCTGCCTCTCAATTCCCCAGACAGTCAACCCGACAACACGCCCTTCAGGGAGAATCCCCTCGGGGTCGGTGGAGACCTCAGAAGAACTGAAGAGACGAGATAAAGCATCAGGCTTGGTGTTCTTTGAGCCCGGACGATAAGAAATAACAAACTCGAAACGAGCGAAAAACAGAGCCCAACGAGCCTGACGCGCATTAAGTCGTTTGGCTGAACGGATGTACTCAAGGTTCCTATGGTCAGTCCAAACGACAAAAGGAACGTCGCCCCCTCCAACCACTGTCGCCATTCGCCTAGGGCTAAGCGGATGGCGAGCAGTTCGCGATTACCAACATCATAGTTACGTTCTGACGGCGATAAGCGATGAGAGAAAAACGCGCAAGGATGGACCTTGCCGTCAGAGAGAGAGCGCTGAGAAAGAATGGCTCCCACGCCCACCTCTGACGCGTCAACCTCAACAACAAACTGACTAGAGATGTCAGGTGTAACAAGAATAGGTGCGGATGTAAAACGATTCTTAAGAAGATCAAAAGCTCCCTGGGCGGAAACGGACCACTTAAAGCACGTCTTAACAGAAGTAAGGGCTGTGAGGGGAGCTGCCACCTGACCGAAATTACGGATGAAACGACGATAGAAATTAGCGAAGCCCAGAAAGCGCTGCAGCTCGACGCGTGACTTAGGAACGGGCCAATCAATGACAGCCTGGACCTTAGCGGGATCCATCTTAATGCCCTCAGCGGAAATAACGGAACCGAGAAAAGGGACAGAGGCGGCATGAAAAGTGCACTTCTCAGCCTTCACATAAAGACAGTTCTCCAAAAGGCGCTGGAGGACGCGTCGCACGTGCTGAACATGAATCGAGAGAGACGGTGAAAAAATCAGGATATCGTCCATGTAAACGAAAACAAAAATGTTCAGCATGTCTCTCAGGACGTCGTTAACTAGTGCCTGAAAGACAGCTGGAGCGTTAACGAGGCCGAAAGGAAGAACCCGGTATTCAAAGTGCCCTAACGGAGTGTTAAACGCCGTCTTCCACTCGTCCCCCTCCCTGATGCGCACGAGATGGTAGGCGTTACGAAGGTCCAATTTGGTGAAAAACCTGGCTCCCTGCAGGATCTCGAAGGCTGAAGACATAAGAGGAAGCGGATAACGATTCTTAACTGTTATGTCATTCAGCCCTCGATAATCCACGCATGGACCCGTCCTTCTTCTGAACAAAAAAAAACCCCGCTCCGGCGGGAGAGGAGGAGGAGACTATGGTACCGGCGTCGAGCGAAACCGACAAATAATCCTCGAGAGCCTTACGTTCGGGAGCCGACAGAGAGTATAATCTACCCCGGGGGGAGTAGTTCCCGGAAGGAGATCAATACTACAGTCATACGACCGGTGTGGAGGGAGAGAAGTGGCCTTGGAACGACTGAACACCGTGCGCAGATCGTGATACTCCTCCGGCACCCCTGTCAAATCGCCAGGCTCCTCCTGTGAAGAAGAGACAGAGGAAACAGGAGGGATAGCAGACATTAAACAGGTCACATGACAAGAAACATTCCAGGATAGGATAGTATTACTAGACCAATTAATAGAAGGGTTATGGCGCACTAGCCAGGGATGACCCAAAACAACAGGTGTAAAAGGTGAACGAAAAATTAAAAAAGAAATGGTTTCGCTATGATTACCAGAGACAGTGAGGGTTAAAGGCAGCGTCTCACGCTGAATCTTGGGGAGAGAACTACCATCTAAAGCGAACAAGGCCGTTGGCTCCCTAACTGTCTGAGAGGAATGTCATGTTCCCGAGCCCAGGTCTCGTCCATAAAACAGCCCTCCGCCCCAGAGTCTATCAAGGCACTGCAGGAAGCAGATGAACTGGGCCAGCGGAGATGGACCGGAAAGGTAGTGCGTGATCCAGAAGGAGAGGCCTGAGTAGTTGCGCTCACCAGTAGCCCTCCTCTTACTGATGAGCTCTGGCTTTTACTGGACATGAGGTGACAAAATGACCAGCGGAGCCGCAGTAGAGACAGAGGCGATTGGTGATTCTCCGTTCCTTCTCCTTGGCCGAGATGCGGATACCCCCAGCTGCATAGGCTCAGCATCCGAGCCGGCGGGGAGGGTGGCAGTGATGCGGCAGGTGGCAGTGATGTGGAGAGGGGAGCAACGGAGAACGCAAACTCCTTTCCACGTGCTCGGCGACGAAGATCAAACCGTCGCTCTATGCGAATAGCGAGAGCTATTAAGGAGTCCAGACTGGAAGGAACCTCCCTGGAGAGGATCTCATCCTTAACCTCGACGAGGAGACCCTCCAGAAAACGAGAGCAAAGCCGGCTCGTTCCAGTCACTAGAGGCAGCGAGAGTGCGAAACTCAATAGAATAATCCGTTATGGATCGATTCCCCTGACATAGGGAAGACAGGGCCCTGGAAGCCTCCTCCCCAAAAACAGAACGGTCAAAAACCCGTATCATCTCCTCCTTAAAGTCCTGAAACTGGTTAATACACTCAGCCCTCGCCTCCCAGATTGCCGTGCCCCACTCACGCGCCCGTCCGGTGAGGAGAGAAATGACGTAGGCGATGCGGGCTGCGCTCCTGGAGTAAGTGTTGGGCTGGAGAGAGAACACCACATCACACTGAGTGAGGAATGAGCGGCACTCAGTGGGCTCCCCTGAGTAACAGGGCGGGTTGTTGATCCTGGGCTCCGGAGACTCGGAAACCCTGGAAGTGGGCGGTGGATCGAGGTGGAGTTGGTGAACCTGTCTTGTGAGGTCGGAGACTTGGACGGCCAGGGTCTCAACGGCATGTCGAGCAGCAGACAATTCCTCCTCGTGTCTGCCTAGCATCGCTCCCTGGATCTCGACGGCGGAGTGAAAAGGGTCCGGAGCCGCTGGGTCCATTCTTGGTCTGATTCTTCTGTTATGTACTAGAGTGAAGACCCAAAAGCGGTTTTAACAGAAAACAGAGTTCTTTAATGAAAAACAGGAATGGCATAAATCCTCTTCCAACGTTGACAATGGAACAAAAGAACGTAGTATTGTGCAGGATGCACCTGCCAGGCAGACTCCGACAGGATAGGACAAGGTGGAAGCAAACGAGACGACAGCTTGCTTCTGGCATCAAAAACACAAACAAGAATCAGACACTGAAAGTAGCAGGAACAGAGAGAGAAATAGAGACCTAATCAGAGGGGGAAGAGAGAACAGGTGTGAAAGAGTGAATGAGTAGTTAGGGGAGATGTAGAACAGCTGAAGAATGAGAGACAGAGAAGGTAACCTAAAAAGACCAGCAGAGAGAGACAGAGTGAAGAGAAAGGACAGGAACAGACATAACAAGACATGACACAAACAAGGAAATGGTTCCAATAATTTCCCCACCATTTATTTTCAGTGGCGTGCATTCATTCATGGATGCCGAGGGCAGCCAGGCTTCTCAAATTATTTTACCAAGAAATATATATATTTTTAAATCTTTCATCTCTGTGTTTCACTATTTTCCTCCAATTCGCAAGAGGCTAAATGTATTTTACCAGAGAAAACATCAGAGAGAGCGAAACAGTGCCCCTCTATCTGTAGGCCATCTATCTGATACTGTCTGGTCAGAAAGAGTATGACATTGTTG
Source organism: Oncorhynchus masou masou (assembly GCF_036934945.1). Taxonomy (NCBI): domain Eukaryota; kingdom Metazoa; phylum Chordata; class Actinopteri; order Salmoniformes; family Salmonidae; genus Oncorhynchus; species Oncorhynchus masou. The sequence goes on along the minus strand of NC_088223.1, from coordinate 38,501,640 downwards.
CAGCCCATAGCATTGAATGCAAGGGAAACCAGGGAGTGTTTGGCTTCTCTTTATATCTTTTTTATAACATAATAGCCAATCAGCGTTGAGCTAAACTGATTAAGCTCAACTGTATATGGTCCCGGCGCACCAAAACAAAGTGTCAAGAGAAGCCAGTTTGGATTTGGCTTTACACCAATCACAAGCCAAACATCATTTACAGAAAAAACTTGTTGTATCTTCTTGTGTCGTTGTCCTCCGGTGGCTAGCTAGCATGCTAAAATGATCCCTTTCTTAAATTAGCCATGGATGGAGATAGGGATTTGGACTTGGTGGTTTTACTTAATTCTCTGTACTGGCCAATGATTATAATGGTGATTCTGATCTCACCATAAATTCATACATTGTGCCCCTGGTCTGAGAGGATGGAAGTTCAATATGTAGCTAGATGTAGTAGGCTAATGTTAAGAAACTAGCCTGTCACGTTGTTGCCCATGAAAGGAAGTTAGGCTAGCGAGGAAGCATTTTAACCAGGTAGCCTAGGACAACAAAAACTAAAGTGTGATTTGCAGTGGCGATTTTAGCATGTAAATCTTGGTGGGGCAAAAAAAATAAACGCATGCCATCAAAGCAACAACACAACACTAAACAATACATGAATTGCACTATAACGGTGACAAACAGTGCCCACAAACTGTTTAAATAAAGCTATCCCAACAGCAGAGCTTTCTTTTCACCACCATGGAGTGAAACCTTACCACTATTACATCTGGCTATCAGCGGAGCCTTGTCTGGCAGCGAAACAGTTCATTCAGCCTAATTTACTTCCTTTAAAAAAAGCATAGCTGATATGGGTGACTTGCTTAAAAATGTGGTTTCTACTGACAATTGAGATGTACAGACTGTAAGGGGATGACGAGCAGATACAGGGCAATCTGTCATTTCAATTAAGACATGAATGAGGACGGACGTAGTCAATATAACTATTTCTTCAGCACTTTAGAAACGTACAGCAACAGAATTCAGAACATGGGCCGTTCTTACATTATTCTCCCTGTACACCAAGTCAGAACTGTAGGATAAATAAAGGGGGTATATAGAGTGCATTCTGAAATTGTATTCAGACCCCTTCCCTTTTTTTTACATTTTGTTACGTTACAGCCTTCTTCTAAAATGTTTTTTTTTTGTTTTTAATTGTCCTCATTAATACCCCATAATGACAAAGCAAAAACATTTTTTTCCATTTTTTATTTTGAAAACATTTGAAAATATTTCTAAAAAACTGTTTTTGCTTTGTCATTATGGGGTATTGTGTGTAGATTGATGAGGAAAAAAACTATTTAATACATTATCCGAATGCACTGTAAGCAGACAATGAAAGGTTTTATAATATTCAGTGCTTACATTTCTCTAAAATAGGCTACTGGCCACTTAATAATGGAACACTAGTCACTTTAATAATGTTCAAATAATGTTTACATACTGCTTTACTCATCTCATATGTATATACTGTATTCTATTCTACTGTAATGAATGCCACTCCAACATTGCTCAATTTAATATTTATATATTTCTTAATTCCATTATTTTACTTTTAGATTTGTGTGTATTGTTGTGAATTGTTTTAGATACTACAGCACTGTTAGATACTACTGCACTGTTGGAGCTAGGAACACAAGCATTTCGCTACACCCGCAATAACATCTGCTAAATATGTGTATGTGACCAATAACATTTGATTTGAGGCTACATGTGCACCACAAAGTCAGAACAGTAGGCTAAGTTATGAGGGGGAAAGGGACCAAATTATTAGGGTGAGGCACATGGGCTACTAACAGCTTACTAAACAACATACTCTTATTATTACGTTCTTAGCTGGCATTTTACATAATTTATGCAGCAGCATACAAGACATTTTTGGACTCACCTTGTTGTGCTGTGCTCACTTGAAAAAGAAGGTGGCGCAGCGGTCCTTGTGGGCAAATTTGGCATCAACGTATGGCATGGACTGGGAACTGGAAAAACAAGACAACTGGGAACTGGAAAAAAACAAGGTAGAATCACAACGTCACTGTGATTTCTAGAGCTCTAGAAAGACGCCTGAGTTCCCAACTTGGAATTCTGAGTTGGATGACCATTTTCCCAGTCTGAGCTCTTTTTTTCAGAGTTCCCAGTTGTCTTGAACTCACTGAAGTCTGAGATTTCCCAGTTCCGAGTTTCCAGTTGTTTTAAACATGGCAGAAGTAATGCTGGATTGACAGCATGAATGTTTATCCTTTTAAACTTGGTAAAGAGACTCTTAAACCCAGACTTGGACCACACACCCACTCCACTGAATAGCAGGCTTGTGATTGCTTGCAACGCTTGCAGCTAGCCACTGATTCCTTCCAAACCACTCATTGTTGAAATTGCGATTTCAAACTTGTTGTGTAATGTTTATGTCCAATGGCAGATGAGCATCAATACATTTATCTATAATTTATCTTCATAAGACAAGGATTGAAAAGGATTTGCCAGTAGATTGTAGATGTGATTCAAGATGATGACTGCTTGTCTAGCTTGCTAGCTAAGATTTAGAAAGTATGATGTTGACATGATCAGTCCAATCAATAGATATAATGCGATTTGATGTCATTTTATCTGTGGCCAATGACCTTGAGCCTTCTTGGATGGGCACTTCTAATGTAACTCTAGGCAGCACCCAAGGGCTTGAATTTTCGAGCTGTCCCCTTAGATTGTGCGGTGACGTAGTGTCCCCATGAGTGACAGAACACTGAGCCAATCACGGCGCGACTAGAGGACATTACCAACCCCTACGCTCCATATTTTCCACTTCTGCCCCACCACCACAGAAAGCACTGAGCTAGGCAGAAACACCTGCATTTTGGAGCAGCCTTAGTCCAAAAAGAGACCACGTTTGCATGCAGCTTTATTAACTCAATTATTATTTTTATTTTTTACATTGTTTGAAAACTGATATGTGACACATATTAATTAATGCCAAAATAACATGCAAATCAAGCAAACAAATAGGGATGACATTTTCCACTTGTAATTTTGCTTTAAATAAACCATTTGATTGTGTTCTTTAATCTAAACAGTCTTATATAAGCGCAATTGAATAATGATATATACTGTTTTACTGTACATTATTATTGAATTTGTGCGCCTATGGAACCTTTCTTCAAATGCGTGATTTTACGTAGGGCTCGTTTAGTTAAACACTTCCCTATAAATGCACTGGCCCGGAAATGTGTCGTCCTCTTCAAGTGATCAAACATGGCGGTGAGTGCAAGTTTTACGCATAAGGAGGCAAGATTTCGCGGGTTACCTTTTAAATCCACAATCATCAGCGTTATACGGCCAAAAACCCATTGTTTTTATAACCAGATATGAGTAGGTTAATGTGCACTATTGAAACAAAGTTGTATTACGCACAAAATATGCGTCCTTGCTTTTAATTGAAGCGTATTTTGGGGAAAGTGACATGGCTGTTGAAGTCGAGGTTTCTCTCCGAATATGTTTCTCAGTACTTTGTTACAATTGACGCGACATCGGTAGAACGTTAACATGCGAACAGTGAAAATATGAACATTCACGAAATTGTACAATTGACTGCAACATTGTAAACATGATACCTTAGCAAGGTGGCTAGTAGCAGCCGACGATTAAGCCATAGCATATGCACCGGCATGTCCTGTTGGCAGGAATCTGGTTATTTAGCCCGGAAGTTAAAACACATTGAATCACGTTTTTGAATATATTTGTCAGTGTAAACATGTGGCTGCTTGGAAACGGCCTAAAGATCGCCAGTTGGGTATCTATTGACATTGACCAGGATTTAATATCTAGTTAATATCGACATGTTGCTGTGTTGGCAACTAGCTAGCTATCCAGCCTGGCTGCATAGCGGACAGCTGATGTAGCTAGCGAAATTTACGAAACGTAACCGTTAACCTCCTAGCCACCTAATGCCAACGTTTGATTTCAACAGGAACAGAGCGAGAAAAAGGAGAACCCCATGCGTGAGCTTCGCATCCGCAAGCTTTGTATGAACATCTGTGTTGGGGAGAGTGGTGACAGACTGACCCGTGCTGCTAAGGTGCTTGAGCAGCTCACAGGCCAGACTCCTGTCTTCTCCAAGGGTAGGTATCCTATGCCTGTTTGGTTTATGATCATCTGTGGCTGTGTGTTTGATGGTTACTCTGTTGATTGACGTGGTGTTAGTGGAAAATGTTTGTGCTGAAGTCTTCCTCCCCCTGTACCCCTCAGCCCGCTACACTGTGCGATCGTTCGGCATCCGCAGAAATGAAAAGATTGCTGTCCACTGTACCGTCCGTGGAGCTAAGGCTGAGGAGATCCTGGAAAAGGGACTCAAGGTGAGTTTTCAATATTTTATACACTGTCCGTTTTCTACACCTATTTATTACAAACACTGCATGAAGTGTTTTGGGATTGTGGGTTTGTTGACTATGCAAAACTCTTAATCACCATTAATTTGTCAAGGAAATGTTTCTTTCTGACACCCTTTAGGGTAGGGCTTAGTGTAGTGGTAACATTTACCCCTATTTGTACTTTCCTAGAGTTCCGTATACTTGTGGTTAAGTTGAATCACTTGTGTTCATCCTCAGCCAATGGTGATTTGATTTGGCAAGGTGTCAACTTTGACCATTGTCCACATTAGCAATGTATTTGGGCATATTGCCTAATGTTGCAACATGTTGCCCCTGCTAAATGGAATACCTCGTTTCTTCCAAAGGTGCGTGAGTACGAGTTGAGGAAAAACAACTTCTCTGACACCGGCAACTTTGGCTTTGGCATCCAGGAACACATTGATCTGGGAATAAAGTACGACCCCAGCATCGGTATCTACGGACTGGACTTCTACGTCGTGAGTGGCTAAACATATTTTAGAATTATTTTTTAAAAGTTGATTTTTACCTGCCAGTTGGGATACGATAGGGTTTTACATGTCTTCTAATCTGAACCACACTCTTTCTTTCACTCTTTGTTTTCAGGTCCTGGGCAGACCCGGTTTCAGCATTGCTGACAAGAAGCAGAAAACAGGCCGCATTGGTTTCAGGCACCGCATCCGCAAAGAAGAAGCCATGCGCTGGTTCCAGCAGAAGGTGTGGCTCTGTTTAAAAAATATATATATATATATATATATATATATATATATATATATGACTCATTGTTTTGAATGGGTTCTCTTATACAGGGTGGGCAGTCATACCTGCAGATTATTGGCTGTGTGTTGCCAATTAAGCAGTATCGCACTCCTGAGTCTACTAATCAACAATTTGGTCTTCAATGTTGACTTTGATTATTTTGAATTAGTGGTTACTGTTTGGCTGAAATAAAAGCCTGCACTCAGTGCCCCCATGCAGGTATGATTGCCTTCTGCTGCTTAAATGCTGTTGGTAAGAACTCTGTTGACTCGTATTGTATAGTAAGGCTGAATGACCTGTGTAATATAAAATTGACGGCTTTTCTTTTGTGTGCAGCTTGAGTGGACTTCCTTGCAAAGCATCTAATTGTTTTTTTTGTTTTTTTCCTTTAGTATGACGGTATCATCCTCCCCGGGAAGTAAAGGACCATCATTGACCTTGTTTATAACTATAATAAAATGGAAAAATACCAGTGTTTGGTTCTGTGGTCATTGACGTGATATGAACAATATGCTGAATTTTATAGTCCACATTTATAATTCTGCATAATAGGAAATTGTTGGCAGTAACGTGACTCAAAGGACAGACTGCGCTAATGGGTCTAAATTCTGGAATGAATGGAGCTTGCTCCTTACAAGCACATATTAGTATGTTCTCTTAGTCTGCTCTCAAAATACTAAGGGTCTGTTGAGAAGCTTTTGCTTCAAAGGGGAAATTAATATAAAATCAGAATGCATGATGGAGACAATGTATTTGATTTTGAGTGTTTTGCCTGAAGTATACTTTCCTAAGTGCATCCAGTTGTATTGAATGGTTTGTGTATGTAATACTTGGTGTTTCATTATTCTGGCACATGATGGCAGTATTGGCTCTTAAATTGAGTAGTCTGGGTGAATTGAGTTTGATACTATTTTTGGAGGTCACATGGCTCTTGAAATCATGAATTTAAGCAGCTGTCTCCTCGCTCTTCAGAATGCCTTTGGGAGGGTGTCAGATGAGTTGGTGCAGGCATGGAGGATTTTATGCTTCCAAATGCAGCTATTTCATGCCATTTTAGAGAATGTGGCAATGGACAACGCAGAAATTGTTTCCTGGACAATGTGACTAAGTTACCTCAGGGTTTTAATTAAAACCGATCCACCAAAGCCCCATACACTACCCACCATTGCGACCGTTGGTTGGCCCTTGCTTCATACTTGTCTCCAAACCCACTGGCTACAGGTTATTTACAAGTCTCTGCTAGGTAAAGCCATGCCTTATCTCGGCTCACTGGTCACCATAGTAGCACGCGCTCCAGCAGGTATCTCACTGGTCACCCCCAAAGCCAATTCCTCCTTTGGTCGTCTTTCCTTCCAGTTCTCTGCTGCCCATGACTGGAACGAATTGCAAAAGTCTCTGAAGCTGGGGAGACATCTCCCTCACTAGCTTTAAGCACCAGCTGTCAGAGCAGCTTACAGATCACTACACCTGTACATAGCCCATCTGTAAAGAGCCCATCTATCTACCTCCCTCATCCCCATACTGGTATCTATTTATTTATCTTGCTCCTTTGCACCCCAGTATCTCTACCTGCACATTTATCTTCTGCCGATCTACCGTTCCAGTGTTTAATTGCTATATTGTAATTACTTCGCCACCATTGCTTATTTCCTAAACGTACCTCATTTGAACTCACTGTATATAGACTTTTTGTTTTCTTTTGTTCTACTGTATTGACTTTTGTTTATTCCATGTGTAACTCTGTGTCGAATTGCTACGCTTTATCTTGGCCAGGTCGCAGTTGCAAATGAGTACTTGTTCTCAACTAGCCTACCTGGTTAAATAAAGGTGAAATAAAAAAGATCCCCTTCGGTCAGTTATGAATTGGGCTGCTTATGTAAATGCCAAAAGCACCAACACACACTTACCCTGTGCCAGCAACTCTCAGTAAGACGAATACAGAGTGATTCCTCCAATCCAATAAGCCTAATTAGCATCCAATGACATTATAGTTGAGTCCTCATTTACTTGACCCCTATTTTTGCTAGGCAGGTTCCCATCTATGGGAGTTTTACTGATTCCTGGTAGCTTGTCATTGTATCGCCTGGATGGAGGTCAACTCTATAACAAACAGGTGAGCTGGAATCCATGGCCTAAATACAAAACATGACCTGTGCCAAATCTCTAAACGGTCACCCATTTAATTTCCAAATCAAAGGTCTGCTGTTCTGTTTCTGGTAGGTGAAAATTCTGAGGCCTGCGAATAGGTCAGGGTCACAGTTTGCTGGGCTATCACCCTGTCAGACATTCTCTACCTGTGCTCGTCAGTGGGTGACATTGTAATCATGTTATTTTGACCTCTAACGTTGTCCACCTATACTTCAGCAGTCACTGCAACTCTCACTTCATTGCTCTTAAAAACATTTTTTATGTATAATAAAACTTTTGAGCTAAACTACTTCAGACAAGCATACTTTACAGTACTGTTATACATATAGTATTATAAATACATATTCACAGTTTTTTTAAATGAGAAATGTTTAACATTTTGCTGAAAATCATATTGTAATATTTGTCAAGATTTTATGACTTAATGTAGAACACCCAGACACTATCATTCACTCCAGAATGTTCACACACACACACAAAAACACACACACGTAATCACCACAGTCGTTAAATGTTCCACCTTACTAACTGCAATACATATTGTACACATTCTGCAAATTGATTTAATTTACAGTCATATTCACAGTCAACAACCACATAGGCCCCATTCCATTGAACTCCCTAATGTGCTGTTGTCATACCAGTATAGGAGTTAATTCACTCTGCCTTCCATCTTTAATTTTCCTTTCTTTACTGCTCTGTTCCTCTATCTACAGCACTCTTCTCTCCTCCACCTCTATCACTCCTCCCTTCCATCTTCCTCTCTCATATTTTTTTTTTTTAAATCTCGCTCTTAGTCAGTGATGGACTGTGGGGCCACGCTGCTCTCTCTCTGTGGCAGACGCAACTCCTCTTTGGTTGTTGGGGTGTTGCGGTGCTGTTGCCTGCGGGGGGTGTGGCGGGGTGGGAGGGTCAGGGTGCAGCAGGACACGCCCACAGTGGCCTCGGGCAGATTCTCCTCCATGGACCAGCTGTCAGTTGCCGGGGTGTACTTCTGCACGGCCGCCTTGTAGCGCTTCTCGGCCTCGTTCCAGCCACCCAGCAGGTACAGTTGTTCCGCGAGCGGCGACAGGCCTGCCGTGCTCACGCCCAGGGGCAGGGGGAGGCCCGGCTCCACTCACCGTTCTCTGGGGAGAACACCTCCATGGACAGGACGTCCACGCGGTCTCCGCTGGGGCCCAGCTGGCTACCACCCACCACGTACACCTTCCCTCCCAGGGTGGAGGAGCAGTGCCATCCTCGGGGGGTCTCCAGGCTGGCCTTCTCACTCCAGGTGTCCGTCTCAACGTTGTAGCAGGCCACGGAGCGCGAGTAGGCGCAGTTGATGTAGCCGCCGGTCACCAGGATGTCTCCGGAGGGCAGCACGGCACTGGCGTGGCAGCAGCGTGGCATCTCCATGGGCGCCTTGAGCTGCCAGATGTTGGAGGAAGGCAGGTAGCTCTCGGTGGTGGCCAGCAGGCCCTCCACGTTGCGGCCGCCAACAGCGTACAGGCGCCCCCCGGTGGCTACCAGGCTGAAGTGGGTGCGGCGCTGGCGCATGCTAGCCAGATGCAGCCAGGTGTTGAAGCGAGGGTCGTACCTGAGGAGGAAGTGATAAACAGTGATGAGTCAGAATATGAAGTTGTCTAAATTGAAATGAAATCTACACATAATCAATGAACACTCAAGTATGCTTTGCTGCCTTATAATCTTTACTGTATGTTAAGGTCTGGACCTAGTCAGTGACTTTTCTCATGTGTGGGTGTTTGCTAATACATTAACTCAGCAAAAAAAGAAACGTTCCTTTTTCAGGACCCTGCCTTTCAAAGATAATTCGTAAAAATCGAAATAACTTCACAGATCTTCTTTGTAAAGGGTTTGAACACTGTTTCCCATGCTTGTTCAATGAACAATAAACAATTAATGAACGCGCACCTGTGAACACCAAAAGAAAGATTCCTTGGGCCCTTGCTCATCTGCATGAATGTGCCTTGGGCATGCTCCACGGAGGCATGAGGACTGCAGATGTGGCCAGGGAAATAAATTGCAATGTCCGTATTGTGAGACGCCTAAGACAGCACTACAAGGAGACAGAACAGACAGCTGATCGTCCACGCAGTGGCAGACCACGTGTAACAACACCTGCACAGGATCGGTACATCCAAACATCACACCTGCGGGACAGATACAGGATGGCAACAACAACTGCCCGAGTTACACCAGGAACGCACAATCCCTCCATCAGTGCTTAGACTGTCCAAATAGCCTGAGAGAGGATGGACTGAGGGCTTGTAGGCCTGTTATAAGGCAGGTCTTCACCAGATATCACCGGCAACAACGTTGCCTATGGGCACAAACCCATCGTCGCTGGACCAGACAGGACTGGCAAAAATGCTCTTCACTGATGAGTAGCGGTTTTGTCTCACCAGGGGTGATGGTCAGATTTTAGTTTATCGTCGAAGGAATGAGCGTTACACCGAGGCCTGTAATCTGGAGCGGAATCGATTTGGAGGTGGAGGGTCCGTCATGGTCTGGGGCTGTGTGTCACAGCATCATCGGACTGAGCTTGTTGTCATTGCAGGCAATCTCAACGCTGTGCATTACAGGGAAGACATCCTCCTCCCTCATGTGGTACCCGTCCTGCAGGCTCATCCTGAGATGACCCTCCAGCATGACAATGTCACCGGCCATACTGCTCGTTCTGTGCGTGATTTCCTGCAAGACAGAAATGTAAGTGTTCTGCCATGGCCGGCGAAGAGCCTGGATCTCAGTCCCATTGAGCACGTCTGGGATCTGTTGGATCGGAGGGTGATTGCTAGGGCCATTCCCCCCAGAAATGTCAGGGAACTTGCAGGTGCCTTGGTGGAAGAGTGGGGTAACATCTCACAGCAAGAACTGGCAAATCTGGTGCAGTCCATGAGGAGGAGATGCACTGCAGTACTTAATGCAGCTGGTGGCCACACCAGATACTGACTGTTACTTTTGACCCCCCCCCTTTGTTCAGGGACAAGTTATTCCATTTTTGCTAGTCATGTGTCTGTGGCACTTGTTCAGTTTATGTCTCAGTTGTTGAATCTTACGTTCATACAAATATTTACACATGTTAAATTTGCTGAAAATAAACGCAGTTGACAGCGAGAAGATGTTTCTTTTTTTGCTGTTGTTATACAGGATATCCATGTACCTGCTGAGGGTGCTGACAGCGTGCTTGGCCTGGTTGCGTGCATCGTTCTGGTCCTCTCCTCCTGCCACATACAGAAAGCCGTCCATCACAGCCACACACTGGTTGAAGCTCTTAGCGGGCAGCTGGGACAGGTGGCGCCAGGTGGCCGCACCCTCACGTGGATCTCTCCACAGCACCTGGAAGGGAACCAACGTCAACAATGTAGCACTTCTCATTTCGGATAATACGGTTGAATCATGGTGATTGGTGAAACAGTAGTTTTCTAAAATGTTGGTTAACTTCTTCATCAGATCTTTGACCTCTGCCTAACGTTTAGCCTACCACAAGATCCGCCACACTCACCACTCTGCTCAGTGCCCGCTCGGTGATGGAGGGACGCCCCCCAACAGTCAGCAGGGTGGCCTGTCCTCCACGCACCTGCGTGCGACGAGACTGCAGCGTGTTCTGTTGGTGGGGCAGCAGGTGATAGTTCATGGCATCCACTAGCAGGCGGTGGCAGTGAGGGTCCATCATCATCCTCGCCACGGGCTGGATCTCGCTGACCAGCTCGCTGGCAGGAATGGTCTCGAAGCGCACGTGGGACAGCAGCTCGGCGGCGTGCACCTGGCGCTTGGGGTCGAAGTCCAGCCACTTCATGGCCAACTGTGGTTGAATGAAACCAGAAATATACTTAGAATCCTATTCGATTTGGCTTATAAATACCGTTCCCTCTCTGCTTCCTTGCTATGTCTCTCATTCCTACTGGTATTGTGTATTAATAACCATACATACAGAGAGTTATACTGACTGAGTATTTCTATTCACAGTAGGATGTCAAATAGCCTGGCAAGTGTCTGTGTACTAGGGTCATGTGGCTATATCATGTCCTTAACAGCTGGTCTGAGGATTGATTTAGGTTTCGCTCAAAATGGCTGTAGTTGGGGGTAGGGAATGAGGAGACCTGATCCCAAGTCAGTTATTACACGCAGAAAAGTAGGGTAAAGCAAGGTTAGCGGAGCTGACCTGGAAGGCGGTGACTTCAGATGGCAGCAGCAGGCTGTCCTCCTGGAGGAAGGCTGTGATCTGTTCCAGGGTCAGCTGGTTGAACAGGGGCGTCTCGGTGAACGCGACAAAGTTCTCCAGCACAAAGCGGCGGGCCGCGTCGCGCACGGGAATCAGGCCGTAGGCGACGGCGATGTTCCACACGTACACGCACGTCTGCACGTTCATCTCGGCCAGCAGGAAGTCCATGCACATCTGGAGCAGCTGGGGGATCTGGAGGGTGGCAGCGGCGGACACAGTGCAGCCGATGGTGTACAGGGACATGTGGACGCGGCCCAGGTAGGCGAAGGTGATCACGTTGGCCAGGCCTGAGAATAGGTGGAAAACATTATTGCTTTATTCATGTGTTTTTGTCTATTCATGTGGACTTTGACAGATACGTTTCCAAACAAGACTGTTCCTGCCTTTAATAAATGTCAGCTATAGATGCTAGGCGGTTAAGTTTGAAACCTACCGAGGGGGGAGAGCGACGACAGCTCTAGACGCTTCATTCCAGGGTCCTTGGCCAGGATCTCCCGGAAGTACTGGCTGACGGAAGAAATGACCAGCTTGTGCACGTCGAAGGCCTTGGTCTTACAGGCCAGCTCCAGGTCAGTGAGGAAGCGCTCCTGGCGCATGCGGCTCAGCTCCTCCAGCAGGGCGTTGCCGTGGAGGGGGCGGGTCACTTCACAGCCCAGGCCCAGGCCCTTTTCTCCGGGCTTGATGATGGGAGGGGGCAGGGGGAGGTTGAGGTGGTTGAGCTGCACGATATCCAGTGCAGCCATCTCCTCGATCTTCTTCACGCCCTCCACCACCACCACTCCTCCTCCTGTCATCTGAGTAGTAACAGTGCTCACCTGGGTGACAACTGGCTCCATGGCAGTCTCCTTTGTACGATTGATCTTCTTCTTGGGGGCCATGGCGACAGCTACTTTAACAGTTGGGTTAAAGATTTTGTCTCTCTCGAGTTCTGACTGAAGCACTGAGGGATGAGGACAGACCAACTAATCAACAAATTGACAAAGTAGATGTTTTACTGAGTGTGATACGGTGGACTTTCTTCATTGATAAACAACCACTGAGTGACTGTTGGACTAGCTATGTGTTCTCTACTGCTAACAGAAGGGGAACAGATTGACAGACACCGGTGTGTAAGGGTGGTGGGTAGGTGGGGTTGGTCAGTTTCAGTGCGACAGCACACAGGACCTGAAAAAGAGAAGTACTAAGTACCACAACATCAGAGATAAAGGCCATGGCAAAAAAGTAACGACATATACTCTTTATCTCACTCTCTATCACAGACGGAGTCTAAAAAAAGAGGGGTGTGTGATTGACAGCTGCAGGTTTCTGAGGGTGCTTCGGGTCAGGTTTATGGTTTATAGCAGCCAGACACAAGTGCTTGTACTCATACTCAAATACAGACTCCCACTATATTTCAGTAACAGAAAAACTATGAATCTTATTCATGTTTTAAAATGGTCCTATTTAAAAATGTGAGAAACTTGAGGGGAGTTTTAGAAGGACACTTGAAAAATATACCGTATGATCCTGTATAGTCTCTTAGTTTTGAATTAGAAATTAAGTATAAACGTTGCTTATACACATGCTGGTTATTCAAGTTTCAAAGTGTCTCAATCATTACGACAAACTAAGCACACACTTGTAACGCATACTTGGAAAAATACACACATCTCACTAGCTCAACATCCATGGCAACTTCAATTACAGATACACAGGCGTGCTCATGTCACCTAAAAATACACTAAGGGCAAAGCGAGTATAGCGGCGCCCCTGCCCCTTGGATTACTACCCATTAAACCACCTCTCTGGTTCCACACCCCATACCTCCCCTCATCATATCCTCCCAGTGATTTGACACACTATACCCAAATTACTTTCATTCAGTGCTTATCACTTTGTAAATAAACACAAAAGGACAAGCTGGGACTGTGGCCTTTATAGATATAAAATACAAAGGATCACGGGCAATTAAAATGATCATAGTGGGACAACCTAATCATGACTAACCCTTTGATTACAAGGGTACAGTGTCATTATCATCAACAGAGGACCAAAACCTGGAAATACTGCTGCTACTCTGTTCTTTTTTACTCGTATTATCTATCCTGATGCCTAGTCCCTTTACCCTGCCTTCATGTAAATATCTACCTCGAGTACCTCGTACCTCTGCACATTGATCTGGTACTGCTCCTCCCTGTATATAGCCTCATTCTTGTTTATTTTTATCCTCCTGTTATTATTGAAATTGTTCTTATTTTTAACTCTGCATTGTTGGGAAAGGACTCGTAAGTATTTCACAGTAATTTGTTGTAATGGAATTGGCCCCTGGGTGTTCTACTCTGGCAAAGAGTCTCATTTTGCTTCATGTCTGTTTTGACATGTACAAATAGAAACAGAAATTCAACATGCTTTTTTTTTACCTTGTGATATTCCTCTGCAGATTCATAAAAAACTAAAGTAGCAAGAAAGGAGATAATATGTATATGTTTTGTGTGAAAGGACATTTGTTTCTCTCTCAAAAACCATGGAGATTTTTCACTCCATGCTGCTGATGTTCTCGGTAAACGTTATACCTTTCCATGGCCAAAGTCAGAGTAAACAACATGTCAGAGTGCAGGTGCTTTCCACCACGTGTGCTATGAAAATACATACATGGAGATCCTGTCGGAGATTGACCCTCAGCCAAGGTTATTTATGTCCAGACTGTTGTTTACAGATCACCAACAGAAGCAGTGGATATGGGTCACCAATCATCCTTGACCTATCAAAGAGGTGTACATCTCCTCAATGTATGAAGTACCAGTTTTAAGAGATAGTAATTTCATTGAATAAATAGATGTGCTGCTATTTCTGGATCCTGTGCTGAAGTCTGATGTTGTTCTATTGTTGTGTCTATTTGCCATGGGGTGTCCAGTATGGGAGATGACACAGCAGCTGTGACTCCCACCAACCGTTGTTACAGATATTTGTGAGGGTTAATGTACTATGTGAAGTTATTTTCATTTGATGTAATCATGTCACATTGTTAGCTACATTTCTAGAACATTGCTGAATATTCTAAGACCTTTGCAAATGTCTTCCTTTGGTGGTTAGGTTCTTGCCCACCCGCGGAGAAGTTTTAAGAAAGTGGTCTCAGAAATATCAGGTTCTTTCTTACATAAGCAGCCTCTACTTGTGTTGTTGACCTTTCAGTGGATGCTTATCTTCACTTGCACTTCTCAAGAAGGCCTGGCCAAGCAACAATTTAGGTCAAACTGTCAGGGATCACTTTCCCCCATCATTCCGATAGTTATCATCCCACTGGGCACACACTGGAACCAACGTGGATTAGACGTTGAATTGACATCTGTTTCCAGTGGAATCTCTGGTGCAGACCAGCTATAGGTCAGTAATGGTAGGTTATAATTTTGGCACCCAGAACAAATCTTGAGTAAGCGGTGGCCTCTGGCCATCTACTCGATTTTGGCAAGTCTGTCACAAGATATTATTAGTGGTACAGTACATCACTGGTCACTGCTGTTTCATCTCTTTTGCGGTGTGTTGCGACATCCAACTAGGTGGCTACTCACACCCGCCCTTTGGCATGTAACTAACTATCTCCCAGTGTCAGCTCTCTCTCATATGACACCGACAACAGCTGCTGTCCTGTCCCCCTCTCCATATGGGGGTGAACACAGCCCAGACACAAGCATCATCCACTGCACTGACCGGGGATATTTGAAAACATCAAGTTCAGAGAGAATGAGTAGGAGGGGAGTGAGAGAGGCAGAGAATCTAATACAGTATGCATGTGAATCTTTGTGAAAAAAATAATGTAAGCTAGTTGAGGTCTGAGGCAGAGCTTAACGTTGGGAGGTAGTGGTGTACATTTTCATTGGTTGCTGTTTGGGGGTTTAGCCTGGGTTTCTGTATAGCACATTGTGACATCTGCCGATGTAAAAAGGGCCTTATAAAGAAATGTGATTGATTGATTGAGTGTACTTCTCAAATGTGTATTGGAGTGACCGAGTGTGCCATAACCTCCGTACGGAAAAGATGTCTTTGTCGAGGATGATGAGGGTCAGAGTTGGTAGGAAAACAGGACAATAATGTGAAGGAAAGATGAACTACCAGACCCTATGAAAAACATCATATGGGATAGGCTAGGAACAGACAGAACATCATATGGGATAGGCTAGGAACAGACAGAACATCATATGGGATAGGCTAGGAACAGACAGAACATCATATGGGATAGGCTAGGAACAGACAGAACATCATATGGGATAGGCTAGGAACAGACAGAACATCATATGGGATAGGCTAGGAACAGACAGAACATCATATGGGATAGGCTAGGAACAGACAGAACATCATATGGGATAGGCTAGGAACAGACAGAACATCTTATGAAGCTGAAGAAAAAGGAGGACAGAAATGAAAAGGGGGCATGAACATAAGGAAAATAGCAGAGATGGATCAAAATCGACAGGAAAGATTTTGGAACGTGGTAGAGGTACCTGAGTAGGTGACACCGTGACAAAACAAAAACAAAGCCTGAAAGAATGATCGTTAGCACTAACACCACCTGTTGTTTAACAGTGTTGATGCAAAATTGGGCTCCTGAGTGGCGCAGCGGTCTAAGGCACTGCATCTCAGTGCTAGAGGTGTCACTACAGACCCTGGTTCGATCCTGGGCTATATCACAACCGGACGTGATTTGGAGTCCTATTGTGCGGCGCACATTTGGCCCCGTGTCCTCCGGGTTAGGGTTTGGCCGGGGTAGGCCGTCATTGTAAATATGAATTTGTTCTTTAGTGTCTTGCCTGGTTAAATAAAATCTCAAAGCCCAGAACTCTGTGCGGTACACAATGCCATCATGCGTCCGACTCTCACCTCCCCCAGTGTCAGAATTCCTTTGCCTATCTCCAGAGATTATTTATAGATGCTGAGCAACACTGTGCCTTTGAGGCTATAGCTCGTATGCATCCTGCTATCAACTTGGCCTCACATGAACTGTTTGTGAGTGTGAGTGAAATAAAATGCAACTTCAGATTCTACATAGTGTGTAATTGATGCTATAGTCAATGTGATTACATCCATTATTTTAGGTGATGAAATGTTTGAAAAGGTTCTTATTTGGGTATGTCTTTCATGCCAATGTCTGCACAATTGTAGTTTGTATTATTGGCAATGGTTAAGTTGTAAGGTTCTGGTGAAATACAAGAGCACAGCAGTGCAACTTCTAATGTCAGCATGTTACTTAATATGTATAAATGCTTTATGATTAGGATAGGCTATCTCATCAAGTTGGATAAATCATGAGTCGAAGAATCATGCAAATAGTTAGAGAAAAATACAGTCAATATGCTTTACCTGTCTCTCTACCCACTTTCCTCTCACTCTTCTTCCTTTTCTTTCTTTGTTTCTTGGCTTTCTTTCACTTGATTGATTTTCTCTCACAGGTTGTTCTCTCTTCCTCTGTCCCTCCGTCCTCTGTCTGTCTTTCAGTGCACTGTGGTTCAGTGTTTGAGCGAGTCGGGGTCCAACCAAGTTTATGAAATGAGACCCCTCCCTCCCTAATTTCCAGCTCACACCACCTACAACTCCAAATGCCCCCCCCCCCCCCCCACTAAAAATACTCCATATGTGGCCAGCCCTCTGCAATCCACCCCCTTCAGCCACTAGGCTGAGCAGACTATGCCAATATGCTGTGCTCAAGTTTCTGTTGTCTCACAGTCTATCTCTCTGTGTTGTGTGTGTGTGTGTGTGTGTGTGTGTGTGGAAGGGCCTCTGGTGCTATTTTAACAAAGTAGTGGATAAACTTGATGGGGTTGTTGATGCACCGGATGTTGTAGAGGTTCTATCAAGTAGGCATGCACTATGATACTGACAACAACATAATTGTATTGATTATTAATACATTAGCATCTGAATACCAGTATTGTAAAGGCAATAACTAATGATGGCAAAAATATATGATAAAAACTGTAAGATGTAACATTTATATAGGGCCATATCAGTATATTATCACCAATATCATTGAGGTCACAAAGGATATTAAAGGCCCAGTGCAGTAAATATGTAATTCTCCTGTGTTTTATATATATTTCAACATTATGAGGTTGGAATAACGCTGTGAAACTGTGAAAATGATGATATTCCCCTTTAGTATAAAACAGTGGTTCCCAAACTAGGGTTTGCGAACCCATGTGGGGTTGCCTGATAGGAAAATGGGGTCGTGGGTGAATTTCCAAAATCCGGAAAAGAATGTAACATTATAGTAGACGATCTTATACAGAGTGACTTACATGAACAATTAGTGTTAAGTGCCTTGTTCAAGGGCACATAGACAGAGTTTTAACCTAGTGGGCTCGGGGGTTACTGGGCGAACGCTCTTAACTGTTGGGCTACCTGCCACCCTCAAAATGCTGTCTTTGTCTCTCAAAATCATTATAATGTCGTTTACATAAAAAATCTAAATGAAAATTATTTCACTTTAAAAAGTTAAAATTCAACCAGAGAGCCCCTTAGATCGTGGGAACGGCCGAACTTGTCCGTTGTACTTGAATCATTCCCACCGTGAATGTGTAAGCCTGCTATGCTATGAAACCCCATACTATTCCAGATACGTTGATATTACCAGCCACAATTAATGTGAAAAAAATGTGTGGGGAGGCAGAGAAACTCACATCAATACCTTTGTCAGATAACACTGTGAAACTAAGAATTGATGCTATCGCTAACTATCAAGAGGAAACTGACTGAACGACTCAAAAACTCCCCACACTATGCTCTATTAGTTGTGAGGGCCGAGATGCCCATGCATTGACTTTTGTTTTCTAGGGGCATGCTATTCACAAGTAAACATGGTTCTGTCTCACGATTTCCAAGCATGAAATGAAGCAGGGGACATTCAATGTGCTGCGTGGCTATATTGACGAAAAACAGGTTCCTTTGGATCGAATGGTGGGCTATTGCACAGATGGGGCTACATCTATTAAGGGACGGCAGAAAGCCTCTGTACTCTAGTTATGAATGTGCCTCCCTCTGCTATGTGGACGCACTGTATGATACACCCTCTGAGCTATGATGGATACACCGCAACAACTCGCCGCAAAAGAGCTAAGCGCCCAACTCGGGGGATATGCAGCAGGTAACTTCGATTGTAACCTAAATCGCGCACGCCTGTTGGCAAAACTATGTGGAGATATGGGATCAGAGCAATGACAATGTTCTAGTGAAAACAGAGGCTTGGTGGTTATCGAGGGGGAGTGTTGGGGGAAAAAAATAATTGAGAGAGAAACTGCTGTCAATCACAATGTCTGTGAAACAAAACAAAGACTTTGTTGACTTTCTGTATAACAAAATACAATGTGGCTATGTAACAGACATATTTGGGAAACTGAACAAACTAAACGCAAACATGCAGGGGGAAATACACCAAAATTCTACGAAATACGTTAGACTATGATCCTGGCTGTGTTGACATGCTGGTAAATCAAATCAAATCGCTGATCGAGCTGTCATGTGACCAAATGCTGCAGACAACACATTAATGGGCCACTGTGTCGGAGTTCTGGTTCCGGACTCAAAGGGATATTTTTTTCTTTTTGACCATTTTAATTTAACTCAATCACAGTAAGGTACTTAGTTGTTACCCAGAAATGATTTTACATTGAGATAAAAAAAAAAAAAAAAAAAACCGTCTGCATTGGACCTTTCATCGTCAAACAGGTTTATCCTTTGTCAGCTGTTTTATTGCGTAGTTCCGTCAATCTCCATGTCAACTGCAGGCTGACTGAAGCAGCGGATAGGACAGCGCTGACCCATTTCTGCTGTAATGAAGCAGCTTCCGGGTCACAGGACACCAGCACTAAACATGGCGGAGGAGCTGTTGGAAGTGGTGGAGAGACTTCAGTCTCGGCTCTCCGAAAACCTAGAGCCTCGCAAGGTAATAGTCGTAAGGCCCAGAATGAAATGGCAAGGCTGTAGCGGATGGCTTCGGCTCGCTAGAATGTTTTCAAATATTGTCGCGTGGCAGGTAGTTCCGCGAATGTCGCTAGCGACTGATTTTTCTAAGATCACGATGCGTAACTTAGCCAACGAACTGTGTTTCTTAACCATAATTCATGTTAAGTTTAACCGAGTCCCCGAGCTACCTACCAAGACCGCAGAACTGTTCTTTATGCGTTGGAGCCAACCGACATTGCCACTTTCAAATGCTAATAATGTAGCCATCTAGCTAGTGTTCAAGAAACGACACCGATTGTATAAGCTCCACGATCGAGTGACAGCAACATCAGCACGGGCCTAGTTGGTAGATTGTTGCACTTCACTCATGGACCAGTCCAAATTTGAAGGGCAACAACAATACATTGGGTTGTGCTGCGTTATTGTGATGTCGGCAGTTTCTTGATTGTGTCTCATTGAACAACGCAATCCCTGCACGCACTGCCGTGTCGGGGTGGATTTTTATCAGCTGATCGACTTTAGTAAACACAACCCCCTCTCCGGATATGCGTAACTAGCCTACCTCACAACCCCCATAGGCCACGACAACGGACACATCTTGATGAGCCATGACAGTGCGCAATTCGGGCACATTTGTCAATTTCTGACTCAAATACATCCTCAAAGTACGACACAGTTTGACATATATAGCCTACAAAGTCAACTACCAGTAGGCCTACACTTTTACACAGATAACGCTATCGTACGCTTTCACCCAGTAGACCCATGACATCAATGCTGTGATTTTGTAAATATTGTTATGTCGCTATGTTTTCATTCATTCAATGCGCAGCAGCCTTGAATTAACCTGACCATTACCTTTAACCAGCTATGTCCTCCCTTTTGGCATACCTACATTTTGTGCACTTGGCTAGTGTGCAGACTGTTATGTTTTTCTCAGAATCCGGCTAGTTAGGTCAATCAGTACCAAGGATGGAGTGAGCACAGTGTACATTTTCTGTATTTGCACTATTTAGCTCCTGAAGACACTCAAAAGGCTGGGGGAGCTGCCTATGACTGTGGATATCCTTGTGGTAAGATTTTGAAATAATGCATGGTCCTGTGTGACTGTTGGTAGAGCATGGTGCTTGCAACGCCAGATAGTGGGTTCTAATTTGTATTTTATTTTTTTATAAATCAGTGCACGCTCACTACTATAAGTTGCTCTGGATAAGAGCGTCTGCTAAATGACAAATGTAAAAATGCTCATGTCACGATTTTAATAGTATCTCTTTCTTTAGTCTCAAAGCCCCACATTGATTGCATTGCGCCCTCGTTCCTCAGTCACTGCAGAGTGTTCTTTAGAAGAGGAAGCCAAATACAGTCTTTGGTTATGCAACCGGATGATGTGGCCCTGTGTAGCCAGTTTCCCTATAGGAGTTGATGTGCTTTTTAATATTGTCAAGCAACCTTCAGAGCATGCTCACTTCCTTTTACCATGGGCAATAATGGTAATGTGGCCTATTTTATGTGCAATACTAAGAGTGCTGGCCTGCTCCTGAATCTATACAAACCACCCATGTCTCTCTCAATGACACTAGTGTCAAAACATAATGTACTGATGAGGAGGACACCCTACTACTATCTGTGTCCTGCTTATATTTTGTTCTCTCCGGTGCAGGAAACTGGAGTAGGAAAAACTGTGAATTCGTTCCGGAAACATGATCTTGCTGGAGATCTTGCGAAGAGCCTTGTGGCCAAGTGGAAGAAACTGGTTCCCACCCCGTCTGCTGAAAGGTACATTATTACTGAGGGGGATTTGGGGATTTCTTCTGATTCTTCATCTTCATTTTCTTCATCATCGAGTGTATTTTCATCTGGATTCTACTAAAGTGTAGCTTTAATGTTTTTCTTCTTCCTCACAGACCCGGCAACGCGAAGGATTTACGGACACACGGGCACCCTCGCAGCTCTGAGGGAAAGGACGGGAGGCGCGAACGTGTCCGGGAACTATCCCCGGAGGAGCCGCCTCCTCATGTAGAGGAGGACGACGAAGAGGAGGAGGAAAGAAGCTACCACACAAACTACTCCCCCTCCCCCCCTCAGCACCACTACAGCCCCCCACAGGTTGGCCACGGTGGCCAACGAGGGGGGTATCAGTCGGAGGGCTACGAGAGCCCCACGGAGGAAGAGCCAGAGCCCGTGCCCAGCCCCCCTCGCAAAGAGGTCCGACACGCCAAACCGCAAAAAGAGCCTGGGAGGGAGCATCACAGTTCCCACGGCGACGAGAGACGGCAACGTCACGCCCAGGCGAGCAGTGGTGGTGGCGAAGGGAAGAAGATCAGCATGGGAAAAGAACCGCAGCACAGTGGCAAGGCCTCCAAGCACAGTCGGCACTCCGCGCAGCACGAGAGCAAGAAGGACAAGAGAGGGGGAAGTGAAGGTGAGTGTGCTGCCGAGTGAGTTTGCTGAGAGAAGTTCGCTGTGACTTCTGTGTCATTGTGACATTTACAGAGAGGCTGGTTCTCAAATGTCATCCTATTCCATAGATGCCCCTTTCAATCTTTGAGTCAGTATTGGTCTGTTAATAGATGGTTTTCCAATTGTGTATTATATTTATTAATGTGGGATAATAAGAACTTTACTGTATTGTGGATTTGGTGACCCATGGTGTTTTTCATCAGAACTCTGTAACTGTACTGTGATTAAAATATGCGATGATAGTAGTGATTGTTAGCATTTCCCCATTAATTTGACCCTTAAAGATGTGGGTTGTCTCACACATCTACCCCCCCCCCCACTTAAAAAAATATATATATATATATACATCCCATAACATCCTTCCCTGTTCTCCTTACTCTTTAGGGAGGTCACGTGAGCCTAGGGACTCTCCTATATTAGCCCAGACACCTGAGGAGCAGGCAGAAGAGGCATTTGATACCCCCGCCGTGTCGTTTGAATCCTTCCTCACATATGACGCCCCTACGCCCACTAAGAAGAAGAAGAAGCCCGGCAGCAGCAGTCGGCCCTCCTCCCACCACCACACACCTCGTCCTCCTGTCCAGCCTTCGCCTGCTGCCCCTTCCTCCTCCAAGGAGTCCAAGCCCAGCAAGGCAAACGGGAACCGCAGCAAGAGGGCTGATCCAGCCCAGACCCCAACAACCCCGGTGCCTGAGAAACGCAGGAGGGTAAGAAGACTTTCACTGAACTTTTCCTCACTCGATCATGCATATGTTCAATTGGAGAATGTTATATTTGCTGTCAATTTTATGATGCTGGACAGTAAGTCCTTCCAATCGTGGGGCGGCCTAGTGGTTAGAGCGTTGGACTAGTAACCGAAAGGTTGCAAGTTCGAATCCCCGAGCTGACAAGGTACAAATGTCATTCTGCCCCTGAACAGGCAGTTAACCCACTGTTCCTAGGCCGTCATTGAAAATAAGAATTTGTTCTTAACTGACTTGCGCAGTAAAATAAATAAAGGTGTATGTTTTTATTAACCAGTTGCCGACTCTTGATTTTCCCATAGATGTTCTCAGCTTCTTGACTGAACTCTTCCTCTTTTACCCCAGGTGGTCGAGGTTGTGTCCACACTGCCTGATATCCCTCTGCCGGCCATCCAGCCTTACTACAGACCTCTGCCTTCCATTGATCTCACACCATTGTCCCCTCAGCGGCGCAAAGGTACTTAAACAAAAAAAGTTGGTTCCTCCTTCACACTGTGTACTTTCCAATATCCATAATACTGTACAACTGATTGCATTCCCAATACATTGATTAATTCTGTGTTATGATAGTGTGGATATTGGTAGTAGAATTTGTGTTGGTCTGGACTTGTAATTTGGGTAAATATGTATTAAGATACACTATGTATTTCTCTCTAGGCCTAAACCAGTAATTTCTGATTGTCAGCAATTTGTCATGCTTAACTTTTCACCTCTTTCCGGCAGGTCCTGTGTCAAATGACGCCGAGGAGGACACCGGCTTCACTGGGAGACGCTTTAACTCTAAAATGACTGTCTACTCGGGTTCAAAGACGTCTTATCTGCCCAAGATGATGAGTCTGTACGAGCAGTGCATCAGGGTGCTACAAAACAACATTGACTGTGAGTGTTGTCTCCTAGTGACACTGAATGCCATGTAATCATAATGCTCAAGTTTTATTTCAGTGTCTTATCACATTATGTACATGTTAATGTCCTACACCTAACATCTCCCAGAAGGCAAAAGACAATTTACCTCATTTATAATGGTCTATTGTTTAAACACCAACTTAATTGTGTGGTTTCTTATGGCTGCTGGCCAACTTAGATCCACTTGTACACACTCAATCATTAAAACCAGAACGTCACGTGTTGCTCTTAGTTAACATTACACTCCACAAAACATTGACGGTTAGTGTCTTACTCTTCTAGGACTTTTTATATTTGTCTAAATCCAGGAAATGTGTTCCTGCCACAATTTTCAAATCACACTATCATTGTTTGACACCCTGCCGATTGTGTCATTGTATAATGAGATACTGTATGTTTATCCAGCAATTGATGAGGTGGGAGGCGTGCCTTTTGAGATACTGGAACCAGTACTAGAGCGATGCACCCCAGAACAGCTTTACCGCATTGAGCAGTGCAATCAGGTAACAGACACAAGTATGAATGCACAAACCCACAAATGGAATGAAATGGTCAGTTGTCAGTTGTGCCTTTAAAGAACTTGGAAAATTCCTGCAAATAATGTCATGGCTTCTTATAGGCTAATTGACATAATTTGAGTCAGTTGGAGGGATACCTGTGGATGTATTTAAAGCACGGGGTGGCAGCATGTTGTGGGGGTGCTTTGCTGCAGGAGGGACTGGTGCACTTCACAAAATAGATGGCATCAAAGGTAGGAAAATTGTGGATATATTTAAGCAACATCTCAGACAGTCAGGAAGTTAAAGCTTGGTCACAAATGGGTCTTCCAAATGGACAATGACCCCAAGCATACTTCCAAAGGTGTGGCAAAATGGCTTAAGGACAACAAAGTCAAGGTATTGGAGTGGCCATCAAAGCCCTGACCTCAATCCTATAGAACATTTGTGGGCAGAACAAACCTGACTCAGTCATGAGGAATGGGCCAAAATTGACCCAACTTATTGTGGAAGGCTACCCAAAACATTTGACCCAAGTTACACAATTTAAAAAGGCAATGCTACCAAATACTAATTGTGTATAAACTTCTAACCCACTGGAATCTAAAATAAAATCAGTACTATTGTTGACATTTTACATTCTTAAAAAAAAAATTGGATCCTAACTGACCTGAGAAAGGGTATTTTTACTAGGATTAAATGTCAGGAATTGTGAAACTGAGTTGATGTATTTGTCTAAAAAAATTAAAGCAGGAAGCAGTCAATAAAACAGTGTACATACCAACCAGAAGCCATGGATTACAGGCATCATCTGAGCCAAAGGGTAGAGCTGCCACTTTCAAGGAGCGGGAATATAACCCGGAAGCTTATAAGAAATCCCGCTATGCCCTCTGATGAACCTTCAAACATCAGAACCTTCAAACATTCAAAAATCGTACTACACCGGCTCTGACAGATGTGGCAGGGCTTGCAAACCATTAGACTACAAAGAGCAGCACAGCGACACGAGCCTACCAGACAAGCTAAACTAATTCTATGCTTGCTTCGAGGCAAATAACGCTGAAACATGTAGGAGACCACCATCTGTTCCGGATGACTGTGTGATCAGTCTCCGCAGCCGATGTGAGTGAGACCTTTAAACAGGTCAACATTCACAAGGCCCTCGGGCCAGACGGATTACCAAGACGTGTACATGCGCTGACCAACTGGCAAGTTTCTTCACTGATATTTTCAACCTGTCCGAGTCTTATACCAACATGTTTTGAGCAGACCACCATAGTCCCTGTGCCCAAGGACACTGCGGTAACCTGCCTAAATGACTACCGACCTGTAGCTCAACAACATTAGTCCCCCGGATGTGCTGCACATTGAGATGGAATGCAACAACATCAAATGTGTCCGAGGAGCAACCCCTAGGTACATCTGGGTCACCTTCCCAGAGCAAACTCTCCCCTGAGTTTTCCTTCTCTAACCAGCTCTAGCCGCTCTTGTTGCAGCTTGATTATTAGCACGCTCCAATCTTTTTAAATTCCAATTCATATTTTACACAATCATGCTCTAGCTGTAACAGAAGCAGGTTTCTGCTGTTCAAAAAGAACACTCCTCGGACTAACCGATGGCGTGGCCATTGTGACGTTACAGGGAGACAGAGTCCTCAGAGGCTGCCCCAGTGGTAACTTCAGGAATACCACTCTCCATCAGATTAACCTAATAGAATTTGACATTTATCTCCCAATTTCAAACTTGTAGTGTTCAGCAACCTTCAGCTGTTCTTTAGTACATAATTCTAACAGTTCCTTGGATGAAAAGCGAATGAACGCATCTACATAAGACACCATAGTCACAAGAACAAAATACAAATAATCTCGCTCTTCTCCTCTGCTGAACACACCAGACCACACAGAGAAATGACAATCATACTGGGCATCAGAAGAGAGATGAGATATGGAGCTTCCCCAAAACCTACAGTAACTCAACCCAAATCTTCATGTGGATTTGCAGTGGGTAGTTCGGCACTGTAGCCCACTGGCAAGGAAATAAGCCATGCTGGCAGAGTCTCAAGCCACGGATGTGCCCCCGAGACAACTGCTCAGTCCAGACAACACAATAAAACAAAATAAGCATGCCCAACGTATTCCAAAGTGAAACATGTCACTAAGCCTAACAGAGTTAAAGACTATAGCTCCGAGTAGCTAGTGTCACTACCCTCCCAAATCTCCCACTGAGGTACACAGCCAATTGTACTCAACTCAGACCGATTAACCAACAGCGAGTAGAACAAGTCTCCAGCCTTGGCAGGCGCCAGGAAATTAACCAATGTACTTTCTCCAACGCAGCACACAAACTATCCACCGCAGTAGCAAGTTTACCAAACAAAGGCAATTAGTACTAGGCACCAAACATTACAACTCAAACAAGCTGTAACAAAAGATGCAAACAATGCCCCTACAGAGTTTAACATTAATTCCACATTTTCTCCCAAACACAACACACATACTAGCAAGCCAAACGACACTAGTATTAGTCCTTCATAATACAATAAAGTGCGAAACGCCAAAATGTCTAGGAACCAACCTTATGATCCCGGACGAGCCCCCACTTGTCACAAACTGCTCAAAGTGCGTAACAAAAAGGGAGATAAGGAATAACAAAATATTTATTAACAAAAGTCAACTAAATATAATTAATGGTGTGTGGTTGCGTGCATAAATGTGATAACGCAAACAACCAAAATCTGTGTCTGCATGGAGAGAGTCTCCTCAATGAATGGGGAACGAGGTGCATTTATGCTGGGACACACCCGAACCCAGGTGTGTCCAACTTCACTGACGACCCTCCTGGCTCTGCCCACTGACATCCTATTAAGGAAAACAAGAGCAAAGAGAGAGAATTCGGCAGACAGTGGGAGGGTCGTCACAATGGGGTATGGGTAGATGGGTGAGGGGAACAAATATATTTTCAATCCATTTTGAATTCAGGCTCTAACACAACAAAATGTGGAATAATTCAAGGGATATGAATACTTTCTGAAGGCACTGTATTTCGTGTCAACACTCTTGTAAATTGTATTGTATTTTATAATTTTAACCCAAAATTTTCCTCTCAGTGTTTTATGGAGGACTCTGATGAGCTTTGGCAACGCCACTGCCAGCGTGACTTCAAGCGTGAGACGCCCCAGGAGTACGAATCATGGCGGGAGATGTACCTGCGGAAACACGACGAGCGGGAGGAGCGCCTGCGCAAGCTCACCCAAAACATCAGCTCGGCCCATGCCAACAAGCCCAAAGGTGTGTCCTATCTATGAACTGGATCCTACTATACAGTACTTATTACTAGGAGTTATTTCATCCATGAAAGTGTACTGAGGGTGTTTATTTTGAGTGAGCATATGTGTATATACAGTACCAGTCAAAGGTTTGGACACACCTACTCATTCCAGGGATTTTCTTTATTTTTACTATTTTCTACATCAAAACTATTAAATAACACATATGGAGTCATGTAGTAACCAAAAAAGTGTTAAACAAATCAAAATATATTTGAGATTTTTCAAAGTAGCCACCCTTTTCCTTTGACAGCTTTGTACACTTGACATTCCCTCAACCAGCTTCATGAGGTAGTCACATGGAATGCATTTCAATGAACAGGTGTGTCTTGTTAAATTGTGGAATTTCTTTCCTTCTTAATGTGTTTGAGCCTATCAGTAGGGGTGGAATACAGAAGATAACCCTATTTGGTAAAAGATCAAGTCCATATTATGGCAAGAACAGCTCAAATAAGCAAAGAGAAACAACAGTCCATCATTACTTTAAGACATGAAGGTCAGTCAATCCAGAAAGTTTCTTCAGGTGCAGTCGCAAAAACCATCAAGCGCTATGATGAAACTGGCTTTCATGAGGACTGCCACAGGAAAGGAAGACCCAGAGTTACCTCTGCTACAGAGGATACGTTCATTAGAGTTATCTGCCTCAGAAATTGTAGCCCAAATAAATGTTTGACAGAATTCAAGTAACAGACACATCAACATCAACTGTTCAGAGGAGATTGTGTTAATCAGGCCTTCATGGTTAAATTACTGCAAAGAAACCACTACTATTATTACTATTATTACCACTACTATTTGACCAAGAAGGAGAGTGATTGAGTGCTGCATCAGATGACCTGTCCTCCACAATCACATGACCTCAACCCAATTGAGATGATTTGGGATGAGTTGGACCGCAGAGTGAAGAAAAAGCAGCCAACAAGTGCTCAGCATATGTGGGGACTCCTTCCAGACTGTTGGAAAAGGATTCCAGGTGAAGAGGGTTGAGAGAATGCCAAGAGTGTGCAAAGCTGTCAAAGGCAAAGGGTGGCTACTTTGAAGAATATAAAATATATTTTGATTTGTTGTTTGGTTACTACATGATTCCATATGTGTTATTTCATAGTTTTGATGTCTTAGATATTATTCTTTAACTGGTACTGTGTGTGTGTGTGTGTGTGTTTTCCTCGCAGGTCGACAGGTTAAAATGGCATTTGTGAACTCTGTCGCAAAACCTCCACGTGATGTCCGTCGGCGACAGGAGAAGTTTGGCACCACAAGCACCTCCACTGCCAGCTCCACCGCAGCTGCTGCTCCGATCAAGTATGTGGACACTAGTGTGCATACCACTATCAAACACTGCATAGTACTGCATGTACTGCCGTGTTTATTTTTTCCTTATTCCTTATCTGAAGATATGATTGGCTGAATGGTAACTTTGTATGCTAACATGTAATTCAGACTCTCAAACTTATTCTCAAAAGTTCACCTAGATCATATTTTCATCAACAAGTTGACCGTTATGATTTTCACCCCAATTTTTTATCTTGTCTCATCTCTGCAACTCTCCAACTGGGTCGGGAGGCGAAGGTCGAGTCATGCGTCCTCAGAAACATGACCCACCAAACCGTGCTTCTTAACACCCGCCCACTTAACCCGGAAGCCAGCTGCACCAATGTGTCGGAGGACACACAGTTCAACTGACAACCGGGGTCAGCCTGTAGGCGCTCGGCCGGCCACAAGGAGTCGCTAGATCGCAATGAGCCAAGTAAAGCCCCCCCCGGCCACACCCTCCCCTAACGACGCTGGGCCAATTGTCTGCCGCCCTATGGGACTCCCGATCATGGCCGGTTGTGATACAGCCCGGGATTGAACCCGGGTCTGTAGTGACACCTCTGCACTGCAATGCAGTGCCTTAGACCGCTGTGCCACTCGGGAGGTCGACCGTTATGATTCTATGTGAATTGTTGCAACGTCATCATGGGAAGTTATAAAGGTTATCAAGTTCACACAGGGATTACGATTCCTTACATTTAAATAAAATGCTGAAACTCCCCCTGACATTTTCTGGCTGTTCTGAACTTGCAGGTGGACACACAGCTTCAGGGATGCCAGAGTAGCCAGAGGACCATATGTTAAACAGGAAAAGCAAGAGACTAAAGCGAAAGATTTCCCAGTGTTCAATCTGGTGTGAGGATGGAGAGGCTGAAAGAGAAGAGCACATACAAACATTCCAGAATTCCTGTAATCTCTCCACCACCATCAAACATTCTGATGTGCTGGCACTTACATTTTCATATACACAGAAATGCTTGGCTGAATGCTAATTTAAGATAATATGCACTTCAGCATATTTGTATCCAAAATATGATGAAAATATGTCCTGCTTTGAAGAATGCATGAGTAGTCATAAGATATCATAGTTTCAACACACTGGAGGATGAAACGGGAGACGGCAAGCTTCAGAGACATTGTGAAAGCTTGACAGGAAAAAGAAAGCGAGACAGTTGTTCAATCTGACGACAGGTTGAGGATATAGCAGCTAGACTACATGAGTAAAGAAGAGCAAATAGAAACTTTCTTGAAATGCTGATTTTTGAGAACTATTAAGTGATGTAGATACAAAACAGTATAGTTTCATAATAGTATGTTTTCAAGCCTGGGGGGGGCATTATAATGCCCACCAGGCTTGAAAACATACTATTAAGAAACTATACTTTTTTGTAAATTCCTGTACACTGATTGGATCGTCCTTTCTGCATTTTCTTTTTTTCAGAATAAGGCCTGCCATGTCTTATAGCTCTCACTTGGCTGAGCCCAGCCTCTCCTCCTCTCACGACAGTCCCCCTGAGACCTCTCGCTCCTCAGGCCCCAGCGGTGGGGGTTGCCCCAGCGCAAGAGACAACAAGCCACAGGTCAAAAGTGAGTATCGTGTGTGTGAGAAAATGGGTGCAGAAATGTACGCTAACGTTCAAACGTTTGGGGTCACTTAGAAATGTCCTTGTTTTTGAAACATTTTAAAAGTTTTTGTCCATTTTAAAATAACATTTATCAGAAATACAGTGTAGACATTTATTAATGTTGTAAATGACTACCCCCTACACAGAACAGCAAAAACTGTAGAAAGAGGAGTGAGAGGCCCCGGTGCACTACTGAGCAAGAGGACAAGTACATTAGTGTCTAGTTTGAGAAACAGACGCCTCACAAGTCATTAACTGGCAGCTTCATTAAATAGTACCCACAAAACACCCGTCTCAACAGTGAAGAGGTGACTCTGGGATGCTGGCCTTCTAGGCCAAGTTCTTCTGTTCAGTGTCTGTGTTGTTTTGCTCATCTTAATATTTTCTTTTTATTGGCCAGTCTGAGATAATGCTTTTTCTTTGCAACTCTGTCTAGAAGGCCAGCATCCCGGAGTCACCTCTTCACTGTTGCTATTGAGACTGGTGTTTTGTGGGTGCTGTTTAATGAAGCTGCCAGTTGAGGACTTGTGAGCTGTCTGTTTCTCAAACTAGACAGACTAATGTACTTGTCCTCTTGCTCAGTGATTCACCGGGGCCTCCCACTCCTATTTCTAGTCTGGTTAGAGGCAGTTTGCGCTGTTCTGTGAAGGGAGTAGTACACAGCGTTGTACGAGATCTTCAGTTTCTTGGCAATTTCTCACATGGAATAGCCTGAATTTCCCAGAACAAGAATAGACTGACGGGTTTCGGAAGAAAGTTATTTGTTTCTGGACATTTTGAGCCTGTAATCCAACCCACAAATGATGCTTCAGATACTCAACTAGTCTAAAGAAGGCCAGTTTTATTGCTTCTTTAATCAGAACAACAGTTTTCAGCTATGCTAACATAATTGCAAAATGGTTTTCTAATGATCAATTAGCCTTTTAAAATGATACATTTGGATTAGGTAACACAACGTGCCATTGGAACACAGGCGTGATGGTTGCTGATAATGGGCCCCTGTACGCTTATGTAGATATTCCATAAAAAACCTGCCGTTTCCAGCTACAGTAGTCATTTACAACATTAACAATGTCTACACTGTATTTCTGATCAATTTGAAGTTATTTTAATAGACAAAAAATTAGCTTTTCTTTCAAAAACAATTGGACCCAACATTCATGTAAAAAAAAAATATATATATATATATATATTTTTTTTACATGAATGTTGGGTCCAATTGTTTTTGAAAGAAAAGCTATTTTTTTTTATATATATATATATATATATATATATAAAAAAGTTAGCCACGACATTTATATATTTATTTATTTTTCTGTTTTAAAACATTTTGACTTTAATCTGTGTTGAGGACATGTCTGCGTGGCTAACTTTTCTGCTGTTACAATGTCACGTCTGTTTGTCTTGCAGAAATCGCCCCCATGATGGCTAAAACTATCAAAGCTTTCAAGAACAGATTCTCCCGCCGATAGAGTTGCAGAGAGATGAATGTATGGAGTTATTGAGAGGAAGAGAGATTGTAGGAGCTAAGTGAGCTAAGCTCTTTTTTTTAATTCAATGAATTATGGAAGATCTACAAACCCCGACCAGACATGTGTACACACACAGACACACACACACAGATTTATTCCATTATTTTAGCATTTCTTAAATACACACACAATTATGTCCTATTTTGTAACTGTTCCCAGTTTGACCCTGGCAAACACACACTTGTACACACACAGACAAAATAACATTTCAAAGGTGAAACTAGTAATTTGTTACAAGTTCATACAAGCAGTATCACACTACAGAGGGACTCTGACAGACAGAACTATTCTTTATTATGGTACTCATAAGTTAAGACATCAAACTACATAGTGCTGTTACAGTCAGTCATGTTTTTTTAAATACAATTGAGTAGACATCCTTTTACTCCAGTGTATTCCCACTTTCTTTTCCTACTGTGTTCAGTGTTGAACCACATGTGCATCCCTACTTTTATCTGGTTCACTGTGATGAGTGAGGAATGAAGTGACTGCGGGAAGAGGAAAACACAAAAAGGGAGAAAGAGGAGAGAGGAAGTGATAGGACCCTGCAGCTTCACTCGTATGTATTTATTTTAAACTCTGGGACCCCGGGGTCACCCTGAACCCAGACCCAAATGGAAGTGGATGAAATAGTAATTTTAATAGATTTTAATAAATGTTATATGGACATTTTTAATAAAATTGACTTTTTGCCCTCATATGTTAATGGTCTATTTTCTTCAGTCTGTGTTGATGTTGAAAAACACAGCTCAAATCTAGCAATGGAACCAAGCAATAGTGCACTGAATAAATTGTTGTAATAGGGTATAATCTGTATGCCCCACACTGAGAACAGAGAATGTCATTGTTCAGCTTTTTATTGTATCACTGTAATAATGACTACTGAAAGAAATATGCAATGGATGTTGGGTGCAAAACAAATGGGAGTAGCTTTCCACTAGACACTGATCTAAGCTCAGTTATTGATTTTACATGTGTGTGTGTGCTTGGGTTGCCACTACTTTGTATACTCAGTCATAAACCCTGCCCATTTTTACAATTTATCTTTAAATTTAGATTTTAAACTGAACTTTAACCACACTGCCAACCTTATGCCTAACCCTGACCTTAAATCAAGACCAAAAAGCTCATTTCTGTAGCTAATTTTGACTTTGTGGCTGTGCAATCTGACTGTGCATAAAGCAATTATGTATACAAACCCTGGTTTGCAGATGCTATGTATTGGCTATTGAGAGGCTTTGAAGCCAAGCCAGTAGGAGCAGTTCTCCACAGGAATTAATGGAATTCTACGGTATTTCAATTAAATGTTTTGTTGTAGTGGGGACGGTAAAATTAGTGATCTCTAAAAGTTATACTTTAAAGAATTTTATATTTTTTTTATGTTTACTCACCTAGTATAATTTAAAGTATGCATTTAGGCACGTGTCAAACTCCATGGTGGGCCAAGTGTCTGCGGATTTTCGCTGCTTCCTTGTACTTGATCGAGGGAGTAGGAACTGACGGGAAATAACGAAAACCAGCATACACTTGGCCCTCCATGGAATGAGTTTGAAACCCCTGCTTTACATTTACATTACATTTAAGTCATTTAGCAGACGCTCTTATCCAGAGCGACTTACAAATTGGTGAATTCACCTTCTGACATCCGCTTTAAGGTGTCTAATAGAATAAACGTTGCAAAAAGGAATGTAGATTGACATTAATAAATGCATTTCAATAGCTTCCAAACTATGTTTTACAATGTTGGGGTAGTGCCAAAATGGAGACACAATAACTTCAACAAGTAATTCTAGTGTATATATAAATGATTTCTAACTCATTGGTCAAAAATCTAGTGAAACCTGTGCTTGTTCATTGGTCTTGGCCAGGCCAATCAATGAGCACTTTGGCGTTGTGCGTAGGTACGTCCATCTTGATTGGCTATTAACGTAAGTGTCATTTTCAAACGTTTCCTCTCCTGAATGTTGTGGAAAAGTGAAACCAGTCAAGTCAGTCTGTAACAAATAATTTAGCAAGTTAGACAGCCTGTATCATCACTAGCTAGGACTTACATTTCCCTAAAGTGCGATATATATAGTTAGTACCCGCGATGTCTGGTCACGGCTGCTGTGAAGACGAGCACGAGCCAGTTGAACGGGGCCTGGAGTATGCACTTTATCAGCGCATTGACATCGAGAAACTGCAGTGCCTCAACGAAGCAAGAGAAGGCGATGGGAAACTCGTACTTAAACCATGGGATCAACGGACAGACAGGGAGAAGGTAATGTTATCGACTCATTGAACGTATAGTAAGTACATCATCTTAAATGAACCATTTTGGTGTAGAATCAATGAATCCCGCACTAAAATTACGTGGCTCTGCGTTAAATCAAACATTGAAAAAATGAACACCCATGTTTACTCATTTTGTACACTGAACGAAATATGTACACAGGTGGTGGAATATTTTAGTGTCAATGAGCCTTTCCTTAAAGCTGATCTGGACCTCTTCCATTGATGAAGTCAAATATCCTCTTCTTCCATTGAAGGCCAATTTCTTATAACCTTTCTAATGTGATGAAGGGTCACTCACTCACTGTTGGTTAACTTTATCATAACTGTTATGTGATACTAATTAATTATTATTATTTATTTTTTTCACCAGGTAAGCTAGTTGAGAACAAGTAATCATTTGCAACTGCGACCTGGCCAAAATAAATCATAGCAGTTCGACACATACAACAACACAGAGTTATACATGGAATGAACAAAACATACAGTCAATAATACAGTAGAAAAAAAAGCCTATATACAGTGAGTGCACATAAGGAAGTTAAGGCAATAAATAGGCCATGGTGGCGAAGTAATTACAATATGGCAATTAAACACTGGAATGGTAGATGTGCAAAAGATGGATGTGCAAGTAGAGCTACTGTGGTGCAAAAGGAGCAAAATAAATAAATACAGTATGGGAATGAGGTAGATATATGGGCTGTATACAGATTTGCTATGAACAGGTGCAGTGATCTGTGAGCTGCTCTGACAGCTGGTTCTTAAAGCTAGTGAGGGAGATGGGAATCTCCAGCTTCAGTGATTTTTGCAGTTCGTTCCAGTCAGTGGCAGCAGAGAACTGGAAGGAAAGGCGACCAAAGGAGGAATTGGCTTTGGGGGTGACCAGTGAGATATTCCTGCTGGAGTGTGTGCTACGGGTGGGTGCTGCTATGGTGACCAGCGAGCTGAGATAGGGCGGGGCTTTACCTAGCAGGGACTTGTAGATAACCTTTAACCAGTGGGTTTGGCGACGATTATGAAGCGAGGGCCAGCCAACGAGAGCGTACAGGTCGCAGTGGTGGGTAGTATATGAGGCTTTGGTGACAAAACGGATGGCACTGTGATAGACTACATTCAGTTTGCTGAGTAGAGTGTTGGAGGCTATTTTATAGATGACATCGCCGAAGTCAAGAATTGGTATGATGGTCAGTTTTACGAGGGTATGTTTGGCAGCATAAGTGAAGGAAGCTTTGTTGCGAAATAGGAAGCCGATTTTAGATTAAATTTTTGATTGGAGATGCTTAATGTGAGTCTGGAAGGAGAGTTTACAGTCTAGCCAGACACCTAGGTATTTGTAGTTATCCATGTATTCTAAGTCAGAACCGTCTAGAGGAGTGATGCTGGATGGGCGGGCAGGTGCGGGCAATGATTGGTTGAATAGCATGCATTTAGTTTTATTTGCATTTAAGAGCAGTTGGAATTATCTTGAAACGGTCTCCATCTTCTGCAGTTTGTTGAGAGTGATGCTGATGAAGAGCTCCTGTTCAACATCCCGTAAGACCCCCCCCTTCAACCCCCTTTTCACCCTTTCTTATTCTGTCATTTTAACTTTAAACTTGTTTCATCATATTATGTTTATGCGTTATCTTTCACAATTCATATTTTTCTCAGGTTCGCCGAAAGTGTCAAACTGAAAGGGATCGTCATCGCCTGTGAATCGCATCCTGCTGAAATGAGACTGTGAGTGAGTACTGTTTCTGCCTTTCAGAAACACCTTGATCCAGTGTAGCATGTATCAACTCTTTGACATTTGATGGTTATTACTCACAACAAGTCAACCGGTGTGTATTTATTTGTGCAAAAGGGGTTACAATGGGAAATGTTGTACAACAAGTTTCTATTGGACATATTCCGGTAGGTCCCTCCCCGTTTAATTATGTTTTCTTGCGTTTGGTTCATAGTGAATACACCCCCAGCTCTGAGCCAGCTGTACAAACTGAAAGAGCAAGTATAGTAGTTAGCTTATTGCTCCGTGAGTGACGTTTGACTCATTCTTCACACTGTGAGATCAAGACGGCTAGTGACAAATTAGATAGCTTCTGCTACATCGGCATGGAACTGCATTCATTGTCAGCGTGTGTGGTTTTGATAACTATGTGTTGTTGTTGCATTGTCCCTGTAGATACAAGAACATACCCCACATGTTCTTTGACACATGCAGAGAACCTGGAATACCTAACTAGGTAAGAGCAACAGAAGTGCGCAAACACACTAAAAGTAGTATTGTTTTCCAAGGGTTTATGGTCATTGCTCACCCATAGACTATTTCTGAGACAAAATAACAAAACCATTATGCCTAAGTACCCACCAAACCTAAAACACACCAAACGAATCAATCCTAAATTGACATTCTTTCCAGAATTGACCGTTTTTCCAACATTAATCACTTGTCAGTTCACATATCACGGAACTTTGGGACAGAGTACACACGGGTCTACTACATTGGGCTGAGAGGGGAGTACTCCCAGGTGAGAACAAACATGAGACCAACGTTCAGTAAATGATCTTATACAGCTCAGACAGTGTATGCCTCAGCTGAGTTTATTTTTCTTATTGCTCTAAGGATTTCCAGAATTGTTTCACTTATGTATCAGGCTTTACTCTGACTTATATGTTGTCCATTTTTTTAAAATGGCAAAACACCTCACCTCTGTCTCATCTGTTTTCTTCCTCCCAGGCTCACAGGCATGAATCAAATCAAATCAAATTTATTTATATAGCCATTCGTACATCAGCTGATATCTCAAAGTGCTGTACAGAAACCCAGCCTAAAACCCCAAACAGCAAGCAATGCAGGTGTAGAAGCACGGTGGTTAGGAAAAACTCCCTAGAAAGGCCAAAACCTAGGAAGAAACCTAGAGAGGAACCAGGCTATGTGGGGTGGCCAGTCCTCTTCTGGCTGTGCCGGGTGGAGATTATAACAGAACATGGCCAAGATGTTCAAATGTTCATAAATGACCAGCATGGTCGAATAATAATAAGGTAGAACAGTTGAAACTGGAGCAGCAGCACGGCCAGGTGGACTGGGGACAGCAAGGAGTCATCATGTCAGGTAGTCCTGGGGCATGGTCCTAGGGCTCAGGTCCTCCGAGAGAGAGGAGAGAATTAGAGAACGCACACTTAGATTCACACAGGACACCGAATTGGACAGGAGAAGTACTCCAGATATAACAAACTGACCCCAGCCCCCCGACACATAAACTACTGCAGCATAAATACTGGAGGCTGAGACAGAAGGGGTCAGGAGACACTGTGGCCCCATCCGAGGACACCCCCGGACAGGGCCAATGAACTGACCATCTGCAACTACGAGGTGTCGGCTAACCCTGCAGACCATAAAGTCGACAGCATCATCCCACAAACAAATGTCATCTCCTGAGAGAAAGGAGGGGTGGGATAGTTGCATTGACAGAGATGGGTCAAAAGGAAGTGTGATGGATACTTAGGCCTGGTGGGTGAACTTTCTCATTGGAGGTCAGGTATGCCTAATACTGAACATAAGTGTCTAATCTGGATTTTCTCAGTTACACTTATTGTACCACCGAGTGGAGCCTGAAAGAAGTACGTTTTCGTTTGGTAAATTAATACATTTAATGTCAGTTGCTGGTAACCCTATGATAAAGCATCACGGTGATTTTATCTAAAACTATATCTGGTCGCTGTCTGCCACCTATTGGTTCGTTGTAATATGACAACTTGTCTCAGCAAAATTGGAATGACTCAAGTCCCCTGCAGTGGGAGCTCACTCACATTATTTCAGCCAAGCTCTGAATGGCATGGTAATAATGTGACTATGTAGACATTTTGACACAACCAAAGTAGATCAGCATAAGGTTTTCATTTGATTAGACTCATATACACACACTTACTTTAGGGGTGAGTTGCTTACTATACCACACAGCTTTCTTTGACACCCACCAAACAAAAGCTATTTAACTCATGATTTCATTGCATTATTAATGTGGTGTCACATTGCTTTCTATGACCGCCAGTGGCTGAATGTGATGGCTTGGTGCGACATATTGGAGTTGGGAATTTGCTGTATGCGTAGGCTGAGAATTAGAAAATGTCCTCGGCTGTTGTGTGTAATGTAATTGATGGAAGAATAAAGATGCGTTACATAATATATTTTTTAATTAGTATAGAATTTATTTGAAATTTAGATTTTGGATTAATAAAAGGCAGTATTGTTATTTGTGTAAAAATATGGTCTTTGCATTTGGTTTAATTTATTTGTTTAGTGTAAATTGGACTGAATATATTGCCTATCAATTGATGGAGGGGTGTACGGTAAGCGCGAGCTCGAGAAAGGGTTTGTACGTCATCATGACATCACGTCGAAGAATACCCGCCCCTCGACACCAGTAGCGGAAGTTCTGTTGATATTCTTGGACAGCAATTGGTGAGTGTATGAATTCGTATTAGCGGGCCGCGGTTTTACAATAATCATTTACCCCGTCCGTACCGAACCCACATGGGCCTTCGGTTACCACTGGGGTTCAAGGGCATGGGGAAACGATGTAATTCAAATACCTGGTCGAATTTAGGCCACATGTCAATCGAACCAAGCTCGAATGGCAGTGTACTGAGACGATACAGATTGCTGCTGTGTGTTTAGCTTTCTAAACTAGTCATTGTGAGGATTTATAGCCCGCTAAACGGGATTAAACTGGCTACATGGATGTAGCTAACTAGCTTTTCCGTGTTTGAAACAATCTAGCTAGTGGCTTTGCACTAATCCTCTCCCGAATTCTCCCAACGGCTCGCTCAACGACTGGGTTAGTGAGCTAAGCTGCTTCTCAGCCCCATTGTTTCTTCATCCCCACCCCCTTCCTTTCCTTTAGCTTGCTAATGAACAAAATATCCGTAACCTGAATCGCAGGTTGTCTATGTCTAGCCACACATGTCTACTTCAAATTATCGAAATAAAGTAATGTAAAAAGATAACTGATTTATGTTGCAAGTAGCTACACCAACTAGCTAGCCTGCATAACCAAGCTGGCTTTTAAAATTAGGGGGTGTAATCATTAGTCCAAACAGTTCCGTTTTGCAACTACAGCTAGATTTTCTATTGGAAAAATTCAGGTAGGTCCCTGTTCCGTTTAAGAGCCGATTTGCAACATAATCGTCGGAATGAATACACCCAGGTGTTGCTGGTGAAAGACTGCTATACTGACTGCCGCATATGACTTGATGCTTGCCAGGTGGATAGAATTTATGCACCGGGTTTACCTTACAGGGCCTTTATCCCGGTAATTATTGCTCTTGACTACTGAGGAAATCGAGCCATTAGCTGCTGTAAATGCAAGTGAATAAAGAGCCAAGGCGGGACATTTTCTTACGCCAACCACTGAACCAGTCAACGTTTAGTTTGTCCTAGACAGTTTAATGCAAGTCAGATGGGAACTCGTGATGGTGTAGCCGTGCATGGACGGCATTGTTTGTATCACAAGCAGAAGCCTTGCGCAGAGGGAGAGAGGGGTGACTGAAATCAGTGTATTTCCACTCGATAAGCTATTTGTGGTCTTTCTGTTATCTCTGAAGGGACTGAGAATGTTTGCCTTGCAAACATAATTATAGTCTGCCTAACATTAAGTGGTGGTATAAAGTCAAAGGACGACATTGGTATGCTGGAACAAAGCCTCCCCTGTGTCATTGTTGCTAGATGCTACTATCCAATTGCTTCAGAACAGGCCTATCAGAGAGCACATCTCTGGTTAATGCAATCTGGGGTCCTTGGTAGTCCCTACCGTAACCATAACTTATACCTAACCTTAACCATTTTAAATGTCAACTTCAATTTGGTATGGATGTCCCAAGGATCCTGGATAGCAATGGACCAAGTGCTGTAGGCCTACCTGCCTGGGGGAATCGTATCGTTTGGTCTATTAAAGCGTGCAATAGCTGACACGGTCGCAAGGAAATGAGGCAAAGGCACAATGAGCATGCGTGTCACTGCAGTTCAGAAAGTTATTGTGATGTGTGATGCACAGCCCTGTTCTTTCTCCCTATTGAGCCTGTCATTATCATTCCCCTGATTTGGCTCTTTTCTGTCTCTCCCTTTGCTTTCACTAACTGCCGGTCATTAGGTGGGTGGAATTGTAACTAACTCGGTGTATGATCACCCTAAGATTAAACCTCCTTACTTTTCCTTTTATTTTCTCCTCCCATTGTTTCTTTCTCTTGCTCGCCTCATCTTTTTGTTGTCATATGTCACTCAACCTGACTTTGAGGGTATTAAAAGTTGACTTTGAAAACAATATGCTCTAGCTAGCCGATATCCATTATCAGTGGATAGGCAGTGGCATCAGTCATAGCCTATTGGCACCTTGGTTAATTACATAAATACAGTTAGGAGTAGTACATTTAGTTGAGTTTCAAAACTTGCTGACTGAAGAGATTCTTCTCAGTATTCAGCCTGTCTCTTTGGTTCAAAGCAGCCATAATCTGTGGGATGTTCAGTTCTTTTGTCACCATGTCTGTCCCTATGCTGAATAGCTGCGTTGATAACCAGCCAACGTCATTGATATGCCCTTCCCCCCTCCCCCCCCCGTCCTCTCTCTAGCACCCCTTACAGTGTATGTGTGGCAACAACATGTCTCTGCCGCTGCTTGCCGAGGCTGTGACGGTGTCTGGGACAGAGAAGGAGACCGCTGCGGTGAGAGACCACACCAACACCATACTGTAACTTATGGCATCCATCAGCAAATTTGCCCACTTGTTGCAAAGTATCAAAGGAAGTGGAAGAGTTGCCTTGCTAAACCTAATTTGTAGTTCAGAGGCACTGTACACTAGGGCTGGGACGATACTAGTATTGCAGTATTTTTTTAGTTCTTTAAAAGTCTTTAGTTCTTTAAAAACCTGCTCTAGGTAAAATATTGGGTTCTTTGAATTGGAAAATAAATAAATGATGACAATGATGTTTCTCTAAAATTAGGACTTTTTCCTAAAGAAGTTAAATCTGCTTCGTATTTTGTTTACTTGCCAAGATACTGACAAGTATTTATTTGTTTTCCAATTCAAAGAACACTACCTACAGCGGGTTTTTAAAGGACAAAAGACTTTAGTTTAAAATTTTTGCCATGGAAAAAATACTGCAATACTAGTATCGTCCCAGCCCTAGTTTACAGCAACAAGTATCGTGATACTGGTATCGTCCCAGCCCTAGTTTACAGCAACAAGTATCGTGATACTGGTATCGTCCCAGCACTAGTTTACAGCAACAAGTATCGTGATACTGGTATCGTCCCAGCCCTAGTTTACAGCAACAAGTATCGTGATACTGGTATCGTCCCAGCCCTAGTTTACAGCAACAAGTATCGTGATACTGGTATCGTCCCAGCCCTAGTTTACAGCATCAAGTATCGTGATACTGGTATCGTCCCAGCCATAGTTTACAGCATCACGTATCGTGATACTGGTATCGTCCCAGCCCTAGTTTACAGCATCAAGTATCGTGATACTGGTATCGTCCCAGCTCTAGTTTACAGCAACAAGTATTGTGATGCTGGTATCGTTCCAGCCCTAGTTTACAGCATCAAGTATTGTAATACTAGTATCGTCCCAGCCCTACTGTGAACCCACTGGGCAAAAAGTGCTTAAATCAACATTTTATTCCATGTGATTTAAAAAATAATAATCAATGTGGTGACGTTGAATCAATGTGGAAAGTTGATTGGATTTGCAAAAAGTCCTCAGTGTAAGGGAATTTAGTCCTTTTTTCACCCAACTTTTAACCCAAATCCAATGACATGGTTCTTTTATGTTGTTGATTTCATATTGTACTTCCGGCGCCGACAGAGATGGCCGCCTCGCTTCGCGTTCCTAGGAAACTATGCAGTATTTTGTTTTGTGTTATTTCTTACATTGTTTCCCCAGGAAATATTAAGTTTTATTACAAACAGCCAGGAGGAACTATTGGATATAAGAGCAATGTCAACTCACCAACGTTACGACCAGGAATAAGACTATTCCGAAGCGGATCCTCTGTTTGGTCCACCACCCCAGGAAAATGGATCGGATCCCAGCCGGCGACCCAAAACAACGGCGCCACAGAAGGGGCAGACAGAGCGGTCTTCTGGTCAGGCTCCGTAGACGGGCACATCGTGCACCGATCCCGAGTGTACTACTCTCCAATGTCCAGTCTCTTGACAACAAGGTAGATGAAATCCGAGCAAGGGTTGCCTTCCAGAGAGACATCAGAGACTAACGTTCTTTGTTTCACGGAAACATGGATCACTCGGGATGCGTTATCAGAGTTGGTACAGCCACCTGGCTTCTTCACGCATCGCGCCGACAGAAACAATCACCTCTCCGGTAAGAAGAAGGGTGGGGGTGTATGCCTTATGATTAATGAGACGTGGTGTGATCATAACAACATACAGGAACTCAAGTCCTTTTGTTCACCTGACCTAGAATTCCTTACAATGAAATGCTGACCGCATTATCTACCAAGAGAATTCTCTTCGATCATAATCACAGTCGTGTATATCCCGCCCCAATCAGACACATCAATGGCCCTGAAAGAACTTCATTTGACTCTATGTAAACTGGAAACCACATATCCTGAGGCTGCATTTATTGTAGCTGGGGATTCTGAAAACAGGGCTCCCCAAATTTTATCAGCATATCGAATGCGCGACCTGGGCTGGCAAAACCCTGGATCATTGTTATTCTAACTTCCGCGACGCATATAAAGCCCTCTCCCGCCCTCGTTTCAGAAAATCTGACCACAACTCCATTTTGTTGCTCCCAGCTTATAGACCGAAACTAAAACAGGAAGCGTCCGTGCTCAGGTCTGTTCAACGCTGGTCCAACCAATCGGATTCCACGCTTCAAGATTGCTTCGATCACGTGCACTGGGATATGTTCCGTATAGCATCAGACAATAACATTGATGAATACGCTGATTCGGTGAGCGAGTTTATTAGCAAGTGCATCAGTGATGTACCCACAGCATCTATTAAAACATTCCCCAACCAGAAACCGTGGATTGATGGCAGCAACTGAAAGCGCGAACCACTGCTTTTAATCAGGGCAAGGTGACCGAATACAAACAGTGTAGCTATTTCCTCCGCAAGGCAATCAAACAAGCTAAGCGTCAGTATAGAGACAAAGTAGAGTCACAATTCAACGGCTCAGACACGAGAGGTATGTGGCAGGGTCTACAGTCAATCACGGACTCAAAAGGAAAACCAGCCCCGTTGCGGACCACGATGTGTTGCTCCCAGACAAACTAAACTTCTTTGCTCGCTTTGAGGAAAACACAGTGCCACTGACACGGCCCAAAACCTGCGGGCTCTCCTTCACTGCAGCCAACGTGAGTAAAACATTTAAACGTGTTAACCCTCGCTAGGCTGCTGGCCCAGACGGCATCCCTAGCCGCATCCTCAGAGCATGCGCAAACCAGCTGGCTGGTGTGTTTACAGACATATTCAATCAATCCTTATCCCAGTCTGCTGTTCCCACATGCTTCAAGAGGGCCACCATTGTTCCTGTTACCAAGAAAGCGAAGGTAACTGAGCTAAATGACTATCGCCCCGTAGCACTCACTTCCGTCATCATGAAGTGCTTTGAGAGACTAGTCAAGGACCATATCACCTCCACCCTATCTGACACCCTAGACCCACTCCAAATTACT
Organism: Oncorhynchus masou masou; assembly: GCF_036934945.1. NCBI lineage: Eukaryota > Metazoa > Chordata > Actinopteri > Salmoniformes > Salmonidae > Oncorhynchus > Oncorhynchus masou. The sequence goes on along the minus strand of NC_088223.1, from coordinate 38,457,833 downwards.
TACCGCCCCAATAGGTCCACAGATGATGCAATCACACTGCACACTGTCCTAACCCATCTGGACAAGAGGAATACATATGTAAGAATGCTGTTCATCGACTACAGCTCAGCATTTAACACCATAGTACCCTCCAAACTCGTCATTAAGCTCGAGACCCTAGGTCTTGATACTGTCCTGTGCAACTGGGTCCTGGACTTCCTGATCCCAGGTGGTGAGGGTAGGTAACATCTCCACCCCGCTGATCCTCAACACTGGCACCCCACAAGGGTGCGTTCTCAGCCCTCTCCTGTACTCCCTGTTCACCCATGACTACGTGGCCATGCACGCCTCCAACTCAATCATCAAGTTTGCAGACAACACCACAGTGGTAGGCTTGATTACCAAAAACAACGAGACGGCCTACATGGTGGAGGTGAGGGCCCTCGGAGTGTGGTGTCAGGAAAATAACCTCACACTCAATGTCATTAAAACAAAGGAGATGATCGTGGACTTCAGGAAACAGCAGAGTGAGCAGCCCCCTATCCACATCGATGGGACAGTAGTGGAGAAGGTGTAAAGTTTTAAATTCCTCGGCTTGTCACCAAAAACATGCACAATCGAGAGCATCCTGTCAGGCTGTATCACCACCTTGTACGGCAACTGCTCCACCCACAACAGTAAGGCTCTCCAGAGGGTAGTGAAATCTGCACAACGCATCACCGGGGGCAAACTACCTACCCTCCAGGACACCTACACCACCTGATGTCACAGGAAGGCCAAAGAGATCATCAAGGACAACAACCACCCGAGCCACTGTCTGTTCACCTCGCTATCATCCAGAAGGCGAGGTCAGTACAGATTAGAGGTCGACCGATTATGATTTTCAACGCCGATACCAATTTATTGGAGGACCAAAAAAAGATGATACCGATTAATCGGACAATTAAAAAAATATATATATATATTATTTTTTAATATATTTTTTACATTTTTATTTAAAAAAAAGTTTTTATATAATTATTTTTTTTATTTGTAATAATGACAATTACAACAATACTGAATGAACACTTATTTTAACTTAATATAATACATCAATAAAATCAATTTAGTCTCCAGTAAATAATGAAACATGTTCAATTTGGTTTAAATAATGCAAAAACAAAGTGTTGGCGAAGAAAGTAAAAGTGCAATATGTGCTAAGTAAGAAAGCTAACGTTTAAGTTACTTGCTCAGAACATCAGAACATATGAAAGCTCGTTGTCCTTTTTAACATGAGTCTTCAATATTCCCAGGTAAGAAGTTTTAGGTTGTAGTTATTATAGGAATTATAGGACTATTTCCCTCTATACCGTTTTGTATTTCATTAACCTTTGACTATTAGATGTTCTTATAGGCACTTTAGTATTGCCAGTGTAACAGTATAGCTTCCGTCCCTCTCCTCGCTCCTCCCTGGGCTCGAACCAGCAACACGACAACAGCCACCATCGAAGCAGCGTTACCCATGCAGAGCAACTACTAGAAGGCTCAGAGCGAGTGATGTTTGAAACGCTATTAGCGTGCGCTAACTAGCTAGCCATTTCACTTCGGTTACACCAGCCTCACCTTGGGAGTTGATAGGCTTGAAGTCATAAACAGCGCAATGCTTGACGCACAACGAAGAGCTGCTGGCAAAATGCACGAAAGTGCTGTTTGAATGAATGTTTATGCGCCTGCTTCTGCTTACCACCACTCAGTCAGATACTTAGATGCTTGTATGCTCAGTCAGATTATATGCAACGCAGGACACGCTAGATAATTTCTAGTAATATCATCAACCATGTGTAGTTAACTAGTGATTCTGATTGTTTTTTATAAGATACGTTTAATGCTAGCTCGCAACTTACCTTTGCTTACTGCATTCGCGTAACAGGCAGTCTCCTTGTGGAGTGCAACGAGAGAGAGGCAGGTCGTTATTGCGTTGGACTAGTTAACTGTAAAGTTGCCAGATTGAATCCCCCGAGCTGACAAGGTGAAAATGTGTCGTTATGCCCTTGAACGAGGCAGTTAACCCACCGTCATTGAAAATAAGAATGTGTTCTTAACTGACTTGCCTGGTAAAATAATGGTATATTTAAAAAATCAGCAAATAGGCTACCAAAAATACTGATTTCCGATTGTTATGAAAACTTGAAATCGGCCCTAATTAATCGGCCATTCCGATTAATCAGTCGACTTCTAGTAGAGATGCATCAAAACGGGGACCGAGAGACTGAAAAACAGCTTCTATCTCAAAGCCATCAGACTGTTAAACAGCCATCACTAACTAACTGCTGCCAACATACTGACTCAAATCTCTAGCCACTTTAATAATGAAACATTTATTACATCAATTTATCACTAGCCACTTTAAACAATGCCACTTTATATAATGTTTACATACACTACTCATCTCATATGTAGTTACTGTACTCTATGCCATCTACTGCATCTTGCCTATGCTGTTCGGCCTTCGCTCATTCATATATTTTTATGTACATATTCTTATTCATTCCTTTACACTTGTGTGTGTATAAGGTAGTTGTTGTGAAATTGTTAGGTTAGATTACTTGTTCGATATTACTGCATGGTCGGAACTAGAAGCACAAGCATTTCGCTACACTCGCATTAACATCTGCTAACCATGTGTATGTGACAAATAAAATTTGATTTGACGTTAGTTAACAATTCAACCAAATGTAAATAACATAAAAACGTTGAACTGCCGTCTGTGTCCTGTAGGAAATGATTTGGTATGGTTGCACAGCCCTATCAGAACTGTGCTATGTTAAAATATTGCAGCTTGAAGGCATAACAAACTGATTACACCAGTTATTTGGGTCTGTAAGCACTTGTAAGGTCAAAACCAACTCCATTGAATTCACTTGTGAATGCTCAGATTTGATTTTTGCAGAATTAAAATTCATTTTAATTTATTTTAATTTTTACATTCTTATATTCTATCTGGCTCGCCAAATTCATTTTCTTTCTCTTATGCTGCCTCTGATTTAAATACTATTATTTAGCGTTGGCAAGTAGTACTATCAACTGAGTAGGAATTTGCCCTTTGTTGTTGTTGGGCCTGATTCACTTGTTCATGATGTTCATATGCAAATACAGTGCAGTAGCCATTGGTGTTCTTTGTGGTTCGTAATGCACCATTGACCATTTTACAATCTCCCCAACTCTACCACAGGTGATCTTCCTTCATGGTTTGGGTGACTCAGGGTGAGTTTTCTGTCTGAAGCCTGTTGCATGCTTCCCAGTCAACATTTTGCATATATTATAACAACATTTTGAGGCGTTTTGGTGTTCGGCAGGTTTTTTTCCCGGCTGTTCATGCACACTTTTTTTTTTTTTTTTCTTGAGGCAAGTCGAAGTTCGGTAGCCGAAGTCTGCGCCCCTTTGTCAGTGATTGATCAACCGTACTACTCCTAGTAGGATTAGGTACTATGGACGGGATTCTTCAATTAAAGTGTTGCTTGTCATTCAACGACAGACGACTAGTTTTCATGCAAATGTTTTCACTTGAGAAATACTGCACCAAAAATCTTAGTTAGATGTAAAATTGCGCGACTAAGACATCCTCTGCAAAAACGTGAAAATCAAGGTAATTTATTACAGTTAGATTAATTCAGACTATTTTGAGCAAGTGTGCACCTTCATATATACGGTCATGGTGTATACTGACTATGTTGTTGCTACGGCGTCTCAAGGGGGACAAACGGTAAAAATTGCTTATTTAAAAAAAAGCATTAAAAAAACGATAGTCTTTTAAGGGAGTATGAGAGGCACAGACATTCACTTTGCCTAGCCAAGTTCTGCTATGAGGAAACCGAACCTAGTATGCAGGCGCCTTTATACTCTGTATAAATCGTTCTGTCTTATAGCCTAATCTGTAAAGAGTACAACGTTCTCGCTCTGATTTGCTCTTTTTCTTCCTGTTGTCAGTCATGGCTGGGCAGATGCCATGACGGCTATCCGACTGCCACATGTAAAGTATATCTGCCCCCACGCGTAAGTCTGTATGATTATCTATCATTTTCTGTTTATTTCTCTGCTTAAGTGCCTCTGTCTCAATTTCCAGAGTAGGATGTAATAAGAGAGTTGAGTCTTATATTTGGTAGTGTCTCATCTCTGATCTTTCTATACAACCACTTTGTATTCCTCCACCCATGTGTACTTACATTGACTCACTTGTTTGTCCGCAGGCCCAGAATCCCCGTCACTCTCAATATGAAGATGACCATGCCCTCATGGTGAGTCATATGTTTGCCCTGATCTGAAAAATGTCATTGGCCAATGGCTTGACTCTAACCTACACTTCAGTGGGAAAATATATTTCCTTTTGGTAAGAGATTTGTTGAACAAGGATTTCCTTCAAAGACGGATTCACACACACACACACTACCAGGGGCACATAAGATATACAGTGAGCTCCAAAGGTATTGGGACAGTGACATATTTTTGTTGTTGTTTTGGCTCTGTACTCCAGCACTTTGGATTTGAAATAATACAATGATTGAGGTTAAAGTGCAGACTGTCAGCTTTAATCTCAGGGAATTTGAGCTTTTGGTCCCCTAAAATATACAAAAAGTGCTGTAAATTCTAAGCGGTTCATCCGATATGGATGAAAAAACCCCACATTTAAAGCTGACAGTCTGCACTTTCACCTCATCGACATTGAATAATTTCAAATCCAAAGTGCTTGAGTACAGAGCCAAAACAACAAAACATTTCACTGTGCCAATACTTTTGGAGGTCACTGTATGAGATGCGTATTAAATTGACTGACCATGGATCTGTAGGTTTGACCTGATGGGTCTCAGCCCAGATTCTCCAGAGGACGAGGCTGGCATCAAGAGGGCAGCGGAGAACAGTAAGTCATTCAGTGTGACACCAGTACTATACATTATTTATTTATATATATATATAAAAATCAAATTTTATTTGTCACATACACATGGTTAGCAGATGTTAATGCGAGAGTAGCGAAATGCTTGTGCTACACTCGCATTAACATCTGCTAACCATGTGTATGTGACAAATTTGATTTTATATATATATAAAATAGCATTGTAGATGCATATAGGTATCATACCAAGCCCTATTCACATAACCATGTTAGCTAAAGCACAGTATGCATCATTATTAGACATTATCAGGCCCACTATGTACTGTAGATTTTCGTTTTCACTCTATTCCACAGTCAAGGCCATAATCGACCATGAGGCAAAGAATGGGATACCCGCCAATCGTGTGCTGCTTGGAGGGTTCTCTCAGGTAAGCGTCAATGTGAATCGCTATGGAGGTGTTGTGCAAATGAAGTCCTCTTTTTCGAGTTCCTGATTCTCTGTGATTTATTTTTGTCAACATTGCTGTTTAAACTGTGTAAACTATGTGAACATCTCTATAGCTCTAAACCCATTCTACCCCTCTTTCCCTCTATTGTTCCATTTCTCCCAGGGTGGGGCTCTGTCCTTGTATACCGCTCTCACCTGTCAGCAGCAATTGGCGGGCGTGGTCGCTCTCAGTTGCTGGTTACCGCTTCACAAGAGTTTCCCACAGGTACAGCTAAACAGCTTACTTGTTTGTACGGTACTCTCGGGGCCCCTGAACATTCCACAGAGCTGTTTCTTTTATTACTGGGCTGGATTCCAAAATGGAAAATGTACTCTCCGTTTGTCTTGATGATTTTGCTGTGTAGATATGAATGAACTGATTAGGTGATTTGCTGTTAGAACCTGGTCTTGGTCTTCACTTTTTGCTTGTATTATTTTTGTTCCCATTAGGCAGCGAGCGCCAGTGGGAACAGAGACATGCCCATACTGCAGTGTCATGGGGAGATGGACCCCATGATCCCAGTGCAGTTTGGGGCCATGACGGCCGAGACGCTCAAGGTCATCGTCAACCCTCAGAAAATCACCTTCCGGACCTACCCGGGACTCATGCACAGCTCCTGTCCTCAGGTAAAAGGGGATTCTGGTTGTAACATGCATGAGTATCAATGTTCTATATGTGTTAATATTTTTCTATGAGTATCGGTGTGGAAGTATTCATGGTGTTCGGTTTCTTATAAGCCTCTTTATTTTGATTTTGCAGGAGATGGCAGCAGTGAAGGAATTCATTGAGAAGCAGTTGCCCCGAATCTGACCTCACCTCAACCCCACTGTGACCCTTAAACACTGACTTCTCACCTCTGACCTGCCATTCTCCCACTGGAAACAGCCATGAGCACTGCCCCCTCCCTCCCCATACATACACAGTAACACTTACTTTCACATATCATCATCATATACACACAATACATTCCATAAAAATCCAACCAACGCACATTAAACTGGACACACCATTTATAAACGCACATTTGTTAACACACTGAAGTGCACACACAAGTCTTACCTTTTTGAGCGAGAATCACACACTCGCACAGTACATTCCCCTGGGATTCTTTTCTCTCTTATCCAACCTGCCATTGTCCCCTCTTTCTTTCTCTCAATCTCTCTCCTCCTTTCACAACCTCCACTCCTGTTTCCCTCCTATGCTGTGTGTGTCAGTGAGTCAGTGAAGCAGTTAGTGTGCAGGTGGCCCTGTTGCTAGATGCCACCCGGTGTCAGAGAGCCTGGCTCAGGTTCAGCAGCCTGTGGTTCTGGTCCTCAGGCCCCGAGGTCTGGTGCCGTCTGGAGTGACTCTGGTGCCGTCTGGAGTGACTCTGGTGCCACGCTGCTCTGCATACTGTTCCCCAACGGGTTCTCGGCCACTGGTGGTGTTGTGGTCACACCCCAGCTACCCATGGGATGCCCCTGTTACTCCTGGGTGCCCCTACTTATGCTGATTCAAATATCTGACATTATTATTAAAATAAATAAATAAAGGAAACCTATGGATCATTACTTTTGCCACCATCTTCTGTTCTTTACCGCAATTTAGGGCTATTGATGATGTGGATAAAGTGTACATTTTATGATTTATTTTGTTTGACATAAATGGGAATGATAACAAAAATGAAGTGGCAGGATTTCATAAAAATGTATTGACTGACAAAGAGTAAAATGTTGAATTACATGCACCTTAAATGGCTTAGGGCTTTAAAAAATCCTAGAAATGAAAGCTAAACCTAGATTGGGCATGTCTCACACCAGATGGAACCAGACCAGGACGTAAAGTGTAGTAGACACAACTGGACTCATTTGACTGCAGCTCTTCCTAGCTGTTCCCTCTCAGCATCTAGCATTTGACCAGTGAGCCAAGTTCCATTCCATCCATGTGTTCAGCACAAATCAGTCTCGGCTCTCCCGCTGACAGGTCATTTTTACTGTCGAACAAAACCATTTACTCATTTGACAACTTACTGGCACCCACTAGTAAAGTGTGAAAAGGTCAGAGTTAACTCTGAAAATGGTTATACACTGGGAAGACTTTGATAGAAAGAAGCGGTTCCTTTTTAATTGAAGGGTGATTTTTAAAAAGCATTAATCTTTAACAACTTGTGGCTCTTGGGTGTATGACTTTTAACTGAGTTAGTGTGCTAAAAGATGTTCTGTCTTTTCCTTTTGTCAATGTTTTCTCTCTTTAAGGTGACCTATTCTGTGTTACTGAAACCTCATTTAAAGGGGTAGACATTGGAGAATAAAAAAATCTGTTGATTGTTCCTCTATTTAATGAATGTCTCTTACTCCCTAATTTGTCTCTTATGACATCTTTCCCCATGTCATCTTCCTTGACCCAACACATCTGTTACTTTTCACTTGTACTAGTGTGCTATATTTTGTATTTTCTCTGTTCCTTTCTCTTTTATTTGTCTTCCATCCCTTTTTTGCCTTCTCGTCCCATCCTATCACCTAATTCCATGTCGGACAAGGTTGGATAAAGTGTCTCATATGTTCTCCTGAGTTGTACTTTGTCTTTGTTTGAATTTTTACGGTTGTGACTCATTTTGATCTGTCATTTTGTCTCAATGTGTCTGGTCACTTTGTCATCTCATCTTTGTGTCTGTTAATTCGACTGGCTAAAACATGTTGAGCGACTCTTTGTCCCTCAGGTTATTTTATTTTTCCAAGACACCTGTATGTGTGGAATAAATGATGCAAATAACAACAGTGCATTTGAGTTGAGTTTTTTTTGTTTTTGTGGAATGGTTATGGTCCTAATATTCTGCTCTGAGAACTGTGCATCACATCGTTCAAGAAATTCGGGACATCCAAAGCGTGCATGTGTACATCTCTTGTGCAGACTTCTGCAGTGCAGACCATAGAGAATGATAGAGGCCTCTAGTGGCCCAAAGGGCCATTGAGGGCTTCCACCATGCTTCTGCCCTTTTTAAAGTAGCCAATTGGTTGGGACTTCCTATGGGTTGTAGCCTCAATGGCCGCTGCCCATGCTATCACAGACGCTATAATGGTACCGATATAAAGTTGAGTCCTCTATTTCTATGTTGCAGACTAAGAAATGTATGTATTTGGGTAGTTAAGTGGTAGTTACCACGCTAAATGAACAGGACAAGCCATATAACATCAATGTTTCAGGGATTGAAATGATCGAGTCTGTTTGAAAGGAGTCTGTCACTCAAGTGTAGCCTAATGACATGCATGAATAGATCTACTACTGTAACGGCATCAGAAAGGTAAGCGTAATGTTTCTTGAGACATTTAGCTATATAATAGTTTCTCCTTCGACCTTCTCAAATGTCCTTTTTCTTTTTGCCTTTGAGTTGTGTCAACAAAAGTCGACCTGTACCCCAGAGGAGTGAGGTGAGTTCAGAAACTCAGGAAATGGCATCTGTTTGCAGCGCTGCATTGTAGTTAACCAGGCACATATAGTTAACCACTGCCTGCAAATCTCTCAAAATATAATATGTAGGCTAGGAGATAGCCTACCACAGATGCATTCTTGCCACCGATGCAATTGTTAGTCCTTTTACCAGACATGGGGGTGCTTATTACATTCGATAATGCGAAGCATAAATTCACAGATAAGCTATGATGATGTGAGGGACCAGTATGAGGGATTGAGGAAAGAAACAGAACACATTTATTAATGGTGTCTTTATTGGGTTACAGGCAAACAGTAATTTGACAACAATGGTAAATAGTATCCAGGCACATGAGTGATTGGTTTATTTCCCAGGCATTGCAGCTGTGCTTTTTCACAGGAATATCTATGTTCCATCCAATGTCAGAAACATACCTTTTGTATTGGTGTATTCTCACACTTTTAATAGTGTCTGTCAAATTGTGAGTGAGAATTGCTTTTTATTCCTGCATCTCCACCATCAGTCTTTGGGTCAAAATTATTCTTGAGAAAATCATTTAGTTAAACCTATTCCTGAACTAAAAAACTAAAGTAGGGATAGTCTCCATAGAGTATCCTTTTAAGTCCAGGAAACCGGCCCATCGTGCATTGATTCTTTGACATGACATGAAGCTTTTGCAAAACTTCAAACTCAGCTCTCATAGACCACTGTTGTGGGGCAAGTGTGAACTGCCAAGTTCCTGTGCCAACTGTGAGTAACTTTTCTTGACATTCATGACAAGGAACAGGTTATAAGCAATTTCCTGGGTAATGACTACTTTATTAGTGTCCCCTTTCAGCTGCCTCCGACAACAATGGTTTAGGTCTGCTGAGGCCAACCTAACCCTCTGTGTCTGGGTTGCTGTCATTGCTGATTATTGACCCAACCTTGCAATGTAAATGATTTTCAATTAGGACTGACTGAGTGAATCCCAGACCCCACTGAAGTTCATGAAGGGAACCATTGCTCATATCAAAATAATCAAGTGTATTTTGTACTTCTTCAGTCACTGCTAGTATCCATTACTGCACTGTAAATTCATCCCATCTGAGAACATAATAACACATGTTTGTTGTAATTGTGGATGCATAGAGAAAGAGATGCAGAAATAACCAAATGAAATACATTTTAATGACACGCTTATAAATTAATTTACAAGGCTTTTACACTTACAAAATACTGGCTTAAAGAACAACAGCTGTCCCTGAGAAAATGATAGAATAGCGCTTTGTTTACTGCAAATTCCGTGTGTATAAAAATAAGACAACTAAAAGTAATAGAAATAACTTGTTTTGACAAATTATGACGACAAATCGTGATAAGAGTCCATTCAGTATCCAGTGCACCTTTAACAAAAGCTGTAAAGAGATATAATAAATACATGTTTCATAATAAATATAACAAATAAATAAAGCTACATGTTGCTCTCTCTAGATCTATAATTCAGTGCAAACTTAGTTGACCATCATTGTAAATACATAACACTGCAATACTGAACAAACCTTACAACACAATAAATCAGGTTGTTGCATATCATCATCTCGACATGATTTTGCATCTCTGCTGTGCATCGTAGAATAGAGATCATACGTGATGTAACTGAATGAATGATAACTGATGGTGTTGTTTCACAATTCATATTACTGAACCAGATTTTTTCCCCACACAGCCTTTATACATAGCAAATTCATTTATTTTAAGCCCCACTGATATAGTTGGGACTAGACTATGTTCTCCTCCTCTTCTTCTTCACACTCCCTTCTGCAGCAGTCACAACAGCGGCAGCAGCCACAGCAGTAGCGCCAAAGCCACCGTAGCAACCTGCTGAATGGAGAAGCTTCTGCTCTTACGACGCTCATCTGAGCATCCTCTATCACTGTGTGCTCCTCTGATTGACCCTGGAGCTCCAGTGATGAACTGGCGAATGTCATATCCACTGTGGTTTGCTCTGTTTCTTGACTTACTTCTGCCAGCATCCTGTACTCCTCCGTCGTTGAGTCCTCCATCAACCACATTCTCTCTTCTTCTATGGTTAATACCACGTCTGAGGTTTGGACACCTTTGTCACTTGTCTCGAGTGTTTCCATCTCTTTTTCCATATGAACCTGCAGTCTCTCGATCTCTCGGAACATCTCCACTTTTAGCATCTCAAGCTCCTGGTCCTTCTCCTGAAGTTTCCTCCTGCCTCTGTCCCACTCTGTTTGCCGAGCTTGGCTGTCTCTCTCCAACTCTTCCTTCATCTTCTTTAGCTCTTCTTTCTCTCTTTGTATCCTTGTTCTCTGTACCAACTCGTGTCTCTGAATCACTGCTAGTCTTCCCTCTAGATGTTCTTTCATCTCATGAACTCTGTGCTTAATCTTCTCAATCTCCTCCTTTTCTGCCTGAGCCTCCTGACAGATTTTCTCCAAATGATCTCTCTTTGGGAGCCTTTCATCTGTTGCTCTCATTTGTTCGAGATCATCTCTGTCCTTCTTGACTGAGTCCATCGTTTCGTCCTGTGTCTGAAGTGTCTCAACTGCGCTTTGTTCGGGTTCATCCTTTATTTTTTCTGACTGTGTTGAATCTGAGATGAAGACAACTTCAACACTCTGTTTCTGAACGCTGTCTTCTCTTTTCTCCAGCGGAGGCGCCTCCATCATTGCTGCACCCTTTCTTTTGTCAATCTTCTCCTTCTGTCTTTCTGTTTCAGCTGCCATGTGTTCCAACTCATCCATCTCCGACCTTGTCTTTCCCAGTTCATCTCTCTCTCTTTCCACCAAGTCCATATTGTTCATCATCTCTTGTCGCTGTCTTTCCATATCAGTCTTAAATTGCTCAAGAGTGTCCCTCTCGTCCCTTAAGACTGCGGTAATTTGTTCAATTTCGCATCTCTGTCGTGTAATCATAGACTTCATTTGTTGCAGGTCATCCTTCTCCCTTTCAATCATGGCCTTGTTAGAGTCTATTTCTTCTCTCTCACTTTGCATCTTAACGTTCATCAGCTCTAAATATGCCTTCTCTTGCTCCATCTCCTCAATGATTCTCACATTGTCCTCCATTTGCTTTTGTATTTGGATAGCCATTTCCTCTGCACCCTCGTTCTCCATGGTTTCGTCCACAACGTTCTCCAGATCTTCCAGCACTCTCTGGGACTCTATGTTAGCCCGTTCTAACCCCTCCATCTCCCTTCCTGTCTTCTCTTTAATGCCCTTAGTTTCCTCCTTTCTTTCTGTTTCTTTCAGGCGTTCAAGTTCCTGTCTGTCGTGTTTCAGAGTTTCCATCAGTTTGTCTTCCATTTGATCTTTCTGTTCCTCTGTTTCAGCCTTTATCCTCGCCACATCCTCCCTCTCCCTCTTTGTCATTTCAATGATGGCTTCTACCTCCTCCGTTTGTTTTTGCTCGCCAGCAAGCTTCTCTTCCAGTTCATTCTTTTCCATGATCATAGCATTTTGTGTTTTGCCCATCTGTTCTATTTGTCTGTCGATGTCCAGTTGAATGTTTTCCAGCTCTTCTTTCTTGACATTTAACTCTTCCATTTGTGTTGCAATGTCATCTCTCTGTACTTGTATTTCAGCATTAATCTGCTCTAAATTTCCTTTCATCTTCCCAATATTCACTTTCATACTCTGCTCTTCCTCTTTCAGTGAAGCCAGCAGATTTTTCATTCCATCTTCTTCTCCTTCTAACTCAACCCTTCTTTGTTCCAGCTGACTAATATCAATTTCTGTCGTGTCCTTGGTGTTCTCCAGTTCTTGTATTTCTTTCTCCATCTTCACCTTAATTTGTTCCAAGTCACGTTTCTCCTTTGATGTCATGTCCTTCAGGTTGAATGTTTCTTGTTTCTCTGTCTTTATCTCAGCTTTCAACATTTCCAGTTCAGGGCTCTTTGTCTTGATATCCTCAATAACACGTTCAATTCCCTCCTGATCCTTCTGGATTTGAGCAGCCCTGTCCTTAACATTCTCCTTTTCCCTCTTTGTCTCTTCCACGAGGTTGTCTAGATTCTCTGACCGTTTCTGTAAATCATTCTTGATCTTTTCAATCTCAGCCTTCTCATCCTGTATCTTTTGATTGTTCTCCTCTATTTCCTGTCTTTGTTTTCCTATTTCAGACTTCATGGATACCAACTCATCCCTCTCTATCATTGCCAGCCTGTTGGTTTGTCCCAGGTCCTCTTTCTCTTTGTCTATGTCATGACCTTCAACTTCTTCCATGTCCCCTTTGAGCTGTTCCTCCATGGGCTCTGTCTGTGTTTGTATGTCAGCCTTTATCACAGCTGTTGGTTCCATGATATTATCCATCTCCTCCCTTTGTTTTTGCAAGGCAGCATTCCTCTCGTCCAGTGGATTCTTTCCCACAAATATGTATTTTCTCATGTCATCATGTTCTACTTTCTGTCTGTCTAGATCAGCTTGAATGTTTTCCAACTCTGCTTTTTTGACATTTAACTTAGCCATTTGGGCTGCAATGTCCTCTCGCTGTAATTGTATTTCAGCATTGATCTGCTCTTGGTTGTCTTTCATCTTCTCGATATCCTCCCTCATTTGTTGTTGTTCTTCTTTCAGTTGTCTCTCTATTACAACCTTTGTCGCTTCCAGCCTTTCCATATCGATCGCTATCTTGATCTTGGTATTATCAATTTTTTCTCTTCCTCTTTCCATCTCAATCTTCATTTGTTCCAGATATTTCTGATCCTTTAATACAATGTCCTTGATATTCTCTGTTTCTTCCTTCTCTACCTCCACTTTTGCAAATTCCAGTACTTGTCTTCTTATCTCGGGTTCTACCATGACACTTTGAATTTCCTCCTTTTCCATCTGGAATTGGACAGCCATGCCCTCAACATTTTCCTTTTTGCTCTTCATCTGTAAATCAGCCTTGATGTGTTCCAGCCCACCCTTTTCATCTAGTATATTTTGTTTGTCTTCTTCTATTTCCTTTCTCTGGTTTTGTAGTTCCTCCTTTTCTCTGTAAATATCGGTCAACATGTTTTCCAGCTCTCTCTTTTTGACATCCAACTCTTCCATTTTACTTTCAATATCATCTCTCTTCAGCTGTATTTCAGTGTCTAGGTTTTCTTTCATCTTCCTGATATCCTCCCTCATTCTTTGGTCTTCTTCCTTCAACTCAGCAATCAGTTTTTCAGATTGATGTTTTCCATTCTCTACCTCAGCCTTTCTATTTTCCAGCTCATCCATATCCATTTCAATTTTGCCCTTGGTGATATCAATTTCTTCCTTCTCTCTTTCAATTTCAATCGTCATTTGTTCTAGTTTGTCTTTTTCCCTGGAGATCATTTCCTTGATGTTTTCTGTTTCTTGCTTCTCTACTTCAGCCGTTGCTTTCATCAATTCCAGATCAGCTTTCCTTGTCTTGATATCCTCAACGATACTTTCAACTTCCTCCCTTTCCTTCTGAATCTGAAAAGCCATACTTTCAATGTTCTCCTTCTTCCCCATTGTCTCCTCAATGAGGTTTTCCAGGAAATCTGACCGTGTTTGTAACTCCATCTTGATCTGTTCCAGTTCATCCTTTTCATCTTGCATCTTTTGTTTGTCTTGTTGTATTCCTTCCCTTTGATTTTGAATTTCCTCTTTATGTCTGTTGATATCTGTCATAGCCTTATTAATCTCAGCCTGTTTTACATTCAGCTCCTCCATCTTGCTTTCAATGTCTTCTCTCTGTGGTTGTATTCCTGTGTGGATCTGTTCCAGGTTCTCCGTCATCTTGCAGATTTCCTCCTTCACTCGTTGCCCTTCCTCTTTTAGTTCAGCCACCCAATTTTCTGCTTCATATTTTCGATTCTCCATCTCAACTTTTCTCTGTTCCAGCTCATTCATATCAACTGCAATATTGTCCTTGGTGTTATCCATTTCTTCTCTCTCTCTCTCCATCTCAATCTTCATTTGTTTAAGATCATTCTTTTGCTTTGATAGCACATCCTTGACATTTTCAGTCTCTGATCTCTCTTCCTCTAGTTCAGCTTTCATCAATTCCAGTTCCTCTCTCTGTCTGTTGTTGTTGACTATCAAGTTTTCAATGTCCTCTTTTTCTTTCTGCATTTGGACAGTCATGTCACCAACATTCTCTTTCTCCCTCGTTGTCTCGTCCATGATGTTGTCTAGATGTTCAGATCGTGCCTCTAACTCCATCCTGATCTGTTCCAATTCAATCTTCTCCTTTGTTACCATGTCCTTGATGTTTTCTGTTTCTCGTTTCTCTTTATCCACCTCAGTTTTCATGAATTCCAGTTTCTCTGTCCGTTTGTTGTTCTCCTCGACAACACTTTCAATTTCCTTCCTTTCCTTCTGGACTTGAATAGTCATTATCTCAGCATCCTCTTTCTCCCTCTTTGTTTTCTCCAAAAGGTTTTCTAGATGTTCTGATCGTGTTTCTATCTCCATCTTAATCCTTTCCAGATCATCCTTTTCCTTTATCATCTTTTGTTTGTCTTGTTCAATTTGCTGTCTTTGGTTTTGCATGTCCTTTTTTTGTCTGTCGATATCTGTCATAACACTTTCCATCTCAGCCTTTTGGACATTCAGCTCCTCCATCTTGCTTTCAATGTCTTCTCTCTGTGGTTGTATTTCAGCTTTGATCTGCTCGAGACTGTCTTTCATCTTGCAAATTTCTTCCTTCATTCTTTGCTCTTCCTCTTTCAGTTCAGCCATCAACATTTCTGCTTCATATTTATCATTCTCGATCTCAGCTTTTCTCTGTCCCAGCTCATCCATCTCCGTCACCATCTTGCACTTGGTGATATCAAATTCGTCCCTCTCTCTTTCCATTTCAATCTTCATTTTGTCCATGTTGTCTTTTTCTTTTGAGATCATTTCCATGATATTATCTGTTTCTCGTTTCTTTGTCACAATCTCCGTTTCCATCACTTCCTGATTAGCTTTTGCTCTCTTGATATCTTCAATAACACTTTTCATTTCCTCCCTTTCTTTCTGGATTTGTTCTATTTCCTCCAAATGTCCCTGGGTTTCAGACTTCATCAGATCAAACTCATCTCTTTCTTTCATGGTCAATCCCTTCTTTCTCTCAAAGGCTTCTTTTTCCTTCTGTATCTCCTCCTTTACATCTTCAAGTTGTTGTCTTTCCCTCGTGAGCTTTTCCTTCCAGTCTATTTCCATAGGCTCGGTCTGTGCTTCTGCTTCAGCCTTCAAGCTTGTCAAGTCTTCCCTTTGTCTTTTCATCAGTTCAAGACTGATATCCCATTCCTCTTTCTCCTTACTTATCTTACCTCGCCTCTCTTCCAACTGATCTTTCTCTTTCAGTGTTTCATCCTTCCTGTCTTTCACTTCCTTCTTCTCTCTATCTAGTTCTTCACGCATTTTTTCCAACTCAAGCAATTTTGCATTTAGCTGGTCCTTTTCACTGTCAATTTCATCTCTAAGTCTTTTAATTTCACAACTTTCCTTCTTTAAGATGTCCATCTTCCTTCCGATTTCTTCCCGCATTCCATCCTCTTCCTCTTTGAGCCGAGCCATCTTGTTATCCATGTTGTCTTTTTCTCTCACCATTTCTGCCTCTTTCACTCTCAGTTCACCCATTGAGCTTTCTATCATTTCCTTGTCATTATCCACCTCTAGCAACTGTTTTTTCATGTCCGTCGTCCTTTGTTCCAAATGTTCTTTCTCTTTCCTTTGGTCTTCCATGTGAGATTCTGTCTCCTCTCTCTGTTGCTGTATCTCACTCCTCATTTGTTCCAGCTCCTCTCTCTCCTTTGTTAGCACATCCCGACTTTCTTCGATGTCTTGTTTCTCTCTTTCAATCTTGTCATTCATGAGTTCCAGTTCGTTCTGCTTTTGTTTGTTCTTTTCCATAAAACCCACCATTTCTTCTCTTTGTTTTTGAGTTTGGATAGCCAGTTCTTCAACCTTCCCCCTCTCCCGTCTTGTCTCATCCATGATCTGATTTACGTCTTCAGACCGTCTTTCTAACTCAGCTTTGATCTGATCCAGCTTTTCCTTCTCCACACGAATGTCTTGTTTGTTTTGTTCTATTTTCTCCAATTGTCCCTGGGCTTCAGACTTCATCAGATCAAACTCATCTCTTTCTTTCATGGTCAATCCCTTCTGTCTCTCAAAGGCTTCTTTTTCCTTCTGTATCTCCTCCTTTACATTTTCAAGTTGTTGTCTTTCCCTCGTGAGCTTTTCCTTCCAGTCTATTTCCATAGGCTCGGTCTGTGCTTCTGCTTCAGCCTTCAAGCTTGTCAAGTCTTCCCTTTGTCTTTTCATCAGTTCAAGACTGATATCCAATTCCTCTTTCTCCTTAGTTATCTTACCTCGCCTCTCTTCCAACTGATCTTTCTCTTTCAGTGTTTCATCCTTCCTGTCTTTCACTTCCTTCTTCTCTCTATCTAGTTCTTCACGCATTTTTTCCAACTCAAGCAATTTTGCATTCAGCTGGTCCTTTTCACTGTCAATTTCATCTCTAAGTCTTTTGATTTCACAACTTTCCTTCTTTAAGATGTCCATCTTCCTTCCGATTTCTTCCCGCATTCCATCCTCTTCCTCTTTGAGCCGAGCCATCTTGTTATCCATGTTGTCTTTTTCTCTCACCATTTCTGCCTCTTTCACTCTCAGTTCACCCATTGAGCTTTCTATCATTTCCTTGTCATTATCCACCTCTAGCAACTGTTTTATCATGTCCGTCGTCCTTTGTTCCAAATGTTCTTTCTCTTTCCTTTGGTCTTCCATGTGAGATTCTGTCTCCTCTCTCTGTTGCTGTATCTCACTCCTCATTTGTTCCAGCTCCTCTCTCTCCTTTGTTAGCACATCCCGACTTTCTTCGATGTCTTGTTTCTCTCTTTCAATCTTGTCATTCATGAGTTCCAGTTCGTTCTGCTTTTGTTTGTTCTTTTCCATAAAACCCACCATTTCTTCTCTTTGTTTTTGAGTTTGGATAGCCAGTTCTTCAACCTTCCCCCTCTCCCGTCTTGTCTCATCCATGATCTGATTTACGTCTTCAGACCGTCTTTCTAACTCAGCTTTGATCTGATCCAGCTTTTCCTTCTCCACACGAATGTCTTGTTTGTTTTGTTCTATTTCCTCCAATTGTCCCTGGGTTTCAGACTTCATCAGATCAAACTCATCTCTTTCTTTCATGGTCAATCCCTTCTTTCTCTCAAAGGCTTCTTTTTCCTTCTGTATCTCCTCCTTTACATTTTCAAGTTGTTGTCTTTCCCTCGTGAGCTTTTCCTTCCAGTCTATTTCCATAGGCTCGGTCTGTGCTTCTGCTTCAGCCTTCAAGCTTGTCAAGTCTTCCCTTTGTCTTTTCATCAGTTCAAGACTGATATCCAATTCCTCTTTCTCCTTACTTATCTCACCTCGCCTCTCTTCCAACTGATCTTTCTCTTTCAGTGTTTCATCCTTCCTGTCTTTCACTTCCTTCTTCTCTCTATCTAGTTCTTCACGCATTTTTTCCAACTCAAGCAATTTTACATTCAGCTGGTCCTTTTCACTGTCAATTTCATCTCTAAGTCTTTTGATTTCACAGCTTTCCTGCTTTAAGATGTCCATCTTCCTTCCTATTTCTTCCCGCATTCCATCCTCTTCCTCTTTGAGCCGAGCCATCTTGTTATCCATGTTGTCTTTTTCTCTCACCATTTCTGCCTCTTTCACTCTCAGTTCACCCATTGAGCTTTCTATCATTTCCTTGTCATTATCCACCTCTAGCAACTGTTTTTTCATGTCCGTCGTCATTTGTTCCAAATGTTCTTTCTCTTTCATTTGGTCTTCCATGTGAGATTCTGTCTCCTCTCTCTGTTGCTGTATCTCACTCCTCATTTGTTCCAGCTCCTCTCTCTCCTTTGTTAGCACATCCCGACTTTCTTCGATGTCTTGTTTCTCTCTTTCAATCTTGTCATTCATGAGTTCCAGTTCGTTCTGCTTTTGTTTGTTCTTTTCCATAAAACCCACCATTTCTTCTCTTTGTTTTTGAGTTTGGATAGCCAGTTCTTCAACCTTCCCCCTCTCCCGTCTTGTCTCATCCATGATCTGATTTACGTCTTCAGACCGTCTTTCTAACTCAGCTTTGATCTGATCCAGCTTTTCCTTCTCCACACGAATGTCTTGTTTGTTTTGTTCTATTTCCTCCAATTGTCCCTGGGTTTCAGACTTCATCAGATCAAACTCATCTCTTTCTTTCATGGTCAATCCCTTCTTTCTCTCAAAGGCTTCTTTTTCCTTCTGTATCTCCTCCTTTACATTTTCAAGTTGTTGTCTTTCCCTCGTGAGCTTTTCCTTCCAGTCTATTTCCATAGGCTCGGTCTGTGCTTCTGCTTCAGCCTTCAAGCTTGTCAAGTCTTCCCTTTGTCTTTTCATCAGTTCAAGACTGATATCCAATTCCTCTTTCTCCTTACTTATCTCACCTCGCCTCTCTTCCAACTGATCTTTCTCTTTCAGTGTTTCATCCTTCCTGTCTTTCACTTCCTTCTTCTCTCTATCTAGTTCTTCACGCATTTTTTCCAACTCAAGCAATTTTGCATTCAGCTGGTCCTTTTCACTGTCAATTTCATCTCTAAGTCTTTTGATTTCACAGCTTTCCTGCTTTAAGATGTCCATCTTCCTTCCTATTTCTTCCCGCATTCCATCCTCTTCCTCTTTGAGCCGAGCCATCTTGTTATCCATGTTGTCTTTTTCTCTCACCATTTCTGCCTCTTTCACTCTCAGTTCAACCATTGAGCTTTCTATCATTTCCTTGTCATTATCCACCTCTAGCAACTGTTTTTTCATGTCCGTCGTCATTTGTTCCAAATGTTCTTTCTCTTTCCTTTGGTCTTCCATGTGAGATTCTGTCTCCTCTCTCTGTTGCTGTATCTCACTCCTCATTTGTTCCAGCTCCTCTCTCTCCTTTGTTAGCACATCCCGACTTTCTTCGATGTCTTGTTTCTCTCTTTCAATCTTGTCATTCATGAGTTCCAGTTCGTTCTGCTTTTGTTTGTTCTTTTCCATAAAACCCACAATTTCTTCTCTTTGTTTTTGAGTTTGGATAGCCAGTTCTTCAACCTTCCCCTCTCCCGTCTTGTCTCATCCATGATCTGATTTACATCTTCAGACCGTCTTTCTAACTCAGCTTTGATCTGATCCAGATTTTCCTTCTCCACACGAATGTCTTGTTTGTTTTGTTCTATTTCCTCCAATTGTCCCTGGGTTTCAGACTTCATCAGATCAAACTCATCTCTTTCTTTCATGGTCAATCCCTTCTTTCTCTCAAAGGCTTCTTTTTCCTTCTGTATCTCCTCCTTTACATCTTCAAGTTGTTGTCTTTCCCTCGTGAGCTTTTCCTTACAGTCTATTTCCATAGGCTCGGTCTGTGCTTCTGCTTCAGCCTTCAAGCTTGTCAAGTCTTCCCTTTGTCTTTTCATCAGTTCAAGACTGATATCCAATTCCTCTTTCTCCTTACTTATCTTACCTCGCCTCTCTTCCAACTGATCTTTCCCTTTCAGTGTTTCATCCTTCCTGTCTTTCACTTCCTTCTTCTCTCTATCTATTTCTTCACGCATTTTTTCCAACTCAAGCAATTTTGCATTCAGCTGGTCCTTTTCACTGTCAATTTCATCTCTAAGTCTTTTGATTTCACAACTTTCCTGCTTTAAGATGTCCATCTTCCTTCCTATTTCTTCCCGCATTCCATCCTCTTCCTCTTTGAGCCGAGCCATCTTGTTATCCATGTTGTCTTTTTCTCTCACCATTTCTGCCTCTTTCACTCTCAGTTCACCCATTGAGCTTTCTATCATTTCCTTGTCATTATCCACCTCTAGCAACTGTTTTTTCATGTCCGTCGTCATTTGTTCCAAATGTTCTTTCTCTTTCATTTGGTCTTCCATGTGAGATTCTGTCTCCTCTCTCTGTTGCTGTATCTTACTCCTCATTTGTTCCAGCTCCTCTCTCTCCTTTGTTAGCACATCCCGACTTTCTTCGATGTCTTGTTTCTCTCTTTCAATCTTGTCATTCATGAGTTCCAGTTCGTTCTGCTTTTGTTTGTTCTTTTCCATAAAACCCACCATTTCTTCTCTTTGTTTTTGAGTTTGGATAGCCAGTTCTTCAACCTTCCCCTCTCCCGTCTTGTCTCATCCATGATCTGATTTACGTCTTCAGACCGGCTTTCTAACTCAGCTTTGATCTGATCCAGCATTTCCTTCTCCACACGAATGTCTTGTTTGTTTTGTTCTATTTCCTCCAATTGTCCCTGGGTTTCAGACTTCATCAGATCAAACTCATCTCTTTCTTTCATGGTCAATCCCTTCTTTCTCTCAAAGGCTTCTTTTTCCTTCTGTATCTCCTCCTTTACATCTTCAAGTTGTTGTCTTTCCCTCGTGAGCTTTTCCTTCCAGTCTATTTCCATAGGCTCGGTCTGTGCTTCTGCTTCAGCCTTCAAGCTTGTCAAGTCTTCCCTTTGTCTTTTCATCAGTTCAAGACTGATATCCAATTCCTCTTTCTCCTTACTTATCTCACCTCGCCTCTCTTCCAACTGATCTTTCTCTTTCAGTGTTTCATCCTTCCTGTCTTTCACTTCCTTCTTCTCTCTATCTAGTTCTTCACACATTTTTTCCAACTCAAGCAATTTTGCATTCAGCTGGTCCTTTTCACTGTCAATTTCATCTCTAAGTCTTTTGATTTCACAGCTTTCCTGCTTTAAGATATCCATCTTCCTTCCTATTTCTTCCCGCATTCCATCCTCTTCCTCTTTGAGCCGAGCCATCTTGTTATCCATGTTGTCTTTTTCTCTCACCATTTCTGCCTCTTTCACTCTCAGTTCACCCATTGAGCTTTCTATCATTTCCTTGTCATTATCCACCTCTAGCAACTGTTTTTTCATGTCCGTCGTCATTTGTTCCAAATGTTC
The DNA here is from genome assembly GCF_036934945.1 of Oncorhynchus masou masou. Taxonomy (NCBI): domain Eukaryota; kingdom Metazoa; phylum Chordata; class Actinopteri; order Salmoniformes; family Salmonidae; genus Oncorhynchus; species Oncorhynchus masou. The sequence goes on along the minus strand of NC_088223.1, from coordinate 38,436,214 downwards.
TTTCTCTTTCCTTTGGTCTTCCATGTGAGATTCTGTCTCCTCTCTCTGTTGCTGTATCTCACTCCTCATTTGTTCCAGCTCCTCTCTCTCCTTTGTTAGCACATCCCGACTTTCTTCGATGTCTTGTTTCTCTCTTTCAATCTTGTCATTCATGAGTTCCAGTTCGTTCTGCTTTTGTTTGTTCTTTTCCATAAAACCCACCATTTCTTCTCTTTGTTTTTGAGTTTGGATAGCCAGTTCTTCAACCTTCCCCTCTCCCGTCTTGTCTCATCCATGATCTGATTTACGTCTTCAGACCGTCTTTCTAACTCAGCTTTGATCTGATCCAGCTTTTCCTTCTCCACACGAATGTCTTGTTTGTTTTGTTCTATTTCCTCCAATTGTCCCTGGGTTTCAGACTTCATCAGATCAAACTCATCTCTTTCTTTCATGGTCAATCCCTTCTTTCTCTCAAAGGCTTCTTTTTCCTTCTGTATCTCCTCCTTTACATCTTCAAGTTGTTGTCTTTCCCTCGTGAGCTTTTCCTTCCAGTCTATTTCCATAGGCTCGGTCTGTGCTTCTGCTTCAGCCTTCAAGCTTGTCAAGTCTTCCCTTTGTCTTTTCATCAGTTCAAGACTGATATCCAATTCCTCTTTCTCCTTACTTATCTCACCTCGCCTCTCTTCCAACTGATCTTTCTCTTTCAGTGTTTCATCCTTCCTGTCTTTCACTTCCTTCTTCTCTCTATCTAGTTCTTCACACATTTTTTCCAACTCAAGCAATTTTGCATTCAGCTGGTCCTTTTCACTGTCAATTTCATCTCTAAGTCTTTTGATTTCACAGCTTTCCTGCTTTAAGATATCCATCTTCCTTCCTATTTCTTCCCGCATTCCATCCTCTTCCTCTTTGAGCCGAGCCATCTTGTTATCCATGTTGTCTTTTTCTCTCACCATTTCTGCCTCTTTCACTCTCAGTTCAACCATTGAGCTTTCTATCATTTCCTTGTCATTATCCACCTCTAGCAACTGTTTTTTCATGTCCGTCGTCATTTGTTCCAAATGTTCTTTCTCTTTCATTTGGTCTTCCATGTGAGATTCTGTCTCCTCTCTCTGTTGCTGTATCTCACTCCTCATTTGTTCCAGCTCCTCTCTCTCCTTTGTTAGCACATCCCGACTTTCTTCGATGTCTTGTTTCTCTCTTTTAATCTTGTCATTCATGAGTTCCAGTTCGTTCTGCTTTTGTTTGTTCTTTTCCATAAAACCCACAATTTCTTCTCTTTCTTTTTGAGTTTGGATAGCCAGTTCTTCAACCTTCCCCCTCTCCCGTCTTGTCTCATCCATGATCTGATTTACATCTTCAGACCGTCTTTCTAACTCAGCTTTGATCTGATCCAGCTTTTCCTTCTCCACACGAATGTCTTGTTTGTTTTGTTCTATTTCCTCCAATTGTCCCTGGGTTTCAGACTTCATCAGATCAAACTCATCTCTTTCTTTCATGGTCAATCCCTTCTTTCTCTCAAAGGCTTCTTTTTCCTTCTGTATCTCCTCCTTTACATCTTCAAGTTGTTGTCTTTCCCTCGTGAGCTTTTCCTTCCAGTCTATTTCCATAGGCTCGGTCTGTGCTTCTGCTTCAGCCTTCAAGCTTGTCAAGTCTTCCCTTTGTCTTTTCATCAGTTCAAGACTGATATCCAATTCCTCTTTCTCCTTACTTATCTCACCTCGCCTCTCTTCCAACTGATCTTTCTCTTTCAGTGTTTCATCCTTCCTGTCTTTCACTTCCTTCTTCTCTCTATCTAGTTCTTCACGCATTTTTTCCAACTCAAGCAATTTTGCATTCAGCTGGTCCTTTTCACTGTCAATTTCATCTCTAAGTCTTTTGATTTCACAGCTTTCCTGCTTTAAGATATCCATCTTCCTTCCTATTTCTTCCCGCATTCCATCCTCTTCCTCTTTGAGCCGAGCCATCTTGTTATCCATGTTGTCTTTTTCTCTCACCATTTCTGCCTCTTTCACTCTCAGTTCAACCATTGAGCTTTCTATCATTTCCTTGTCATTATCCACCTCTAGCAACTGTTTTTTCATGTCTGTCGTCATTTGTTCCAAATGTTCTTTCTCTTTCATTTGGTCTTCCATGTGAGATTCTGTCTCCTCTCTCTGTTGCTGTATCTGACTCCTCATTTGTTCCAGCTCCTCTCTCTCCTTTGTTAGCACATCCCGACTTTCTTCGATGTCTTGGTTCTCTCTTTCAATCTTGTCATTCATGAGTTCCAGTTCGTTCTGCTTTTGTTTGTTCTTTTCCATAAAACCCACCATTTCTTCTCTTTGTTTTTGAGTTTGGATAGCCAGTTCTTCAACCTTCCCCCTCTCCCGTCTTGTCTCATCCATGATCTGATTTACGTCTTCAGACCGGCTTTCTAACTCAGCTTTGATCTGATCTAGCTTTTCCTTCTCCACACGAATGTCTTGTTTGTTTTGTTCTATTTCCTCCAATTGTCCCTGGGTTTCAGACTTCATCAGATCAAACTCATCTCTTTCTTTCATGGTCAATCCCTTCTTTCTCTCAAAGGCTTCTTTTTCCTTCTGTATCTCCTCCTTTACATCTTCAAGTTGTTGTCTTTCCCTCGTGAGCTTTTCCTTCCAGTCTATTTCCATAGGCTCGGTCTGTGCTTCTGCTTCAGCCTTCAAGCTTGTCAAGTCTTCCCTTTGTCTTTTCATCAGTTCAAGACTGATATCCAATTCCTCTTTCTCCTTACTTATCTCACCTCGCCTCTCTTCCAACTGATCTTTCTCTTTCAGTGTTTCATCCTTCCTGTCTTTCACTTCCTTCTTCTCTCTATCTAGTTCTTCACGCATTTTTTCCAACTCAAGCAATTTTGCATTCAGCTGGTCCTTTTCACTGTCAATTTCATCTCTAAGTCTTTTGATTTCACAACTTTCCTGCTTTAAGATGTCCATCTTCCTTCCTATTTCTTCCCGCATTCCATCCTCTTCCTCTTTGAGCCGAGCCATCTTGTTATCCATGTTGTCTTTTTCTCTCACCATTTCTGCCTCTTTCACTCTCAGTTCACCCATTGAGCTTTCTATCATTTCCTTGTCATTATCCACCTCTAGCAACTGTTTTTTCATGTCCGTCGTCATTTGTTCCAAATGTTCTTTCTCTTTCATTTGGTCTTCCATGTGAGATTCTGTCTCCTCTCTCTGTTGCTGTATCTCACTCCTCATTTGTTCCAGCTCCTCTCTCCTTTGTTAGCACATCCCGACTTTCTTCGATGTCTTGTTTCTCTCTTTCAATCTTGTCATTCATGAGTTCCAGTTCGTTCTGCTTTTGTTTGTTCTTTTCCATAAAACCCACCATTTCTTCTCTTTGTTTTTGAGTTTGGATAGCCAGTTCTTCAACCTTCCCCCTCTCCCGTCTTGTCTCATCCATGATCTGATTTACGTCTTCAGACCGTCTTTCTAACTCAGCTTTGATCTGATCCAGCTTTTCCTTCTCCACACGAATGTCTTGTTTGTTTTGTTCTATTTCCTCCAATTGTCCCTGGGTTTCAGACTTCATCAGATCAAACTCATCTCTTTCTTTCATGGTCAATCCCTTCTTTCTCTCAAAGGCTTCTTTTTCCTTCTGTATCTCCTCCTTTACATCTTCAAGTTGTTGTCTTTCCCTCGTGAGCTTTTCCTTCCAGTCTATTTCCATAGGCTCGGTCTGTGCTTCTGCTTCAGCCTTCAAGCTTGTCAAGTCTTCCCTTTGTCTTTTCATCAGTTCAAGACTGATATCCAATTCCTCTTTCTCCTTACTTATCTTACCTCGCCTCTCTTCCAACTGATCTTTCTCTTTCAGTGTTTCATCCTTCCTGTCTTTCACTTCCTTCTTCTCTCTATCTAGTTCTTCACGCATTTTTTCCAACTCAAGCAATTTTGCATTCAGCTGGTCCTTTTCACTGTCAATTTCATCTCTAAGTCTTTTGATTTCACAACTTTCCTGCTTTAAGATGTCCATCTTCCTTCCTATTTCTTCCCGCATTCCATTCTCTTCCTCTTTGAGCCGAGCTATCTTGTTATCCATGTTGTCTTTTTCTCTCACCATTTCTGCCTCTTTCACTCTCAGTTCACCCATTGTGCTTTCTATCATTTCCTTGTCATTATCCACCTCTCGCAACTGTTTTTTCATGTCCGTCGTCATTTGTTCCAAATGTTCTTTCTCTTTCCTTTGGTCTTCCATGTGAGATTCTGTCTTCTCTCTCTGTTGCTGTATCTCACTCCTCATTTGTTCCAGCTCCTCTCTCTCCTTTGTTAGCACATCCCGACTTTCTTCGATGTCTTGTTTCTCTCTTTTAATCTTGTCATTCATGAGTTCCAGTTCGTTCTGCGTTTGTTTGCTCTTTTCCATAAAACCCACAATTTCTTCTCTTTGTTTTTGAGTTTGGATAGCCAGTTCTTCAACCTTCCCCCTCTCCCGTCTTGTCTCATCCATGATCTGATTTACGTCTTCAGACCGTCTTTCTAACTCAGCTTTGATCTGATCTAGCTTTTCCTTCTCCCCACGAATGTCTTGTTTGTTTTGTTCTATTTCCTCCAATTGTCCCTGGGTTTCAGACTTCATCAGATCAAACTCATCTCTTTCTTTCATGGTCAATCCCTTCTTTCTCTCAAAGGCTTCTTTTTCCTTCTGTATCTCCTCCTTTACATCTTCAAGTTGTTGTCTTTCCCTCGTGAGCTTTTCCTTCCAGTCTATTTCCATAGGCTCGGTCTGTGCTTCTGCTTCAGCCTTCAAGCTTGTCAAGTCTTCCCTTTGTCTTTTCATCAGTTCAAGACTGATATCCAATTCCTCTTTCTCCTTACTTATCTCACCTCGCCTCTCTTCCAACTGATCTTTCTCTTTCAGTGTTTCATCCTTCCTGTCTTTCACTTCCTTCTTCTCTCTATCTAGTTCTTCACGCATTTTTTCCAACTCAAGCAATTTTGCATTCAGCTGGTCCTTTTCACTGTCAATTTCATCTCTAAGTCTTTTGATTTCACAGCTTTCCTGCTTTAAGATATCCATCTTCCTTCCTATTTCTTCCCGCATTCTATCCTCTTCCTCTTTGAACCTTGCCATCCTGTTATCCATGTTGTCTTTTTCTCTCACCATTTCTGCCTCTTTCACTCTCAGTTCACCCATTGAGCTTTCTATCATTTCCTTGTCATTATCCACCTCTAGCAACTGTTTTTTCATGTCCGTCGTCATTTGTTCCAAATGTTCTTTCTCTTTCATTTGGTCTTCCATGTGAGATTCTGTCTCCTCTCTCTGTTGCTGTATCTCACTCCTCATTTGTTCCAGCTCCTCTCTCTCCTTTGTTAGCACATCCCGACTTTCTTCGATGTCTTGTTTCTCTCTTTTAATCTTGTCATTCATGAGTTCCAGTTCGTTCTGCTTTTGTTTGCTCTTTTCCATAAAACCCACAATTTCTTCTCTTTGTTTTTGAGTTTGGATAGCCAGTTCTTCAACCTTCCCCCTCTCCCGTCTTGTCTCATCCATGATCTGATTTACGTCTTCAGACCGTCTTTCTAACTCAGCTTTGATCTGATCTAGCTTTTCCTTCTCCCCACGAATGTCTTGTTTGTTTTGTTCTATTTCCTCCAATTGTCCCTGGGTTTCAGACTTCATCAGATCAAACTCATCTCTTTCTTTCATGGTCAATCCCCTCTTTCTCTCAAAGGCTTCTTTTTCCTTCTGTATCTCCTCCTTTACATCTTCAAGTTGTTGTCTTTCCCTCGTGAGCTTTTCCTTCCAGTCTATTTCCATAGGCTCGGTCTGTGCTTCTGCTTCAGCCTTCAAGCTCGTCAAGTCTTCCCTTTGTCTTTTCATCAGTTCAAGACTGATATCCAATTCCTCTTTCTCCTTACTTATCTTACCTCGCCTCTCTTCCAACTGATCTTTCCCTTTCACTGTTTCATCCTTCCTGTCTTTCACTTCCTTCTTCTCTCTATCTAGTTCTTCACGCATTTTTTCCAACTCAAGCAATTTTGCATTCAGCTGGTCCTTTTCACTGTCAATTTCATCTCTAAGTCTTTTGATTTCACAACTTTCCTGCTTTAAGATGTCCATCTTCCTTCCTATTTCTTCCCGCATTCCATCCTCTTCCTCTTTGAACCTTGCCATCTTGTTATCCATGTTGTCTTTTTCTCTCACCATTTCTGCCTCTTTCACTCTCAGTTCACCCATTGTGCTTTCTATCATTTCCTTGTCATTATCCACCTCTAGCAACTGTTTTTTCATGTCCGTCGTCATTTGTTCCAAATGTTCTTTCTCTTTCCTTTGGTCTTCCATGTGAGATTCTGTCTCCTCTCTCTGTTGCTGTATCTCACTCCTCATTTGTTCCAGCTCCTCTCTCTCCTTTGTTAGCACATCCCGACTTTCTTCGATGTCTTGTTTCTCTCTTTTAATCTTGTCATTCATGAGTTCCAGTTCGTTCTGCTTTTGTTTGTTCTTTTCCATAAAACCCACAATTTCTTCTCTTTCTTTTTGAGTTTGGATAGCCAGTTCTTCAACCTTCCCCCTCTCCCGTCTTGTCTCATCCATGATCTGATTTACATCTTCAGACCGTCTTTCTAACTCAGCTTTGATCTGATCCAGCTTTTCCTTCTCCACACGAATGTCTTGTTTGTTTTGTTCTATTTCCTCCAATTGTCCCTGGGTTTCAGACTTCATCAGATCAAACTCATCTCTTTCTTTCATGGTCAATCCCTTCTTTCTCTCAAAGGCTTCTTTTTCCTTCTGTATCACCTCCTTTACATTTTCAAGTTGTTGTCTTTCCCTCGTGAGCTTTTCCTTCCAGTCTATTTCCATAGGCTCGGTCTGTGCTTCTGCTTCAGCCTTCAAGCTTGTCAAGTCTTCCCTTTGTCTTTTCATCAGTTCAAGACTGATATCCAATTCCTCTTTCTCCTTACTTATCTCACCTCGCCTCTCTTCCAACTGATCTTTCTCTTTCAGTGTTTCATCCTTCCTGTCTTTCACTTCCTTCTTCTCTCTATCTAGTTCTTCACACATTTTTTCCAACTCAAGCAATTTTGCATTCAGCTGGTCCTTTTCACTGTCAATTTCATCTCTAAGTCTTTTGATTTCACAGCTTTCCTGCTTTAAGATATCCATCTTCCTTCCTATTTCTTCCCGCATTCTATCCTCTTCCTCTTTGAACCTTGCCATCCTGTTATCCATGTTGTCTTTTTCTCTCACCATTTCTGCCTCTTTCACTCTCAGTTCACCCATTGTGCTTTCTATCATTTCCTTGTCATTATCCACCTCTCGCAACTGTTTTTTCATGTCCGTCGTCATTTGTTCCAAATGTTCTTTCTCTTTCCTTTGGTCTTCCATGTGAGATTCTGTCTTCTCTCTCTGTTGCTGTATCTCACTCCTCATTTGTTCCAGCTCCTCTCTCTCCTTTGTTAGCACATCCCGACTTTCTTCGATGTCTTGTTTCTCTCTTTTAATCTTGTCATTCATGAGTTCCAGTTCGTTCTGCGTTTGTTTGCTCTTTTCCATAAAACCCACAATTTCTTCTCTTTGTTTTTGAGTTTGGATAGCCAGTTCTTCAACCTTCCCCTCTCCCGTCTTGTCTCATCCATGATCTGATTTACGTCTTCAGACCGTCTTTCTAACTCAGCTTTGATCTGATCTAGCTTTTCCTTCTCCCCACGAATGTCTTGTTTGTTTTGTTCTATTTCCTCCAATTGTCCCTGGGTTTCAGACTTCATCAGATCAAACTCATCTCTTTCTTTCATGGTCAATCCCTTCTTTCTCTCAAAGGCTTCTTTTTCCTTCTGTATCTCCTCCTTTACATCTTCAAGTTGTTGTCTTTCCCTCGTGAGCTTTTCCTTCCAGTCTATTTCCATAGGCTCGGTCTGTGCTTCTGCTTCAGCCTTCAAGCTCGTCAAGTCTTCCCTTTGTCTTTTCATCAGTTCAAGACTGATATCCAATTCCTCTTTCTCCTTACTTATCTCACCTCGCCTCTCTTCCAACTGATCTTTCTCTTTCAGTGTTTCATCCTTCCTGTCTTTCACTTCCTTCTTCTCTCTATCTAGTTCTTCACACATTTTTTCCAACTCAAGCAATTTTGCATTCAGCTGGTCCTTTTCACTGTCAATTTCATCTCTAAGTCTTTTGATTTCACAGCTTTCCTGCTTTAAGATATCCATCTTCCTTCCTATTTCTTCCCGCATTCTATCCTCTTCCTCTTTGAACCTTGCCATCCTGTTATCCATGTTGTCTTTTTCTCTCACCATTTCTGCCTCTTTCACTCTCAGTTCACCCATTGTGCTTTCTATCATTTCCTTGTCATTATCCACCTCTCGCAACTGTTTTTTCATGTCCGTCGTCATTTGTTCCAAATGTTCTTTCTCTTTCCTTTGGTCTTCCATGTGAGATTCTGTCTTCTCTCTCTGTTGCTGTATCTCACTCCTCATTTGTTCCAGCTCCTCTCTCTCCTTTGTTAGCACATCCCGACTTTCTTCGATGTCTTGTTTCTCTCTTTTAATCTTGTCATTCATGAGTTCCAGTTCGTTCTGCGTTTGTTTGCTCTTTTCCATAAAACCCACAATTTCTTCTCTTTGTTTTTGAGTTTGGATAGCCAGTTCTTCAACCTTCCCCCTCTCCCGTCTTGTCTCATCCATGATCTGATTTACGTCTTCAGACCGTCTTTCTAACTCAGCTTTGATCTGATCTAGCTTTTCCTTCTCCCCACGAATGTCTTGTTTGTTTTGTTCTATTTCCTCCAATTGTCCCTGGGTTTCAGACTTCATCAGATCAAACTCATCTCTTTCTTTCATGGTCAATCCCTTCTTTCTCTCAAAGGCTTCTTTTTCCTTCTGTATCTCCTCCTTTACATCTTCAAGTTGTTGTCTTTCCCTCGTGAGCTTTTCCTTCCAGTCTATTTCCATAGGCTCGGTCTGTGCTTCTGCTTCAGCCTTCAAGCTCGTCAAGTCTTCCCTTTGTCTTTTCATCAGTTCAAGACTGATATCCAATTCCTCTTTCTCCTTACTTATCTCACCTCGCCTCTCTTCCAACTGATCTTTCTCTTTCAGTGTTTCATCCTTCCTGTCTTTCACTTCCTTCTTCTCTCTATCTAGTTCTTCACACATTTTTTCCAACTCAAGCAATTTTGCATTCAGCTGGTCCTTTTCACTGTCAATTTCATCTCTAAGTCTTTTGATTTCACAGCTTTCCTGCTTTAAGATATCCATCTTCCTTCCTATTTCTTCCCGCATTCTATCCTCTTCCTCTTTGAACCTTGCCATCCTGTTATCCATGTTGTCTTTTTCTCTCACCATTTCTGCCTCTTTCACTCTCAGTTCACCCATTGTGCTTTCTATCATTTCCTTGTCATTATCCACCTCTCGCAACTGTTTTTTCATGTCCGTCGTCATTTGTTCCAAATGTTCTTTCTCTTTCCTTTGGTCTTCCATGTGAGATTCTGTCTTCTCTCTCTGTTGCTGTATCTCACTCCTCATTTGTTCCAGCTCCTCTCTCTCCTTTGTTAGCACATCCCGACTTTCTTCGATGTCTTGTTTCTCTCTTTTAATCTTGTCATTCATGAGTTCCAGTTCGTTCTGCGTTTGTTTGCTCTTTTCCATAAAACCCACAATTTCTTCTCTTTGTTTTTGAGTTTGGATAGCCAGTTCTTCAACCTTCCCCTCTCCCGTCTTGTCTCATCCATGATCTGATTTACGTCTTCAGACCGTCTTTCTAACTCAGCTTTGATCTGATCTAGCTTTTCCTTCTCCCCACGAATGTCTTGTTTGTTTTGTTCTATTTCCTCCAATTGTCCCTGGGTTTCAGACTTCATCAGATCAAACTCATCTCTTTCTTTCATGGTCAATCCCTTCTTTCTCTCAAAGGCTTCTTTTTCCTTCTGTATCTCCTCCTTTACATCTTCAAGTTGTTGTCTTTCCCTCGTGAGCTTTTCCTTCCAGTCTATTTCCATAGGCTCGGTCTGTGCTTCTGCTTCAGCCTTCAAGCTTGTCAAGTCTTCCCTTTGTCTTTTCATCAGTTCAAGACTGATATCCAATTCCTCTTTCTCCTTACTTATCTCACCTCGCCTCTCTTCCAACTGATCTTTCTCTTTCAGTGTTTCATCCTTCCTGTCTTTCACTTCCTTCTTCTCTCTATCTAGTTCTTCACGCATTTTTTCCAACTCAAGCAATTTTGCATTCAGCTGGTCCTTTTCACTGTCAATTTCATCTCTAAGTCTTTTGATTTCACAGCTTTCCTGCTTTAAGATATCCATCTTCCTTCCTATTTCTTCCCGCATTCTATCCTCTTCCTCTTTGAACCTTGCCATCCTGTTATCCATGTTGTCTTTTTCTCTCACCATTTCTGCCTCTTTCACTCTCAGTTCACCCATTGTGCTTTCTATCATTTCCTTGTCATTATCCACCTCTCGCAACTGTTTTTTCATGTCCGTCGTCATTTGTTCCAAATGTTCTTTCTCTTTCCTTTGGTCTTCCATGTGAGATTCTGTCTTCTCTCTCTGTTGCTGTATCTCACTCCTCATTTGTTCCAGCTCCTCTCTCTCCTTTGTTAGCACATCCCGACTTTCTTCGATGTCTTGTTTCTCTCTTTTAATCTTGTCATTCATGAGTTCCAGTTCGTTCTGCGTTTGTTTGCTCTTTTCCATAAAACCCACAATTTCTTCTCTTTGTTTTTGAGTTTGGATAGCCAGTTCTTCAACCTTCCCCTCTCCCGTCTTGTCTCATCCATGATCTGATTTACGTCTTCAGACCGTCTTTCTAACTCAGCTTTGATCTGATCTAGCTTTTCCTTCTCCCCACGAATGTCTTGTTTGTTTTGTTCTATTTCCTCCAATTGTCCCTGGGTTTCAGACTTCATCAGATCAAACTCATCTCTTTCTTTCATGGTCAATCCCTTCTTTCTCTCAAAGGCTTCTTTTTCCTTCTGTATCTCCTCCTTTACATCTTCAAGTTGTTGTCTTTCCCTCGTGAGCTTTTCCTTCCAGTCTATTTCCATAGGCTCGGTCTGTGCTTCTGCTTCAGCCTTCAAGCTCGTCAAGTCTTCCCTTTGTCTTTTCATCAGTTCAAGACTGATATCCAATTCCTCTTTCTCCTTACTTATCTCACCTCGCCTCTCTTCCAACTGATCTTTCTCTTTCAGTGTTTCATCCTTCCTGTCTTTCACTTCCTTCTTCTCTCTATCTAGTTCTTCACACATTTTTTCCAACTCAAGCAATTTTGCATTCAGCTGGTCCTTTTCACTGTCAATTTCATCTCTAAGTCTTTTGATTTCACAGCTTTCCTGCTTTAAGATATCCATCTTCCTTCCTATTTCTTCCCGCATTCTATCCTCTTCCTCTTTGAACCTTGCCATCCTGTTATCCATGTTGTCTTTTTCTCTCACCATTTCTGCCTCTTTCACTCTCAGTTCACCCATTGTGCTTTCTATCATTTCCTTGTCATTATCCACCTCTCGCAACTGTTTTTTCATGTCCGTCGTCATTTGTTCCAAATGTTCTTTCTCTTTCCTTTGGTCTTCCATGTGAGATTCTGTCTTCTCTCTCTGTTGCTGTATCTCACTCCTCATTTGTTCCAGCTCCTCTCTCTCCTTTGTTAGCACATCCCGACTTTCTTCGATGTCTTGTTTCTCTCTTTTAATCTTGTCATTCATGAGTTCCAGTTCGTTCTGCGTTTGTTTGCTCTTTTCCATAAAACCCACAATTTCTTCTCTTTGTTTTTGAGTTTGGATAGCCAGTTCTTCAACCTTCCCCCTCTCCCGTCTTGTCTCATCCATGATCTGATTTACGTCTTCAGACCGTCTTTCTAACTCAGCTTTGATCTGATCTAGCTTTTCCTTCTCCCCACGAATGTCTTGTTTGTTTTGTTCTATTTCCTCCAATTGTCCCTGGGTTTCAGACTTCATCAGATCAAACTCATCTCTTTCTTTCATGGTCAATCCCTTCTTTCTCTCAAAGGCTTCTTTTTCCTTCTGTATCTCCTCCTTTACATCTTCAAGTTGTTGTCTTTCCCTCGTGAGCTTTTCCTTCCAGTCTATTTCCATAGGCTCGGTCTGTGCTTCTGCTTCAGCCTTCAAGCTTGTCAAGTCTTCCCTTTGTCTTTTCATCAGTTCAAGACTGATATCCAATTCCTCTTTCTCCTTACTTATCTTACCTCGCCTCTCTTCCAACTGATCTTTCTCTTTCAGTGTTTCATCCTTCCTGTCTTTCACTTCCTTCTTCTCTCTATCTAGTTCTTCACACATTTTTTCCAACTCAAGCAATTTTGCATTCAGCTGGTCCTTTTCACTGTCAATTTCATCTCTAAGTCTTTTGATTTCACAGCTTTCCTGCTTTAAGATATCCATCTTCCTTCCTATTTCTTCCCGCATTCTATCCTCTTCCTCTTTGAACCTTGCCATCCTGTTATCCATGTTGTCTTTTTCTCTCACCATTTCTGCCTCTTTCACTCTCAGTTCACCCATTGTGCTTTCTATCATTTCCTTGTCATTATCCACCTCTCGCAACTGTTTTTTCATGTCCGTCGTCATTTGTTCCAAATGTTCTTTCTCTTTCCTTTGGTCTTCCATGTGAGATTCTGTCTTCTCTCTCTGTTGCTGTATCTCACTCCTCATTTGTTCCAGCTCCTCTCTCTCCTTTGTTAGCACATCCCGACTTTCTTCGATGTCTTGTTTCTCTCTTTTAATCTTGTCATTCATGAGTTCCAGTTCGTTCTGCGTTTGTTTGCTCTTTTCCATAAAACCCACAATTTCTTCTCTTTGTTTTTGAGTTTGGATAGCCAGTTCTTCAACCTTCCCCCTCTCCCGTCTTGTCTCATCCATGATCTGATTTACGTCTTCAGACCGTCTTTCTAACTCAGCTTTGATCTGATCTAGCTTTTCCTTCTCCCCACGAATGTCTTGTTTGTTTTGTTCTATTTCCTCCAATTGTCCCTGGGTTTCAGACTTCATCAGATCAAACTCATCTCTTTCTTTCATGGTCAATCCCTTCTTTCTCTCAAAGGCTTCTTTTTCCTTCTGTATCTCCTCCTTTACATCTTCAAGTTGTTGTCTTTCCCTCGTGAGCTTTTCCTTCCAGTCTATTTCCATAGGCTCGGTCTGTGCTTCTGCTTCAGCCTTCAAGCTCGTCAAGTCTTCCCTTTGTCTTTTCATCAGTTCAAGACTGATATCCAATTCCTCTTTCTCCTTACTTATCTTACCTCGCCTCTCTTCCAACTGATCTTTCTCTTTCAGTGTTTCATCCTTCCTGTCTTTCACTTCCTTCTTCTCTCTATCTAGTTCTTCACGCATTTTTTCCAACTCAAGCAATTTTGCATTCAGCTGGTCCTTTTCACTGTCAATTTCATCTCTAAGTCTTTTGATTTCACAACTTTCCTGCTTTAAGATGTCCATCTTCCTTCCGATTTCTTCATGCATTCTATCCTCTTCCTCTTTGAACCTTACCATCCTGTTATCCATGTTGTCTTTTTCTCTCACCATTTCTGCCTCTTTCACTCTCAGTTCACCCATTGTGCTTTCTATCATTTCCTTGTCATTATCCACCTCTCGCAACTGTTTTTTCATGTCCGTTGTCATTTGTTCCAAATGTTCTTTCTCTTTCCTTTGGTCTTCCATGTGAGATTCTGTCTTCTCTCTCTGTTGCTGTATCTCACTCCTCATTTGTTCCAGCTCCTCTCTCTCCTTTGTTAGCACATCCCGACTTTCTTCGATGTCTTGTTTCTCTCTTTCAATCTTGTCATTCATGAGTTCCAGTTCGTTCTGCGTTTGTTTGCTCTTTTCCATAAAACCCACAATTTCTTCTCTTTGTTTTTGAGTTTGGATAGCCAGTTCTTCAACCTTCCCCCTCTCCCGTCTTGTCTCATCCATGATCTGATTTACGTCTTCAGACCGTCTTTCTAACTCAGCTTTGATCTGATCCAGCTTTTCCTTCTCCATACGAATGTCTTGTTTGTTTTGTTCTATTTCCTCCAATTGTCCCTGGGTTTCAGACTTCATCAGATCAAACTCATCTCTTTCTTTCATGGTCAATCCCTTCTTTCTCTCAAAGGCTTCTTTTTCCTTCTGTATCTCCTCCTTTACATCTTCAAGTTGTTGTCTTTCCCTCGTGAGCTTTTCCTTCCAGTCTATTTCCATAGGCTCGGTCTGTGCTTCTGCTTCAGCCTTCAAGCTTGTCAAGTCTTCCCTTTGTCTTTTCATCAGTTCAAGACTGATATCCAATTCCTCTTTCTCCTTACTTATCTTACCTCGCCTCTCTTCCAACTGATCTTTCTCTTTCAGTGTTTCATCCTTCCTGTCTTTCACTTCCTTCTTCTCTCTATCTAGTTCTTCACGCATTTTTTCCAACTCAAGCAATTTTGCATTCAGCTGGTCCTTTTCACTGTCAATTTCATCTCTAAGTCTTTTGATTTCACAACTTTCCTGCTTTAAGATGTCCATCTTCCTTCCGATTTCTTCACGCATTCTATCCTCTTCCTCTTTGAACCTTGCCATCCTGTTATCCATGTTGTCTTTTTCTCTCACCATTTCTGCCTCTTTCACTCTCAGTTCACCCATTGTGCTTTCTATCATTTCCTTGTTATTATCCACCTCTAGCAACTGTTTTTTCATGTCCGTTGTCATTTGTTCCAAATGTTCTTTCTCTTTCCTTTGGTCTTCCATGTGAGATTCTGTCTCCTCTCTCTGTTGCTGTATCTCACTCCTCATTTGTTCCAGCTCCTCTCTCTCCTTTGTTAGCACATCCCGACTTTCTTCGATGTCTTGTTTCTCTCTTTTAATCTTGTCATTCATGAGTTCCAGTTCGTTCTGCGTTTGTTTGCTCTTTTCCATAAAACCCACAATTTCTTCTCTTTGTTTTTGAGTTTGGATAGCCAGTTCTTCAACCTTCCCCTCTCCCGTCTTGTCTCATCCATGATCTGATTTACGTCTTCAGACCGTCTTTCTAACTCAGCTTTGATCTGATCCAGCTTTTCCTTCTCCACACGAATGTCTTGTTTGTTTTGTTCTATTTCCTCCAATTGTCCCTGGGTTTCAGACTTCATCAGATCAAACTCATCTCTTTCTTTCATGGTCAATCCCTTCTTTCTCTCAAAGGCTTCTTTTTCCTTCTGTATCTCCTCCTTTACATCTTCAAGTTGTTGTCTTTCCCTCGTGAGCTTTTCCTTCCAGTCTATTTCCATAGGCTCGGTCTGTGCTTCTGCTTCAGCCTTCAAGCTTGTCAAGTCTTCCCTTTGTCTTTTCATCAGTTCAAGACTGATATCCAATTCCTCTTTCTCCTTACTTATCTTACCTCGCCTCTCTTCCAACTGATCTTTCTCTTTCAGTGTTTCATCCTTCCTGTCTTTCACTTCCTTCTTCTCTCTATCTAGTTCTTCACGCATTTTTTCCAACTCAAGCAATTTTGCATTCAGCTGGTCCTTTTCACTGTCAATTTCATCTCTAAGTCTTTTGATTTCACAACTTTCCTGCTTTAAGATGTCCATCTTCCTTCCGATTTCTTCACGCATTCTATCCTCTTCCTCTTTGAACCTTGCCATCCTGTTATCCATGTTGTCTTTTTCTCTCACCATTTCTGCCTCTTTCACTCTCAGTTCACCCATTGTGCTTTCTATCATTTCCTTGTTATTATCCACCTCTAGCAACTGTTTTTTCATGTCCGTTGTCATTTGTTCCAAATGTTCTTTCTCTTTCCTTTGGTCTTCCATGTGAGATTCTGTCTCCTCTCTCTGTTGCTGTATCTCACTCCTCATTTGTTCCAGCTCCTCTCTCTCCTTTGTTAGCACATCCCGACTTTCTTCGATGTCTTGTTTCTCTCTTTTAATCTTGTCATTCATGACTTCCAGTTCGTTCTGCGTTTGTTTGCTCTTTTCCATAAAACCCACCATTTCTTCTCTTTGTTTTTGAGTTTGGATAGCCAGTTCTTCAACCTTCCCCCTCTCCCGTCTTGTCTCATCCATGATCTGATTTACGTCTTCAGACCGACTTTCTAACTCAGCTTTGATCTGATCCAGCTTTTCCTTCTCCACACGAATGTCTTGTTTGTTTTGTTCTATTTCCTCCAATTGTCCCTGGGTTTCAGACTTCATCAGATCAAACTCATCTCTTTCTTTCATGGTCAATCCCTTCTTTCTCTCAAAGGCTTCTTTTTCCTTCTGTATCTCCTCCTTTACATCTTCAAGTTGTTGTCTTTCCCTCGTGAGCTTTTCCTTCCAGTCTATTTCCATAGGCTCGGTCTGTGCTTCTGCTTCAGCCTTCAAGCTTGTCAAGTCTTCCCTTTGTCTTTTCATCAGTTCAAGACTGATATCCAATTCCTCTTTCTCCTTACTTATCTTACCTGCCTCTCTTCCAACTGATCTTTCTCTTTCAGTGTTTCATCCTTCCTGTCTTTCACTTCCTTCTTCTCTCTATCTAGTTCTTCACGCATTTTTTCCAACTCAAGCAATTTTGCATTCAGCTGGTCCTTTTCACTGTCAATTTCATCTCTAAGTCTTTTGATTTCACAACTTTCCTGCTTTAAGATGTCCATCTTCCTTCCGATTTCTTCACGCATTCTATCCTCTTCCTCTTTGAACCTTGCCATCCTGTTATCCATGTTGTCTTTTTCTCTCACCATTTCTGCCTCTTTCACTCTCAGTTCACCCATTGTGCTTTCTATCATTTCCTTGTCATTATCCACCTCTAGCAACTGTTTTTTCATGTCCGTTGTCATTTGTTCCAAATGTCCTTTCTCTTTCCTTTGGTCTTCCATGTGAGATTCTGTCTCCTCTCTCTGTTGCTGTATCTCACTCCTCATTTGTTCCAGCTCCTCTCTCTCCTTTGTTAGCACATCTCGACTTTCTTCGATGTCTTGTTTCTCTCTTTCAATCTTGTCATTCATGAGTTCCAGTTCGTTCTGCGTATGTTTGCTCTTTTCCATAAAACCCACCATTTCTTCTCTTTGTTTTTGAGTTTGGATAGCCAGTTCTTCAACCTTCCCCCTCTCCCGTCTTGTCTCATCCATGATCTGATTTACGTCTTCAGACCGTCTTTCTAACTCAGCTTTGATCTGATCCAGCTTTTCCTTCTCCACACGAATGTCTTGTTTGTTTTGTTCTATTTCCTCCAATTGTCCCTGGGTTTCAGACTTCATCAGATCAAACTCATCTCTTTCTTTCATGGTCAATCCCTTCTTTCTCTCAAAGTCTTCTTTTTCCTTCTGTATCTCCTCCTTTACATCTTCAAGTTGTTGTCTTTCCTCGTGAGCTTTTCCTTCCAGTCTATTTCCATAGGCTCGGTCTGTGCTTCTGCTTCAGCCTTCAAGCTTGTCAAGTCTTCCCTTTGTCTTTTCATCAGTTCAAGACTGATATCCAATTCCTCTTTCTCCTTACTTATCTTACCTCGCCTCTCTTCCAACTGATCTTTCTCTTTCAGTGTTTCATCCTTCCTGTCTTTCACTTCCTTCTTCTCTCTATCTAGTTCTTCACGCATTTTTTCCAACTCAAGCAATTTTGCATTCAGCTGGTCCTTTTCACTGTCAATTTCATCTCTAAGTCTTTTGATTTCACAACTTTCCTGCTTTAAGATGTCCATCTTCCTTCCGATTTCTTCACGCATTCTATCCTCTTCCTCTTTGAACCTTGCCATCCTGTTATCCATGTTGTCTTTTTCTCTCACCATTTCTGCCTCTTTCACTCTCAGTTCACCCATTGTGCTTTCTATCATTTCCTTGTCATTATCCACCTCTAGCAACTGCTTTTTCATGTCCGTTGTCATTTGTTCCAAATGTTCTTTCTCTTTCCTTTGGTCTTCCATGTGAGATTCTGTCTCCTCTCTCTGTTGCTGTATCTCACTCCTCATTTGTTCCAGCTCCTCTCTCTCCTTTGTTAGCACATCTCGACTTTCTTCGATGTCTTGTTTCTCTCTTTCAATCTTGTCATTCATGAGTTCCAGTTCGTTCTGCGTTTGTTTGCTCTTTTCCATAAAACCCACCATTTCTTCTCTTTGTTTTTGAGTTTGGATAGCCAGTTCTTCAACCTTCCCCCTCTCCCGTCTTGTCTCATCCATGATCTGATTTACGTCTTCAGACCGTCTTTCTAACTCAGCTTTGATCTGATCCAGCTTTTCCTTCTCCACACGAATGTCTTGTTTGTTTTGTTCTATTTCCTCCAATTGTCCCTGGGTTTCAGACTTCATCAGATCAAACTCATCTCTTTCTTTCATGGTCAATCCTTCTTTCTCTCAAAGGCTTCTTTTTCCTTCTGTATCTCCTCCTTTACATCTTCAAGTTGTTGTCTTTCCCTCGTGAGCTTTTCCTTCCAGTCTATTTCCATAGGCTCGGTCTGTGCTTCTGCTTCAGCCTTCAAGCTTGTCAAGTCTTCCCTTTGTCTTTTCATCAGTTCAAGACTGATATCCAATTCCTCTTTCTCCTTATTTATCTTACCTGCCCTCTCTTCCAACTGATCTTTCTCTTTCAGTGTTTCATCCTTCCTGTCTTTCACTTCCTTCTTCTCTCTATCTAGTTCTTCACGCATTTTTTCCAACTCAAGCAATTTTGCATTCAGCTGGTCCTTTTCACTGTCAATTTCATCTCTAAGTCTTTTGATTTCACAACTTTCCTGCTTTAAGATGTCCATCTTCCTTCCGATTTCTTCACGCATTCTATCCTCTTCCTCTTTGAACCTTACCATCCTGTTATCCATGTTGTCTTTTTCTCTCACCATTTCTGCCTCTTTCACTCTCAGTTCACCCATTGTGCTTTCTATCATTTCCTTGTCATTATCCACCTCTAGCAACTGCTTTTTCATGTCCGTTGTCATTTGTTCCAAATGTTCTTTCTCTTTCCTTTGGTCTTCCATGTGAGATTCTGTCTCCTCTCTCTGTTGCTGTATCTCACTCCTCATTTGTTCCAGCTCCTCTCTCTCCTTTGTTAGCACATCTCGACTTTCTTCGATGTCTTGTTTCTCTCTTTCAATCTTGTCATTCATGAGTTCCAGTTCGTTCTGCGTTTGTTTGCTCTTTTCCATAAAACCCACCATTTCTTCTCTTTGTTTTTGAGTTTGGATAGCCAGTTCTTCAACCTTCCCCCTCTCCCGTCTTGTCTCATCCATGATCTGATTTACGTCTTCAGACCGTCTTTCTAACTCAGCTTTGATCTGATCCAGCTTTTCCTTCTCCATACGAATGTCTTGTTTGTTTTGTTCTATTTCCTCCAATTGTCCCTGGGTTTCAGACTTCATCAGATCAAACTCATCTCTTTCTTTCATGGTCAATCCCTTCTTTCTCTCAAAGGCTTCTTTTTCCTTCTGTATCTCCTCCTTTACATCTTCAAGTTGTTGTCTTTCCCTCGTGAGCTTTTCCTTCCAGTCTATTTCCATAGGCTCGGTCTGTGCTTCTGCTTCAGCTTTCAAGCTTGTCAAGTCTTCCCTTTGTCTTTTCATCAGTTCAAGACTGATATCCAATTCCTCTTTCTCCTTATTTATCTTACCTGCCCTCTCTTCCAACTGATCTTTCTCTTTCAGTGTTTCATCCTTCCTGTCTTTCACTTCCTTCTTCTCTCTATCTAGTTCTTCACGCATTTTTTCCAACTCAAGCAATTTTGCATTCAGCTGGTCCTTTTCACTGTCAATTTCATCTCTAAGTCTTTTGATTTCACAACTTTCCTGCTTTAAGATGTCCATCTTCCTTCCGATTTCTTCACGCATTCTATCCTCTTCCTCTTTGAACCTTACCATCCTGTTATCCATGTTGTCTTTTTCTCTCACCATTTCTGCCTCTTTCACTCTCAGTTCACCCATTGTGCTTTCTATCATTTCCTTGTCATTATCCACCTCTAGCAACTGCTTTTTCATGTCCGTTGTCATTTGTTCCAAATGTTCTTTCTCTTTCCTTTGGTCTTCCATGTGAGATTCTGTCTCCTCTCTCTGTTGCTGTATCTCACTCCTCATTTGTTCCAGCTCCTCTCTCTCCTTTGTTAGCACATCTCGACTTTCTTCGATGTCTTGTTTCTCTCTTTCAATCTTGTCATTCATGAGTTCCAGTTCGTTCTGCGTTTGTTTGCTCTTTTCCATAAAACCCACCATTTCTTCTCTTTGTTTTTGAGTTTGGATAGCCAGTTCTTCAACCTTCCCCCTCTCCCGTCTTGTCTCATCCATGATCTGATTTACGTCTTCAGACCGTCTTTCTAACTCAGCTTTGATCTGATCCAGCTTTTCCTTCTCCACACGAATGTCTTGTTTGTTTTGTTCTATTTCCTCCAATTGTCCCTGGGTTTCAGACTTCATCAGATCAAACTCATCTCTTTCTTTCATGGTCAATTCCTTCTTTCTCTCAAAGGCTTCTTTTTCCTTCTGTATCTCCTCCTTTACATCTTCAAGTTGTTGTCTTTCCCTCGTGAGCTTTTCCTTCCAGTCTATTTCCATAGGCTCGGTCTGTGCTTCTGCTTCAGCCTTCAAGCTTGTCAAGTCTTCCCTTTGTCTTTTCATCAGTTCAAGACTGATATCCAATTCCTCTTTCTCCTTATTTATCTTACCTGCCCTCTCTTCCAACTGATCTTTCTCTTTCAGTGTTTCATCCTTCCTGTCTTTCACTTCCTTCTTCTCTCTATCTAGTTCTTCACGCATTTTTTCCAACTCAAGCAATTTTGCATTCAGCTGGTCCTTTTCACTGTCAATTTCATCTCTAAGTCTTTTGATTTCACAACTTTCCTGCTTTAAGATGTCCATCTTCCTTCCGATTTCTTCACGCATTCTATCCTCTTCCTCTTTGAACCTTACCATCCTGTTATCCATGTTGTCTTTTTCTCTCACCATTTCTGCCTCTTTCACTCTCAGTTCACCCATTGTGCTTTCTATCATTTCCTTGTCATTATCCACCTCTAGCAACTGCTTTTTCATGTCCGTTGTCATTTGTTCCAAATGTTCTTTCTCTTTCCTTTGGTCTTCCATGTGAGATTCTGTCTCCTCTCTCTGTTGCTGTATCTCACTCCTCATTTGTTCCAGCTCCTCTCTCTCCTTTGTTAGCACATCTCGACTTTCTTCAATGTCTTGTTTCTCTCTTTCAATCTTGTCATTCATGAGTTCCAGTTCGTTCTGCGTTTGTTTGCTCTTTTCCATAAAACCCACCATTTCTTCTCTTTGTTTTTGAGTTTGGATAGCCAGTTCTTCAACCTTCCCCCTCTCCCGTCTTGTCTCATCCATGATCTGATTTACGTCTTCAGACCGTCTTTCTAACTCAGCTTTGATCTGATCCAGCTTTTCCTTCTCCACACGAATGTCTTGTTTGTTTTGTTCTATTTCCTCCAATTGTCCCTGGGTTTCAGACTTCATCAGATCAAACTCATCTCTTTCTTTCATGGTCAATTCCTTCTTTCTCTCAAAGGCTTCTTTTTCCTTCTGTATCTCCTCCTTTACATCTTCAAGTTGTTGTCTTTCCCTCGTGAGCTTTTCCTTCCAATCTATTTCCATAGGCTCGGTCTGTGCTTCTGCTTCAGCCTTCAAGCTTGTCAAGTCTTCCCTTTGTCTTTTCATCAGTTCAAGACTGATATCCAATTCCTCTTTCTCCTTATTTATCTTACCTGCCCTCTCTTCCAACTGATCTTTCTCTTTCAGTGTTTCATCCTTCCTGTCTTTCACTTCCTTCTTCTCTCTATCTAGTTCTTCACGCATTTTTTCCAACTCAAGCAATTTTGCATTCAGCTGGTCCTTTTCACTGTCAATTTCATCTCTAAGTCTTTTGATTTCACAACTTTCCTGCTTTAAGATGTCCATCTTCCTTCCGATTTCTTCACGCATTCTATCCTCTTCCTCTTTGAACCTTACCATCCTGTTATCCATGTTGTCTTTTTCTCTCACCATTTCTGCCTCTTTCACTCTCAGTTCACCCATTGTGCTTTCTATCATTTCCTTGTCATTATCCACCTCTAGCAACTGCTTTTTCATGTCCGTTGTCATTTGTTCCAAATGTTCTTTCTCTTTCCTTTGGTCTTCCATGTGAGATTCTGTCTCCTCTCTCTGTTGCTGTATCTCACTCCTCATTTGTTCCAGCTCCTCTCTCTCCTTTGTTAGCACATCTCGACTTTCTTCGATGTCTTGTTTCTCTCTTTCAATCTTGTCATTCATGAGTTCCAGTTCGTTCTGCGTTTGTTTGCTCTTTTCCATAAAACCCACCATTTCTTCTCTTTGTTTTTGAGTTTGGATAGCCAGTTCTTCAACCTTCCCCCTCTCCCGTCTTGTCTCATCCATGATCTGATTTACGTCTTCAGACCGTCTTTCTAACTCAGCTTTGATCTGATCCAGCTTTTCCTTCTCCACACGAATGTCTTGTTTGTTTTGTTCTATTTCCTCCAATTGTCCCTGGGTTTCAGACTTCATCAGATCAAACTCATCTCTTTCTTTCATGGTCAATTCCTTCTTTCTCTCAAAGGCTTCTTTTTCCTTCTGTATCTCCTCCTTTACATCTTCAAGTTGTTGTCTTTCCCTCGTGAGCTTTTCCTTCCAATCTATTTCCATAGGCTCGGTCTGTGCTTCTGCTTCAGCCTTCAAGCTTGTCAAGTCTTCCCTTTGTCTTTTCATCAGTTCAAGACTGATATCCAATTCCTCTTTCTCCT
The DNA here is from genome assembly GCF_036934945.1 of Oncorhynchus masou masou. NCBI lineage: Eukaryota > Metazoa > Chordata > Actinopteri > Salmoniformes > Salmonidae > Oncorhynchus > Oncorhynchus masou. The sequence goes on along the minus strand of NC_088223.1, from coordinate 38,413,659 downwards.
TATTTATCTTACCTGCCCTCTCTTCCAACTGATCTTTCTCTTTCAGTGTTTCATCCTTCCTGTCTTTCACTTCCTTCTTCTCTCTATCTAGTTCTTCACGCATTTTTTCCAACTCAAGCAATTTTGCATTCAGCTGGTCCTTTTCACTGTCAATTTCATCTCTAAGTCTTTTGATTTCACAACTTTCCTGCTTTAAGATGTCCATCTTCCTTCCGATTTCTTCATGCATTCTATCCTCTTCCTCTTTGAACCTTACCATCCTGTTATCCATGTTGTCTTTTTCTCTCACCATTTCTGCCTCTTTCACTCTCAGTTCACCCATTGTGCTTTCTATCATTTCCTTGTCATTATCCACCTCTAGCAACTGCTTTTTCATGTCCGTTGTCATTTGTTCCAAATGTTCTTTCTCTTTCCTTTGGTCTTCCATGTGAGATTCTGTCTCCTCTCTCTGTTGCTGTATCTCACTCCTCATTTGTTCCAGCTCCTCTCTCTCCTTTGTTAGCACATCTCGACTTTCTTCGATGTCTTGTTTCTCTCTTTCAATCTTGTCATTCATGAGTTCCAGTTCGTTCTGCGTTTGTTTGCTCTTTTCCATAAAACCCACCATTTCCTCTCTTTGTTTTTGAGTTTGGATAGCCAGTTCTTCAACCTTCCCCTCTCCCGTCTTGTCTCATCCATGATCTGATTTACGTCTTCAGACCGTCTTTCTAACTCAGCTTTGATCTGATCCAGCTTTTCCTTCTCCACACGAATGTCTTGTTTGTTTTGTTCTATTTCCTCCAATTGTCCCTGGGTTTCAGACTTCATCAGATCAAACTCATCTCTTTCTTTCATGGTCAATTCCTTCTTTCTCTCAAAGGCTTCTTTTTCCTTCTGTATCTCCTCCTTTACATCTTCAAGTTGTTGTCTTTCCCTCGTGAGCTTTTCCTTCCAATCTATTTCCATAGGCTCGGTCTGTGCTTCTGCTTCAGCCTTCAAGCTTGTCAAGTCTTCCCTTTGTCTTTTCATCAGTTCAAGACTGATATCCAATTCCTCTTTCTCCTTATTTATCTTACCTGCCCTCTCTTCCAACTGATCTTTCTCTTTCAGTGTTTCATCCTTCCTGTCTTTCACTTCCTTCTTCTCTCTATCTAGTTCTTCACGCATTTTTTCCAACTCAAGCAATTTTGCATTCAGCTGGTCCTTTTCACTGTCAATTTCATCTCTAAGTCTTTTGATTTCACAACTTTCCTGCTTTAAGATGTCCATCTTCCTTCCGATTTCTTCACGCATTCTATCCTCTTCCTCTTTGAACCTTACCATCCTGTTATCCATGTTGTCTTTTTCTCTCACCATTTCTGCCTCTTTCACTCTCAGTTCACCCATTGTGCTTTCTATCATTTCCTTGTCATTATCCACCTCTAGCAACTGCTTTTTCATGTCCGTTGTCATTTGTTCCAAATGTTCTTTCTCTTTCCTTTGGTCTTCCATGTGAGATTCTGTCTCCTCTCTCTGTTGCTGTATCTCACTCCTCATTTGTTCCAGCTCCTCTCTCTCCTTTGTTAGCACATCTCGACTTTCTTCATGTCTTGTTTCTCTCTTTCAATCTTGTCATTCATGAGTTCCAGTTCGTTCTGCGTTTGTTTGCTCTTTTCCATAAAACCCACCATTTCTTCTCTTTGTTTTTGAGTTTGGATAGCCAGTTCTTCAACCTTCCCCCTCTCCCGTCTTGTCTCATCCATGATCTGATTTACGTCTTCAGACCGTCTTTCTAACTCAGCTTTGATCTGATCCAGCTTTTCCTTCTCCACACGAATGTCTTGTTTGTTTTGTTCTATTTCCTCCAATTGTCCCTGGGTTTCAGACTTCATCAGATCAAACTCATCTCTTTCTTTCATGGTCAATTCCTTCTTTCTCTCAAAGGCTTCTTTTTCCTTCTGTATCTCCTCCTTTACATCTTCAAGTTGTTGTCTTTCCTCGTGAGCTTTTCCTTCCAATCTATTTCCATAGGCTCGGTCTGTGCTTCTGCTTCAGCCTTCAAGCTTGTCAAGTCTTCCCTTTGTCTTTTCATCAGTTCAAGACTGATATCCAATTCCTCTTTCTCCTTATTTATCTTACCTGCCCTCTCTTCCAACTGATCTTTCTCTTTCAGTGTTTCATCCTTCCTGTCTTTCACTTCCTTCTTCTCTCTATCTAGTTCTTCACGCATTTTTTCCAACTCAAGCAATTTTGCATTCAGCTGGTCCTTTTCACTGTCAATTTCATCTCTAAGTCTTTTGATTTCACAACTTTCCTGCTTTAAGATGTCCATCTTCCTTCCGATTTCTTCACGCATTCTATCCTCTTCCTCTTTGAACCTTACCATCCTGTTATCCATGTTGTCTTTTTCTCTCACCATTTCTGCCTCTTTCACTCTCAGTTCACCCATTGTGCTTTCTATCATTTCCTTGTCATTATCCACCTCTAGCAACTGCTTTTTCATGTCCGTTGTCATTTGTTCCAAATGTTCTTTCTCTTTCCTTTGGTCTTCCATGTGAGATTCTGTCTCCTCTCTCTGTTGCTGTATCTCACTCCTCATTTGTTCCAGCTCCTCTCTCTCCTTTGTTAGCACATCTCGACTTTCTTCAATGTCTTGTTTCTCTCTTTCAATCTTGTCATTCATGAGTTCCAGTTCGTTCTGCGTTTGTTTGCTCTTTTCCATAAAACCCACCATTTCTTCTCTTTGTTTTTGAGTTTGGATAGCCAGTTCTTCAACCTTCCCCCTCTCCCGTCTTGTCTCATCCATGATCTGATTTACGTCTTCAGACCGTCTTTCTAACTCAGCTTTGATCTGATCCAGCTTTTCCTTCTCCACACGAATGTCTTGTTTGTTTTGTTCTATTTCCTCCAATTGTCCCTGGGTTTCAGACTTCATCAGATCAAACTCATCTCTTTCTTTCATGGTCAATTCCTTCTTTCTCTCAAAGGCTTCTTTTTCCTTCTGTATCTCCTCCTTTACATCTTCAAGTTGTTGTCTTTCCCTCGTGAGCTTTTCCTTCCAATCTATTTCCATAGGCTCGGTCTGTGCTTCTGCTTCAGCCTTCAAGCTTGTCAAGTCTTCCCTTTGTCTTTTCATCAGTTCAAGACTGATATCCAATTCCTCTTTCTCCTTATTTATCTTACCTGCCCTCTCTTCCAACTGATCTTTCTCTTTCAGTGTTTCATCCTTCCTGTCTTTCACTTCCTTCTTCTCTCTATCTAGTTCTTCACGCATTTTTTCCAACTCAAGCAATTTTGCATTCAGCTGGTCCTTTTCACTGTCAATTTCATCTCTAAGTCTTTTGATTTCACAACTTTCCTGCTTTAAGATGTCCATCTTCCTTCCGATTTCTTCATGCATTCTATCCTCTTCCTCTTTGAACCTTACCATCCTGTTATCCATGTTGTCTTTTTCTCTCACCATTTCTGCCTCTTTCACTCTCAGTTCACCCATTGTGCTTTCTATCATTTCCTTGTCATTATCCACCTCTAGCAACTGCTTTTTCATGTCCGTTGTCATTTGTTCCAAATGTTCTTTCTCTTTCCTTTGGTCTTCCATGTGAGATTCTGTCTCCTCTCTCTGTTGCTGTATCTCACTCCTCATTTGTTCCAGCTCCTCTCTCTCCTTTGTTAGCACATCTCGACTTTCTTCGATGTCTTGTTTCTCTCTTTCAATCTTGTCATTCATGAGTTCCAGTTCGTTCTGCGTTTGTTTGCTCTTTTCCATAAAACCCACCATTTCTTCTCTTTGTTTTTGAGTTTGGATAGCCAGTTCTTCAACCTTCCCCCTCTCCCGTCTTGTCTCATCCATGATCTGATTTACGTCTTCAGACCGTCTTTCTAACTCAGCTTTGATCTGATCCAGCTTTTCCTTCTCCACACGAATGTCTTGTTTGTTTTGTTCTATTTCCTCCAATTGTCCCTGGGTTTCAGACTTCATCAGATCAAACTCATCTCTTTCTTTCATGGTCAATTCCTTCTTTCTCTCAAAGGCTTCTTTTTCCTTCTGTATCTCCTCCTTTACATCTTCAAGTTGTTGTCTTTCCCTCGTGAGCTTTTCCTTCCAATCTATTTCCATAGGCTCGGTCTGTGCTTCTGCTTCAGCTTTCAAGCTTGTCAAGTCTTCCCTTTGTCTTTTCATCAGTTCAAGACTGATATCCAATTCCTCTTTCTCCTTATTTATCTTACCTGCCCTCTCTTCCAACTGATCTTTCTCTTTCAGTGTTTCATCCTTCCTGTCTTTCACTTCCTTCTTCTCTCTATCTAGTTCTTCACGCATTTTTTCCAACTCAAGCAATTTTGCATTCAGCTGGTCCTTTTCACTGTCAATTTCATCTCTAAGTCTTTTGATTTCACAACTTTCCTGCTTTAAGATGTCCATCTTCCTTCCGATTTCTTCACGCATTCTATCCTCTTCCTCTTTGAACCTTACCATCCTGTTATCCATGTTGTCTTTTTCTCTCACCATTTCTGCCTCTTTCACTCTCAGTTCACCCATTGTGCTTTCTATCATTTCCTTGTCATTATCCACCTCTAGCAACTGCTTTTTCATGTCCGTTGTCATTTGTTCCAAATGTTCTTTCTCTTTCCTTTGGTCTTCCATGTGAGATTCTGTCTCCTCTCTCTGTTGCTGTATCTCACTCCTCATTTGTTCCAGCTCCTCTCTCTCCTTTGTTAGCACATCTCGACTTTCTTCAATGTCTTGTTTCTCTCTTTCAATCTTGTCATTCATGAGTTCCAGTTCGTTCTGCGTTTGTTTGCTCTTTTCCATAAAACCCACCATTTCTTCTCTTTGTTTTTGAGTTTGGATAGCCAGTTCTTCAACCTTCCCCCTCTCCCGTCTTGTCTCATCCATGATCTGATTTACGTCTTCAGACCGTCTTTCTAACTCAGCTTTGATCTGATCCAGCTTTTCCTTCTCCACACGAATGTCTTGTTTGTTTTGTTCTATTTCCTCCAATTGTCCCTGGGTTTCAGACTTCATCAGATCAAACTCATCTCTTTCTTTCATGGTCAATTCCTTCTTTCTCTCAAAGGCTTCTTTTTCCTTCTGTATCTCCTCCTTTACATCTTCAAGTTGTTGTCTTTCCCTCGTGAGCTTTTCCTTCCAATCTATTTCCATAGGCTCGGTCTGTGCTTCTGCTTCAGCCTTCAAGCTTGTCAAGTCTTCCCTTTGTCTTTTCATCAGTTCAAGACTGATATCCAATTCCTCTTTCTCCTTATTTATCTTACCTGCCCTCTCTTCCAACTGATCTTTCTCTTTCAGTGTTTCATCCTTCCTGTCTTTCACTTCCTTCTTCTCTCTATCTAGTTCTTCACGCATTTTTTCCAACTCAAGCAATTTTGCATTCAGCTGGTCCTTTTCACTGTCAATTTCATCTCTAAGTCTTTTGATTTCACAACTTTCCTGCTTTAAGATGTCCATCTTCCTTCCGATTTCTTCATGCATTCTATCCTCTTCCTCTTTGAACCTTACCATCCTGTTATCCATGTTGTCTTTTTCTCTCACCATTTCTGCCTCTTTCACTCTCAGTTCACCCATTGTGCTTTCTATCATTTCCTTGTCATTATCCACCTCTAGCAACTGCTTTTTCATGTCCGTTGTCATTTGTTCCAAATGTTCTTTCTCTTTCCTTTGGTCTTCCATGTGAGATTCTGTCTCCTCTCTCTGTTGCTGTATCTCACTCCTCATTTGTTCCAGCTCCTCTCTCTCCTTTGTTAGCACATCTCGACTTTCTTCGATGTCTTGTTTCTCTCTTTCAATCTTGTCATTCATGAGTTCCAGTTCGTTCTGCGTTTGTTTGCTCTTTTCCATAAAACCCACCATTTCTCTCTTTGTTTTTGAGTTTGGATAGCCAGTTCTTCAACCTTCCCCCTCTCCGTCTTGTCTCATCCATGATCTGATTTACGACTTCAGACCGTCTTTCTAACTCAGCTTTGATCTGATCCAGCTTTTCCTTCTCCACACGAATGTCTTGTTTGTTTTGTTCTATTTCCTCCAATTGTCCCTGGGTTTCAGACTTCATCAGATCAAACTCATCTCTTTCTTTCATGGTCAATTCCTTCTTTCTCTCAAAGGCTTCTTTTTCCTTCTGTATCTCCTCCTTTACATCTTCAAGTTGTTGTCTTTCCCTCGTGAGCTTTTCCTTCCAATCTATTTCCATAGGCTCGGTCTGTGCTTCTGCTTCAGCCTTCAAGCTTGTCAAGTCTTCCCTTTGTCTTTTCATCAGTTCAAGACTGATATCCAATTCCTCTTTCTCCTTATTTATCTTACCTGCCCTCTCTTCCAACTGATCTTTCTCTTTCAGTGTTTCATCCTTCCTGTCTTTCACTTCCTTCTTCTCTCTATCTAGTTCTTCACGCATTTTTTCCAACTCAAGCAATTTTGCATTCAGCTGGTCCTTTTCACTGTCAATTTCATCTCTAAGTCTTTTGATTTCACAACTTTCCTGCTTTAAGATGTCCATCTTCCTTCCGATTTCTTCACGCATTCTATCCTCTTCCTCTTTGAACCTTACCATCCTGTTATCCATGTTGTCTTTTTCTCTCACCATTTCTGCCTCTTTCACTCTCAGTTCACCCATTGTGCTTTCTATCATTTCCTTGTCATTATCCACCTCTAGCAACTGCTTTTTCATGTCCGTTGTCATTTGTTCCAAATGTTCTTTCTCTTTCCTTTGGTCTTCCATGTGAGATTCTGTCTCCTCTCTCTGTTGCTGTATCTCACTCCTCATTTGTTCCAGCTCCTCTCTCTCCTTTGTTAGCACATCTCGACTTTCTTCAATGTCTTGTTTCTCTCTTTCAATCTTGTCATTCATGAGTTCCAGTTCGTTCTGCGTTTGTTTGCTCTTTTCCATAAAACCCACCATTTCTTCTCTTTGTTTTTGAGTTTGGATAGCCAGTTCTTCAACCTTCCCCCTCTCCCGTCTTGTCTCATCCATGATCTGATTTACGTCTTCAGACCGTCTTTCTAACTCAGCTTTGATCTGATCCAGCTTTTCCTTCTCCACACGAATGTCTTGTTTGTTTTGTTCTATTTCCTCCAATTGTCCCTGGGTTTCAGACTTCATCAGATCAAACTCATCTCTTTCTTTCATGGTCAATTCCTTCTTTCTCTCAAAGGCTTCTTTTTCCTTCTGTATCTCCTCCTTTACATCTTCAAGTTGTTGTCTTTCCCTCGTGAGCTTTTCCTTCCAATCTATTTCCATAGGCTCGGTCTGTGCTTCTGCTTCAGCTTTCAAGCTTGTCAAGTCTTCCCTTTGTCTTTTCATCAGTTCAAGACTGATATCCAATTCCTCTTTCTCCTTATTTATCTTACCTGCCCTCTCTTCCAACTGATCTTTCTCTTTCAGTGTTTCATCCTTCCTGTCTTTCACTTCCTTCTTCTCTCTATCTAGTTCTTCACGCATTTTTTCCAACTCAAGCAATTTTGCATTCAGCTGGTCCTTTTCACTGTCAATTTCATCTCTAAGTCTTTTGATTTCACAACTTTCCTGCTTTAAGATGTCCATCTTCCTTCCGATTTCTTCACGCATTCTATCCTCTTCCTCTTTGAACCTTACCATCCTGTTATCCATGTTGTCTTTTTCTCTCACCATTTCTGCCTCTTTCACTCTCAGTTCACCCATTGTGCTTTCTATCATTTCCTTGTCATTATCCACCTCTAGCAACTGCTTTTTCATGTCCGTTGTCATTTGTTCCAAATGTTCTTTCTCTTTCCTTTGGTCTTCCATGTGAGATTCTGTCTCCTCTCTCTGTTGCTGTATCTCACTCCTCATTTGTTCCAGCTCCTCTCTCTCCTTTGTTAGCACATCTCGACTTTCTTCAATGTCTTGTTTCTCTCTTTCAATCTTGTCATTCATGAGTTCCAGTTCGTTCTGCGTTTGTTTGCTCTTTTCCATAAAACCCACCATTTCTTCTCTTTGTTTTTGAGTTTGGATAGCCAGTTCTTCAACCTTCCCCTCTCCCGTCTTGTCTCATCCATGATCTGATTTACGTCTTCAGACCGTCTTTCTAACTCAGCTTTGATCTGATCCAGCTTTTCCTTCTCCACACGAATGTCTTGTTTGTTTTGTTCTATTTCCTCCAATTGTCCCTGGGTTTCAGACTTCATCAGATCAAACTCATCTCTTTCTTTCATGGTCAATTCCTTCTTTCTCTCAAAGGCTTCTTTTTCCTTCTGTATCTCCTCCTTTACATCTTCAAGTTGTTGTCTTTCCCTCGTGAGCTTTTCCTTCCAATCTATTTCCATAGGCTCGGTCTGTGCTTCTGCTTCAGCCTTCAAGCTTGTCAAGTCTTCCCTTTGTCTTTTCATCAGTTCAAGACTGATATCCAATTCCTCTTTCTCCTTATTTATCTTACCTGCCCTCTCTTCCAACTGATCTTTCTCTTTCAGTGTTTCATCCTTCCTGTCTTTCACTTCCTTCTTCTCTCTATCTAGTTCTTCACGCATTTTTTCCAACTCAAGCAATTTTGCATTCAGCTGGTCCTTTTCACTGTCAATTTCATCTCTAAGTCTTTTGATTTCACAACTTTCCTGCTTTAAGATGTCCATCTTCCTTCCGATTTCTTCACGCATTCTATCCTCTTCCTCTTTGAACCTTACCATCCTGTTATCCATGTTGTCTTTTTTCTCTCACCATTTCTGCCTCTTTCACTCTCAGTTCACCCATTGTGCTTTCTATCATTTCCTTGTCATTATCCACCTCTAGCAACTGCTTTTTCATGTCCGTTGTCATTTGTTCCAAATGTTCTTTCTCTTTCCTTTGGTCTTCCATGTGAGATTCTGTCTCCTCTCTCTGTTGCTGTATCTCACTCCTCATTTGTTCCAGCTCCTCTCTCTCCTTTGTTAGCACATCTCGACTTTCTTCAATGTCTTGTTTCTCTCTTTCAATCTTGTCATTCATGAGTTCCAGTTCGTTCTGCGTTTGTTTGCTCTTTTCCATAAAACCCACCATTTCTTCTCTTTGTTTTTGAGTTTGGATAGCCAGTTCTTCAACCTTCCCCCTCTCCCGTCTTGTCTCATCCATGATCTGATTTACGTCTTCAGACCGTCTTTCTAACTCAGCTTTGATCTGATCCAGCTTTTCCTTCTCCACACGAATGTCTTGTTTGTTTTGTTCTATTTCCTCCAATTGTCCCTGGGTTTCAGACTTCATCAGATCAAACTCATCTCTTTCTTTCATGGTCAATTCCTTCTTTCTCTCAAAGGCTTCTTTTTCCTTCTGTATCTCCTCCTTTACATCTTCAAGTTGTTGTCTTTCCCTCGTGAGCTTTTCCTTCCAATCTATTTCCATAGGCTCGGTCTGTGCTTCTGCTTCAGCCTTCAAGCTTGTCAAGTCTTCCCTTTGTCTTTTCATCAGTTCAAGACTGATATCCAATTCCTCTTTCTCCTTATTTATCTTACCTGCCCTCTTCCAACTGATCTTTCTCTTTCAGTGTTTCATCCTTCCTGTCTTTCACTTCCTTCTTCTCTCTATCTAGTTCTTCACACATTTTTTCCAACTCAAGCAATTTTGCATTCAGCTGGTCCTTTTCACTGTCAATTTCATCTCTAAGTCTTTTGATTTCACAACTTTCCTGCTTTAAGATGTCCATCTTCCTTCCGATTTCTTCATGCATTCTATCCTCTTCCTCTTTGAACCTTACCATCCTGTTATCCATGTTGTCTTTTTCTCTCACCATTTCTGCATCTTTCACTCTCAGTTCACCCATTGTGCTTTCTATCATTTCCTTGTCATTATCCACCTCTAGCAACTGCTTTTTCATGTCCGTTGTCATTTGTTCCAAATGTTCTTTCTCTTTCCTTTGGTCTTCCATGTGAGATTCTGTCTCCTCTCTCTGTTGCTGTATCTCACTCCTCATTTGTTCCAGCTCCTCTCTCTCCTTTGTTAGCACATCTCGACTTTCTTCGATGTCTTGTTTCTCTCTTTCAATCTTGTCATTCATGAGTTCCAGTTCGTTCTGCGTTTGTTTGCTCTTTTCCATAAAACCCACCATTTCTTCTCTTTGTTTTTGAGTTTGGATAGCCAGTTCTTCAACCTTCCCCCTCTCCCGTCTTGTCTCATCCATGATCTGATTTACGTCTTCAGACCGTCTTTCTAACTCAGCTTTGATCTGATCCAGCTTTTCCTTCTCCACACGAATGTCTTGTTTGTTTTGTTCTATTTCCTCCAATTGTCCCTGGGTTTCAGACTTCATCAGATCAAACTCATCTCTTTCTTTCATGGTCAATTCCTTCTTTCTCTCAAAGGCTTCTTTTTCCTTCTGTATCTCCTCCTTTACATCTTCAAGTTGTTGTCTTTCCCTCGTGAGCTTTTCCTTCCAATCTATTTCCATAGGCTCGGTCTGTGCTTCTGCTTCAGCTTTCAAGCTTGTCAAGTCTTCCCTTTGTCTTTTCATCAGTTCAAGACTGATATCCAATTCCTCTTTCTCCTTATTTATCTTACCTGCCCTCTCTTCCAACTGATCTTTCTCTTTCAGTGTTTCATCCTTCCTGTCTTTCACTTCCTTCTTCTCTCTATCTAGTTCTTCACGCATTTTTTCCAACTCAAGCAATTTTGCATTCAGCTGGTCCTTTTCACTGTCAATTTCATCTCTAAGTCTTTTGATTTCACAACTTTCCTGCTTTAAGATGTCCATCTTCCTTCCGATTTCTTCACGCATTCTATCCTCTTCCTCTTTGAACCTTACCATCCTGTTATCCATGTTGTCTTTTTCTCTCACCATTTCTGCCTCTTTCACTCTCAGTTCACCCATTGTGCTTTCTATCATTTCCTTGTCATTATCCACCTCTAGCAACTGCTTTTTCATGTCCGTTGTCATTTGTTCCAAATGTTCTTTCTCTTTCCTTTGGTCTTCCATGTGAGATTCTGTCTCCTCTCTCTGTTGCTGTATCTCACTCCTCATTTGTTCCAGCTCCTCTCTCTCCTTTGTTAGCACATCTCGACTTTCTTCAATGTCTTGTTTCTCTCTTTCAATCTTGTCATTCATGAGTTCCAGTTCGTTCTGCGTTTGTTTGCTCTTTTCCATAAAACCCACCATTTCTTCTCTTTGTTTTTGAGTTTGGATAGCCAGTTCTTCAACCTTCCCCCTCTCCCGTCTTGTCTCATCCATGATCTGATTTACGTCTTCAGACCGTCTTTCTAACTCAGCTTTGATCTGATCCAGCTTTTCCTTCTCCACACGAATGTCTTGTTTGTTTTGTTCTATTTCCTCCAATTGTCCCTGGGTTTCAGACTTCATCAGATCAAACTCATCTCTTTCTTTCATGGTCAATTCCTTCTTTCTCTCAAAGGCTTCTTTTTCCTTCTGTATCTCCTCCTTTACATCTTCAAGTTGTTGTCTTTCCCTCGTGAGCTTTTCCTTCCAATCTATTTCCATAGGCTCGGTCTGTGCTTCTGCTTCAGCCTTCAAGCTTGTCAAGTCTTCCCTTTGTCTTTTCATCAGTTCAAGACTGATATCCAATTCCTCTTTCTCCTTATTTATCTTACCTGCCCTCTCTTCCAACTGATCTTTCTCTTTCAGTGTTTCATCCTTCCTGTCTTTCACTTCCTTCTTCTCTCTATCTAGTTCTTCACGCATTTTTTCCAACTCAAGCAATTTTGCATTCAGCTGGTCCTTTTCACTGTCAATTTCATCTCTAAGTCTTTTGATTTCACAACTTTCCTGCTTTAAGATGTCCATCTTCCTTCCGATTTCTTCACGCATTCTATCCTCTTCCTCTTTGAACCTTACCATCCTGTTATCCATGTTGTCTTTTTCTCTCACCATTTCTGCCTCTTTCACTCTCAGTTCACCCATTGTGCTTTCTATCATTTCCTTGTCATTATCCACCTCTAGCAACTGCTTTTTCATGTCCGTTGTCATTTGTTCCAAATGTTCTTTCTCTTTCCTTTGGTCTTCCATGTGAGATTCTGTCTCCTCTCTCTGTTGCTGTATCTCACTCCTCATTTGTTCCAGCTCCTCTCTCTCCTTTGTTAGCACATCTCGACTTTCTTCAATGTCTTGTTTCTCTCTTTCAATCTTGTCATTCATGAGTTCCAGTTCGTTCTGCGTTTGTTTGCTCTTTTCCATAAAACCCACCATTTCTTCTCTTTGTTTTTGAGTTTGGATAGCCAGTTCTTCAACCTTCCCCTCTCCCGTCTTGTCTCATCCATGATCTGATTTACGTCTTCAGACCGTCTTTCTAACTCAGCTTTGATCTGATCCAGCTTTTCCTTCTCCACACGAATGTCTTGTTTGTTTTGTTCTATTTCCTCCAATTGTCCCTGGGTTTCAGACTTCATCAGATCAAACTCATCTCTTTCTTTCATGGTCAATTCCTTCTTTCTCTCAAAGGCTTCTTTTTCCTTCTGTATCTCCTCCTTTACATCTTCAAGTTGTTGTCTTTCCCTCGTGAGCTTTTCCTTCCAATCTATTTCCATAGGCTCGGTCTGTGCTTCTGCTTCAGCCTTCAAGCTTGTCAAGTCTTCCCTTTGTCTTTTCATCAGTTCAAGACTGATATCCAATTCCTCTTTCTCCTTATTTATCTTACCTGCCCTCTCTTCCAACTGATCTTTCTCTTTCAGTGTTTCATCCTTCCTGTCTTTCACTTCCTTCTTCTCTCTATCTAGTTCTTCACACATTTTTTCCAACTCAAGCAATTTTGCATTCAGCTGGTCCTTTTCACTGTCAATTTCATCTCTAAGTCTTTTGATTTCACAACTTTCCTGCTTTAAGATGTCCATCTTCCTTCCGATTTCTTCATGCATTCTATCCTCTTCCTCTTTGAACCTTACCATCCTGTTATCCATGTTGTCTTTTTCTCTCACAATTTCTGCATCTTTCACTCTCAGTTCACCCATTGTGCTTTCTATCATTTCCTTGTCATTATCCACCTCTAGCAACTGCTTTTTCATGTCCGTTGTCATTTGTTCCAAATGTTCTTTCTCTTTCCTTTGGTCTTCCATGTGAGATTCTGTCTCCTCTCTCTGTTGCTGTATCTCACTCCTCATTTGTTCCAGCTCCTCTCTCTCCTTTGTTAGCACATCTCGACTTTCTTCGATGTCTTGTTTCTCTCTTTCAATCTTGTCATTCATGAGTTCCAGTTCGTTCTGCGTTTGTTTGCTCTTTTCCATAAAACCCACCATTTCCTCTCTTTGTTTTTGAGTTTGGATAGCCAGTTCTTCAACCTTCCCCCTCTCCCGTCTTGTCTCATCCATGATCTGATTTACGACTTCAGACCGTCTTTCTAACTCAGCTTTGATCTGATCCAGCTTTTCCTTCTCCACACGAATGTCTTGTTTGTTTTGTTCTATTTCCTCCAATTGTCCCTGGGTTTCAGACTTCATCAGATCAAACTCATCTCTTTCTTTCATGGTCAATTCCTTCTTTCTCTCAAAGGCTTCTTTTTCCTTCTGTATCTCCTCCTTTACATCTTCAAGTTGTTGTCTTTCCCTCGTGAGCTTTTCCTTCCAATCTATTTCCATGGGCTCGGTCTGTGCTTCTGCTTCAGCTTTCAAGCTTGTCAAGTCTTCCCTTTGTCTTTTCATCAGTTCAAGACTGATATCCAATTCCTCTTTCTCCTTATTTATCTTACCTGCCCTCTCTTCCAACTGATCTTTCTCTTTCAGTGTTTCATCCTTCCTGTCTTTCACTTCCTTCTTCTCTCTATCTAGTTCTTCACGCATTTTTTCCAACTCAAGCAATTTTGCATTCAGCTGGTCCTTTTCACTGTCAATTTCATCTCTAAGTCTTTTGATTTCACAACTTTCCTGCTTTAAGATGTCCATCTTCCTTCCGATTTCTTCACGCATTCTATCCTCTTCCTCTTTGAACCTTACCATCCTGTTATCCATGTTGTCTTTTTCTCTCACCATTTCTGCCTCTTTCACTCTCAGTTCACCCATTGTGCTTTCTATCATTTCCTTGTCATTATCCACCTCTAGCAACTGCTTTTTCATGTCCGTTGTCATTTGTTCCAAATGTTCTTTCTCTTTCCTTTGGTCTTCCATGTGAGATTCTGTCTCCTCTCTCTGTTGCTGTATCTCACTCCTCATTTGTTCCAGCTCCTCTCTCTCCTTTGTTAGCAAATCCCGACTTTCTTCGATGTCTTGTTTCTCTCTTTCAATCTTGTCATTCATGAGTTCCAGTTCGTTCTGCGTTTGTTTGCTCTTTTCCATAAAACCCACCATTTCTTCTCTTTGTTTTTGAGTTTGGATAGCCAGTTCTTCAACCATCCCCCTCTCCCGTCTTGTCTCATCCATGATCTGATTTACGTCTTCAGACCGTCTTTCTAACTCAGCTTTGATCTGATCCAGCTTTTCCTTCTCCACACGAATGTCTTGTTTGTTTTGTTCTATTTCCTCCAATTGTCCCTGGGTTTCAGACTTCATCAGATCAAACTCATCTCTTTCTTTCATGGTCAATTCCTTCTTTCTCTCAAAGGCTTCTTTTTCCTTCTGTATCTCCTCCTTTACATCTTCAAGTTGTTGTCTTTCCCTCGTGAGCTTTTCCTTCCAGTCTATTTCCATAGGCTCGGTCTGTGCTTCTGCTTCAGCCTTCAAGCTTGTCAAGTCTTCCCTTTGTCTTTTCATCAGTTCAAGACTGATATCCAATTCCTCTTTCTCCTTATTTATCTTACCTGCCCTCTCTTCCAACTGATCTTTCTCTTTCAGTGTTTCATCCTTCCTGTCTTTCACTTCCTTCTTCTCTCTATCTAGTTCTTCACACATTTTTTCCAACTCAAGCAATTTTGCATTCAGCTGGTCCTTTTCACTGTCAATTTCATCTCTAAGTCTTTTGATTTCACAACTTTCCTGCTTTAAGATGTCCATCTTCCTTCCGATTTCTTCACGCATTCTATCCTCTTCCTCTTTGAACCTTACCATCCTGTTATCCATGTTGTCTTTTTCTCTCACCATTTCTGCCTCTTTCACTCTCAGTTCACCCATTGTGCTTTCTATCATTTCCTTGTCATTAACCACCTCTAGCAACTGTTTTTTCATGTCCGTCGTCATTTGTTCCAAATGTTCTTTCTCTTTCCTTTGGTCTTCCATTTGAGATTCTGTCTCCTCTCTCTGTTGCTGTATCTCACTCCTCATTTGTTCCAGCTCCTCTCTCTCCTTTGTTAGCACATCCCGACTTTCTTCGATGTCTTGTTTCTCTCTTTCAATCTTGTCATTCATGAGTTCCAGTTCGTTCTGCGTTTGTTTGCTCTTTTCCATAAAACCCACCATTTCTTCTCTTTGTTTTTGAGTTTGGATAGCCAGTTCTTCAACCTTCCCCCTCTCCCGTCTTGTCTCATCCATGATCTGATTTACGTCTTCAGACCGTCTTTCTAACTCAGCTTTGATCTGATCCAGCTTTTCCTTCTCCACACGAATGTCTTGTTTGTTTTGTTCTATTTCCTCCAATTGTCCCTGGGTTTCAGACTTCATCAGATCAAACTCATCTCTTTCTTTCATGGTCAATTCCTTCTTTCTCTCAAAGGCTTCTTTTTCCTTCTGTATCTCCTCCTTTACATCTTCAAGTTGTTGTCTTTCCTCGTGAGCTTTTCCTTCCAATCTATTTCCATAGGCTCGGTCTGTGCTTCTGCTTCAGCCTTCAAGCTTGTCAAGTCTTCCCTTTGTCTTTTCATCAGTTCAAGACTGATATCCAATTCCTCTTTCTCCTTATTTATCTTACCTGCCCTCTCTTCCAACTGATCTTTCTCTTTCAGTGTTTCATCCTTCCTGTCTTTCACTTCCTTCTTCTCTCTATCTAGTTCTTCACGCATTTTTTCCAACTCAAGCAATTTTGCATTCAGCTGGTCCTTTTCACTGTCAATTTCATCTCTAAGTCTTTTGATTTCACAACTTTCCTGCTTTAAGATGTCCATCTTCCTTCCGATTTCTTCATGCATTCTATCCTCTTCCTCTTTGAACCTTACCATCCTGTTATCCATGTTGTCTTTTACTCTCACCATTTCTGCCTCTTTCACTCTCAGTTCACCCATTGTGCTCTCTATCATTTCCTTGTCATTATCCACCTCTAGCAACTGTTTTTTCATGTCCGTTGTCATTTGTTCCAAATGTTCTTTCTCTTTCCTTTGGTCTTCCATGTGAGATTCTGTCTCCTCTCTCTGTTGCTGTATCTCACTCCTCATTTGTTCCAGCTCCTCTCTCTCCTTTGTTAGCAAATCCCGACTTTCTTCGATGTCTTGTTTCTCTCTTTCAATCTTGTCATTCATGAGTTCCAGTTCGTTCTGCGTTTGTTTGCTCTTTTCCATAAAACCCACCATTTCTTCTCTTTGTTTTTGAGTTTGGATAGCCAGTTCTTCAACCATCCCCCTCTCCCGTCTTGTCTCATCCATGATCTGATTTACGTCTTCAGACCGTCTTTCTAACTCAGCTTTGATCTGATCCAGCTTTTCCTTCTCCACACGAATGTCTTGTTTGTTTTGTTCTATTTCCTCCAATTGTCCCTGGGTTTCAGACTTCATCAGATCAAACTCATCTCTTTCTTTCATGGTCAATTCCTTCTTTCTCTCAAAGGCTTTTTTTCCTTCTGTATCTCCTCCTTTACATCTTCAAGTTGTTGTCTTTCCCTCGTGAGCTTTTCCTTCCAGTCTATTTCCATAGGCTCGGTCTGTGCTTCTGCTTCAGCCTTCAAGCTTGTCAAGTCTTCCCTTTGTCTTTTCATCAGTTCAAGACTGATATCCAATTCCTCTTTCTCCTTATTTATCTTACCTGCCCTCTCTTCCAACTGATCTTTCTCTTTCAGTGTTTCATCCTTCCTGTCTTTCACTTCCTTCTTCTCTCTATCTAGTTCTTCACGCATTTTTTCCAACTCAAGCAATTTTGCATTCAGCTGGTCCTTTTCACTGTCAATTTCATCTCTAAGTCTTTTGATTTCACAACTTTCCTGCTTTAAGATGTCCATCTTCCTTCCGATTTCTTCACGCATTCTATCCTCTTTCTCTTTGAACCTTACCATCCTGTTATCCATGTTGTCTTTTACTCTCACCATTTCTGCCTCTTTCACTCTCAGTTCACCCATTGTGCTCTCTATCATTTCCTTGTCATTATCTACCTCTAGCAACTGTTTTTTCATGTCCTTTGTCATTTGTTCCAAATGTTCTTTCTCTTTCCTTTGGTCTTCCATGTGAGATTCTGTCTCCTCTCTCTGTTGCTGTATCTCACTCCTCATTTGTTCCAGCTCCTCTCTCTCCTTTGTTAGCACATCCCAATTTTCTTCGATGTCTTGTTTCTCTCTTTCAATCTTGTCATTCATGAGTTCCAGTTCGTTCTGCTTTTGTTTGTTCTTTTCCATAAAACCCACCATTTCTTCTCTTTGTTTTTGAGTTTGGATAGCCAGTTCTTCAACCTTCCCCCTCTCCCGTCTTGTCTCATCCATGATCTGATTTATGTCTTCAGACCGTCTTTCTAACTCAGCTTTGATCTGATCCAGCTTTTCCTTCTCCACACGAATGTCTTGTTTGTTTTGTTCTATTTCCTCCAATTGCCCCTGGGTTTCAGACTTCATCAGATCAAACTCATCTCTTTCTTTCATGGTCAATCCCTTCTTTCTCTCAAAGGCTTCTTTTTCCTTCTGTATCTCCTCCTTTACATCTTCAAGTTGTTGTCTTTGCCTCGTGAGCTTTTCCTTCCAGTCTATTTCCATAGGCTCGGTCTGTGCTTCTGCTTCAGCCTTCAAGCTTGTCAAGTCTTCCCTTTGTCTTTTCATCAGTTCAAGACTGATATCCAATTCCTCTTTCTCCTTGTTTATCTTACCTGCCCTCTCTTCCAACTGATCTTTTTCTTTCAGTGTTTCATCCTTCCTGTCTTTCACTTCCTTCTTCTCTCTATCTAGTTCTTCACGCATTTTTTCCAACTCAAGCAATTTTGCATTCAGCTGGTCCTTTTCACTGTCAATTTCATCTCTAAGTCTTTTGATTTCACAACTTTCCTGCTTTAAGATGTCCATCTTCCTTCCGATTTCTTCACGCATTCTATCCTCTTCCTCTTTGAATCTTGCCATCCTGTTATCCATGTTGTCTTTTTCTCTCACCATTTCTGCCTCTTTCACTCTCAGTACACCCATTGTGCTTTCTATCATTTCCTTGTCATTATCCACCTCTAGCAACTGTTTTTTCATGTCCGTCTTCATTTGTTCCAAATGTTCTTTCTCTTTCCTTTGGTCTTCCATGTGAGATTCTGTCTCCTCTCTCTGTTGCTGTATCTCACTCCTCATTTGTTCCAGCTCCTCTCTCTCCTTTGTTAGCACATCCCGACTTTCTTCTATGTCTTGTTTCTCTCTTTCAATCTTGTCATTCATGAGTTCCAGTTCGTTCTGCTTTTGTTTGTTCTTTTCTATAAAACCCACCACTTCTTCTCTTTGTTTTTGAATTTGGATATCCAGTTCTTCAACATTCCCCCTCTCCCGTCTTGTCTCATCCATTTGCTGATTCATGTCTTCAGACCGTCTCTGCATTTCAAAACTTTTCTGCTCTGTGTTCTTTCTCATCCTGTTCATCTCATTCGTTATACTCTCTTCTTCTTTTCTCAGTTCGATAATTATGTTTTCTACTTTTCTCATCTCACACTTTCTCTGCTCTAGCTCATCCATATTCTGCTCTATCATTTTCTTTTTTCTGTCCATCTCACATCTCTCTTTTTCCATCTCTGTCTTTGTCTGATTAATTAGAAATGTTTCTTTAATTTGCTCTTGCGTGATATTTTCAATCTCTTCTCTCTGATTGTTTACCTCTGTTCTGAGTTTATTCAGATCTTCTCTCTCCTTTGATAGAATGTCTTGTTTGCTGTCTATCTCCTCTTTCTGTCTTTTTATTTCAGCGCTCATCAATTCTTCTTCGATTTTACTCCTCTTTGTCTCTTCCACAAAACAATCAATTTGGTTCTTTTGTTGTTGTATTTGGACAGGAATGTGTGATGCACTGACTTTCTCCCTCTTTGTGTCTTCTGTGATCATATCTAGGTCGTTGGACTTTCTCTGTAACTCCAGTTTCATTTGTTCAAGCTTTTCTCTCTCAACTTGTACCTTAAGCTTCTCTTGTTCCATCTTCCCCTTTTCTTTCTGCGTTTCAGATCTCATCAGCTCCAAGTCCTTTTTCTCTTTTTCCGAAATGTTCCTGTTTCTTATCGTATCCTCTTTTTCTTTTTGCATCTTACTTTTCAGATATTCAAGTTCCTTTCTTTCCCTGTTCAGGCGTTCACCCTGTTCGTCTTTGTCTTCTTTCCATCCCTCTATTTGAGCTTTTAAGTTCAGCAGATCTTCATTCTCCTTCTTTGTCATTTCCAGGATGGCTTCCATCTCCTCCTTACGTTTCTCTATGTAAGCTTGCTCTACTGCTAGTTTATTTCTTTCTGCCACGGTAGCCTTTTTGATGTTTCCCATTTCAATTTTCTCTTTGCTAAATTTAACTTGCGTTTGTTTAAATTTATCTTTAGCTTTTTTTAAATCCTGCATCTTTTGTGTTTTATATTGCATTTCCCTTACGATGACCTGTCTTTTCCTTTGCATCTCTGCATCCATTTGCTCGAGATTTTCTTTTTTCTTTTCTATGTCCTCAATAATTTGTCTGCCCTCCTCTCGTTGTTTTGTGATCATGTTCTCCATCTCCGCCTTTTCCTTCTCAAATTCGGCTTTTGACTTTTCCAGGTCATACTTCTCTCTCATAATCATTTTCTCTCTGCGTTCCAAGTCTCTTCTTTCTTTTTCAATGGCGGTTCTTAGCTCTTGTGACTCAAATGGTATCTCAGTTGTCGTATCTCCAAGGTAGGTCTTCTCTGTTTCATCCTGTGGCCTCTGGACCGTGGTCTTCATCATTGGCATTTCCTTTTTCCTTCCGTTTTTTCCCTCTTTCTGTCTGTCAAGCTCAGCTTTCATAGACTCCATCATATCCTTTCCAAAGCAGAAAATTGATTTGAGCATAGAAACTTGCCTTTTGGGCACTTTACATAGAAACCACATTATGTCTTAATGAATCAATTTCACAGTTTGACATTCACCCTGTGGATAACGGTAATGAGGATGGAGAGCCCCATATACATAGTTACTTATAGTTACTTCTCTGATTCATTTTGAAATATACATTGAACAAAAATATAAAAGCAACATGCAACAATTTCAGTTCAGTTCCTATTAGGAAATTAGTCAATTTAAATCAATTCATTGGGTCCTAATCTATGGATTTCACATGACTGGGAATACAGATTTGCATCTGTTGGTCAAAGATACCTTAAAAAAGTAGGGGTGTGGATCAGAAAACCAGGCAGTATCTGGAGTGACCACGATTTGCCTCATGCAGCACGACACATCTCCTTCACATTGAATTGATCAGGCTGTTGATTGTGGCCTGTGGAATGTTGTCCCGCTCCTATTTAATGGCTGTGCAAAGTTTCTGGATATTAGCATAAACTGGAAAACGCTGTCGTACACGTCGATCCAGAGCATCCCAAACATGTTTCAATGGGCGACATATTTTGTGAGTATGCAGGCCATGGAAGAACTGGGACATTTTCAACTTCCAGGATTTGTTTTTACAGATTCTTGCAACATTGGGCCGTGCATTATCATGCTGAAACATGAGGTGATGGTGGCGGATGAATGGCATGACAATGGGCCTCAGGATTTTGGCACGGTATCTCTGTGCATTCAAATTGCCATCGATAAAATGCAAATGTGTTTGCCTGCCCATACCATAACCCCATCGCCACCATGGACCACTTTGTTCAACAACATTGACCTCAGCAAACCGCTCACCCACACAACGCCATCTGCCATCTGCCCGGTACAGTTGAAACTGGGATTAATCCGTAAAGAGCACACTTCTCCAGCGTTCCAGTGTCCATCAACAGTGAGCCTTTGCACACTGAAGTTGGTTATGACGCCAAATTGCAGTCAAGTCAAGACCCTGGAGAGGATGACGAGCACGCAGATTAGCTTCCCTGACGCGGTTTCTGACAATTTAGGCAGAAATTCTTCGGTTGTGCAAACCCACAATTTCATCAGCTGTCCGGATGGCTGTCCGACCAACCCGCAGGTGAATAGCCAGATTACACGTGGTGGCGTGGTTACACGTGGTCTGCGGTTGTGAGGCCGGTTGGATGTACTGCCAAATTCTCTAAAATGACGTTGGATGCAGCTTATGAGATATTAACATTCAATTATCTGGCAACAACTCTGATGGACACTCGTGCAGTGAGCATGCCAATTGCATGCTCCCTCAAATCCTGAGACATCTGTGGCATTGTCTTGTGTGACAAAATTGCACATTTTAGAGTGGCCTTTTATTGTCCCAAGCACAAGGTGCACCTATGTAATTATCATGCGGTTTAATCAACTTCTTGGATTAACTTCGCAAAAGATAAATGCTCACAAACAGGGATGTAAACAACATTTGAGAGAAATATGTTTTTTTTTCAACACTTCACGTTCATATTTTTTTTCCAGTATATTTCATTGAATGCATTCTAAAGAAATGACAAGTTTCTGTTTACTTCAATTCCAGTTCTGATTTATTTTGAGGTTGGACTGTAATTAGCAGGCCTGCATTTTTTGTGAATGAATCAGAGATTTTTGTGTGTGAATCAGAGACTTTTCCACAACAAATTTGACAACCAAACTTTGGGATGTTGGCCCTAGAAATCTTGTAAAAAATATGTAACACAATAATTCGGCACATACCTTCTCTTTCCTTGCATTGTCCTCTTTAATCTTCCTTTTTTCCCTTTGTATCTCCTCCCTTGCCAGGTCTATCACTGCAACTGCTCTCTGTATTTCATCTTTCATCTGTTCCATCTTTTCACTCTCAGTCTTTCCATCTTCCATCTTCTGTTTCAGCTCTTCCCGTTGTCTCTGTATCTTTGACTTCACCAGTTCTAACTCATCCCTCTCTCGCATGATCTTCTCCATCCTTTGCTCCAGCTCTTTTTTTCTTTTGTGTGTCTCCGTCTTCATCAGTCTGATTTTGTCCTTTTCCCCTTTTAACTCCCCCTTGCTCAGTTCCATTTCTTCTTTCACCCTTCTTAACACCTCTCTGGTTTGTTCCACCTCTAGAATCAACCTCTGGATTACAGCATTCACTCTGTCTTTGTCACCCATCTCCATATTGCTTTCTTCCATCCTGTTTTCCATTGCCACTTTTGTTTGTCGTACCATTTCTCTGGTTCGCTCTACCTCTTGGATTAATCTCTGTATCTCAGCGTTCATCTGTTCCTTCTCATCAATATCTCTAAAGCCCTCTTCCAGACGAATCTCCAGTTCCTCTTTTGCTCTTTCTATTTCAGCTTTCGCCTGTTCAATTGCATCTCTCTCCCTTTTGGTCTCTTCCCTTCTTTGTTCCATCTCTTGTTCCGCTCTCTCTATTTCATCCTTCATCTTTTCCATTTCTTCCTTTTTTCTCTTAGTCTTTCTCATCATCTGTTCAAGGTCCTTTTTCTTCCTTTGCATCTCAGTCTTCACTAGTTCCATCTCTCCAATCTCTCTCTTGGCCTTCTGCATCATGTTCTCGACCTCTTGTCTCTGCCTCTGAATATCTTCCCTCACACTTTTCAGCTCATCCATTTCTGTCTCTGTTTGTTGCATTTTGTTTTCAATTTCCTCTTTCTGCTTCTGTATCTCAGATTTGATCCTTTCCATCTCCTCTTTCTCACTCTTTGTTTCTGTCATCTTGTTTTCAATGTCCTCTTTCTGTCTTTGTATTTCAGCCTTCGTTTGTTCCAGCTTGTCCATCTCTCTCTTTGTCTTCTCCATCCTTGCTTCAATCTCATCTCTCTGTCTCTCTAGGTCAAATTTAATTGTTTCTATCTGGTTAATCTCTGTCTTAATTTCCTCCATTCTCTTATTCAGCTCCACATTTTCCCGATGCAGTTTGGCTCTCTCTTCCTGTTCGTCCCTCTGTACCTCGTCCCAGAGTTTTTCCATCTCTTCTTTTACTCTGTTTAGCTCATCCTTGACCGTTTCATAGGGTTCTTTCTCTCTTATTGTTTCTTCCCTTATTCTCTCCAAAAGTTGTTTTTCTCTCTGAATTTCATCCTTCATCTGTTCCATCACGTCTCTGGCTTGCCTTGTCCTCTCAATGGATCTAGTCATTTCCTCATGCTGGTTCTGTACTTCAACCTTCATCCGTTCCACTTCGCCTCTCTCTAGACTTGTGGCATCCCTGCCTTGTTTTAACTCCCTCTCTATGTTCTTCTTGGTTCTCTCTATCTCCTCTCTATCTCTCTGCATTTCAGCTCTCAGTTCAAGCTCTTCCTTGACAGCTTCCTCCTGCTTTTTCTCAAGCTCCAGCTTTTTCTTCAGGGTCTCACACCGAAGCAATTCCAAGTCCTCTCTTTCTCTTGCGGTTTCATGGATTTGTCTTTTCAACATGGCCCTTTCTGACAAAACCTCCGTTTTAATTTGCTCAAGCATCTCCCTCTCTTGCTTTGTTTCATCCATCTTCTTTTGTAAGTCCCCTTTTTCGCTCTGAAACTGTATTTCTTCGGAATCGTCTTCGGCTCTCCGTATCTCGTCTCCTACTTTCTCCAACATTTCTCTTTCTCTTTGGATTTCAGCTCGTTGTTCATATCTCTGTTTCTCAATTTCATCTTTCATCTGTTCCATCTTTTCACTCTCAGTCTTTCCATCTTCCATCTTCTGTTTCAGCTCTTCCCGTTGTCTCTGTATCTTTGACTTCACCAGTTCTAACTCATCCCTCTCTCGCATGATCTTCTCCATCCTTTGCTCCAGCTCTTTTTTTCTTTTGTGTGTCTCCGTCTTCATCAGTCTGATTTTGTCCTTTTCCCCTTTTAACTCCCCCTTGCTCAGTTCCATTTCTTCTTTCACCCTTCTTAACACCTCTCTGGTTTGTTCCACCTCTAGAATCAACCTCTGGATTACAGCATTCACTCTGTCTTTGTCACCCATCTCCATATTGCTTTCTTCCATCCTGTTTTCCATTGCCACTTTTGTTTGTCGTACCATTTCTCTGGTTCGCTCTACCTCTTGGATTAATCTCTGTATCTCAGCGTTCATCTGTTCCTTCTCATCAATATCTCTAAAGCCCTCTTCCAGACGAATCTCCAGTTCCTCTTTTGCTCTTTCTATTTCAGCTTTCGCCTGTTCAATTGCATCTCTCTCCCTTTTGGTCTCTTCCCTTCTTTGTTCCATCTCTTGTTCCGCTCTCTCTATTTCATCCTTCATCTTTTCCATTTCTTCCTTTTTTCTCTTAGTCTTTCTCATCATCTGTTCAAGGTCCTTTTTCTTCCTTTGCATCTCAGTCTTCACTAGTTCCATCTCTCCAATCTCTCTCTTGGCCTTCTGCATCATGTTCTCGACCTCTTGTCTCTGTCTCTGAATATCTTCCCTCACACTTTTCAGCTCATCCATTTCTGTCTCTGTTTGTTGCATTTTGTTTTCAATTTCCTCTTTCTGCTTCTGTATCTCAGATTTGATCCTTTCCATCTCCTCTTTCTCACTCTTTGTTTCTGTCATCTTGTTTTCAATGTCCTCTTTCTGTCTTTGTATTTCAGCCTTCGTTTGTTCCAGCTTGTCCATCTCTCTCTTTGTCTTCTCCATCCTTGCTTCAATCTCATCTCTCTGTCTCTCTAGGTCAAATTTAATTGTTTCTATCTGGTTAATCTCTGTCTTAATTTCCTCCATTCTCTTATTCAGCTCCACATTTTCTCGATGCAGTTTGGCTCTCTCTTCCTGTTCGTCCCTCTGTACCTCGTCCCAGAGTTTTTCCATCTCTTCTTTTACTCTGTTTAGCTCATCCTTGACCATTTCATAGGGTTCTTTCTCTCTTATTGTTTCTTCCCTTATTCTCTCCAAAAGTTGTTTTTCTCTCTGAATTTCATCCTTCATCTGTTCCATCACGTCTCTGGCTTGCCTTGTCCTCTCAATGGATCTAGTCATTTCCTCATGCTGGTTCTGTACTTCAACCTTCATCCGTTCCACATTGCCTCTCTCTAGACTTGTGGCATCCCTGCCTTGTTTTAACTCCCTCTCTATGTTCTTCTTGGTTCTCTCTATCTCCTCTCTATCTCTCTGCATTTCAGCTCTCAGTTCAAGCTCTTCCTTGACAGCTTCCTCCTGCTTTTTCTCAAGCTCCAGCTTTTTCTTCAGGGTCTCACACCGAAGCAATTCCAAGTCCTCTCTTTCTCTTGCGGTTTCATGGATTTGCCTTTTCAACATGGCCCTTTCTGACAAAACCTCCGTTTTAATTTGCTCAAGCATCTCCCTCTCTTGCTTTGTTTCATCCATCTTCTTTTGTAAGTCCCCTCTTTTGCTCTGAAGCTGTGTTTCTTCGGAGTCTTCTTCGGCTCTCCGTATCTCGTCTCTTACTTTCTCCAACATTTCTCTTTCTCGTTGGATTTCAGCTCGTTGCTCAAGCTCTTCTTTCACTGCTTCATATCTCTGTTTCTCAATTTCATCTTTTACTCTTCCAGCCTTGTCTCTTTGCTTTTTCAGCTGGGACTCCACTTTTTGTACAACCAGCTTTGCCTGATCCACCTCATATTTTGCTCTGTTTGTCTCCTTCACACGGTTCTCTATTTCTGTCATCTGTCTTTGGAGTTCAGCCTTCATCTCTACGATCTCTTCTTTCTCTTGCTTTGTGACTTGCTTGCTCCTCTCGATCTCTTCCCTTTCTTCCTGAAGGTTACGCTCCATTTCCATTAAGTCCTCATTCTTCAGTTTGGCCTCTTCTGATATTTTCTCTGCAATGTTCTTCTCGTCTTTCACACGGGCTTTAATTTTTTCTAGGTTCTCTCTTTCTCGTTGCGTTTCCACCTTGTTTCTTTCTATTTCCTCTCGTACTTTCTGTTTTTCCTCCTTCAACCTTTCAAGTGTTTCCATCTCTTGCTGCGCTCTTGCTCTCTGTTCCACCTCGTCTTTCTCTGTTTCACACCATTTCCTTTCCATTTCCTCTTTCAATTGAATTATCTCACACTTAACCTCTTCATAATGCTCCTTCTCTTTCTCTGTCTTTTCCCTTCGACTCTCCAAATCTTCACGTTGTCTCTGTATCTCTGCTTTCATTTCTTCCATTTTGTCTTTTGCTTGTTTTGTCTCTGTAACTTTCTCTTCTATATCTTCTATCTGTCTCTGTATAGTAACTTTCATCTGCTCCATTTGCTCCTTTTCTCTTCTTGTGATCTCCCTGCTTTGCTCATTCTCCTCTTTCATTCTCAGCGTTTCAAAATGAATCCTCTCCAATTCTTGTCTCTCTCTCATTGTCTCTTGCTTTTTCCTCTCCACGTTGTCTTTTTCCTTCTGAACCTCAGCTCTCAATTGTTTGATCCCATCTCTCTCTCGCTTTACTTCTTCACTCCACTTTTTGGCTTCCTCTCTCTCTCGGTTTCCTCGTGTTTTTTCAACGTCCTTGGCTTTCTGCATTTCATACTTGAGCATTTCCACTTCTTCTCTCTGTCTCTGTATTTCAGCTCTCTGCTCCAGCTCCTCCTTGACAGTCTCATACCTTCTTTTCTCCATTTCCTCCTTCACTCGCCTGGTGTCATCTTTTTGTTTCTCCAGTACTTCTTTCGTTCTCTGTACCTCTGCTTTTACGTTTTCCATTCTGTCATTTTCTTGCTTTGTCTCCTCAATGCTTCTCTCAATCTTTTCCACTTGTCTCTGCAGTTCAGCTTCCCTCTGTTCCATCCTATCATTCTCTCGCTTTGCTTCCTCTCTGTTTTGCTCAATCTCCTCTTTGTCCATTTGAATCGCATACTTGATCTGCTCCAGCTCCTTTTGTTTTCGTAATGTTTCTTGTTTGTCCTTCTCAAGTGCATCCTTTTCTAGAAGAATCTCTGCTTTCATTTTGTTGACCAGGTCCTTCTCTTGCTTCGTCTTCTCCCTGTTTTGATCAACCTCCTCTTTAGCTCTCTGCAGCTCAGCTTTTACATTGTCAAGTTCCTCTTTCTCTTGCTGGATCCTAACTCTCTGCTCAAGTTCTTCTTTCTCCGTTTCATACCACCTTCGATCCATCTCTTCCTTTACTTTGTTTATCTCACATTTAATCTGCTCAAACTGTTCTTTTTGTCTTTTAATGTCATCTCTTTTTGTTTCCAGCTGACCTTGCTCCCTGTGTACATCGGCCTTCATCGCTTCCATTTTTTCTTTTACTTGATTGGTTTCTGCAATTCTTATTTCCATGTCCTCTATCTGCCCCTGAATGTCAGCCTTAATCTGTTCCATTTTCTCCTGCTCTTGTTTTGTTGTTTCCTTGCAGTGCTCCATCTCCTCTTTTGCTCTCAATGTCTCATACTTGATCAATTCCAAACTGTGTCTCTCGTTAATGGTCTCATTGTGTCTTCTCTCCAGAATGTCTTTCTCTGTTTGGATATCAGCCCACATTTGTCGTATTCTGTCTTTCTCTACATTAATTTCCTCCATGTTCTGTTTCAGTTTTTCATTCACATTCTGGATCTCCATCCTCATCATCTCCATCTTTGTGTTTTGCTCTTGTTTCTCAGCCATTAGCCTTTCTATTTCCTCTTGTTGTTGCTTAATCTTTGCTTTCATGTAGTTAGTTTCATTTCTCTCCCTTCTTGACCCCTCCCAAAGTTTTTCAATCTCCTCAATTGCTTGCATTGTTTCTTGTCTTCGTCTCTTAAGAGATTCCTTTTTTGTCTGTATGCCAAGTTTTGGTGTTGTCTTATCCTCTAATGTTGTGGTATCTCCATACCTTTGATCCAATCCTGTCTGTGTCATCTTACTGTTTCGTTGTCTCTGCTCTGTTGTGGGTGAGGAAGAGCAATACATCAGAGTTTTCTCAAAAGCAAACCAGTGAGCATAGCATTTATAAAGAGGTGAGCACTTTCTCAGATAAAGAACACCTGGCCATACTTTAAAGCAGCCTTTCTTAAAGGTGTTACATGCAGAACACAACACTAAACAATACATTCATTCTACTATAACGGTGACAAACGGTGTCCACAAACTGTTAGGACCTTAAGCTGTCCCAACCGCAGAGCCTCAACAGGAGTCCCAATACCTTACCACTGCTTCACCAGCCAAGCCTTTTCTGGCAGCGAAACAGTTCATTCAGCCTCATTTACTGCCTTAAAAAAAACATATCTGATATGGCTGACTTTTTTAAACAAATGTTGTTTCTACTGACAATTGAGATGTACAAACTGTGGCATAAAGGGACGGCAAGTGGATAAGAGGCAATCTGCAATATCGATTAAGACATTCACAAGCGAGCTAGGACGGATGTAGTCAATATAAGTATTTGTTCAGCACTTTTGAAATGTACAGTGACAGAATTCAGAACATGGGCCGGTCTTATAGTATTCTCCCTGTACACCAAGTCAGAAGCGCAGGATTTATTTAAAATATATATATTTAACCTTTATTTAACTAGGCAAGTCAGTTAAGAACAAATTCTTATTTTCAATGACGGCCTAGGAACAGTGGGTTAACTGCCTGTTCAGAACGGCAGATTTGTACCTTGTCAGCTCAGGGATTTGAACTTGCAACCTTTTGGTTACTAGTCCAACACTCTAACCACTAGGCTACCCTGCCGATTAATAAAGGGTGTATATAAGAAGACAATGAAAGCTCTTAAAATATTCGATGATTACATTTCTCTAAAAGTGGTTCTAGACTACACGTGCACCACCAAGTCAGAACAGTAGGTGAAATTAAGAGGGGAAAATAGTCCAAATTATTAGGGTGAGGCACATTGGTCATGAGAAGTTTTTCTCTTGTTATATCAGTCACTGACTCAATTAGCCATGTCTGCTAACAATTTTTGAATTCCTAATTTAGTCGAGCCAGCTATCGAAACTTCTAGTAATCATGGCCAAATACTGACCAGGCACGCAGGGCAGGTGACCAAGGACCCTGACCTCCAGGGGGTCATTGATTGTGTTAGTCACTCCAATTCAGATATAATATTACATGGCATAAGTCATGGAAAAATGTGTAGAATTGCAGGAAATTGTCCAGGAGCTGGAACCAAAATAATTTTCCACATCGTTTCATTCTGACAAGGAACCAGTATTTGTGAAACTGACATTGTTTTTACATTTAGCTCATTATATTAGTCCACCAATCAGTGCAGATAGAGCAGCTTTCCATGGACGGGCAAGGTAGTTCTTTACATGCTTGATGGACAGACAAGCGTAGGGCGCGAGATGTAACTGAAATGGTTGAGGCTTGGTTTGAAGCGCTGGGCATCATGATTTGACGTGCATTATAATGTGTTTACGATATTAGTAGGCCTATCATTACTTCACTGAATTATATAATTATATACTAGCTAGATACCTACGGAGGAGCAGCTAATATGGAGGAACTTTGAACGTCTGAGAGTTGGCTCAACGCTAAGGCTAGATCAACGCCCTGGACCATGTTAGATAGCTAACAGGTTTGTGTTCCCAGCAACGCTGGAATTTAAAACACGTCTTACCTTTTTGTAGGTAATACATCCAACGTGAAACGTGATAACTATAGTATCCTAGCCTAGAAAACGAGTAGGCAGAAACTGGAAGGATACGTTTCTGAGTGACAGAATGAGTGCTTGTTTAGGTGCCTTGATTGAGTTTTTTGAGGGACTGAAAAAAAATGCTTGGAACATTATTAACCAGTTCCTATGCTTTTAAAATAATGTTTCTGTTCCGGAACACTAGAGATCTCTTTCATGCCCGGTTCTGTTTCGTTCCTCGAAAATGTTTACTATTTTCCGGTTTTAGGTTTTGTTCCCTGAACCGGTTCCAACCCCTGTTTAAATTTCCAAAGATTTCTCTACACCCTATGGCAAAATGAGTAGAATTGCAGGAGATTAGCTGTAAAACAGCAACAACAACAAAAAGATCACTGATCCATGGCAAAATTTGTAGAATTGCATAAAATTTGTATAAACATTTCAGAATTTTTAGAAACGTTCTTTAAAACAGCAATATTTTCTTTACACCTCATGATAAAAAGTTTAGAATTGCAGGAAATTAACTTAAAAACCACCGTCAACAAAATCTTGCTCATCTTCATTAAAAAAAATACAGTGTTGTTTGTTCGTTTAATAACAACTTTATGGAGGATACATTTATGGTGAAGAGCATGCCTAGAATGTTCCAACAATTTTATAATGAAGTGGACCGAAGATTAGAAATATGAATGAATCTTACCTAGCTTGTCCATGAGTTCAGGCTCTTTCCGTCTCAATATCAGATGGAATGCAAGTTTGGTTTGTGGTGTCTCTCTCTCTACGGCTTCAAACAGAGCCCTCATCTGGTCTTGTGTGGTCTGGGCTGCACGGACGCTGTGTGCCAGCTCTTCTGGGATAAGATGTTGTGAGATTACAGCGTCTACTATTGGCCCAGATAATCTCACCTGCGCAATGATCTGCTCTCTGAACTCCTCCAAGAAGTCCCCCACTAGGATTCAATAAATTAATTTCAATGAGTTGCTGAATGTATTAATTAATTCATTATCATGTAGCTTTATTTGAAGTATAACTGGTTAAGATTTTTGTAAGATTCTATACAATTTTATATAGTTACAGGCGACTCCTGATAAGTACAAACTGAATAAATAGTCATTTTTACTTGCTCTAGATGTCATTATTATATGATTCAATGCACACACATGCCAAGGGTGAACTGTCAATCACAAACACATATCGAAAGATGTCACAAAATAGAATTATAGTTTAATTTTGAATCATTGAAAATAATATAATACTATAATTTATTACTCACTAGAAAATGATGGCTGAATTATTTTATATATATATATATATATATATATATATATATAAATATATATATATATATATATATATATATATATATATATAATAAGAACTCAATCCTGAAGAGCAAAAGGGTATATACTGTTTTGCAGAACGCAAATTGTACCGTGGTTTCTTGATTTTGCCATGTTTGCCTCTTCCAATGTTCCTTAGGGGGCTGCTGTCCATGAGATCACTGGCCTGGTTGAAATGGATAAGGTGGCTTTATGTTATCAAACTCAGTTTGAACACGCATGCAGGCAGACTCACGCGCGTGTGCATACACCCCAAATATTTATACTCCTATAGACATAAGTATGATTCACACAAAAATATCATGACAAGATGAGGTTTCAAATTTCACATTTACAAAACATATTGATATGCCAAAAAATAACACCTTTAGAGACCTTGCGTTTTCGACTGTTTCTTTTTTTCAAAGAACAACTTTCTCACTTCTGTCCCCCCTACTGTATGTCCCTGAATTTTCTCTATAAGGTTTTGGTTCAGTTTTTTTTGTAGTACACATTTTTTATAGAAAATAATATTTAACATATTGGTGTATTGGTAGATAATCTACAGTATGTCATATCAGAGGAGTTGGGGGAAAAGCAGAAGACACTTTTCCATCTAGAATGTACCAATAAAGTATATAGTATCTTATCTGAGTCAATTAAAACAACAACTCACCTTAGTAGTTGCAGATCTGTGAGTAGAATTTATTCCGTTTACTTGTCCGATGTGGTGTTGGTGTAGGTTTTGCAGTCATACCAGATCAGTAGAGAAAGCAAATAGGCAGAGGTTTCATAAACATTTTATATCTTCTCTTTCCACACCATTGGTGTCCACTTAATTTGAAGGTGGATAAATGTAACAGAAAGTGAGCTTCCGTTTGATTGGTTGGAAGGCAACGCAGGGGTGGTAAAATATCTTAATACGCATCTTGCCCTTAGTCTGGCCCTCTCTGATAAGGGTGGGGTCCATCTCTGCCCTTTGATTGGCATGGTGCCAGACAACCCGAAGTCCCCAACCCAGAACTTGCAAAATAATAATGTGAACACAACAGTGACGATTTTAGCATGTAAATCTTGGTGGGACAATCTCATTATTTATTTTTTAGATGCATGCCAGCAAAGCCACAACACAACACTAAAAACGTTAAATTAATTGCACTATAACGGTGAACTGCGGTGCACAGAAACTGTTAGGGCAATACATAAAGCTGTCTTTCTTTTCAGCACCATGGGACTGAATCGTTACCACCGCTACACCTGGTTATCAGCGGAGACTTGTCTGGTAGCAAAACAGTTCATTCAGACTAAGTTACTGCCATTTAAAAAAACATAGCTGATATGGCTGACTTGCTTAAAAATGTGGTTTCTGGAGTCATTAAAACTTGTTTTTCAACCACTCCACAAATTTCTTGTTAAACAAACTATAGTTTTGGCAAGTCTGTTAGGACATCTACTTTCTGCATGACTGTCACGACTCCGACCGAAGGTGGCTCCCCTTCCCGTTCAGGTGGCGCTCGGCGGTCGTCGTCGCCGGCCTACTAGCTGCCACTGATTATTTACTCCCCCTCCTTATGTGTTTATTGAGTGCACCTGTTTTGAGTTGGGTATAATATTAGTGAGGCTTTATTAGTCAGCTGGCCCGCATGGTTCCTTGTGCGGGATTAATTATTGTGACCTTCTGTTTTGTGTAACTTGTGTGCACGTCTGTGGGTTTCGTGTTTTCCCATTTCGTGGGTTTTTCTGGACAGTTTATGTCCCCCTGTTTGGGGCGTTTGTTTGTTTATACGCCCTGTGTTTTCGTGGGGTTGGCTTATGTTCGCCGTTTTTTGTGCATTAAAGTAGCACTCCCCTGAACTCTCTGCTTCCTGCGACTGACTTCTCACCCACTACACTCAGAACGTTACAGAATCCCGCACCCTGAGGAATGGAGTCAGCAGGAGCAACAGCCACTCCCCTCCCATCGATGGAGGAAAGGGTTCTACATCATACCACCGTTCTCCATCGGATTGGAGCGGCTATGGATCTGGTGATGGAGAGAATGGACCGATGGGAGAGAAGCGGTCTCCTCTCTCCACCTTCGGCTCCCCCCCCTCAGGATTCCCCATCTCCCGACTCCAGCACCCTCCGTCTTACGCTCCCGAGGGTCTATGATGGAGCGGCGGCTGGGTGCCAGGGGTTCTTACTCCAGCTGGAACTGTACCTGACCACCGTCAGACCCACTCCCTCAAGAGCGGAGAGGGTGAGTGTCCTCATCTCCTGCCTCACGGGTTGTGCTCTGGAGTGGGCGAACGCAGTCTGGAATAGCGCAGACAGCGCGGGAGCACTACCCAGAGTTTTCCCGCCGCTTCCGCGCCGTGTTTGATCACCCTTCAGATGGCCGAGCGGCGGGAGAATGACTATTCCATCTCCGGCAGGAGAAGAGGAGCGCCCAGGATTACGCGTTGGAGTTCCGGACCTTGGCAGCAGGATCTGGGTGGAACGACAGGGCCCTTATCGACCACTACCGGTGTAGTCTCCGGGAGGACGTCCGCAGGGACCTAGCGTGTCGGTTTCCCTGGATGAGCTAATTGACATGTCCATCCGACTGGACAATCTGCTGGCTGCCCGCGGGCGTTCGGAGAGCGTCCTGTGTGTTCCACCACCCAGCACCTGCACTCCCGTTCCGATGGAGTTGGGAGGGGCTTTGCCGAGGAGTACCGGAGGAGGAGGCTCCCTCTGCACCAGCTGTGGTCGGAGAGGACACACGGCCGATTGGTGCTGGGGGGGTCTGTCTGGGAGTCGAGATGGCAGGCGGAACATTTCTCGATCACCCCAGGTGAGTCAGCACCAAACTCACCCAGAACCCCCTGTTGGTCACATGTTTGTCTTGATTTTTTTCTTAAATTTTTCCCCTCTTCCCAGCATAGGGCGCTAGTCGATTCAGGCGCAGCTGGGAACTTTATGGATCGCGGACTCGCTATTAAATGAGGTGGGAGTGGTTGTTTATATCGATGACATTCTGATCTACTCAGCCATTCACGCCGTGCATGTGTCTCTGGTACGCAAGGTGCTTGGTAGACTGCTGGAGCATGACCTATACGTCAAGGCTGAGAAGTGTGTGTTCTCCAAATGAGCCGTCTCCTTTCTGGGTTATCGCATTTCCACCTCGGGGGTGGAGATGGAGTGTAACCGCAGTAAGGCCGTGCGTAATTGGCCGACTCCGTCCACGGTAAAAGATGTGCAGCGGTTTTTGGGTTTTGCCAACTACTACCGGAGGTTTATCCGGGGTTTTGGCCAGGTAGCGGCTCCAATTACCTCACTGCTGAAGGGTGGCCCTGTGCGGTTGCGGTGGTCAGCAGAGGCGGACAGAGCTTTCAACAAGTTGAAGGCGTTGTTCACGGATGCACCCGTGTTGGCGCATCCGGACCCCTCTCAAGCATTCATAGTGGAGGTGGACGCGTCCGAGGCTGGGGTGGGTGCCGTGCTATCACAGCGCTCGGTACGCCACCAAAACTCCGCCCCTGCGCTTTCTTCTCGAGGAAGCTCAGCCCAGCGGAGCGTAACTATGATGTGGGGGACCGGGAGTTGTTAGCGGTGGTCAGGGCTCTGAAGGTGTGGAGACACTGGCTTGAGGGGGCTAAGCACCCCTTTCTCATCTGGACCGACCACCAAAATCTGGAGTATATTCGGGCAGCTAGGAAACTGAACCCGCGTCAGGCAAGGTGGGCCATATTTTTCACCCGATTCCGGTTCACTTTATCGTATAGACCGGGCTCCCAGAACATGAAGGCGGTCGCACTGTCCCGCCTTTACGACACGGAGGATAGGTCCACCGAACCTACTCCCATCCTTCCCGCCTCAAAGCTGATAGCACCAGTGGTATGGGAGATGGACTCGGACATCGAGCGGGCGTTACGGGCTGAACCCGCGCCTCCTCAGTGTCCGGCGGGGCGGAAGTACGTGCCGCTTGGTGTTCGGGACCAACTGATTCGGTGGGCTCACGCCCTACCCTCCTCGGGTCACCCTGGGGTGAGGAGGACAGTGGGGAGCCTTCGGGAGAGGTATTGGTGGCCTACCTTGGCTAGGGACGTTAAGGTTTATGTCTCCTCCTGTTCGGTATGCGCCCAGAGTAAGGCTCCTAGGCACCTTCCTAGAGGGAAGTTACAACCCCTCCCCATTCCACAACGGCCATGGTCACATCTATCCGTAGATTTCCTGACCGATCTTCCCCCGTCTCAGGGCAACATCACGGTTCTGGTGATTGTGAATTGGTTCTCTAAGTCCTGCCGTCTCCTCCCATTGCCCGGTATCCCTACAGCCCTCAGACTGCGGAGGCATTATTCACCCACGTCTTCCGGCACTATGGGGTGCCAGAGGACATCGTTTCTGATCGGGGCCCCCAGTTCACGTCCCGAATGGAGCGTCTGGGGGTCTCGGTCAGCCTGACCTCCGGTTATCACCCCGAAAGTAATGGGCAGGTGGAGAGAGTAAACCAGGAGGTGGGTAGGTTTCTGCGGTCGTACTGCCAGGACCGGCCAAGGGAGTGGGCGAGATACATCCCCTGGGCCGAAATGGCCCAGAACTCACTACGCCACTCCTCTACTAATGTGTCCCCCTTTCAGTTTGTGTTGGGGCACCAGCCGGTCCTGGCACCGTGGCATCCGAGCCAGACCGAGGCTCCTGAGGTGGAGGAATGGGTGCAGTGCTCCAAAGAGACCTGGAGGGCCGTCCAGGAATCCCTTCAACAAGCTAGTGGACGGCAGAAAAGGAGTGCTGACTGCCACCGCAGTGAAGCCCCCGTGTTTGTACCAGGGGACAGGGTCTGGCTCTCGACCCGAAACCTGCCCCTCCGCGTGCCCTGCCGGAAGCTTGGGCCGCAGTGTGTAGGGCCTTTCAAAGTCCTGAGGAGAATAAATGAGGTGTGTTATCGATTACAACTCCCTTCCTATTATCGTATTAACCCCTCATTTCATGTGTCTCTCCTCAGGCCGGTGGTAGCTGGTCCTCTACAGGACGGTGAGGTGCCGGAGGTCCCTCCTCCCCCTCTGGACATCGAGGGGTCCCCGACGTATACGATACGGGCCATTCTGGACTCGAAACGCCGGGTGAGGGGCCTGCAGTACCTTGTGGACTGGGAGGGGTATGGTCCAGAGGAGAGGTGCTGGGTACCGGTGGGGGACATTTTGGATCCGTTAATGTTGAGGGATTTCCATCGCATCGCCTCCATCCGGATCGCCCTGCGCCTCGTCCTCCGGGTCGACCTCGAGGCCGGTGTCGGCACGCTGCGGGAGCCACGCGTCAAGGGGGGGGGGGTGGTACTGTCACGACTCCGACCGAAGGTGGCTCCCCTTGCCATTCGGGTGGCGCTCGG
Source organism: Oncorhynchus masou masou (assembly GCF_036934945.1). Classification (NCBI taxonomy): domain Eukaryota; kingdom Metazoa; phylum Chordata; class Actinopteri; order Salmoniformes; family Salmonidae; genus Oncorhynchus; species Oncorhynchus masou. Next base: position 38,377,592 of record NC_088223.1, on the reverse strand, counting down.
CGGTCGTCGTCGCCGGCCTACTAGCTGCCACTGATTATTTCCTCCCCCTCCTTATGTGTTTATTGAGTGCACCTGTTTTGAGTTGGGTATAATATTAGTGAGGCTTTATTAGTCAGCTGGCCCGCCTGGTTCCTTGTGCGGGATTAATTATTGTGACCTTCTGTTTTGTGTAACTTGTGTGCACGTCTGTGGGTTTCTTGTTTTCCCATTTCGTGGGTTTTTCTGGACAGTTTAAGTCCCCCTGTTTGGGGCGTTTGTTTGTTTATACGCCCTGTGTTTTCGTGGGGTTGGCTTATGTTCGCCGTTTTTTGTGCATTAAAGTAGCACTCCCCTGAACTCTCTGCTTCCTGCGCCTGACTTCTCACCCACTACACTCAGAACGTTACAATAACACAGGTAATTTCTCCAACAATTGTTTACAGACAGATTATTTCACTCATAATTCACTGTATCACAATTCCAGCGGTTCAGAAGTTTACATACCCTAAGTTGACTGTGCCTTTAAGCAGCTTGGAAAATTCCAGAAAATTATTTAATGGCTTTAGAAGCTTCTGTTAGGATAATTGACATAATTTGAGTCAATTAGAGGTGTACCTATGGATGGGACTGGTGCACTTCACAAAATAGATGGCATCATTAGGTAGGAAAATTATGTGGATATATTGAAGCAACATCTCAAAACATGAGTCAGGAAGTTAAAGCTTGGTCGCAAATGGGTCTTCCAAATGGACAATGACCCCAAGCATTCTTCCAAAGTTATGGCAAAATTATTTAAAGACAACACAGTCAAGGTATTGGAGTGGCCATCACAAAGCCCTGACCTCAATCCTATAGAAAATTTGTGGGCAGAACTGAAAAAGCGTGTGCGAGCAAGGAGGCCTACAAACCTGACTCAGTTACACAAGCTCTGTCAGGAGGAATGGGCAAAAATGCACCCAACTTGTAGTGGGACGCTTGTGGAAGGCTACCCGAAACGTTGAACAAAGTTAAATAATTTAAAGGCAAATAATAATTGAGTGCATGTAAACTTCCGACCCACTGGGAATGTGGATAAATAAATAAAAGCTGAAATAAATCTTTCTCTCTACTATTATTCTGACATTTCACATTCTTAAAATAAAGTGGGGATCCTAACTGACCTAAGACGGGGAATTTTTACTAGGATTAAATGTCAAGAATTGTGAAAACTGAGTTTAATTGTCTTTGGCTAAGGTGTATGTAAACTTCCGACTTCAAATGTAACTAAATGTACAATATAGGATTCAGAAAATGGGCCATTCTTACAGTATTCTCCCTGTACACCAAGTCTGAACTGTAGGATTAATAAAGGGGGCATATAAGAAGACAATGAAAGCTCATTATCATTGAGTTAATAAAGCCGAATATAAACATGGTCTCTTTTTTGCTTTCTTGTGTAAAGCAGCTCCAATCATCAGGTATCACTGTTGAAAAATCAAATGTGTAGAGGAGCTCTAGCTGAGCCATGCTATTAAGGGTATTCAGCAGAAGGACAGCACTTATTATCATTGAATAGAGGACACCTGAAAATGCTTCCAGTGATGGGTCGTTTCACCAATTCGATTGGGGGGGTGGATTTTTAACATTCTGTCATAAGCACATGTTCAACTTCATAAAAAATATGTTTTCTCATCTCAAGGGGTTAATTAAAAAATACCATAGTAAGTGCAGATTAAGTGCCATATAAGGTAACAGGGTTGACAATTTCATCTTAAATCAGCCATAAATCCCATTGTGACAGGGTGAATGGAAACTTGTGTGCAACAGGAAGCGGCAATTGAATGCAAGCTTCACAAAACATTTGTATTGTTAAAACATTCTAGCCTGTCTATCTAAAGGAGCCAGGGTTGACGTGTTATGTTCGACCTGCTCAGTTATCAACCACAAAAAAACAGATAATGGCCGAAAATAGTAGAACCAGCTCACCTGCTTTTACACTATTTTTCCTATTAGATGTTCAATGTTCCATTGTAAAATATATTTAAAAAAAGTTTCACCATATTAAAATGAGAGTTCAGTTCACGTAACAGGGTTGACATTAAGGTAACAGAGGTAACTGAATCACTACCCACAAATACTAGTTTACTATAGAATTCTGTAGTATCCTATACTCCACACTGTAGTATCCCTTGATCGTGAAGTGCTTACACTTTTATTTAGGGTTCTATGTAATTGTTGGGTTCTTTGGATGAGATTAAAGGACCATTTACTAAAAAAGGCTATATACAGTGCCTTGCGAAAGTATTCGGCCCCCTTGAACTTTGCGACCTTTTGCCACATTTCAGGCTTCAAACATGATTGTGTCCCACTTGTTGTTGATTCTTCACAAAAAAATACAGTTTTATATCTTTATGTTTGAAGCCTGAAATGTGGCAAAAGTTCGCAAAGTTCAAGGGGGCCGAATACTTTCGCAAGGCACTGTATATATATATATATAGTGGGGCAAAAAAGTATAGTGGGGCAAAAAAGTATTTAGTCAGTCACCAATTGTGCAAGTTCTCCCATTTAAAAAGATGAGAGAGGCATGTCATTTTCATCATAGGTACACTTCAACCATGACAGACAAAATGAGAGAAAAAAATACCAGAAAATCACGTAGGATTTTTAATGAATTTATTTGCAAATTATGGTGGAAAATAAGTATTTGGTCAATAACAAAAGTGTATCTCAATACTTTGTTATATACCCTTTGTTGGCAATGACAGAGGTCGAACGTTTTCTGTAAGTCTTCACAAGGTTTTCACACACTGTTGCTGGTATTTTGGCCCATTCCTCCATGCAGATCTCCTCTAGAGCAGTGATGTTTTGGGGCTGTTGCTGGGCAACACAGACTTTCAACTCCCTCCAAAGATTTGCTATGGGGTTGAGATCTGGAGACTGGCTAGGCCACTCCAGGACCGTGAAAGGCTTCTTACGAAGCCACTCCTTCGTTGCCCGGGCGGTGTGTTTGGGATCATGGTCATGCTGAAAGACCCAGCCACGTTTCATCTTCAATGCCCTTGCTGATGGAAGGAGGTTTTCACTCAAAATCTCACGATACATGGTCCCATTCATTCTTTCCTTTACACGGATCAGTCCTCCTGGTCCCTTTGCAGAAAAACAGCCACAAAGCATGATGTTTCCACCCCCATGCTTCACAGTAGGTAAGTTATATTTTGGTTTCATCTGACCATATGACATTGTCCCAATCTTCTTCTGGATCATCCAAATGCTCTCTAGCAAACTTCAGACGGGCCTGGACATGTACTGGCTTAAGCAGGGGGACACGTCTGGCACTGCAGGATTTGAGTCCCTGGCGGCGTAGTGTGTTACTACCTGCAGGTCATTCATTCACTAGGTCCCCGCGTGTGGTTCTGGGATTTTTGCTCACCGTTCTTGTGATCATTTTGACCCCACGGGGTGAGATCTTGCGTGGAGCCCCAGATCGAGGGAGATTATCAGTGGTCTTGTATGTCTTCCATTTCCTAATAATTGCTCCCACAGTTGATTTCTTCAAACCAAGCTGCTTACCTATTGCAGATTCAGTCTTCCCAGCCTGGTGCAGGTCTACAAGTTTGTTTCTGGTGTCCTTTGACAGCTCTTTGGTCTTGGTTATAGTGGAGTTTGGAGTGTGACTGTTTGAGGTTGTGGACAGGTGTCTTTTATACTGATAACAAGTTCAAACAGGTGCCATTAATACAGGTAACGAGTGGAGGACAGAGGAGCCTCTTAAAGAAGAAGAACGTGCACAATTGGTGGCTGACTAAATACTTTTTTGCCCCACTGTAATAAAAATAAATATCAATTTACATAAGAATTCAGACCCTTTACTCAGTTCTTTGTTGAAGCACCTTTGGCAGTGATTACAACCTCAAAGCTTGGCACACCTGTATTTGGGGAGTTTTTCCAATAATTCTCTGCAGATCCTCACAAGCTCTGTGAGGTTGGGTGTAGAGCGTCGCTGCACAGCTATTTTCAGGTCTCTCCAGAGATGTTCGATCGGGTTCAAGTCCGGCCTACTCAAGGACATTCAGAGACTTGTCCCGAAGCCACTCCCTTGTTGTCTTGGCTGTGTGCTTAGGGTCGTTGTCCTGTTGGAACCTTTGCCCCAGTCTGAGGTCCTGAGTGCTCTGGAGCAGGTTTTCATCAAGGATCTCTCGGTTCATCTATTCCTCAATCCTGACTAGTTTCCCTGTCCTTGCCACTGAAAAAACATTACCACAGCATGATGCTGCTACCACATGCTTCACTGAAGGGATAGTGCCAGGTTCCTACAGATGTGGCGCTTGTCATTCAGGCCAAAGAGTTGAATCTTGGTTTCATCAGACCAGAGAATTTTGTTTCTATTGGTGTGAGAGTCCTTTTAGGTGCCTTTTGGCAAACTCCAAGCGGCTTGTCATGTGCATTTTACTGAGGAGTGGCTTCTGTCTGGCTACTCTACCATAAAGGCCTGATCGGTGGAGCACTGCAGAGATGGTTGTCCTTCTGGAAGGTTCTCCCATCTCCACAGAGGAACTCTGGAGCTCTGGAGCTCTGACCAAGGTCCTTCTCCCCTGATTGCTCAGTTTGGCCGGGCAACCAGCTCTAGAAAGTGGCTTGGAGGTTCAAAACTTCTTCCATTTATGAATAATTGAGGCCATGGGGTTCTTGGTGACCTTCAATGCTGCAGAAATGTTTTGGTACCCTGCCCCAGGTCTGTGCCTTGACACAATTCTGTCCCGGAGCTCTACCTGACAATTCCTTCGACCTCTTGGCTTGGTTTTTTCTCTGACATGCACAGTCATCTGTGGGACCTTACATAGACGAGTGTGTGCACCTTTCCAAATCATGTCCAATCAATTGAACTTACCACGGGTGGACTACAATCAAGTTGTAGAAACATCAAGGATGATCAATGGAAAACAGATGAACCTGAGCTCAATTTCGAGTCTCATCACAAATGGTCTGAATACTTATGTAAATAAGGTATTTGCCAAAACATTTTTATATGAAACGGTTTTCACTTTGTCATTTTTGGGAATTGTGTGTAGATTGATGAGGATTTTTATCATTTAATACATTTTAGAATAAGGCTGTTACGTAACAAAATGTGTAAAAATTCAAGAGGTCTGAATATTTTCCGAATGCACCGTGCCTTTAAAAAAGGTAGGGGCGTGGATCAGAAAACTAGTCAGTATCTGGTGTGACCACCATTTGCCTCATGCAGCGCGACACTATCTACTTCACATAAAGTTGATCAGGCTGTTGATTGTGGCCTGTGGAATGTTGTCCCACTCCTCTTCAATGGCTGTGCGAAGTTGCTGAATATTGGCGGGAAATGGAACAGGCTGTCATACATGTCGATCCAGAGTATCCCAAACATGCTCAATGACATGTCTGTTGAGTATGCAGGCCATGGAAGAACTGGGATATTTTCAACTTCCGGGAATTGTCTACAGATCCTTGTGACATGGGGCCGTGCATTATCATGCTGAAACACGAGGTGATGGTGGCGAGTGAATGGCACGACAATGGGCCTCAGGATCTCGTCAGGTTAACTCTTTGCATTCAAATAGCCTTTGATAAAATGCAATTGTGTTTGTTGACCCTAGTTTATGCCTGCCCATAACAGAACCTCATCGCCACCATGGGGCACTTTGTTCACAACGTTGACATCATCAAACTGCTCGCCCACACGAGTACCACTCTGTCATCTGCCCGGTACAGTTGAAACAAGGATTAATCTGTGAAGAGCACACTCCCCCAGCGTGCCAGTGGCCATCAAATGTGAGCATATGCCCACTGAAGTCAGTTAGGACGCCGAACTGCGATCAGGTCAAGACCCTGGTCAGGTCGACGAGCACGCAGATGAGCTTCCCTGAGACCGTTTCTGATAGTTTGCGCAGAAATTCTTTGGTTGTTTCCTCAGCTGTCTAGGTGGCTGGTCTCAGACGATCCTACAGATGAAGACGCAGGATGTGGACATCCTGGGCTGGTATGGTGACACGTGGTCTGCGGTTGTGAGGCTGGTTGGACGTACTGCCAAACTCTAAAATGATGTTGGAGGCGTCTTATGGTAGAGAAATTAACATTAAATTCTCTGGCAACAGCTCTGGTTGACATATCTGCAGTCAGCATGCCAATTGTACGCTCCCTTAAAACTTGAGACATCTGTGGCTTTGTGTTGTATGACAAAACTACACATTTTAGAGTTATAACTTATATTGTCCTTATCACAAGGTGCACCTGGGTAACGATCATGCTGTTTAATCATCTTCTTGATATGCCACACCTGTCAGGTGGATGGATTATCTTGGCAAAGGAGAAATGCTCACTAACAGAGATGTAAACTCATTTGTGCATACAATTTGAGAGATATAAGTTTTTTGTGCATATGGAACATTTCTGGGATCTTTTATTTCAGCTCAAGAAACATGGGACCAATTCATTACATGTTGCGTTTATATTTTTGTTCAGTGTAGTTACCCAATCAATGCAGGGCCTCCCATTTACCACTTGTGCCCCCTACCACCTCTTCTCCTCCCCATCTGATGATTAACTGAGTGGCAGCAGGCAGTAGCAGCCTGTCTACACTCATTGAGAGCAGGCTCCTGAATCCTCCTGTGAGTAGATGGAAAGAGGTATCCTGCACGTTTTCAAGTTAAAAGTCTCCATTACTCAGTTCAGTTTACTTCACATTTAGTTAGCTAATGTAATGGATTTGTTTGCCAGCGCAAGTCTAGATAGCACTAGCTGTGTTATGCCTACAACAGTGAAGTTTCAGTCCGCTAGGTGTATCTCTAAATCATGGATATATCTCTGGCTGACGAGGACATCCCCATGCATGCACCTTATCAATATATGACTAATTAAATATTACACCATCCCATTCTCTGGGCTCTGTCTGCAATCAGAACCAGTAGTATCTACCAGGAATAATTAATCATAACCAGTAGTATCGACCAGGAATAATGAAACAATTGATGTTTGGTGCATCTATGAATTATGTATGACAGAGAGAATATAGTAGACAGCATGTGTCCAAAAGTGATTGATGATCTATTTTTAGTGTCACGTGTTTATGCCCTTTTATGGACATCCTGTCCGGATGTTCTCAAGCTATGGACATCCTGTCCAGATGTTCTCACGCTATCGAGTGAGTGCTTATGTAACATGATAGTGCAGCTGTTCCTTTGAAGTAAAGTATATGTTTGCAATAAAAATGTCATGTTGATTGATGTGTAGTGACCTTGTTGAATCGTTGAATGTGTTTGAAAAGCTTAAACAGTTGGAAATGTTTGTAGTAAACTTATGGAGTGAGCTTGTGAGCCCCTGTAGAATTAAAAAAAAAGCTATTTCCGTGGTAGGTATGCCTGAGTATAATTAAGACCTGTGAACACTACGAGCGACAAGAAACCTCGAGAGATAAACTTCAGAAAACTCGTTGAGTATAAATCAGCAATATATGATGCGTCAAAAAAGGCATTTTCAAAATTTGTATAGAACCCAAATACCTCCCGTAACTGGACTGAAAGATCAAGTGTTGATGTCTAATGGACAACTGTGGAGGTATATGTTTAATTACCCGGCCTGTAAAGTGAAACTCTATACCTTAGCCAAAGGAGAAGAACGTAAAGACTAGACCTTAGGAGTGGACCACAGGATTGAAGACTGGCATGTGTTTTGCAAGGTGGTGTGTCCTGAACTGAGAGTTAGCTCAAAGGGTTATAACGTGTACACGGGCTAGGAGGCGGGCTGCTGGACGTGGCCCCCACTTCACCATAGTCTTAGTCCGCCCCATTGTCCGCTTCCGTGGCCTCCTAACCATGGCGACCCTTCTAAATGACCCCACCGGACAGAGGGGCAGCTCGGGACAGAGGGGCGGAAGCTCTGGACAGAGGGGTGGGGGCTCTGGACAGAGGGGCGGGGGCTCCGGACAGAGGGGCCGGGGCTCCGGACAGAGGGGCCGGGGCTCCGGACAGAGGGGCCGGGGCTCCGGACAGAGGGGCGGGGGCTCCGGACAGAGGGGCGGGGGCTCCGGACAGAGGGGCGGGGCCTCTGGGCTGAGGGGCTCTGGAGCCTCTGGGCTGAGGGGCTCTGGAGCCTCTGGGCTGAGGGGCTCTGGCGCCTCTGGGCTGAGGGGCTCTGGCGCCTCTGGGCTGAGGGGCTCTGGCGCCTCTGGGCTGAGGGGCTCTGGCGCCTCTGGGCAGACTGGCGGCACTGGGCAGACGGGTGGCTCAGGCGGCGCTGGGCAGACTGGCAACTCTGATGGCGCTGGGCAGACGGGAAGCTCCGGCAACGCTGGAGAGGAAGGCTCTGGCAGCGCTGGACTGAGTAGCTCTGGCGCCTCTGGAATGAGGGGCTCTAGTACCTCTGGACTGAGGGGCGGGAGCTCTGGCAGCGCCGAACAGGCGGGAGCTCTGGCAGCGACGAACAGGTGGGAGACTCCGGCTGCGCTGAAGAGGAGGAAGGCTCCGGCAGCGCTGGAGAGGCGGGAGACTCCGGCAGCGCAGGAGAGGAGGAAGGCTCCGGCAGCGCTGGACAGGCGAGGCGCACTGTAGGCCTGATGCGTGGTGCTGGCACTGGTGGTACTGGGCCGAGGACACACACAGGAAGCCTGGTGCGGGGAGCTGCCACCGGAGGGCTGGTGTGTGGAGGTGGTACTGGATAGACCGGACCGTGCAGGCGCACTGGAGCTCTTGAGCACCGAGCCTGCCCAACCTTACCCGGTTGAATGTTCCCGGTCGCCCTGCCAGTGTGGCGAGGTGGAATAGCCCGCACTGGGCTATGCAGGCGAACCGGGGACACCGTGCGCAAGGCTGGTGCCATGTAAGCCGGCCCAAGGAGACGCACTGGGGACCAGATGCGTAGAGCCGGCTTCATTGCACTTGGCTCGATGCTCACTCTAGCCCGGCCGATACGCAGAGCTGGTACCACAACGGGCTATGCACCCGCACTGGGGACACCATGCGCTCCACCGCATAACACGGTGCCTGCCTGGTCTCTCTCGCCCCCCGGTAAACACAGGAAGTTGGCACAGGTCTCCTACCTGCCTTCGCCACACTTCCTGTGTGCCCCCCCAATACATTTTTGGGGCTGACTCTCGGGCTTCCATCCACGCCGCCGTGCTGCCTCCTCATACCAGCGCCTCTCCGCCTTGACCGCCTCCAGCTCTTCTTTTGGGGCGGCGATATTCTCCTGGCTTTGCCCAGGGTCCTCTCCCGTCGAGGATTTCCTCCCAAGTCCAGAAGTCTTTATTTCACTGCTCCTGCTGCCGCTGCCTGTCACCACGCCACTTGGGCCTGTTGTGGTGGGTGATTCTGTAACGGTTTTCTTGAGTCAAAGAAGAGGCGGACCAAAACGCAGCGTCTTTATTATTCATGGTTCTTTAATAAAGAAACTATACATGAATAGACTAACAAAACAAGAAATGTGAAAACCGAAACAGCCCTATCTGGTGCAAACACAGAGACAGGAACAATCACCCACAAAACCCAACACCAAACAGGCTACTTAAATATGGTTCCCAATCAGAGACAATGACTAACACCTGCCCCTGATTGAGAACCATATCAGGCCAAACATAGAAATAGACAAACTAGACATGTAACATAGAATGCCCACTCAGATCACACCCTGACCAAACAAAACATAGAAACATACAAAACAAACTATGGTCAGGGTGTGACAGCGTGGTCCCATGGTGTTTATACTTGCGTACTATTGTTTGTACAGATGAACGTGGTACCTTCAGGCATTTGGAAATTGCTCCCAAGGGTGAACCAGACTTGGGGAGGTCTACATTTATTTCTGAGGTCTTGGCTGATTTCTTTTGATTTTCTGATGATGTCAAGCAAAGAAGCACTGAGTTTGAAGGTAGGCCTTGAAATACATCCACACGTACACCTCCAATTGGCTCAAATTATGTCAATTAGCCTATCAAAAGCTTCTAAAGCCATGACATCGTTTTCTGGAATTTTTCAAACTGTTTAAATGCAGTCAACTTAGTGTATGTAAACTTCTGACCCACTGGAACTGTGATACAGTGAATTATAAGTGAAATCATCTGTCTGTAAACAATTGTTGGAAACATTACTTGTGTCATGCACAAAGTAGATGTCCTAATCGACTTGTCAAAACTATAGTTTGATAACAAGAAATGTGTGGAGTGGTTGAAAAACGAGTTTAAATGACTCCAACATAAGTGTATGTGAACTTCTGACTTCAACTGTATGTGGATATAGTTCAAGATTTGGTAAAGGGTTATAACTACAGTTACCACAAGGGTATCCATATGAAACCCTCTGAGGTGTCTTCGGAAAACTATTTTCAAGTCTTTAAAAATCCGTGTGGTTTGTTTCCCCTTTGCCGTAAGATTTTTTCACATTTTAAATTCATAGTGGGTGACTTGGTACATATATCCAGGTTGAGGGGTGTTATCAACAAAAAATATGAGCAACGTTACAGCGACGAGTTGTTCACAGTTACTGAATGTTTACCACGTGTACCGCCTGTCTACAAGTTCAAATATTATGATGGAGAACTCTTAGAGGGTTCCTTTTATGAGAAGGAACTCCGGAAGGTAAAGATGGGTAAAGACAAAGTCTTTCACGTGGAGGAGATTCTGGATCAAAAGAGAGAAAAGGGGATAAAATGGGTGTTGGTCCGTTGGTAAAACTGTCCACAAATTTCAACAGTTGGGTATTAGAGGACGAGGTGGTGGCGGCAGTGGGGGTGTGAACTTCAACCCTCATGCAGGATAAAAATACACCCATTCAAGTGTTCACTGTAGTGCATCATGGAGCACCGTGGACTCTCCCCAGCAACACGTTTGCAGATATATATGGGAATAACAATGTTCGAATTATACAACCAATTTTCCAAAGCCTATAGAGTTATCAGAGGCCTGGGAAGTAGGTCTCAGCGAGATTACATACCCCCATAGTTGGTATAATATCAAAGATAAGGACTGTGATTTTTTATTTTAAAATTATATCTGAACCCACTAAACATCTTGAGCTTAAAAAATGATTATATAGAACTGCAGAGAGGATCATCTTTGAGTTGAACGGCCTCCTAACCCTGAACCATATGAAAATACTATTGGACTACAACCCTATTCAAAAACGTGTACAAATCACAGGGGATGATGAGCTAGCTATACAGACCAGTAGTAATTTAGCCTTCATGTTGGGGATGAAGCCCAATAAATGGGTGGCTGTGAAAGATAAATTATTCCCACTCCCTGTGGATATACATGCATGGTTTTACAACATGCTTGTGTATACCAGGTGGTATATTCCGCAACCTCTTTAGGATGGTTATACACTTTATGAAGAGAGGCATTAGCATAGCCAAACCTTATTTAAAATCAGCAGCCAAAAACATAGTAAGTGAGGTGGTGGCTAATGCTATGACTAGACGTGCGTCATCAGATCCTGAACATCAAGAAGGCTCAGGTCTTATGTTGTTGTCTCGAAGACCAACATAAGGCGTATGCCCGCCCTTAAAAAAACGATAGCTGAACATTAGAAGGAAGTCTGTATGTCAAAGACCACGTAAAGTGAGGAGGTCTCGAACAAAAACGGTAAAAAGAATACTCAGAAGCATTTTCTAAAAGAACAAGCAACGTGACTCTTTTACACCGCATGTCCTCAGAAGCTATAAAGACAGAGCTCGATCTTTTCACGGCCCCATTAACCCAACATTCAATAGAGAGGTCCAGTTATGTGGAGATAGCCCCACTCTCTGCCATTACAGACAATAGACCTATAGAGTTTTTCATCCCAGGCCGTGGTGACAACTACCTGGACCTCAACAACACCATATTACATTTATGTCAAAAATTGACCAAAAGACATGGTACCAATATTGGAAATGATGCCAAGGTGAGCCTCATTAATTACCCCTTGGCGACCATCTTCTCCCAAGTGGATGTGACTTTGGGTGAACGCCTTATCAGTCAAAGCAGTGCCACCTGTCCTTAAAGGGCTATCCTGGAATGTTTACTAAACTACTCTGAAGACACTTTGAAGACACAATTCAGCGCTGGACTGAGTAGCGCACAATCGGAGACCTCTGCCAACCACTCTTCACCCTTGACAGTCATGGTGGATACAACAATTGGCAGGTTAACCCCCTGAACCCCTGATTACTCTCAAAGTCATAAAACACATATTTCTCTGAATGTTCATCTTCAGCCAATGGTTGAATGGATCAATCATGTTCCACTTTTTGAACCATTTCAGTGTCTCTGCTTTTCAAAGCCCTTTACATATAGGGCAGTGTAGGATAGCACATAGAGTTGAAGTCGAAAGTTTACATACACCTTAGCCAAATTCATTTAAATTCTGTTTTTTACAATTCCTGACATTTAATCCTAGTAAACATTCCCTGTCTTAGGTCAGTTAGGATCAGCACTTTATTTTAAGAATGTGAAATGTAGAGAGAATAATAGTAGAGAGAATTATTTATTTCAGATTTGATTTCTTTCATCACATTCTCAGTGGGTCAAAAGTTTATATACACTCAAATAGTATTTGGTAGCACTGCCTTTAAATTGTTTCACTTTCAAATTGGGTCAAACGTTTTGGGTAGCCTTCCACAAGCTTCCCATAAGTTGGGTGAATTTTGGCCTATTCCTCCTGACAGAGCTGGTGTAACTGAATCAGGTTTGTAGGCCTCCTTGCTCGCAAACACTTTCCAGTTCTGCACACAAATTTTCGAAAGGATTGAGGTTAGTGCTTTGTGATGGCCACTCCAATACCTTGACTTTGTTGTCCTTAAGTCATTTTGCCACAACTTTGGAAGTATATTTGGGGTCACTGTCAATTTGGAAGACCCATTTGCGACCAAGCTTTAACTTCCTGACTGATTTCTTGAGATGTTGCTTCAATATATCCACATACATTTCCACCATCATGATGCCATCTATTTTATGAAGTGCACCAGTCCCTCCTGCAGCAATGCACCCCCACAACTGATGCTGCCACCCCCGTGCTTCACGGTTGGGATGGTGTTCAAATCATATCAAATCAAATTTATTTATAAAGCCCTTTTTACATCAGCTGATTTCACAAAGTGCTGTACAGAAACCCAGCCTAAAACCCCAAACAGCAAGCAATGCATGTGCAGAAGCACGGTGGCAAGGAAAAACTCCCTAGAAAAGCCAGAACCTAGGAAGAAACCTAGAGATGAACCAGGGTATGAGGGGTGGCCAGTCCTCTTCTGGCTGTGCTGGGTGGAGATTATGACAGAACATGGCCAAGATGTTCAAATGTTCATAGATGACCAGCAGGGTCAAATAATAATAATCACAGTGGTTGTCGAGGGTGCAACAGGTCAGCACCTCAGGAGTAAATGTCAGTTGGCTTTTCATAGCCGATCATTCCGAGTATCTCTTGATATGTTTGTCAAAAGAGAGATCAGGGTCCAGAGTAATGCCGAGGTCCTTCACAGTTTTATTTGAGACGACTGTATAACCATGAAGATTAATTGTCAGATTCAACAGAAGATCTCTTTGTTTCTTGGGACCTAGAACAAGCATCTCTGTTTTGTCCGAGTTTAAAAGTAGAAAGTTTGCAGCCATCCACTTCCTTATGTCTGAAACACAGGCTTCCAGGGAGGGCAATTTTGGGTCTTCACCATGTTTCATCGAAATGTACAGCTGTGTGTCATCTGCATAGAAGTGAAAGTTAACATTATGTTTCCGAATGACATCCCCAAGGTAAAATATATAGTGAAAACAATAGTGGTCCTAAAACGGAACTTTGAGGAACACTGAAATGAACAGTTGATTTGTCAGAGGACAAACCATCCACAGAGACAAACTGATATCTTTCCGACAGATGAGATCTAAACCTGCCCAGAACCTGTCCGTGTAGACCAATGTGGGTTTCCATTCTCTCCAAAAGAATGTGGTGATTGATGGTATCAAAAGCAGCACTAGGGTCTAGGAGCACGAGAACAGATGCAGAGCCTCGGTCTGACGCCATTAAAAGTTAATTTACCACCTTCACAAGTGCAGTCTCAGTGCTATGATGGGGTCTAAAACCAGACTGAAGCGTTTCATATACATTGTTTGTCTTCAGGAAGGCAGTGAGTTGCTGCGGAACAGCTTTTTTGAACATTTTTGAGAGGAATGGGAGATTCGATATAGGCCAATAGTTTTTCATATTTTCATGGTTCAAGGTTTGGCTTTTTCAAGAGAGGCTTTATTACTGCCGCTTTTAGTGAGTTTGGTACACATCCGGTGGATAGAGAGCCGTTTATTATGTTCAACATAGGAGGGCCAAGCACAGGAAGCAGCTCTTTCAGTAGTTTAGTTGAAATAGGGTCCAGTATGCAGCTTGAAGGTTTAGAGGCCATGATTATTTTCATCAATGTGTCAAGAGATATAGCACTAAAAAACTTGTGTGTCCCTTGATCCTAGGTCCTGGCAGAGTTGTGCAGACTGATTTTGTACGTTTGCCCACTGACAAAGAATTAATCTGTAATCAATAATAATAATCAATCATTTTAATGGTAGGTTTATTTTAACAGTGAGAGACAGAATAACAACAAGAAAATCCTGAAAAACGCATGTCAAAAATGTTATAAATTGATTTGCATTTCAATGAGGGACATAGGTATTTGACCCCCTCTCAATCAGAAAGATTTCTGGCTCCCAGGTGTCTTTTATACAGGGAACGAGCTGAGATTAGGAGCACACTCTTAAAGGGAATGCTCCTAATCTCAGTTTGTAACCTGTATAAAAGACGCCTGTCCACAGAAGCAATCAATCAATGAGATTCCAAACTTTCCACCATGGCCAAAACCAAAGAGCTCTCCAAGGATGTCACGGACAAGATTGTAGACCTACACAATGATGGAATGGGCTACAAGACCAAGGCATCAACTCAACTCGCCGTGTTTGGAGGAGGAGGAATGCTGCCTATGACCCCAAGAACACCATCAAACATGGAGGTGGAAACATTATGCTTTGGGGGTGTTTTTCTGCTAAGGGGACAGGACAACTTCACCGCATCAAAGGGACGATGGACGAGGCCATGTAGCGTCAAATCTTGGGTGAGAACCTCCTTCCCTCAGCCAGGGCATTGAAAATGGGTCGTGGATGGGTATTCCAGCATGACAATGACCCAATACACACGGTCAAGGCAACAAAGGAGTGGCTCAAGAAGAAGCACATTGAGGTCCTGAAGTGGCCTAGCCAGTCTCCAGACCTTAATCCCGTAGAAAATCTGTGGAGGGAGATGAAGGTCCGAGTTGCCAAACGTCAGCCTCGAAACCTTAATGACGTGGAGAAGATCTGCAAAGAGGAGTGGGTCAAAATCCCTCCTGAGATGTGTGCAAACCTGGTGGCCAACTACAAGAAACGTCTGACCTCTGTGATTGCCAACAAGGGTTTTGCCACCAAGTACTAAGTCATGTTTTGCAGAGGGGTCAAATACTTATTTCCCTCATTAAAATGCAAATCAATTTATAACATTTTTCACATGCATTTTTCTGGATTGTTGTTGTTGTTATTCTGTCTCTCTCACTGTTCAAATAAACCTACCATTACAATTATAGACTGATCATTTCTTTGTCAGTGGGCAAACGTACAAAATCAGCAGGGGATCAAATACTTTTTCCCTCACTGTACTTCCAAAGTTGTGGCAAAATGGCTTAAGGACAACAAAGTCAAGGTATTGGAGTGGCCATCACAAAGCCCTGACCTCAATCCCATAGCAAATTTGTGGGCAGAACTGAAAAAGCGTGTGCGAGCGAGGAGGCCTATAAACTGGACTCAGTTACACCAGCTCAGTCAGGTGGGATGGGCCAAAATTCACACAACTTATCATGGGAAGCTTGTGGAAGGCTACCTGAAACGTTTGACCCAAGTGAAACATGCATGATTGAGGCTACTGTAGACCTTCTTTGCAAAATAGTGTGTTTTAATCAGCTAGTTGATGACATGATTATATTTAGTATAGTTTTATCTAAAAATGATAACTTTTTTAATGTTTTACAATTTTTATTTTTATGAAATTCACTTTGGAGGATGGTCCTCCCCTTCCTCCTCTGAGGAACCTACACTGATTTTACATATTCTTACCTCTTTGTTGATTTATATCCATTGAATTGTGTAAATTTTCTGTTTTAGAAATAGAAAAGTGAGAAAGAGTCAAACAACAGCCATTTGCACAGCTATGAAACAATATACATTTAGATCATAAAGGGAGAAACCTTACCTTAAATTGAGATCTTAACATTTTTCAGTTAAGTATCTTCACCTGCTGTCTTCTCAAATTCAAATAAAAAAATGTCAGTGCCAAGAACCCAGGACCTACCGTACTATTTGTGACGTGAATTGAGTATATCGTATACTTATTGGTCATCCACCAATCCTGGAAGGATATTGACCTCACCCCGTCAGTAGAGGATGCTTTGTTGCTCTTTAAAAGTGCTTTCCTCGCCATCTTAAATAAGCATGCCCCGTTCAAAAAATGTAGAACTTAGAACAGATATAGCCCTTGGTTCACCCCAGACTTGACTGTCCTTGACCAGCACAAAAACATCCTGTGGCGTGTTCTGCATTATGCAATAGCCCCCGCGGTATGCAACTTTTCAGGGAAGTCAGGAACAAATATACTCATTCAGTTAAGAAAGCTAAGACTAGCTTTTTCAAACAGAAATGTGTTTCCTTTAGCACACTGTAAAGTCCATGGAGAATAAGAGCACCTCATCCCAGCTGCTCACTGCACTGAGGATAGGAAACATTGTCACCACCGATAAATCTACGATAATCGATCATTTCAATAAGCATTTTTCTATGGCTGCCAATGCTTTCCACCTGGCTACCCCTATCCGGCCAATATCTCAGCACCCTCTGCAGCAACTTGCCCAAGCCCCCCTCCCCCGCTTCTCCTTCACCTAAATCCAGACAGCTGATGTTCTGAAAGAGCTGCAAAATCTGGATCCCTACAAATCAGCCTGGCTAGACAATCTGGACCCTCTCTTTCTAAAATTATCCGCCGAAATTGTTGCAACCCATATTACTAGCCTATTCAACCTCTCTTTCGTATCGTCTGAGATCCCCAAAGATTGGAAAACTGCCGTGGTCATCCCCCTCTTCAAAGGGAGCGACACTCTAGACCCAAACTGTTACAGACCTATATCCATCCTGCCCTGCCTTTCTAAAATCTTTGAAAGCCAAGTTAACAAAGAGATCACCAACCATTTCGAATCCCACCGTACCTTCTCCACTATGGAATCTGGGTTCCGAGCTGGCCATGGGTGCACCTCAGCCAAGCTCAAGGTCCTGAAAGATATCATAACCGCCATCGATAAAAGACAATACTGTGCAGCCGTCTTCATCGACCTGGCCAAGGCTTTCGACTCTGTCAATCACCGCATTCTTATCAGCAGACTCAATAGCCTTGGCTTCTCAAATGACTGCCTCGCCTGGTTCACCAACTATTTCTCAGATAGAGTTCAGTGTGTCAAATCGGAGGGCCTGTTGTCTGGACCTCTGGCAGTCTCTATGGGGGTGCCACAGGGTTAAATTCTTGGGCCGACTCTTTTCTCTGTATATATCAATGATGTCGCTCTTGCTGCTGGTGATTCTCTGATCCACCTCTACGCAGACGACATTATTCTGTATACATCTGACCCTTCTTTGGACACTGTGCTAACAAACCTCCAAACAAGCTTTAACACCATATAACACTCCTTCCATGGCCTCCAACTTCGCTTAAATGCTATTAAAACTAAGTGCATGCTCTTCAACCAATTGCTGCCCGCACCCCCCCCGCCCGACTAGCATCACTACTCTGAACGGTTCTGACCTAGAATATGTGGACAACTACAAATACCTAGGTGTCTGGTTAGACTGTAAACTCTCCATCCAGACTCACATCAAGCATTTCCAATCCAAAATTAAATCTAGAATTGGCTTCCTATTTTGCAGCAAAGCCTACTTCACTCATGCTGCCAGACATACCCTTGTAAAACTGACTATCCTACCCATCCTTGACTTTGGCGATGTTGTTTACAAAATAGCCTTCAACACTCTATTTAGCAAACAGGATGTTGTCTATCACAGTGCCATCCATTTTGTCACCAAAGCCCCATATACTACCCACCACTGCGACCTGTATGCTGTCGTTGGCTGGCCCTCACTACATATTCTTCACCAAACCCACTGGCTCCAGGACATCTATAAGTCTTTGCTAGGTAAAGCCCCGCCTTATCTTAGCTCACTGGTCACCATAACAACACCCACCCATAGCACCCGCTCCAGCAGGTATATTTCACTGGTCATCCCCAAAGCCAACACTTCCTTTGGCCGCCTCTCCTTCCAGTTCTCTTCTGCCAATGACTGGAATGAATTGCAAAAAGCACTGAACCTGGAGTCTTATATGTCCTTCTCTAACATTAAGCATCAGCTGTCAGAGCAGCTTACTGATCACTGTACCTCTACTCAGCCTATCTGTAAATAGCACCCCCAACTATCTCATCCTGTCACGTTCTGACCTTTATATCCTTTGTTTTGTCTTTATTTAGTATGCTCAGGGCGCGAGTTGGGGTGGACAGTCTATGTTTGTGTTTCTGTTTTTTCTATTTCTGTGTTTGGCCTTATATGGTTCTCAATCAGAGGCAGTAGTTTATCGTTGTCCCTGATTTAGGTAGCCTGGGTTTCACTGTTGGTTTGTGGGTGTTTGTTTCCGTGTGTGTGTTTGTCGCCACACTGTATTGTTTCGGTTTGGTTAATGGTCACATTTATTGTTTTGTGTCTCATAGTGTTCAGTGCATTTTAAAATTAAATTTGTCATGAACACTTATCACGCCATATCTTGGTCCGATCCTTACTCCTCTTCAGACGAAGAGGAGGAAATCTGCCATATCACATCCCCATATTATTACTTACCCTCTTGCTCTTTTGCACCCCAGTATCTCTACTTGCACATCATCATCTGCACATCTATCACTCCAGTGTTAAATCTAAATTGTAATTATTTTGGCTCTATGGCCTATTTATTGCCTACCTCTCTACTCTTCTAAATTTGCACACACTGTACATAGATGTTTCTATTGTGTTATTGACTGTACATTTGTTTATGTGTAACTCTGTTGATGTTTTTGTTACACTGCTTTGCTTTATCTTGGCCAGGTCGCAGTTGTAAATGAGAACTTGTTCTCAACTGGCCTACCTGGTTAAATAAAGGTGAAATAAAAAATATATATAAAAAATCAAATTGTATGGATATAGTTAGCATGCCAAAAGTTCCCAGATGTCATACTAAATTCGCAAAAATATGAAGTATACACGCACGCACAGGACACTATTTAATTACTTTAGGGCCCATAATACAATTCTTCAGGAAATGTACGTGGCTTCACATCGTTTCCAGATTTGAAGAAAATGGCGGCAAATATGCAGCCGAAGTACAACGAGAGCAGATACAAACTAATTATGACAAATGTTAAGAAAATGTTGAGCAATGTAAAAAAGTAATGACTTTTCAAATAAGTTATCTTACACGCTATGTTGGAATGGTATAGTCGTTCTGCGTTCTTAATGGACATTTAGGTGCTTTCGTAAATTCGCTCTGGCTATATACTCCGATTTCATATCACTCTCGTCTGAGTGTGTTGAATATGGCCAGTGTCATTAAACGTCGCAAAAAAGCATCCTTAAATTGTTGCCATCAGCACAGTTACAATCACCAACGCTCTGGATAACATGAAAACAGCCTAACCAGCTCTGCTAGGGCGAGTAAAATGGTCAGAGTGGTCTAGTTTGTGTCTGGAAGAGGCTAGCCAACGTTACAATGGCAGTCAAGCACCCAAGCTAAGGTCAGAACGCTAAAATCAACCCTACTCCTCGGGCTGAGAGTCCAGAGTGTGCTCTGAATTTACAAATGGACAATCTGACAACGCTCTGAATTTACGAGCTCACTCTGGCACACCAGATTGAATGTCTAAAATAAATGTCGTAAAATGTCTAACTAGTAATTTGTTACGCTAACTAGCTAGCAAGAGGTTGCATAGCAACAGCATCAACTTCTGGTAGACAGATGAAGAGCTTGTACGCTCAACTGAAAGGATACTGTTCCTTTACAGTATGCTAAAATGCACTAATAGTATATAGTATGTAGTATATACTCATTAAGTATGTAGTATTGTTAGAGTTGTGTCAATTAGAATCTGGTATCAGGATAAATATGACATTGAGTCACCGATTGTCTACTATGTATTTTTTATTAGCTAAGCAATAAGTGGTAAATGCAATTTTCGTATATACGGGCTCTCTGTCCCACCTCGCAGGGCAAAACAGAGAACTGACTTGTTCCTGACAAAGATATTATAAATATACTCTGACAGAGGTAGTTCCTGCTTCCAAGCCGGCCTGTCAGAGTAGAGCCTGGGCGTGGTTTAGACTCACCCAGCCTATCGTTGTTTCTTGGCGCAGAAGCTGGTCCCAGCCCCCTAAGCGCTTCAGCGGTCAGTCGTTGTAGCTGTGTAGAATATACCGTTATCAGGCACCTGGCTACTGTTATCTAACAAAAGACTGTTTGTTCTCGCAACACTACGTTCTGAATGTGCCCCCCCAACTCATTGCACAGTTCCTGTCTTCATGTTATTCTGTATTTTTCCATCATGAGAAAGGCCCATGGCCCTGAAACTGTTAACAATGTCTCAAGTCAGCTATGTTGCATAACACATACATCCACACAAGCCAACAGCAGATAATATTCAATCACATATATGGTAACGGGCTATATTGCATAACACAGAATCCTCATAGTATACAGTATGTTAGTATGGGTATTCAAACACAGCTCATGTCTTCGCAGTGACCGTACCAAAATAGTTAATGCCATTCAGTTAGACTGGTATAACATTGCTTTTGGGATATCTGGTGTGTGTGTGACTTAGCCTCCAAGGACAACATTAATTTACCACATTATTTATAGGCTAATCCCCCTGCACTGAAGTGGTAGCTTCCACTTGAGCCACATACTAGAAATCACCCAGTTTTCAAAGCCACACCAATATTTCAACTTTAATTTTCAAACAAATAAAGGGCATTTGATACATGTGAAAAACTATATAGAAATCTAAATTTTACAGTGCAGAAAAATGAGAAATGAGTGGATCAGACAATTGAGAACTTGAGAAATTCATACGAATATTATATTATTCCATTTGAACAAGTGTATTAGATTATTAGACTGATAATCGTTACATGGACCGTGAACCTATTATGATTTCCATCAAAAATAGTATTATATATATATATATATATATAAAGAAACAGGCTTGTTTCCCCCCAAAAAATATCACATCAGATGGAGACGCCCGGTATGTAGATATATCTGGGCGGAGATACGCAGGCGCAAGTGGGATTCCTTTCAAAATCACTACGACGACGTTTTTGAATCGCCATTTTAGAAAAGAAGGAGAGCTGTTCGGAACAAAAGCAGTTAGTTAGCTACATACTTCAACGCTTTGTTTACGCTTAACGATATATTACATATTTTATCCAGTGATCTAACAACGTTGAAATGTCTCGGGACAGATTTAACATTAACGTTAGAGGAAATAACCGTGGAGCTGGATTTCAACGCCGGGGAGCTGGGCCTGGTGGTCCGATGCGAGGTGGAATGGGTAACCTGAATAATTTCAGACAAAACCAACACCCCTTTCAAAGAGGGCCTCATCCCGGTAACTTTGGAAAACCACCTAACCAGATACGTCAGATGACCCCTCAGAAGCCTCTGCCACCTACTATTTCCCAGCCCGGCGCTCAACCGATTCGGCCACCACCTACTCCTGGCCCTGCGCTAACCATGAAGGGCCCCGTACAGCAACAGCAGGCCGCGGCCGCAGCAGCACCTCCGGCGACCGTAGCAGCACCTCCGGCGCCCACAGCAACAACTCCAGCGGCTGCAGCACCGGCGGCCGCACCTCCGGCTGTTGCAACAGCACCCCCGAAAGCCGCAACAGCACCTCCGAAAGCCGCAACAGCACCTCCAAAAGCCGCAGCAGCACCCCCGAAAGTCGCAGCTACACCAGCACCAGCCGCAGCAGCAGCAGCAGCGCCGGCAGGTCAACCAAAAATGCTGTCCCCACCTCCGAAGCCTGTTCCTCCGAAGCCTGTCCCCACAATCGCATCTCCCCCACCAAACCAAATGAAGAAACCAGCACTTTCATCTCCCCCACCAAACCAAATGAATAGGAACCAGCAAAGGGTAGGACCAGGCAACGCCAATGGAAATGGGCATAAATCTGCACCCTTGAACAAAAAACCTGAACCTCAAACTCAGAATACTCAAATGGAGGCCGAGGAAGCCCAGCACCCCAAGGTTAGTAAGGACGTCAGTCAAACTAACTAACATTCCGTAATTAGTATGTTAACTAACTACTGTCTTTTAGCTAATGTTAGCTATGTAGCTGTGTTATGTTAAATACAAGTGGAACAATTGAGCCTGCAAAGCTTTCCGTTCAAAACGAAACACGTTGCGTAGTTAGCCATTGCGTTAGCTAATTAAGCTAGGTGGCTAACTGTTACATGGGAGACACGTCGGCCATTTTGTGTGAATCTAGCGACGACGGTGTAAAAATTTAAAAATAATAATAATTAAACCACAGGTACATTTCGACAACGTTACTGAAAGCTGATTTTATGTATATGCATCCACACGACGCGGTTAACAAGCGCATGGAAGAAGCCACTGAGAAGACGTAAACTAAAAGTTGGGCCTTTTTCTTCAACTGTGGGGGGTGTAAACTGGTTGAGTAACATGCATATACCCTAGCTAGCTAGTACTAACTGGATCCTTTGTCCCCATGATAATTTCATACAATCCAAATAGTTAATCTTATCCCAACTACTTTTACATCTTGGTTTTGTTTATTACGATTAAGGTTAATTTCAAGTAACACTATCATTGACATTATAGTATTTGAAACTGAACGTTGTCTCTGTCTAGGAGTTGAGAGCGACGTTGTCATCGCTGCGCAGACCTGGCGAGAAGACATACACCCAGCGATGCCGCCTTTTCATTGGCAACCTTCCCAATGATATCTCAGATGACACATTCAAGAAGCTGTTTGCGAAGTATGGCGAGCCCAGTGAGATTTTCATCAACAAAAACAAAGGCTTTGGCTTCATACGCCTGGTAAGTGCACCACACTGTGGTTGCAAAACCATTGTCGTTTTGGTAGTTGGCTCTACCACAAAGTAATTTTTGGTGTTTAGTGCCCCCCTAGTTACAGTTTAAAAGCATTTCTACCATTCCAGGAATCCCGTGCATTGGCTGAGATAGCTAAAGCTGAACTGGATGATGTGCCCATGAAAGGCAGACCTCTTCGGGTGCGCTTCGCCACTCACTCTGCTGCACTGTCTGTGAAGAACTTGTCACCTTTTGTTTCCAATGAGCTACTGGAGGAGGCCTTCTCCCAGTTTGGAGTGGTAGAGAGAGCTGTGGTAATTGTAGATGATCGCGGGCGCTCCACTGGCAAGGGCATTGTTGAATTTGCCTCTAAGCCTGCTGCACGAAAGGCCCTGGATCGTTGCAACGATGGCGTCTTCTTGCTCACCACGTAAGTTGAATACATCTATTTGGCAACTTTAAATAGAACTTGAAATGCACATGAAGCTTTCTCCTAATGGCTCATGCTGTTACACTGTAATTGATACTCTTAATGTCTTAGGTCACCTCGCCCAATTGTCGTTGAGCCTCTTGAACAATATGATGATGAGGATGGTCTACCAGAGAAACTGGCACAGAAGAACCACAACTATCATAAGTAACCCTCACTTCATATAACTAAATGGCTTTAATTCAATAGCATATGGGATTTTGTGCTTGATATGTGTGCAGATTTTGTTTTCTTATTACCACAACCACAGTATACCTTTTGATGTTATGCTCATTTTGAGTGGAGGTGAGAATTGGAAATATAGCTATTGTAGCCAGGTGCTGCCAGGGCGGATCTTTTCATGCAAACTGCGCTGCAAGCCCTATCATTACTGAGATTCCAGCAATCTGCTTTACATGTCTCTGCATGTCCATATTTGCCCTAACAATGAAGTGTAATACCATTTTCTTTTCAGGACAAGTGCTTCAAGTAGAAAACAACATTTAAAAAACATTTAGACGCAAACTGTTGCATTCCTGAGTTTTATTGACACATGTCAATAAAAATAAGCACAGCCAGAGCAAAAGCCCACCACAAATTAATTTGTATGAACCGTAGAGCAAAACGTGTTCGTGATTCTCAGCTTTTAATAGTTTGTATTAAAAATCTGGACCCAGCCTCCCGGGTGTTGCGGGCCGGGCGAAATGCATGCTGACCAGGTCGCCAGGTGTACAGTGTTTCCTCCAACACATTGGCTTCCGGGTTGGATGTGCATTGTGTCAAGGAGCAGTTGGTTGTATTTTGGAGGACGCGTGGCTCTCGACCTTCGCTTCTCCCTTACGGGAGTTGCAGCGATGAGACAAGACTAACTACTGCCACTTGGATATCACAAAAAAAGGGGTTATAAAAAAAACGGACCCCTTAGAGATCTGCCCATTTCTCACCAACACAGCTCTAGCTCAGCCCCCGTTAATCACACACATGGTTGCTATCTACGGGTGCAGAAATAGACAAAGCCAGTGCCACAACCCACAACTCTGTAGCTCAAACACAATGTTTAAGAAGGATTATAAGTCCAAACGGGCATTCGCATTCGATGGGACTCGTTGAGCTCAAGTGCTTACCGGATGTTGGGTTGGTAGATGATCCCGTTAGCGGGATCATTTTCGTCAACCACCGCTGGATTGCAGAGCACCAAATTCAAATTAAATTACTAAAAATATTTGTTTTCATGAAATCACAAGTGCATTATAGCAAAACACAGCTTAGCTTGTAAATCCAGCTGGCGTGTCAGATTTCAATAAAGCTTTTCGGCGAAAGCATACCAAGCGTTTATTAAAGGACATCTCTCTCAGTCGACAAAATATTACAAACAGCTAGCAGCCAAGTAGATTGGTCACGAAAGTCAGAAAAGCAATAATTTAAATTGCTTACCTTTGATCTTCGGATGTTTGCACGCACGGGACTCCCAGTTACGTTTTTTTATAATCAATCCTGGGTTGTTTTTACAATATATAATCGATAATAATTCAACCGGGAATGTAGCTTCAATAGTCGAGCGAGAAAATGGATGTGATTTTTCAAAATAAAAGCCTGAAACTGTCTAAAGACTGTTCACACCATGGGGAAGCCATAGGGAAAGGAATCTGGTTGATATCCCTTTAAATGGAGTGAAGGCAGGCTATGGAACATGGCGCTTTCAAAATAGAGGCCACTTCCGGGTTTGATTTTCCTAAGGTTTTCGCCTGCAATGTCAGTTCTATTATACTCACAGACAATATTTTTGACAGTTTTGGAAACTTTAGAGGGGTTTCTATCCCAATCTGACAATTATATGCATATTCTAGATTCTGGGCCTGCGAAACAGGCAGTTTAATATGGGTACGTTTTTCATCCAAACATCAAAATACTGCCCCCACACTCAAGAGGTTAAAAATCCATTCCAGTTGATTTTCTGATAAAATGATTACCCATGTTGAGTACCCCTCTATGCACGTCTTGGTTACAACTTTCTATTCTAACAACTTGTGGCTGCAGGGAGCGGGAGGAACCGCCCAGGTTTGCCCGTCCTGGCACATTTGAGTTTGAATACTCTAAGCGCTGGAAGTCTCTGGATGACATGGAGAAGCAGCAGCGTCAGCAGGTGGAGAAGAACATTCGCGAAGCCCGCGAGAAACTGGAGGGAGAGATGGACGATGCGTTCCATGTGCACCAGGCCAACATGATCCGCCAAGGCAAGTTTAGCTTGGGGCAAACGACCACTTTTCAAAATAGAAAAGCTTTTAGCATTGTCTTACATGTATGTTCTTGCACTCTGTTTAGATCTGCTGAGGCGGGAGGAGGAACTACGGCGCATGGAAGAGATGCACAGTGCAGAGATGCAGAAGAGAAAAGAGATGCAGCTCAGGTATTGAAACTGGTTTGAGTTACTGTTTGTTCCACAATTTATTCATTAGAATGTTACTTAAACTTGGCAGTGTGCATAACAGACAGGAGGAGGAGCGTCGCATACGCGAGGAAGAGATGCTTCGCCAGAGGGAGATTGAGGAGCAAATGCGCCGCAAGCGTGAGGAGGCCTACAGGAGTGGCAACTTCATGGACAATGTAAGTTACTCTGCTCGGGTTATCATACAACCATTCAGACTTTGACATTTGCAACTGAGCTGCGTCTTCTTACTGTCTTGATTTCAGAGGGATATGAGAATGACTCAGGGTGGCGCCATGGGCATGGCTGGTGAGTATCTTATAACGATTTGTTTTCATGAATTGTAATTTGAGTTCCTGCAACCCATATCTTGATTTTCAGCTTGACCCAGAAATGTGTTTTGAAACAAGAGTACCTAGTTTGACTGCTTTTATAAAAGCATATGACGACATTGCCCCTTAAGCTGCCCTGACTCTCATTTTAATGTATGACGTTTAGTCCTGTTGTCCCTACTAGACAATCAATTTGGCTCACCCAACCAGAAGTTCCCCATGGGACACCAAGGCATGGGGGGACCCAGCACTGGGGGAGCCATGATGCCCAACGAAATGGTAATGTATTCCAAATGGATTCCAACACTAATAGGGCCCGGTTGAGTGTGGGTTTTTCCACTGGTTGCTGTAGTTGTCATCAGGGAGAGTGAAGTAGATGGGTTTTGCTCCGGTCGGCCAAGTTTGGAAGCGTGTGGAAGAAATGAAGCTTGTTTGCATCTTCTGCGGCATCTCTGCCATGTTGAGATTAAATTTGTGCTCAACGGCTGTTTTCAGCAACAGCATGTTCCCTCAGTTCCTCTACTCTTACAGCCTGTATTTCAGCTGAAAAAAATCAACCTGTACTAAACCCGGTGAATTGTGTTCCAGTGCTTTCTCAAAGCTCCTACTTCGTGTAATGGACCAGTTGCAAGCCCTGTCTTGTGTGAGCCAGACAGGCACTTTCTTGGCAAGTGGAAAGATGTCACCCGGCAGCATTTTTTTGTGGCAATTTGTGGATTTAGTACTTTCCCCATACTCTCATTGAACTATCACATGAAATGGTACAGATGCTGTCTTGGTGTAACCTGGAAATATTTTTAGGGGCCTCAGTGTGAAAAGTGAACTTCCTGCAATGTTCTATTGTGGCATGGATTGACTACCTAGTTGTTGTAATGTTTCCCCAGCCACCACCAAGCAATTCAAATGAGGGGTTTTAGTACAGGTTGCATTATGAAGCAAATGTCTCTTGACATACCATTGAGCTAATGGGTAAGCTCCTTAGTGCAACTTGCATTAACAGAATATGAAGAACTGAGGATGACAGGCACTGCATTGACTGCTTGGAAACGTGTGCTATTTGTACCCTGTGGGTGAAGCCCTCTAAAGCCCAGAATGTGATGAAGGCATCCGCATTAGGCCTATGGCAGGCAGGTGTATTAATGTCCTTTTTTATGCTATAGGCTAAATGCAATTGATAAGTTGACCGGTTAAATATCTGGTAACTTCCTTAAATGTTCTGACGCAAAGCTGTTAAGTCCGTTTTAAAAGTGATACAGCTTGCGTTTTGTATAAGTTAAGTTTTTATACTGTCAAGGATCTATCAATTCGTGTAATGGCGCACGGCCGCTTTGACTCAAGGGTGGCAAAACAATCTGTCAGGAAAAACGGCACAACAGGTCGGCTGCTTTTGCAATAGGTGAGCAGATGTTGCTTTTCGATACTGGATTGTGCAGTTCGACAACATGTCTTACTGATATCTCCACGTGTCAGTTTTTCTGTTCTTCGGTGCAAGCAATGCAAAATGAACCCACCTTTTTTATAGTGCAGGGATCGCATGGGGAAGGTAAGATTGCTCTGAAGGGGAGATGGCTAGTGGATAAGTTACTAACTGGCCAAGCATTTATTTGTTTGAAGAAAATGGCTATGGCTAAGCCTACCTTAACTAAGCCTGCTTTTGTTAGACATATTGTGTCCAAGTGGAATCAACGATTAATACAGTTTTTACACCATGTGCCTAGATCAACATACTTGTAGGTGAACATTCATTTTTAGAGTTTAGGCATTTTAAAGTGTGAAGTGTCAAACCAAAGTATTCTGAATATGACGGGTAAAAGGTCAACAAATGTTTAGGACACCTTAAAATACATCATTCCTATATCTGAAGTAAATCTCTATCTTTGATGTAAAACTGAAATGTTCTAGAGGGGTCCAGAGGTCAACTGATTTATTGACATGGCCGCTCAATTAGGGCCGATTTTTTAAAAAGTTTTCATAACAATCGGGTAAGCGGTCTTTTTGGGCGCTGAATACATTGTATTCCACAAGGAAACTGCGTGGCAGGCTGACCACCTGTTACGTGAGTGCAGCGCCAAAAGGACCTTGTGGCTGCAAGGAGCCAGGTAAGTTGCTAGCTAGCATTAAACTTATCCTGTAAAAAAACAATCTTCACATAATCACTATTTAACTACACACGGTTGATATTACTAGTTTAACTAGCTTGTCCTGTGTTGCATGTAATCAATGAGGTACCTGTTAATTTATCATTGAATCACAGCCTACTTCAACTTCTCCAAATGTGTGATTTAACAAAAGCGCATTTGCAAAAAAGCACAATTGTTGCACAAATGTACCTAACCATGAGCATCAATGCCTTAAGATCAATACACAAGTGTTTATTTTTAAACCTGCGTATTTAGTTAAAATAAATTAATGTTTGCCGGCAATATTAACTACGGAAATTGTCACATCTCTTGCATATACCCTGACTGCTTGCACTGAACGCAACAGTTTGGGCCGCCAGGCTCGTTGCAAACTGAACTAATTTGTCAGAATTCTACATAATTAGGACATAACATTGAGGGCCGTGCAATGTGATAGCAATATTTCAGTGCCACCTGTTCGATAAAATACGTAACGGTTCCGAAATAATAGACGTTTTCTAAATTATAGTTTCCGGATTTTACCATATTAATGTCCAAAGGCTTGTATTTCTATGTTGTATTATAATTAAGTCTATAATTTGATAGAGCAGTCTGACTGAGCAGTGGTAGGCAGCAGCAGGCTTGTAAGCATCCATTCAAACAGCACACTACTGCGTTTGCCAGCAGTTCTTAGCCATGCTTGAAAGCACAGCGCTGTTTGACTTCAAGCCTATCAACTCCCGAGATTAGGCTGGCAGTACTAAAGTGCCTATAAGAACATCCAATAGTCAAAAATCTATGAAATACTAATGGTATAGAGAGAGATAGTTGACGAGTCATAACTTAACTGGGAATATTGAACCACCAGCTTTCCTATGTTCTCGTGTTCTGAGCATTGCACGTGTACTTCTCCAACACTGTTTTTGCATTATTTAAACCAAACGGAACATATTTCATTATTTGAGGCTAAATAGATTTTATTTATATTAAGTTTAAAAACAAATGTTCTTTGTTCATTCAGTATTGTTCTTGTCATGATTGGAAGAAAGAATTAGTCGGCCGATTTTAATCGGTAACGTTTTTGGTCCTTCAATCGGTGTCGGCGTTGAACAATCAGAATTGGTCGACCTCTAGTCCAGACACCCAATGTGATGTGGCTTATTTTGAGAAATTTACCCCAGCCGCGATACGACACAAGGAGCGCTGAGGAATTGTATCAGGGCACGCCAAAGACATGAACAAAAGCACCCAAACACATCCATTTAGTATAGTTATGTATGTCTTTAATGTTGTACACAATTTGTTTCCCCTAACTTCGCGATCCATTTTGGTTGAGTCGCGCGGTTTACCTCACGCAGCTTTGCATGCTGAGCCTGTCCCTATAGTACATGGACACAGACTGCGCAACACAGCTGGTAGAAGAAATTGCTTGAGTCAAATAAATGGAACATGACATTCCAAACTGCATTCACAACGTTATGTGTACAACATCTAAAGACCTACGTTACTATATTGACAGCGTGTCTGTTTCTAAAAAGGACATGCTTTTGGTATGCTCTGATGCTGCACAACGAACAATGAGGAAGTGAATCGTGGCTGGGGTGAGTTTCTCAATCAAGCCAGATCAAAGTTTTAAGGACCCTAAAACATTCAATTTGCATCAAACATTGAGATTTACTTCAAATGGGAAATTTCACCTTTGAAAAAAAATATTGTATTTTGCCACCGGAATTGTACAGGAGCAGGGTGGCAATTTGTGTGTATGCAAAATGGGACATGGTCTTTTTGTCCAGGAGCTTCAGTAGATAATCTGGATTTGCCACAACTGCTGTGAACCTTCAGTTTTGAGTCTTAACCAATATGGACCTATTTTGCGTCAACTACTGGCATATTTCCAAATATGTGATGCTTATTAAATTGTAGGTTCGGTTGGTGAAATGGCACTCTGTAAAGCGTAGACCCTGCAAGTAACATGTTAGGATTAGGCTAATGAACATCTACTTTAATTAGTTCTAGCCTATTGGCGAGCGTGTAGACTCGCTTACACTTGTAGTTTAATGTGAAATTTACCCCCCCTCGGTCCAGTGTTTTACAAAGGCCATGAAAGCTTCAAGTTTAACAAATGGGAAGGACTTTGTGGGCTCATTGATTAAAATCATATTTTTCCCATTTTTATTTTATTGCCATTTGGAAGGTCAGCAATACTGTAGTCGTGCAGTGATATCCTACTAGTGTGTTTTAAGCAATAGAGGCAGCGCGAGCAACAGATTTACAGCTATATTGTTAAATAGGCCTGATATAGTTCTACACAAAGAATTTTAAGAAGGTGGAATTGTAGCGCTGAAGTGCATTTGTCTGGCCTACCTGTAGGTTTTTGGCATTAAATGTAACCGTTGGGCCATAGCAAACCGGCAGTTTTCCCCAAAATGCTCCATGATGCCAGTAGTGAATGATGTAGCCCAGCCTTTGGCATGCACAGCAGACTGTGGTAGGACCTAACTAACGAAAACATTACCCTTTCTTCCTTCTCTGTATGTTACCTGTGGCACCTGTGGATCTGCGTATTGGAACTATTTCAACGAACGTTTCCCTTGGACATGTCTCCTGCTGTTTATTTTGTCATGGCTCTCAAACAAAACCAACTCTCTCTACCCCCTCCCCTCAATATGGACTTGAACTGTGTGCACCGCACTGGCCTCCCCTCACCCCTCCAATCTGGCTCCTTGGTATGGTTGTTAATCCCTATAGCGAAATGAGCGAAACTTCCCTCAGGGAGGCCGGGGGGGACTGGGTCCTAACAACCAAGGGTTTGGCAGGGTCCGTGAGGAGTTTGATGGGCCTGCCAAGAAGCCCCGCTTTTAAATCTGTTCAGTGTCATTCATAGCAGCGTTTTTGTGTAGATTCTCTGAACATCTTCACATTGAGTCATAATTGTTGTATTTAAGTTGAAAGTGTTCTTGCATTTTAGCCTGAAGACTCATTCATTTTTATGGCAAGTTAGGTTTTTTCTTTTTTTTGATTTTGTATTTGGAGTAGTGTGAAATTAATACATTGGTCACCCTCAGTGATCATAGCGCTATCTCACCTATGTATAACTTTCTTTCCAGTTGTATCATGCTCTGTGACTCGTGTCGTAAATGGTGATAAATGTCAACTTTTCTCAC
Organism: Oncorhynchus masou masou; assembly: GCF_036934945.1. Lineage (NCBI taxonomy): Eukaryota > Metazoa > Chordata > Actinopteri > Salmoniformes > Salmonidae > Oncorhynchus > Oncorhynchus masou. The sequence goes on along the minus strand of NC_088223.1, from coordinate 38,345,944 downwards.
CTTTCAATGGCTGTGTTTTGTGCCATTTAAGATTTGAAGTAAACACATGTAACTTTACAATAAAGACTTCAGTTGGTTCTCTCCAAACCCTCTTAAAGTTTATTTTAGCCCAATTTCGAGTTACCCTAAATAAGCCCGACAGGCGTTTTCAAGCCTTTTGCTCTAGCCGCCATCTTTTAAGTGGGTCAATTATTGACCAATATATTGCCTAGCTTATCCTGGATTTAGTATTTTGGAATGCCCGAGGGTGACTTTTTAATGTTATTCATCACCATGTTCCCATGTGAATGAAATTGAACAAATATGCATACTGAGAAAGTATTGCTAAAGCCAGAAAGTTGACATTTTAGAGCACAGTTGGGCCAAGTAGAAATTGTACTTGTGGGGCCCAATGTTGACAACCGAAATAAGCAGTCCTGGTGTCAAACGCGATTAATGCTTCTAGTAGTGTTTTGTTTATAATAAAACAATATATTTTTTAAAAATCTGGATTTAGTAATGCCCATGGAAAGTCTGCTAAAATGACAGTTTCGGTTCAGTTTTTCAACCTTCATTAACAATTGTTTTAAACTTATGACTTTGTCTAGCCCTAATTGAAGTGATATGGTCTTTGACAACTGCTGTTTCTTTGGCGTTGATAAAGGAGTTATGTTGGACTTCCGAAGTTGGCTACATATTGAACCAAGGTCGAAGGTCCACCTTGACCATCGCTAATCTTTTTAAAAGCAGCACCTCATTCATAAGTCTCTTGACATTGCATTATGTAATCTGTTACATTCCAATGAATGTATCATACAAGAGAATGTATGAAAAGGATCTACAAATCTTAACCTAAATTCTAGTTCCAGCCACTGTCTAACATGTGCAAGTCATTAGTCAAATGGTCATGTTATTACGGGAAACTGAGAGGGACCGGTAGCGTGTGGTTTTGCCCTCAATGCTAACGTAAAACTTTTCAGCCTCCTTTTTATTTATGGCTCTTTCCCTGGATTTCTTTAGTAGCTCTCCTAGCCTAAGCGCTGTTGATAAACCAAGAGTGGTGTGAACTGATTAATTCCAGCGAGTACCACTGTCACTTTGAATTTTCACATGCAGATTAGACAACTAAGTCTGAAACCATCATGGAAGAGTTAATGGGGTAGTTTTGCGAGCCAATGCTAGCGTTTGTGCTAGCTTAGCGCAAAGACCAGGCGTCTTGGGTGTTACCTGAACTTCCCATCTTTGTGCTAAGCTATTTAGCATAGTCTTGCTAAACTACCTCTTTCTTCAATCTGGATGCATAGACCAATGGTAGCCAGAAGTTCACCTGACTCTGGGGAATTCAATAATGGGCTCAAACTTCCCCTAGTATTAGGGCAGATATCTTTCACGCATTTATGAAGATGCGTTATGAAAGTGCCAGCCCTTTGCAACTAATTTTCTTCTTTTTTAAAAAAAGTATTTGATTACACCTCTAAATCTATTTTCCAACTGAGACTAAAGGTGACACACCAAAGGGTAGATATCTCAGCAATTAAAATAAAATATTTTTTTACCAAAAAGATGAATGTAACATTTTCTGTGTAGGATCATTTCTTTACTGAAAAGAAATTCTCACCCTTTTTAAAAAAAATTTAATTTCTTTTTTTTTTACATCGGTATGGAAGTAGCACCATTCACTATGTAGTTGAACTCAATAGGCTCTTACAATTTCGGCAAAATTTTGAACTCAAGAATTACAGCAAAAAGATTGATCATGGTTGTGGAGCATGTTAATCAAATGACTAAACATTCAGTTTATCTAACCCGTTGTCTACTCAAATATCTGAGTACCTTGACAAAAGTAATGTAAACCATTAAATGTTTCTGTTTTCTGTACATTTCTTCTTTGACAGGTTTGGCCACCTTATTAAAGGTTGCCGTGTGTAAGGAGACCTTTCTAAACCAAGAAATCATAGGCCTAACTGAGTAGCACTTAATACAGTTTATTCCTATGACTTGTCTTAAACAGACCAACCTGATGAAGACAGTCTTGCCTTAGTGAAGAGTTGGCAGTTAAGGTTCAAGTCGGTATTCAGTATTGTAACAGGGTACCAGTCGGTGAAATAGTTTTGATTTTAACAACTGATTGGAACAGACACCCCATCTAATATTCTTACTGGGTGTTATTGCCAATGAATCTAGGTGATTTGGGAAATAATGGGATCCAGTTTGCCTGAATGGCTGAATAACAAGACCAATGGTTGGATCTGGCACTGCTTGTTAGGGTGTATGTTTCTAGGTGTACTCGGTCAGCTCTTGCTGGACTACTCACCAAGTTGGTCAACTTGCATACTAATGTAGGCCTACAAGCAACTCAGTTGGATATAGGCCCAGTAGTAGAAATATACTGAGAATGATCTGACTTCATTTTAAATGGATTTTAGACTTGATCTGTGGAGATCTGATGTTAACAAAGAATTACCAGGGGTTGCTTTATTTTAGCTTCTTGGGCTGTGTTTACAGGCAGGCCAATTCTGTTATTTGTCCCACTAAATGGTATTTTAACATCAGATCTTTTCAGAGCTGGTCTGATTTGTCCAAAGAACAAATAGTGAGAAAATAATCAGAATTTAGCTGCCTGCCTAAACACAGCCATAGTATCATACTCTTACATTTGCAGATGGAATCACAGATCAGGGGACAAACTAATGATTAAAATGTTGCTAGCTTTGTTTATATGCACCTGTAGTGGGGATGTAGACCACCCCTTAGTTTTTTATATATATGCTGAACAAAAATATAAACTCAACATGCAACAATTTCAAAGATTTTACTGAATTGCAGTTCACATAAGAAATTTGGACAACAGAAATAAATCCATTAGGCCCTAATCTATGGATTTCACATGATTGGGCAGGGGCAAAGCCATGGGAGGGCATAGGCCAACCCATTTGGGAGCCAGGCCAAGCATAGTTAGTTTTTCCCTGCAAAGGGGCTTTATTAGACATACCCGTCAGTTTCATGAGCTGTCCAGGTGGCTGGTCTCTGATCCCGCAGGTGAAGAAGCTGGATGTGGAGGTCCTGGGCTGGCGTGACAACCGCGTATTTTATTGGCCCTTTATCGTCCCCAGTACAAGATGCACCTGTGGAATGATCATGCTGTTTAATCAGCTACTTGATATGGTATACCTTGTGGATGGATTTTTTGGCAATGGAGGAATGCTCATTAACAGGGATGTAACCAAATTGGTGCACAAAATTTGATGTGCCTTTTGTGCGTGTGGATTTTTTATTTTAGCTCATGGGACCAACACTTTACATGTTGCGTTTTTATATTTTTGTTCAGTGTATATATATTTTTAGAATAGTGTTGTCCTGGCTTTGTATGGATTATAGAAGTACTCCACTCTGATAGTTTTGTATCAAAGACCTTGTATAACCGATGGAAGTCTTTGGTAGAACTTCCCCTTATTCCCCGTCACCCTTCAGCAGACTCAGGAGACCTGCGTACCTATAAGGAGCGAGAGGCTTGTCTTTTTCAAGTGTCTTGAGTGCATGGGGGTGCAGTAGCTGTGCAATAAAGTCCAACAGCCAGCCTGCCCCATTCCACAGTAGAGGCTCCGGCAGTTGGTTACGTTGAGGATCAGTAGTTCTGCAGAAGTCAGTGGACAGTAGAGCCTGGACTTGTGTGCAGCGAGAGGTATGCTTACAGAGCCACTGAGAAGGTAAGTGTTCCTGTTTTATGATTTGTTTAAATGCCAAACTTAACTGATCTACCTTCCTCTCACGTAATGTGACGATACAGGGGTTCTGGCATCACACTTCTGAAAAATGGAATCACAGTGCAGTACTTGTTCCTCCCTCCTGTATGTGAACTTGTGGCAATGTTGTTTTTTTTTAGCCTGTGCAGTATCTGATATTTTCCCTTTCATTTTTGACCAAAGTTGGTCTCTATGAAACGAGCTGTATATGGATGGCTGTGTCACTGGCTCAACAATGAATAGTGTATGATTGTGTATACCCGCAACTACTGTAGGCCAGTGTAGTCAACACAACTCTTTTTGCAGATCCTTCTCTTTCAAGCTGTAATGACCTTTTGAAACCAAGTGCAAAGTTCTCACAAACGTATTGGGGGGGTGGTGTTGGATTTAGCTGGCATTAGGATTTTGACATTGAGTTCATGGCTTCCTTGGCACTATAGAAGGGACTCGTAACCGATTGGTAGTCACAAGAAATCGTTGGTGGGCGGCGCTTTGTTATCCTATTTATGACATCCTATTTCATTAAGTAATAGGAGTGATTTGTGAAGCTTGTCTTTTGTCCAGTGTCTCCCTAGTATTACAACAGCATTTACTTTGCCTATATTGCAAACCTTGGTACAGTAGCCTGCATTTTAGATCGAGGCCAAAATGTTGCAAGTAAGGTGTATCGTAGTACTTGAGCACAGGACTCTGACTCAAGTCGAACTAGTTATTTGCAATAGAGATAGTGTTGATGTAAACAAACAATATTCAGAGCTTGACATTTGTTCTGGGGGGTTGGGGTTTGTCTGGGGAAATGAGAATCATCCTGTTGACTTTTTTTTATTTTTTTACTTGACGCATGCTCTACATGGACTGGCTTGTTTTAGGAGTCTGCAATGCAACACTGGCTAGTGATATTTTCCCTGTCCATTTCAATATTAAGGCAAAACTCAGAAGAACTTCTAACAAGTCAGTATTATCAGATTTTAGACTGTCTGAATACCCATATTAGCGTACTACATACTTTACTCATAGTCACATACCGTGATGCATGCGGCTCCTGAGTAGGTGGGGCGGGGCCAAGTGTGGGTGATTGTTTTTCCTAATTCAACAGACAGGCATTGAATTAACCAGCCTGATAATGGATAGTTTCCAATTCAATATATTTCTCTTAATTAGGGCTGTCCCCTACTTAAAAAAAATAATTATTGGTTGACTGAGTCGTCTTCTTTTGACCTTTTAATAAAATACATGTTTTTACGTTCTTCCGTATATAGACAACCAGAAGAAAAAGACCGTAACAATTCTCCTGCTGGCTTTTGCAGATTCTGCCCTTACTCTCCTGAAGTTGCTAGTGATGGGCTACGCTGAGTTAGCCACCTTTTTTTTTCTTATGTGGAATGCCTATATATTTCTACCGATCTGTGTGCCAGTTATGGTTTTCATGTGCATATTTTCCTGTAACAGTTTCATTAATAATAATCTCTTCATATTTCCAAATCATTGTCATGGTCTACTCAACATTCTATGTAAATGAGACAAACTGAAAAGGAACTTCCATTGCCAACTATGTGAAACTAGTCTACGTAAAGCCAACAAAAACATTGCAACTTGCAGGTGGAGTATATATTTTAAATCCTATAAAGCACATTGGCTATGCATGGGCCTGTCTGCAATGAACTTGAAACATTGTATCAACTTAACTTGGGTCAGGCCCAGAGACTTGCACTAGTGAATGTTGCAACATTGTGCCAAATAATCTGGGCCCTCAGTTTCCTGTGCCAGTGAGCTCGGGACAGACACGGCTGAAGGCTATTTGCGCAAGAGATAAGAAGCCGTGCTTGACTTGGGCAGGAGCTCACTGGAGCCGAGTACCGGCACCTCAAATGTTCTACTGCTTAAGTTCCTGTTCCTCTTTTATAGAATAATAGCTCAGAGGGTATTGTAGAGTTCCTGCACCTAAAAATAAACTGCCGGAACCTATTTCAGTCCAAGTCGAGCACTGATAGAATATGCTTATCTGATTTTAATTGTTTCCACTAGATCAGAGCATGCTATTTTCTGAGGCTGGTAACTCTAATGAACATATCCTCTGCAGCAGAGGTAACTCTGGGTCTTTCCTGTGGCTGTCCTCATGAGAGCCAGTTTTATTATAGAGCTTGATGGTTTTTGCAACTGCACTTAAACTTTCAAAGTTTTTAATTTTCCGTACTGACTGACCTTGTCTTAATCTTGGAACTACCCATCCCAGATCTGGGAGAATTGTCATCAACTACACTAATTAGCATAGCGCAACTGTCCAAAAATATTACTAGAAAATATTCATATTCATGACAAGATATCTAGAAACAATTTAGCCTTTTGTTAATCACCCTGTCATCTCAGATTTTTAAATTATGCTTTACAGCCAAAGCAAGAGAAGCGTAAGTTTATCGATACATAGCATTATGTCCAGCTAGCTGCAGGAAGCTTGGTCACAAATCAGAAAAGCAATCAAATTTACCTTTTACCTTTGATCTTCGGATGTTTTCACTGACGAGACTCCCGGTTAGACAGCAAATGTTCCTTTTGTTCCATAAAGATTATTTTTATACCCAAAATGCCTCCGTTTGTTGGTTACGTTATGTTGAGAAATCCACCGGAAATAGCGGTCACGACAACGCTGAAAAATTCCAAATTATATCCATAATATCGACAAACATGGCAAATGTTTGTTTATATAATCAATCCTCAAGGTGTTTTTCAACTATCTATTCGATAATATATCAACCCGGGACAATTGGCTTTACAGTAGAATCACTCAGCCATCAGCTGACCACTTACGCAATGTAGTCATTTGCGCTCATTCTTCAACAAAGGCGTGAAACTACGTCTAAAGGCTGTAGATACCTTAGGGAATGCGTAGAAAAAAGGAATCTGGTTGATATCCCTTTCAATGGCCAAAAGGGATGCATAGGAACATAACGGTTTCAAAATAAGAGGCACTTCCTGATTTGGATTTTCCTCAGGGTTTCGCCTGCAATATCAGTTCTGTTATACTCACAGACAATATTTTGACCGTTTTGTAAACTTTAGAGGGTTTTCTATTCCAATCTGACAAAATAATAAAAATAATAATAAGTGCCCCCTAGTTTCAAGAGGTTAAGGTAATGATGGACTGTCGTTTCTCTGTGCTTATTTGAGCTGTTGCCATAATATGGATTTGGTCTTTTACCAAATAGGGATATCTTCTGTAGACCACCCCTGCCTTGTCACAACACAAGATTTGCTCAAACACATTAAGAATTTAAAGAAATTCAAGGCACACCTGTGAACTGGTTGAGAGAATGCCTTGACAGCTTTGCACATTTGGCAAAGGGTGGATACTTTGAGGAATCTTATTTTGATTTAACACTGGTTACTAAATGATTCCATATGTTTAATAGTTTTGAGGTCTTCACTATTCTACAATGTAGACAATAGTCAAAGGAAACCCCCTGGAATGAGTAGGCGTTAACTTTTTGCTACTGGGCGACTAAATAAAATAATCTTGGTGTTTCCACAACTCTGTCCTTAAGACCCCAAGGGGGGAGAAAAAACAAACAAACGTGCCCCAACACTACACAGCTGAATTTAATTTTTATTTTATTTATTAAATTATCAAAGCTTGAGGATTAGTTGACTATTTCAATCAGCTGTGTAATGCTAGGGCAAAAACCAAACTGTGCACCCCTTGGTGTTTGGGAAACTCGGGTGTATGTGTCTAGTGACTGTAGGGTCAGTGCAGATAGTTTGGGTACCATTGACTATTTAGGGGTCTTATGAAGCTGTCTGAGCCTGTTGGTCTGAGAGCCGATGCTTTGGTACCGTTTGCCGGACAGTTTCAGTGAGGTCGGTCTTGGGTGGCAGCAGTCTTTGGCAATTTTTGGGCCACCTTCTGACACCGCTGGTCAGCAACAAAATACACTAAAGCACTTCATTGGGAACGAGGACTGCAACAGCTTGATCATAAATGTTTAAATATTATGTTAAAAACAGGACTGAATTAAAAAATATATATAATAATTATACATGACATCGACACATCCCGAGTCCCTGGTGCCGACACATTCAATAATCAAAAGATGGTTTAGTATTTAGTAAGAACACAACACACTTTCATGAGAACATACCAACTTTAGGTTTCAAAGATTTATCCTACGGTGCAACACTATCATTTTAAGGTGAACAAACTACTTAGCCTACATTTGAACACCGCCACAGAAGATTCGCTATTCGACGTCGTCCGAATGAAGTGGGTTAGTTTTGTTTGACTACTTGAAGAGAGCCTATATCTATCGCAGTCCACCTGTTCCATTGAAGTGTGGGAAAGTGCATCGAATTCTACTAAATGAAGAGTCAAAATTAGTTTAACATTCTGGCATATAAACCATACTATTTACAAAAAAATTACATGTTATAACGTTCTTTTTTCTCACACTGAGAATGAGTCATGCGAGATTGTTTTCTTTCCCACTATTTTTTATTTTTTTTTGCATACTCAGCCTATTTAGAACGCAAGTATGGGTATTCGGACATGTCCACAGCATTCTCAATGTAGAAATACTAGAGCAGTGAATTGTACTAATATTTGAGGTTTTTGTCATAGGCATAAATGCTGTTTTGTCACATACCAGTAGCCCGTTTTTGTTTTGGACATGCTTGACCGGCAGTCTCCAATTTTCATGGTTTTACGGCTCATTACTCGTGGGATCTTACTTTCATTTGTTCCCCTAGGTAAATTAGGAAGGTTTTAGTTTAATGTGACTTTTGTTAGACCCAGCTTTAATTTATTTACTGTGAGGTAGTAATGGCAATAATAATCACCTTGCTGATTTAGGGAACAACCTAACTTATGCAGAATGTAACTTTGGAGTATTGCTAAGCTCAACTAGAATGTGTTGATCCACTGGTCTGTTCTTGGGCGGGGTGGACAGTCAAGATACTGGGTTTGGGTCTATCTGCGTCATTCACAACCTAGATAAGCATAAAGAGCACTTCACTTTAGTGTGGCAGCTGCCATAAAGGCACGTTCTCTTTCTCTCTCCTGTGTTTTGAAATGATCTGTGGTACTGTCGAAATGGCAGCCTGTTTCCCCCCCTTGTGCATTTCATGCATTAAAGTATCATTAATTGTCCTTATTATAGTGACATTCTCAAGCCAGTGGCCAGCCAGCCAATCAATTGTAAAGGGTTCTTCTGTACAGTTCACAAGGACTGTGCCAACCTTGATGTAGCAGCTTGTATGTAAACGGTGTCTCATGCAGCAAACTTAGTGTTGGTAATCTTGGACTAAGCGTCTTGTGTAGAGAACTACCATGAGCAGTGAAATCAGCCCCAGGGCTGTCGTGTGTCTGTCTGCACTGTGATCCATTTACCCTCGGAGGTCTCCTCTTTGAGTGGTCAGTCTGCTTCTCCGTATCCCCTTCAGAGTGTGATGCCAGAACTACCCTCCAGGGCCTTAGGGCTGCTACTGGAAGGGCTATGCCCTTTCCAAACTCACTCTGCAAGACCGACGTCGCAAATACCCATCATGAGGTATAAGGTGAAAGCGTCTTCGTAGGTCCTGACGTTTTGGGGATTTGCTATAACAATACTTTTCCAGTGTCAACCAAGTCAAGCTTACCTTGCTTTGTAACCGTTTCCAGTTCTCACGTATTTGCATGATTTGGTGTTATGGCTCTTACGCATTTGCCTGTTACCACAGAAGTTACAAAAAACATTAGCTATAAAGTGACCTAGGAGATATATATATTACTTAGTACTTAGTACTTGTTGAAATGCACCCGTATTATTATTGGGTTTGTTCTATTTTTTTTATGTATGTCTTTTTGGCACAAGTTCTTTACTTTCACATTTTACTGTATGTCAGTCAATTAAATCTAGTGCATGCCTGTACTATAGTTTTTGTAATTTTAAAATTCCCATAAACATCCTCTACATCCATGTAGTTTAGCACTCAATTCCACAGCTATTTGTATAAGAATGTCTTTCCCAAGTTCCTAGCTTCGAACTCATTGTTTCTCTCTCACTGCAGGGGCCTCGTGTGATTGTAGGAGGCTGATGAGCTGCTCCTGGTCTAACATATGGTAAGCTACCTCCCAAGTGGCTGGGTGGAAGACTGTCATTGCACCAAAGGGCAAATACTAGTCTGAATTGATGTAGTGTTGCAGAGGCATTGTCTACCTTTTTGAAGCTTTTGTCTCTTAACCCATAAGTCTAAGCCCTTGCTATGCTGGGGGGGGGGGGTCTACTAAGCTATATGGAATTTAAGGTCATAAGGATCTTTCACCTATTTTAAGACTTGAAGTATTAAATTATTAGAAAGTATTTTTAGCCATACTGCTATTAGCCCATACACATCTAAGAGAAGTTTGTTCTGAAGTCTGTTCGATATCTGAGATACTAAAGTCTCCATATGTACTTTGTTCAACTGGTACCGGGGGAACCAGTTGAGGCCTGTGGGCGTCCTAGTGCAAAAACAAACATGTTCTTGAGTTTCACCTTTTCCACAGTAGTGTCAAATTAGTCTATTGCCCAAACTATTTGCACGCTACAGACAGAAGTTGGTAGATCAGCTGTACCAACTTCACACGAGTCCCTAGACTCTTGTGGGGGTCGTCGTGTTCTACGGTTTTCTCTATGTTTGTGAGTCATCTTTCCATAGAGGGTTCATAATAGTTTATAGGGCCAAACCGTTTGGACGCGACAGATTTTGTGAATACAGATTTTCAGGATGTCTGTCTGGCAAACACCGCTCTAGCTCTGTCACCTTCCACTGCAGATGCGCAAGTGTGACATAAGTGGTTGGGTCTCAATCTACCACATCCAATCTCTAGCTTAAACTGACACATTTTGATTAGGATTTTTGTATTATGTTAATTCGATTTCCGAGAGGCATGGACATCAACCTTACGGGGTTACATACTTTATACTAAACGAATGGAAATCTTTGTTTTTGGCAATGTTGCTTTGGTATTAGTGGAAGTTGTTGACTTATGTACTTTTTTTTTTTTTTTTTTTTGCAGGTTAACTGAAGAGACTGTCTGTACAAACTGGAGCAGGGGCCTTTCTGGTCTCTCCTAAAGCACGGAAATGGTTCTGCGGGTTGGTTGAACTGTTCTTCAACATGTTAGTCTAAATGGTGTGGTTGCGTTGTTATTCCTTGATTCACATTTCCAATGGATGACAGTTTGTAGCGACTGATTCCATTCTTCTTTTCTCTCTCCCTTAAGGGAAGAGTTCTGATGCCGCACCAGGCTCCAACCAGCAGAGAAGCTAGAAGTTCAACGGGAGATTATTTTGTTTTTTCTACAAGCTATTGTAATAAAAGGTTCAACTTTGAGACTTGTATTTTTTTAATACATCTGTAATTGTTAAAGTGCATCTCTAAAGACGACTACTATCCACAGGGATGTTTTGGCCATTTTAATAGAACTGGTAGCACTTTACACTACTGATTCCACTGGAATTTACCAGGCAATATAGTAAGTTAACACAATTGGTACTAAATTGTGCCTAGTGAAGCTTGTCAAATGACCATAATTACAATGCCATTTAAAGTGTAAAATAAAAGTATTGCCTCTTATTTACTTATTCAACAATTGACTAGAACTGATTGAACTCATGTGCATGTTTTACATGCATCACCAAGTGTGTTTATAGATCTGCCATGAGTAGATTTTGGTTGACCTGTTTAGCTTGTTCTGACTGAGGCCTTGTGATCCCCGTCTACCAGTATATCAAAGCATTCAAAATGCTTATTCTCACCTGTCTGGGAAGCCTCTGATTGTCCAGTTAAAATTAAGGGGAAGGTGCCGTGTTTCCCTGTGCTGGGTCACTCTTGTATCCTGTGGGTTGGCTGGTAATGCTGGAGATGTTTCAGCTGAAGGTACACCAGGCTGGAACAAGGAATGGAGAATGTTTTTTTGTTTGACAATGCCCTTGCTTTAGACAATTAGAGTAGACATTTCATGACTATTTAAAAAAAAAAACATATTTTATTACTGTCCTGATGTAATCGTTGTGTTCACACGGGGCAGCCGAAGACTAAGCTGGAAATGCTAATGGTAACTTGGTGTATATATGACCATTTTAAAGAACCTGAAAGCAGTGGTTTTGACTTGTTCATATTCAACATGAAGCAGACTTAAGTAGTCCTTGCTCTGACTTGAATGCTTCCAAATGTCTCAACTCCAAACATCTGCCCTGCAATATTTGACTACTTCTGAAGTTTGTAAAATAAATAGGTGAATCATGGCCCACAATAGCCACTTGCACCTACCTGTGTAAGTTGACCCCTGGAAGAATGGTAGAGGGAATAAAGTAGTTGGCATCCACCTGGCCTGCCTCGTCGATGCATCTTTAATGGGCATGAATCATTGATCAACATAACCTGGCTGCATGCACCCCCGGGGGCGCCAGTGCACACACCGAGACGGGCCTGTGCCGTCCGCTGGAGACATGAGCACCACCGGAGCCTGTCCTGGCCTGGATGCCGGTGGGCTATGGAACCAGAGAGCCATGCAGAGGAGCAGAGCTCTAGTTCGAACCTACCTCCAGTCCAACTCTGTGCCCCCTCTGCCTCGGCCCAATGGGACCCGGCAAAGTGACACTGTCCGACTGCCTTCCCTAGCTGCCGTTAAAGCCCCGCAAAGACAGACCACCATGACTCCGCTCAGGTAAGCTGATACCCGTACTTCTAGGACCAGACTGGGGCCCATGCAACCACTATAGCCTTGGATGCTGAATGCAATGTTCTTATTGGAGGACTTAATTGCGGACCAGATATAATGGAGGAACTTTTTATACGTGGGTTTTGTGCTGTATTCTCATTGGTGCAACGTTCAAAAGATAAATTGTGTAAGAATCCTTCGCAATTGCCTATCCAAACTGTTCTCTTTGTATCTGAAAAATATTGTGATATTGATTCATAATATGTTATCATACAGTGAATTGAGAAGATAATGAGGAGAGGAAGGATGGGGATTATTTCCTGATTTGTCTGGAAATTGTGTTTAATTGCCCCAACTTCTGTTGGAAAGAAGCAAAGCAAGTTGTGTAGTTCCCAGCAATTAAGAATCAAATGAGGTACTTTACACACTTCGCTTTGCTTTGACAACAAGCCTTCCTCCATAAATCTCCGGTGTAAGAGGATATGTCTCTGTTTGAGACACATTGCTGTGTTTGTGTGTCTTGGGGGATAGGAGGTGAAACCTGAGTGAGGCACTTAAATACCTCACGAATGGAAACACTCCCCAGCAGGACACATCCCCTGACACCACATGTTCTGCTGCAGTTAGTTAATGTCCTCATCTCAGGTTTTGAATAACTAATGAACTTAGACTGTGAATTATCTCAACAAGACTCGATACTGTATTTCCTCAATGAAGACAACAAATGTACAATATGAATGTTTCACTGGTCAACCGGTTCCTTTGGCAGAGTAGAACTTAAATGCTTGTTTGAATGTAATTGGTTTGTTTCTGTTCAGGCCCCTGATACACAAATGGTTAAAGGATGTTTAAAGTGTGTCAACATTTCACCTTTTACAGCGTCATGTCTAGTTTTACAGTATGTTTTATGTATGTTATTTTCCTGTAGTTGCTGATCAGTGTTTCTCTTTGCATCTGTCCCATCTTTATCTGTCTGACTGCTCTTCTCACAGCATCAGCAAGCCCTCACTCTTCACCCCGGGAGAACGAGCCTTGTTCGAGGGGTTTTCCCGCAACCGGCGTCACCCTCTGCGAAAACGACTTCTGCCTCTCTGCATGTCCTGTGACACAGTAGTAGGAAATAACCTAAGCCAGAGCAGCAGACCAGTGTACACTCACTTCTCCTACCCGATCAGACCCAACCCAAAGCTGGTGAAGCCCAGATCACAAAGCCTGACCCTGGCCAAGGAGCAAGGCGAGCTCCGTCCTCTGGTGATACAGTACTGCCAGTCGTCACAAGGGGAGGGTCTAACAGTGAGAGGAACGCCCTGCCTGAGCCTCCCCAGCCAACCGTGGCCTCCCGCCGCTCCTATGCCAGCACGCACACAGCTTCACATATTCTTGCCCACGGAAGGATTTGGAAAGGGGGAGGAGGGGGACAGTGAATCTGTGGATGAAGGGTTTATGGACGAGCTGGATAGTAAGATCACTTCCCTAAAACTCCAGTAGGGGAAGGCCAAGATTCACAAACACCCTGATTAGGCCCCTGGAAAAATAAAGTGACTTCCCACGACCCACTAAGGAAGTGTTCTGGGTTTCATGTTTCGGAACAACAGGTCTTAATTGAGGACTGCTCAGTTATGCAAGCCACTTTGTATGCTGGTCTTTCAGTTGATCCCAGGCATTTAGCCTGAAAAGAGCCTTGGATGGTACTACATTTTCAAAGTGTGTTACAAATCTTCTTACCCGGAAAATACTGTAAGTTGGAAAGGCTCGAAATTAGATAACTAGTTATTTTCTTGGCAAGGTATGTGTAGGCTCAGAATAGAATAGAGTATGGACTGGCAATTTGTCACAGAATAATAAATAAATCCAACCACTGATGAGCTTTTTAATGTGCAGTACCTGTAAATACAAGTTCCTTCAATTAAACAACTTTATAAGAACGTTAAAGGTTCTAAAAAATTGTAGAAAAGTAAAACACTGTTACAACAGTATATACATGCGCTAAAGTGGCCAAATGTATATGGACACCTGCTCGTTGAACTTCTCATTACAAAATCATGGGCATTAATATAGAGTTAGTCTCCCTTTTGTTACTATAACAGACTCCACCCTTCTGGAATGGCTTTCCACTTGATTTTGGAACATTGCTGTGGGGATTTGTTTCCATTCAGCCACAAGTGCATTAGTGAGGTTGGGCACTGATGTTGGGTGATTAGGCCTGGCTCGCAGTCGGGGTTCCAATTCTTCCCAAAGGTGTTCGATGGGGTTGAGGTCAGGGCTTTGTGCAGGCCAGTCAAGTTCTTCCACACCGATCTCAACAAACCATTTCTGTATGGACCTCGCTTTGTGCACGGGAGCATTGTCATGCTGAAACAGGAAAGGGCCTTCCCCAGACTGTTGCCACAAAGTTGGAAGCACAGAATCATCTAGAATGTCATTGTATGCTGTAGCATTAGGATATTCCTTTACTGGAACAAAGGGGCTTATCCTAAACCATGAAAAACAGCCCCAGACCATTATTCCTCCTACACCAAACTTCACAGTTGGCACTATGCAGAGATGCTCCTAAACATTTCCACTTCACAATAACAGCACTTACAGTTGACTGATCTAGCAGGGCAGAAATTTCACTAACTGACTTGTTGGAAAGGTGGCATCCTATGACAGTGTCACCTTGAAAGTCACAGAGCTCTTCCGTAAGGCCATTCTACAGCCAATGTTTGTCTATGGAGATTGCATGGCGGTGTGCTCGATTTTATACACCCGTCAGCAAAGGGTGTGGCTGAAATAGCTAAATCTACTAACTTGAGGGGGTGTCCAAATACACAAGTATGTAGAACCAGGAGAAATCTAGAAAAAAAACTAGATAAAGGTTAAGGTAACCTGTTGGGGAAGTATCAGGCCACTAGGGCTGTCATGAATACAGGACATCCTTCTGTTCTATCTAGTATTTGTATTTCTATCTAATATTATGACATCTAGTGGCCCTTATGGGTACTTTGCTTGAAAATCAGAGACACAGTTTGAATATTGCTGTCCACCAATAATTCTCAGCCAAATCAGACCTTCATGGTTGAATTGCTGTGAAGAAACCACTACTAAAGGACACCAATAAGAAGAAGAGACTTGGTTGGGCCAAGAAACACGAGCAATGGACATTAGACCGATGGAAGTCTGTCCTTTAGTTTAATGAGTCCAAATTTTTGGTTCCAAACTCTGTGTCTTTGTGAGACACAGAGTAGGTGAATGGATTATCTCCGCATGTTGTGGTTCCCATGGAGGAGGAGGTGTGATGGTGTGGGGGTGCTTTGCTGGTGACACCGTCTGTGATTTATTTAGAATTCAAGGCACACTTAACCAGCATGGCTACCACAGCATTCTGCAGCGATACACCATCCCATCTGGTTTGCGCTTAGTGGGACTATCATTTGTTTTTCAACAGGACAATGACCTAACACACCTCCGGGCTGTGTAAGGGCTATTTGTAAGGGCTATTTGAGTGCTGCATTAGATGACCTGGCTTGCACAATCACCTGACCTCAATCCAATTGAGATGGTTTGGGATGAGTTGGACCGCAGAGTGAAGGAAAAGTAGCCAACAAGGGCTCAGCATATGTGGGAACTCCTTCAAGACTGTTGGAAAAGCATTCCAGGTGAAGCTGGTTGAGAGAATGTGCAAATCTGTCATCAATGCAAAGGGTAGCTACTTTGAAGTATCTCAAATATAAAACATATTTTTTTGGTTACTACATGATTCAATATGTGTTATTTCATAGTTTTGATGTTTTCACTATTATTTTACAATGTAGAAAATAGTACAAATAAAGACAAATCATTGAATGAGTAGGTGTGGCCAAACTTTTGACTGGTGCTATACAGTGGGGCAAAACAGTCAGGCACCAATTGTGCAAGTTCTCCCACTTAAAAAGATGAGAGGCCTGTAATTTTCATCATAGGTACACTTCAACTATGACAGACAAATTGAGAAAAAAAATCCAGAAAATCACATTGTAGGATTTTTAATGAATTTATTTGCAAATTATGGTTGAAAATAAGTATTTGGTCAATAACACAAGTTTATCTCAATACTTTGTTATATACCCTTTGTTAGCAATGACAGAGGTCAAATGTTTTCTGTAAGTCTTCACAAGGTTTTCACACACAACACACTGTTGCTGGTATTTTTGGCCAATTCCTCCATGCAGATCTCCTCTAGAGCAGTGATGTTTTGGGGCTGTTGCTGGGCAACACGGACTTTCAACTCCCTCCAAAGATTTTCTATGGGGTTGAGATCTGGAGACTGGCTAGGCCACTCCAGGACCTTGAAATGCTTCTTCCGAAGCCACTCCTTCGTTGCCCGGGCGGTGTGTTTGGGATCATTGTCATGCTGAAAGACCCAGCCACGTTTCATCTTCAATGCCCTTGCTGATGGTAGGCTTTGTTACTTTGGTCCCAGCTCTCTGCAGGTCATTCACTAGGTCCCCCCGTGTGGTTCTGGGATTTTTGCTCACCGTTCTTTTGATCATTTTGTCCCCACGGGGTGAGATCTTGCGTGGAGCCCCAGATCGAGGGAGATTATCAGTGGTCTTGTATGTCTTCCATTTCCTAATAATTGCTCCCACAGTTGATTTCTTCAAACCAAGCTGCTTACCTATTGCAGATTCAGTCTTCCCAGCCTGGTGCTGGTCTACAATTTTGTTTCTGGTGTCCTTTGACAGCTCTTTGCTCTTGGCCATAGTGGAGTTTGGAGTGTGACTGTTTGAGGTTGTGGACAGGTGTCTTTTGTACTGAGAAGTTTGAAAAGGTGCCATTAATACAGGTAACGAGTGGAGGACAGAGGAGCCTCTTAAAGAAGAAGTTACAGGTCTGTGAGAGCCAGAAATCTTGCTTATTTGTTGGTGACCAAATACTTATTTTCCACCATAATTTGCAAATAAATTCATTAAAAATCCTACAATGTGATTTTCTGGATTTTTCTTCTCATTTTATCTGTCAAAGTTTAAGTGTACCTATGATGAAAATGACAGGCCTCTCATCCTTTTAAGTTGGAGAACTTGCACAATTGGTGGCTGACTAAATACTGTTTTACCCCACTGTATATATGTAGCACCAGTCAAAAGTTTGGCCACACCTACTCATTCAAGGATTTGTCTTTATTTGTACTACTTTCTACATTGTAAAATAATAGTGAAAACATCAAAACTATGAAATAACACATACGGACTAAATACTTTTTTTGCCCCACTGTGTGTGTGTGTGTATATATATATATATATATATATATATATATATATATATATATATATATATATATATATATATATATATATATATACGTGTTATTTTTGCAGGATTTGGGAAATTCTCCCTCAACCCCATTTTCATATCAGGCGACTCCACATGGGGTCGCGACCCCTCGTTTGGGAACCGCTGAACTAAACCCATTCAATTAACCACATTCATTCACATGTTGAACAACATTTTCCTCATTCTTCTATTCAAATGGACCAGATTGGTCCAGCCCAACAATCCAGGTCGCTGAGCTTGTAAAATTCAACCCATTCAATGCTGCTACAGAGTTTTGATGCTGCTGCTGAGATTGTAATACTCAAGCATAGCCGGAAGCTCCGCCGCCTGGTGTGATCTGCCCCTGGTAGGACTTGTTTGAATAGGCCTACACTATCTTATTTTGTATTCTGTCACTGTCAGCAGAGAGAATGGGCCGATTTAATGGAGGACAATATATTGTAAACGCTGTAAGATCGTTGGACCAGGGAGAATACGTATCGCGAGATACGACCTTACTCCTCTCATCGTACCCAGTCAATCACCAGCAGAGGTAAGGCCAGTAAATATGGGTCCGCTCAGGGCGAGTACACCTAACCACAGGGCACATCAGGGTGGAGAAGAGGGGAATGTATACAGGCGTGGATGGATACCAGGCTGGAACAGCCTTCATCATGTCCCAGGCCAGCTGTGGTGATATCCTTCTGCCCACCACAAGACATTTACATTTACATTTAGGTCATTTAGCAGACGCTCTTATCCAGAGCGACTTACAAATTGGTGAATTCACCTTCTGACATCCAGTGGAACAGCCACTTTACAATAGTGCATCTAAATCATGAGAAGGATTACTTATCCTATCCTAGGTATTCCTTGAAGAGGTGGGGTTTCAGGTGTCTCCGGAAGGTGGTGATTGACTCTGCTGTCCTGGCGTCGTGAGGGAGTTTGTTCCACCATTGGGGGGCCAGAGCAGCGAACAGTTTTGACTGGGCTGAGCGGGAACTGTACTTCCTCAGTGGTAGGGAGGCGAGCAGGCCAGAGGTGGATGAACGCAGTGCCCTTGTTTGGGTGTAGGGCCTGATCAGAGCCTGGAGGTACTGCGGTGCCGTTCCCCTCACAGCTCCGTAGGCAAGCACCATGGTCTTGTAGCGGATGCGAGCTTCAACTGGAAGCCAGTGGAGAGAGCGGAGGAGCGGGGTGACGTGAGAGAACTTGGGAAGGTTGAACACCAGACGGGCTGCGGCGTTCTGGATGAGTTGTAGGGGTTTAATGGCACAGGCAGGGAGCCCAGCCAACAGCGAGTTGCAGTAATCCAGACGGGAGATGACAAGTGCCTGGATTAGGACCTGCGCCGCTTCCTGTGTGAGGCAGGGGCGTACTCTGCGGATGTTGTAGAGCATGAACCTACAGGAACGGGCCACCGCCATGATGTTGGTTGAGAACGACAGGGTGTTGTCCAGGATCACGCCAAGGTTCTTAGCGCTCTGGGAGGAGGACACAATGGAGTTGTCAACCGTGATGGCGAGATCATGGAACGGGCAGTCCTTCCCCGGGAGGAAGAGCAGCTCCGTCTTGCCGAGGTTCAGCTTGAGGTGGTGATCCGTCATCCACACTGATATGTCTGCCAGACATGCAGAGATGTGATTCGCCACCTGGTCATCAGAAGGGGAAAGGAGAAGATTAATTGTGTGTTGTCTGCATAGCAATGATAGGAGAGACCATGTGAGGTTATGACAGAGCCAAGTGACTTGGTGTATAGCGAGAATAGGAGAGGGCCTAGAACAGAGCCCTGGGGGACACCAGTGGTGAGAGCGCGTGGTGAGGAGACAGATTCTCGCCACGCCACCTGGTAGGAGCGACCTGTCAGGTAGGACGCAATCCAAGCGTGGGCCGCGCCGGAGATGCCCAACTCGGAGAGGGTGGAGAGGAGGATCTGATGGTTCACAGTCGGAGCCGAGGTCTAGAAGGATGGAGAGCAGGATCTGATGGTTCACAGTATCGAATGACTAGTCTTGAAACCTGACTGATTTGGATCAAGAAGGTCATTCTGAGAGAGATAGCGGGAGAGCTGGCCAAGGACGGCACGTTCAAGAGTTTTGGAGAGAAAAGAAAGAAGGGATACTGGTCTGTAGTTGTTGACATCGGAGGGATCGAGTGTAGGTTTTTTCAGAAGGGGTGCAACTCTCGCTCTCTTGAAGACGGAAGGGACGTAGCCAGCGGTCAGGGATGAGTTGATGAGCGAGGTGAGGTAAGGGAGAAGGTCTCCGGAAATGGTCTGGAGAAGAGAGGAGGTGATAGGGTCAAGCGGGCAGGTTGTTGGGCGGCCGGCCGTCACAAGAAGCGAGATTTCATCTGGAGAGAGAGGGGAGAAAGAGGTCAGAGCACAGGGTAGGGCAGTGTGAGCAGAACCAGCGGTGTCGTTTGACTTAGCAAACGAGGATCGGATGTCGTCGACCTTCTTTTCAAAATGGTTGACGAAGTCATCTGCAGAGAGGGAGGAGGGGGGGGAGGATTCAGGAGGGAGGAGAAGGTGGCAAAGAGCTTCCTAGGGTTAGAGGCGGATGCTTGGAATTTAGAGTGGTAGAAAGTGGCTTTAGCAGCAGAGACAGAGGAGGAAAATGTAGAGAGGAGGGAGTGAAAGGATGCCAGGTCCGCAGGGAGGCGAGTTTTCCTCCATTTCCGCTCGGCTGCCCGGAGCTCTGTTCTGTGAGCTCGCAATGAGTCGTCGAGCCACGGAGCGGGAGGGGAGGACCGAGCCGGCCTGGAGGATAGGGGACATAGAGAGTCAAAGGATGCAGAAAGGGAAGAGAGGAGGGTTGAGGAGGCAGAATCAGGAGATAGGTTGGAGAAGGTATGAGCAGAGGGAAGAGATGATAGGATGGAAGAGGAGAGAGTAGCGGGGGAGAGAGAGCGAAGGTTGGGACGGCGCGATACCATCCGAGTAGGGGCAGTGTGGGAAGTGTTGGATGAGAGCGAGAGGGAAAAGGATACAAGGTAGTGGTCGGAGACTTGGAGGGGAGTTGCAATGAGGTTAGTGGAAGAACAGCATCTAGTAAAGATGAGGTCGAGCGTATTGCCTGCCTTGTGAGTAGGGGGAAGGTGAGAGGGTGAGGTCAAAAGAGGAGAGGAGTGGAAAGAAGGAGGCAGAGAGGAATGAGTCAAAGGTAGACGTGGGGAGGTTAAAGTCGCCCAGGACTGTGAGAGGTGAGCCGTCCTCAGGAAAGGAGCTTATCAAGGCATCAAGCTCATTGATGAACTCTCCGAGGGAACCTGGAGGGCGATAAATGATAAGGATGTTAAGCTTGAAAGGGCTGGTAACTGTGACAGCATGGAATTCAAAGGAGGCGATAGACAGATGGGTAAGGGGAGAAAGAGAGAATGACCACTTGGGAGAGATGAGGATCCCGGTGCCACCACCCCGCTGACCAGAAGCTCTTGGGGTGTGCGAGAACACGTGGGCGGACGAAGAGAGAGCAGTAGGAGTAGCAGTGTTATCTGTGGTGATCCATGTTTCCGTCAGTGCCAAGAAGTCGAGGGACTGGAGGGAGGCATAGGCTGAGATGAACTCTGCCTTGTTGGCCGCAGATCGGCAGACCCCCACCCAGTGGCGGATTTAGGTATATGGGCACCCGCCCAGGGCAGCATCTTGCCGGGGTGGCACAGGGTGCCTGCACAAAAATATTTGGAACGTTAGCAATTGTGCGATTTTCTATCGCTCATTTGCACGTCACGTCAATGATATCATGTCACCGTGTGGGACTGTGGGTCAATTAACCTTGTCGGAGTGGGCGCCCTGATTCTAGTTTGTGAGCTGGGCAGGTCACTGCCTGGGAAGGTCTCCCACTCAGAAGTACGAGATGGGAAGGGGGCAGGTTGACCTCAGGCCTCCCCACTGGAAGCCCGAGGTAGGGAGAGTGGGGGAATCTATAAAATAGCGCACCTCTAACTTTGTACAAGTACTAATGCAATTAGTCAAATCAGTCACACTATGAAATGTTACCAAATAAACCACAATTCATTCATAATTCTATGAATATATAGTTTCACAGACATATTTTTGCATTTTTTTTCTGGTTTGTGCGAAATCGTCAAGAATCATATAAACCACTCTGTACACCACTGAGGTGAATTGGTTTAGTCTTGACTCTTGGTTGACAGTGTTGGGGGATGGGTAATGTATTGATGCTCGAGTGCCAAATCAACACAAAATAATAAGAAAAGGTCTAAGGCATCAGGCGCCTAGTTTAGGACAAAGAGGAAAGAAGAGGAGAAATGTGCAAAAGATAAAGATACGCAGCTACGTCATCTCTTTATGAGTATAATATTATGCATGTTATGAAATAGACTAGCGTAACACTTAATGTTTGTTATCCTATGTTGCTTGCTATGCTATTACACATAGGGCGACAATATTCTGTTTTCTGTCCAACTAGCTTGGATATAATTTCACACAATTTCACCATGATAATGTGTGTAGCGCGGCAACAAAACGATTACAACCTAACTAGCACATTATTGATTTGGTTAACTTTCATTTAGGTGACATCGTAAAGGTTTTCTGTGATTGTTTTGACTAGGTCCTAAGCTCAGTAAGGAATTTCCAATGCTGTAGGATAACTTAAAACACGATATTTTGTATCTTTTGTGATATATTGAGTCTTTTGGGGTGTTTTATGCCTAGAATTAGCCAAGGAGGTTGTATGGTTCATTTGGTTCCTATTCTGAAAGTTTGATAAATTGTGCATAATGACATGTATATTTAATCGTGCAACACATGTATTTAGAGTGTCAGATTCATATACTGTAATTCAATGCAAATTCAGGGGCACTTCTGAAATATTTTGGAGCACCCTCTGGCACTGGCCAGGATGAGGAGGCATCTACCTCCTCAGCCACACAGGCCTCTTCAGAAATGATCTCAGAGCATCAGGATGAGGAGCCATCCACCTCCTCAGCCACACAGGCCTCTTCAGAAATGATCTCAGAGCCTCAGGATGAGGAGCCATCCACCTCCTCAGCCACGCAGGTCTCTTCAGAAATGATCTCGGAGCCTCAGGATGAGGAGCCATCCACCTCCTCAGCCACACAGGCATCTTCAGAAATGATCCCGGAGCCTCAGGATGAGGAGCCATCCACCTCCTCAGCCACGAAATGATCAGCCACACAGGCATCTTCAGAAATGATCCCGGAGCCTCTTCCACCTCCTCAGCCACACAAAAATGATGATCTCGGAGCCTCAGGATGAGGAGCCATCCACCTCCTCAGCCACACAGGCATCTTCAGAAATGATCCCGGAGCCTCAGGATGAGGAGCCATCCACCTCCTCAGCCACGCAGGTGTCTTCAGAAATGATCTCGGAGCCTTAGGATGAGGGAGCCATCCACCTCCTCAAATGTTGTCTGAGTCTGAAGACCCATTTGCTTCCACTTCTCCCCAGCAGGATTCTTCAGGTGTTTGTGCACACTGGTGTGTGTGTGTGTGTGGGTACATCCCTGCATAACATAAACAAAATAAATAATTTCCCTTTTGCAAAGTTTTAAGTTTCCATATTGTAGGTAACAATGATGATTTAATTATTACTGGGTATGTATGTGGGATGTTCCACCACTACAAATGCTGTGAATAACGCCTGTAGCAGCATTCCCACCAAACCCTGCTGCCGAGGATGAACCACTGTCTACAGACCCTGCTGCTGAGGATGAACCACTGTCTACAGACCCTGCTGCCGAGGATGAACCACTGTCTACAGACCCTGCTGCTGAGGATGAACCACTGTCTACAGACCCTGCTGCTGAGGATGAACCAGTGTCTACAGACCCTGCTGCTGAGGATGAACCAGTGTCTACAGACCCTGCTGCTGAGGATGAACCAGTGTCTACAGACCCTGCTGCCTGAGGATGAACCAGTGTCTACAGACCCTGCTGCTGAGGATGAACCAGTGTCTACAGACCCTGCTGCCTGAGGATGAACCAGTGTCTACAGACCCTGCTGCTGAGGATGAACCAGTGTCTACAGACCCTGCTGCTGAGGATGAACCAGTGTCTACAGACCCTGCTGCCGAAGATGAACCACTGTCTACAGACCCTGCTGCTGAGGATGAACCAGTGTCTACAGACCCTGCTGCTGAGGATGAACCACTGTCTACAGACCCTGCTGCTGAGGATGAACCACTGTCTACAGACCCTGCTGCCTGAGGATGAACCACTGTCTACAGACCCTGCTGCCGAAGATGAACCACTGTCTACAGACCCTGCTGCCGAGGATGAACCACTGTCTACAGACCCTGCTGCCTGAGGATGAACCATTGTCTACAGACCCTGCTGCCGAAGATGAACCACTGTCTACAGACCCTGCTGCCGAGGATGAACCACTGTCTACAGACCCTGCTGCCTGAGGATGAACCACTGTCTACAGACCCTGCTGCCGAGGATGAACCAGTGTCTACAGACCCTGCTGCTGAGGATGAACTACTGTCTACAGACCCTGCTGCCGAGGATGAACCACTGTCTACAGACCCTGCTGCCGAGGATGAACCACTGTCTACAGACCCTGCTGCCGAGGATGAACCAGTGTCTACAGACCCTGCTGCTGAGGATGAACTAGACCCCTGCTGCCGAGGATGAACCAGTGTCTACAGACCCTGCTGCCGAGGATGAACCACTGTCTACAGACCCTGCTGCCGAGGATGAACCAGTGTCTACAGACCCCGCTGCCGAGGATGAACCAGTGTCTACAGACCCTGCTGCCGAGGATGAACCACTGTCTACAGACCCTGCTGCCGAGGATGAACCACTGTCTACAGACCCTGCTGCCGAGGATGAACCACTGTCTACAGACCCTGCTGCCTGAGGATGAACCACTGTCTACAGACCCTGCTGCCGAGGATGAACCAGTGTCTACAGACCCTGCTGCCGAGGATGAACCACTGTTTACAGACCCTGCTGCCGAGGATGAACCACTGTCTACAGACCCTGCTGCCGAGGATGAACCAGTGTCTACAGACCCTGCTGCCGAGGATGAACTACTGTCTACAGACCCTGCTGCCGAGGATGAACCAGTGTCTACAGACCCTGCTGCCGAGGATGAACCACTGTCTACAGACCCTGCTGCCGAGGATGAACCAGTGTCTACAGACCCTGCTGCCGAGGATGAACCACTGTCTACAGACCCTGCTGCCGAGGATGAACCACTGTCTACAGACCCTGCTGCCGAGGATGAACCACTGTCTACAGACCCTGCTGCCGAGGATGAACCACTGTCTACAGACCCTGCTGCCGAGGATGAACTACTGTCTACAGACCCTGCTGCCGAGGATGAACCAGTGTCTACAGACCCTGCTGCCGAGGATGAACCACTGTCTACAGACCCTGCTGCCGAGGATGAACCACTGTCTACAGACCCTGCTGCCGAGGATGAACCACTGTCTACAGACCCTGCTGCCGAGGATGAACCAATGTCTACAGACCCTGCAGCTGATGAACCACTGTCTACAGACCCTGCTGCTGAGGATGAACCAATGTCTACAGACCCTGCTGCTGAGGATGAACCAGTGTCTACAGACCCTGCTGCCGAGGATGAACCACTGTCTACAGACCCTGTCCGAAGATGAACAGACCCCTGCTGCCGAGGATGAACCACTGTCTACAGACCCTGCTGCCTGAGGATGAACCACTGTCTACAGACCCTGCTGCCGAGGATGAACCAGTGTCTACAGACCCTGCTGCCGAGGATGAACCAGTGTCTACAGACCCTGCTGCCGAGGATGAACCACTGTTTACAGACCCTGCTGCCGAGGATGAACCACTGTCTACAGACCCTGCTGCCGAGGATGAACCAGTGTCTACAGACCCTGCTGCCGAGGATGAACCACAGACCCTGCTGCCTGAGGATGAACCACTGTCTACCCTGCTGCCGAACCCTGCCGAGGATGAACCACTGCAGACCCTGCTGCCTGAGGATGAACCACTGTCTACAGACCCTGCTGCCGAGGATGAACCAGTGTCTACAGACCCTGCTGCTGAGGATGAACCACTGTCTACAGACCCTGCTGCTGCCGAGGATGAACCAGTGTCTACAGACCCTGCTGCTGAGGATGAACCACAGACCCTGCTGCCGAGGATGAACCAGTGTCTGCCCTGCTGCCGAGGATGAACCACTGTCTACAGACCCTGCTGCCGAGGATGAACCAGTGTCTACAGACCCTGCTGCTGAGGATGAACCAGTGTCTACAGACCCTGCTGCCGAGGATGAACCACTGTCTACAGACCCTGCTGCCGAGGATGAACCACTGTCTACAGACCCTGCTGCCGAGGATGAACCAGTGTCTACAGACCCCTGCTGCCGAGGATGAACCAGTGTCTACAGACCCTGCTGCCGAGGATGAACCACTGTCTACAGACCCTGCTGCCGAGGATGAACCACTGTCTACAGACCCTGCTGCCGAGGATGAACCAGTGTCTACAGACCCTGCTGCCGAGGATGAACCACTGTCTACAGACCCTGCTGCCGAGGATGAACCAGTGTCTACAGACCCTGCTGCCGAGGATGAACCACTGTCTACAGACCCTGCTGCCGAGGATGAACCAGTGTCTACAGACCCTGCTGCCGAGGATGAACCACTGTCTACAGACCCTGCTGCCGAGGATGAACCACTGTCTACAGACCCTGCTGCCGAGGATGAACCACTGGATGAACCACTGTCTACAGACCCTGCTGCCGAGGATGAACCACTGTCTACAGACCCTGCTGCCGAGGATGAACCACTGTCTACAGACCCTGCTGCCGAGGATGAACCACTGTCTACAGACCCTGCTGCCGAGGATGAACCACTGTCTACAGACCCTGCTGCCGAGGATGAACCACTGTCTACAGACCCTGCTGCCGAGGATGAACCACTGTCTACAGACCCTGCTGCCGAGGATGAACCACTGAACCAGGATGAACCACTGTCTACAGACCCTGCTGCTGAGGATGAACCTACAGACCCTGCTCTGAACCAGACCCCTGCTGCTGAGGATGAACCACTGTCTACAGACCCTGCTGCCGAGGATGAACCAGTGTCTACAGACCCTGCTGCCGAGGATGAACCACTGTCTACAGACCCTGCTGCCGAGGATGAACCACTGTGTGCTGCCGAGGATGAACCACTGTCTACAGACCCTGCTGCTGAGGACCCTGAGGACCACTGTCTACAGACCCTGCTGCAGGATGAACCCTGTCTACAGACCCTGAGGATGAACCAGTGTCTACAGACCCTGCTGCTGAGGATGAACCACTGTCTACAGACCCTGCTGCTGAACCAGGATGAGGACCCACTGTCTACAGACCCTGCTGCTGAGGATGAACCACTGTCTACAGACCTGCTGCTGAGGATGAACCACTGTCTACAGACCCTGCTGCTGAGGATGAACCAGTGTCTACAGACCCTGCTGCTGAGGATGAACCAGTGTCTACAGACCCTGCTGCTGAGGATGAACCAGTGTCTACAGACCCTGCTGCTGAGGATGAACCAGTGTCTACAGACCCTGCTGCTGAGGATGAACCAGTGTCTACAGACCCTGCTGCTGAGGATGAACCAGTGTCTACAGACCCTGCTGCTGAGGATGAACCAGTGTCTACAGACCCTGCTGCTGAGGATGAACTACTGTCTACAGACCCTGCTGCCGAGGATGAACCAGTGTCTACAGACCCTGCTGCTGAGGATGAACCATTGTCTGCAAACCCTGGTGCTGAGGATGAAACACTGTCTACAGACCCTGCTGCTGAGGATGAACTACTGTCTACAGACCCTGCTGCCGAGGATGAACCAGTGTCTACAGACCCTGCTGCTGAGGATGAACCATTGTCTGCAAACCCTGCTGCTGAGGATGAACCACTGTCTACAGACCCTTCTGCTGAGGATGAACCACGGTCTACAGACCCTGCTGCTGAGGATGAACCACTGTCTACAGACCCTGCTGCTGAGGTTGAACCACTGTCTACAAACCCTGCTGCTGAGGATGAACCACTGTCTACAGACCCTTCTGCTGAGGATGAACCACTGTCTACAGACCCTGCTGCTGAGGATGAACCAGTGTCTACAGACCCTGCTGCTGAGGATGAACCAGTGTCTACAGACCCTGATGCCTGAGGATGAACCACGGTCTACAGACCCTGCTGCTGAGGATGAACCACTGTCTACAGACCCTGCTGCTGAGGATGAACCACTCTCTGATGACCCTACTGACTGGCCTTCAGTTCTGACTGACAGAATTCAGACACAACTAGTTTGCAGAGGACCAAGTGAGATACCACCTGACTTTTTCCCTCCCCAAGCAATAAGAGTGATGGAAGAAGTTGCCACCACTAGTATTTCAGGAAGACCTTGGTGAGTGGTGAAAAAAATCCCTAAAGTTGGTTGGTGCATTCTGAAAGAAACAACAGCCTCTTCTGCTTCTGCTGCAAAACAACGAGGATCAAAAAAGGGGAAACAATTGATAAGCATGAGATGGCCCTTATGGAGGCTGAGAGGATAAGATGGAGAGAGGTGTTGACATGTCTGACTGCTATTGTGCAGTCTCTGGCAATTAGAAATCTGGCACTAAGGGGACACACAGAAACATTGTACTGTGTGTTTTTCTGTTAGCAATAGGTTAATAGTGTAATAATTCAATTCTCTTTTTATTTGTATTTACATACTACAGTTTGTTTCTATTTGTCTTTGTTACTTCTTTTTGATATTTTTGTATGTGTTTTAATATTTATATAGTTTTAAATGTTACGATTATTTATGTGTTGTTCCAAATGTCTAAATAAAAATCAGTTAGTGCAGAATGGAGGTGTTATAATACCCATAAAAACTCGCTGTCAAACAGGGAAATGGTTCCAATTGGTTTTCCACCATTAATTTTTCTCATAGGGGATTTTAGAAACACTTCAAATAAGGGCTGTGCTTCGTGTTGGCTTACACTAGCGTGATATTTTGATAACCATGTAAATCTCTAGGGACAAGGTGACTTTTATCAATATATTTGGCTCTATTTACGCTCAGATTCGAAAATGCTAATTAGCATTAAAGTAAACATCATGCAAGACGACAAATTCATGCAAGCTCCTGCACGTCATCTCGAGCTGACAATTTTGCTAACAGGTATTGTGTCAATTTAAAAACTTGCACAAATAAGTTCACAGACTTGACCATTTAAAGAAATGTAGCCAATGTATTAATTACTACATTTACCCGTAATTTCCGGACTATAAGCCGCTACTTTTTCCCATACTTTGACCCTCGCGGTTTATACAATGACGCTGCTAATTTATGGATTTTCCCCGCTTTCGCAAGATTCATGCCGCCAAAAAACAGCACCGTCACATAATGTGACGTAAATGGAGCGCGCTCAAACTTCCCATCATTCTGATTACGGTAGTCATTTTGTCACCCTCATCATGGCAAAGACACGGAGAAATGCATATGATGCAGCTTTCAAGTTGAAGGCGATCGATCTGGCTGTTGGAAAAGGAAATAGAGCTGCTGCACGGGAGCTTGGCCTTAATGAGTCGATGATAAGACGTTGGAAACAGCAGCGTGAGGAACTGACTCCTTGCAAGAAGACAACAAAAGCTTTCAGAGGGAAGAAAAGCAAATGGCCCGAACTAGAAAATGAGCTTGAAGACTGGGTCAACACACAGAGAGCAGACGGCCGAGGTGTTTCAACTGTGCAGATCCGACTGAAAGCCAAAACAATCGCCACCGCAATGAAGTTTGAGGATTTTAGAGGTGGACCATCGTGGTGTCTAAGATTTATGAGACGTAAAGGCCTGTCCATCAGGGTACGGACGAGTCTGGGTCTGAAGCTATTCAACTCTCACACCGAAGGAGATGACTTCAGTGGTTTCAGCCTATTTATTTTTGTTACAAGCCGTGTTTCGTTTAAAAGCTGTATAAAGTTAATTTGTTTCAATGTACCGGTAGACACCTGCGGCTTATAGACATGTGCGGCTTATTTATGTACAAAATACTTTTTAGATTTTTTTATTCAGTGGGTGCGGTTTATATTCAGGTGCGCTTAATAGTCCAGAAATTACGGTAGTTTAGCATTAGATAGTTAATCCAGAAATGTTTACCTTTGTCTCGATTCGGCAGATTAGCAGCTGTTTAGCATTTCATATTTTTTTATTTTTTTGGGGGGGTGGGCTAAATATAGGGGAATATATTGATAAAAGTCACCTTGTCCTAGAGAGATTTACATGCTTATCAAAACTTCACACCAAGGTAAGCTTACATGAAACACAGCCCTTATTTTAAGTGTTTATAAAATCCCCTATTGGAAAAACGATTGGAACCATTTCCCTGTTTGACCACTAGGTTTTATGGGTGTTATGACTCATACTGTGGTACTCTATTTCGATCATCCAATAGCAGGGTTTGCCAAACTCTACTTTGTTCAGAAATAGACTACATTTTCTTAGATAAAATGCCTATTATTCCCATATAATGTTTGGACAATACATTTTTTTAAATAGGGGGTGGGAGGTCATATAAACACAAACGTACTTCCTTGACAACAGCTCTGCTATGTGAAGCTCAAGAAGTATGAAAAATCCCTGACTTCTTATCGGATTGACCATTTATAACCTTTAAAAGGCTGTACATGGTCAATCCAATGTCAGCAGTGGCTGTACATAATTTACTGCATAGGGCCTATGCAAAAGTCAGGGCATTTATATTTATTGTGCTTCGCTGAGAAGAAGGAAGTTGTCAAGGAAGTGAGTTTGTGTTTATACTGGACCTCCTGCCTCCACATATTCTCAACCAATCATGTCAATGCAGAGCTATATGGAGCCCTCCACGTTGTTAAAAAAAAAATGGGCAGTGCAGGGTAGTACAGAGCTCAAATTGGTCTCTACATGCCTCCGGAGGCTCTGCAATTGCATCACACCATCAGATTAAGCATAAATTGCTTTAAGCCTTATGTTCACCAAATGTATCAAACTCTTTACGTTCTGGTGGAAGTCATTCATTGTCAATGGAGCAGTACGCAACACTAGTTGGGGATGCCGCAGTCACGCCATATGTCCACCAGGTGCACGTGCGTTTTGCTATATGTTGTTTTTCAAGTTAGTTTTAATGTCACATGCACAAGTACAGTGAAATGCCTTTCTTGCAAACTCAAAACACAGCAATAATCAATAACAATAACTAGAAAGAAAAAAAACAAGAAATATGAAGAACACGATAAGTAAGTAAGCATACTATATACAGGGTCAGTTCCAATACCATATTTATAATGTGCAGGGATACTGGAGTAATGGAGGTAGATATGTATAGGGGTAAGTGACTAGGCATCAGGATATAAGATAAACAGAGTAGCAGCAGCATGTATGTGAGTTGGTGTGCGTGTGGGTAGAGTCAATATAAATGTATGCATGTTATGTGTGAGTGAGCAGAGGATGGGGTGTGTGTGTATAGAGACATAAATAAACATAAAAAGGTAAATGAGGATACAAGGTCAACTCATTTTTTGCCGGATATCTAGTCCGCATTTTCCAAACTTGATGCACATCTGCTTCACAAGGCTGCAGAACAGTTTGCAGCCTGGTTCGACCAAAGTTAATAATTAGACTAGATTCAAGTTCTTCTACTATGACCTACTCGTTTCATAGGCTGCACGCAAGGGCGCATTACGACAATTAATCTAGTTTGTTTATATTCTTCTGTCACATTCATCTCTAGCAACATGTTCCCATTTAGCAGGTTTCAAAACTAGATTCTGCCCGCTGACCAATTTTTTTCTTGAGCAGATGGTCGGGGGGCTGGAACGTAATTACAAATAATTTGTAGATTGCAAATTGACCGCAAGAAGCCCAAACAGATATGTTTGACTAAAATATAATAATTTCAAACCTTGCTTTGTATACGATCATGTCATGTCTAGTATGCGTGGGAATACTTGGGAACAGATTTCTTAAATAAAAATCACTTGGAGCTGATTTCCTGGTTTTGTTTTTTGCTCAAAAAACCTAGAGGGCAAAATCAAATCACCAACGTGCCTCGCGGGCCGACAGCTGGGGAACCCTGCCATATAGAATACTGATTTCAAATCACTAGCTTGCCCTGTATGATGGCATGCTAAATTAGACAGAACAGTTCTGTGCATACTCATTTTGCATGGCATTCTTTTGGTTTACTTGAGACAAAATTCCAATCCTTCAGCTGGTACCTTCACCTCTCTAACTACACAATAGCCATTATGATTTGGCCTCTGTACATTGTGTCACAGTAAAAAGGTGTCCATTCTACTCAGGACCACTTTTAGTTGCTACTAATTTGACAGCCCTTAAAGAGTGGCCCATCAATTTAAATCCAATCTTTTTTTCATATTGGACATACATATTGCAGCATAGAAAATTATCTGTACATTGTGTCGCAGTAAAAGGGTGGGTCCATTCTACTCAGGAGCACTTCTACAATAGTTTCCAAATCTACAGAGTTCACGCCCAGAGGATCGTAATAGTTTTATGTATGTCCAATATGAAAAAAAATACTGGATTTAAGTTTACATGCCACTTTATAAGGGCTGCCAAATGAGCAGTGACACTCATCTGGGTGTTAACTCTGGATTTGGAAACTACAAGTGCTCATGAGTTCCCCTTTTACTGCGACACTATTTACAGATAATGTTGTACGGCGCATTAAATGATAGGAGTACACACACAAAAAAACATTGTTGACCATTTAGGCTTGAAAAAAAAAAAGACAATATCTTATATAAATACTTTCAATTATGCTTTGTATGATAATTAGTATAGAATATTGATAATTGTGCCAAAATTAGCAAAGTATACAGGATTGGACTTTTATTCTGAAGAACTCCAAAAATCCGTGACCCAGAAGTAGTTACCGTAGTTAATCTTGACCGCTTGGCACATCTGTGAAGCAAGCAAGAATAACTAAGTACTTTTGGGTCACCGATTTTGAAATCATTCAGAATAAAAGTCACGTTCAGACATTGGCTTGACCATGTACAGCATTTTAAAGGTTATAAATTGATAATCCGATAAATACAGCATTTACTGTGATATGGCCTCTGCAGAAGTCAGGTATTTCATACTTATTGAGGTTCACATAGCGAAGCTGTTGTCAAAAGGAAGTAAGTTTATATGACCTCCCGTCCCCACCTACCATCAACCAATCATGCCAACGCGGAGCTTTACAGGCATGAACAGAGCCCTTTACATTGTTACAACATTTAGGAGGAGCACAGAGATGTGGTGTGGAGCCTGATATTGAAGATTCCCGAGGCTTCGCAATTATGCCACACCATCCGGAATCGCATTGCCAGTTCAATCATAAATTGGCTTTCATTATTCTTGTTGGCGGAACTGAGGTGTTGCAATGTAGATGTAAATCAGGAAATGACATAGCCAGGTCTTCCATGTTTACGCAGATGTATGTTTCGCTAGTTTCTTCGAGGAGCTGTGCAGAGTGAAAATGCAAAGGACTTGACTTCTGTAAAGTTATAACTCACCGGCATTGATATATCCGTAGTTAACGTCATATGCATGGCAAAGCTTAAGAACGTTGTTCGGTAATTCAAATTAAGACTCGTTTTAGCTGGCGACATATCGTTGCTACGAGCTGGCTAACGTTACCTAGCTAGCTTTCCCCACAACAAGGAGGCGGTAGAAGGAGCTAATGCATGTTGGCTAGCAAGCCTCTGATACGTTTTTAGTATATTTTGGTGGACCTATATTGTGAGTGAGTGACAATAAGAGCTAGTCGTTTTTTGCCGTTGGAAGCAAGTCATGGCTGAATCCCAGAAAGCGGACCAGTCAGAGGTAATTAACGTTTTTGAATTAATGCTAGCTAGTTAGTTATGTCTTCTGCAAGCGAGGTAGTTAGTTATATCGACCATCCACTTCATTTCCCGCCCAAGAAAATCAACAAACTTAAACACTTGCACTCTCAAACTTGGTTCTATTTGGTTCTCACTACGTTGGTATTTGATTGTCAGCATGAGTTTGACATTACCCCTAGTAGCCATGACACTTGATCTGTCTGTTAACTGTGTTCTTGACTTTGTCCTGGTCAGGTCACGTGGTAATGAAAAACTCAGGGCCCTACTTATAGGACCATTATTAATAGAATATTGTCTTAACTCAGCATACAGGCGAGCCAAACAAGGAGATGGAGCAGCCAGCTCAGGCTGGAGCATCTGTGGGCCCAGGAGCATCACGCAACAATGCACCAACAGCCTCGGCAGATGGAAACAGTGGGGATGATGCTACCAATACAGTCAGTGCAAGTACCTCAACTATAGACGTGGCAGGGGATGCTGGTAATTCAGAAACTGTGAAGGAATCCTATGTAGAGAATTCAAAGACAGTGGAAGAAATGATAACAGATGCCTTGCAGACTGTGGGAGAAATGGCCAGTGAAGAGGATTCACAGAGAGAAAGAGAAACAGCCAGTGTAGATGGTTCACAGAAGGAGAGAGAAACAGCCAGTGTAGATGGTTCACAGACGGAAAGAGAAACAGCCAGTGTAGATGGTTCACAGACGGAAAGAGAAACAGCCAGTGTAGATGGTTCACAGACGGAAGGAGAAACAGACCGTGTGGATGCTTCACAGACGGAAGGAGAAACAGACCGTGTGGATGCTTCACAGACGGAAGGAGAAACAGACTGTGTGGATGCTTCACAGACGGAAGGAGAAATGGCCAGAGTGGATGCTTCACAGGCGGGAGGAGAAACGGCCAGTGTGGATCCTTCACAGGCGGGAGTAGAAACGGCCAGTGTGGATCCTGCACAGGCGGAAGGAGAAACGGCCACCGTGGATGCTTCACAGGCGGAAAGAGAAGCGGCCAGCGTGGATGCTTCACAGGCGGAAAGAGAAACGGACAGCGTGGATGCTTCACAGGCGGAAAGAGAAACGGACAGCGTGGATGCTTCACAGGCGGAAAGAGAAACGGACAGCGTGGATGCTTCACAGGCGGAAAGAGAAACGGACAGCGTGGATGCTTCACAGGCGGAAAGAGAAGCGGACAGCGTGGATGCTTCACAGGCGGAAAGAGAAGCGGATAGCGTGGATGCTTCACAGGCGGAAAGAGAAGCGGACAGCGTGGATGCTTCACAGACGGAAAGAGAAGTGGACAGCGTGGATGCGTCACAGACGGAAAGAGAAACGGCCAGCGTGGATGCTTCACAGGCGGAAAGAGAAGCGGACAGCGTGGATGCTTCACAGACGGAAAGAGAAGCGGACAGCGTGGATGCTTCACAGACGGAAAGAGAAACGGCCAGCGTGGATGCTTCACAGGCGGAAAGAGAAGCGGACAGCTTGGATGCTTCACAGACGGAAAGAGAAACGGCCAGCGTGGATGCTTCACACGCGGAAAGAGAAACGGCCAGCGTGGATGCTTCACAGGCGGAAAGAGAAACGGCCAGCGTGGATGCTTCACAGGCGGAAAGAGAAACGGCCAGCGTGGATGCTTCACTTACGGAAAGAGAAACGGCCAGTGCTGATGCTTCGCAGGTAGTCGGAGAAACCGTTGGTTCAGATGCACCCCAGACTGTGGAAGTAACAGGCAATACAAATGCTTCACAGACTAATGGTGGAACAGACATCACAGACATACCTCTGGACATGGGAGTAGTGGATGCCGATGATGAGATGGAGGTCAATGCTATCAAAGTGGAGGAGGAACAGATGCAGGAGGAACACAACTTGGAGGGGATGCCCATGATAACTGCTGTGGAAGAGGGAAGCGACATGGACGCTTTTAGCAGCAACTCCCTGGATCATGGGGATGAAGTGGAGAAGATGGACACCGGGACAGATGCACTGACAGAGAAGCAACGAGAGAAGCCCAGTAAGACCGGACAAGTGGACAACACTGATTCCATGCCTTCTATTGTGGATACAGGTAATAAGACTGCTGCCTGCAGCTTTTTGTTGGCTATACAAGTTTAGGATCGGGATTATCAATTGTTTCCGTAGTTTGCTTCATTCATTTCTTCAGGTTGTGTTTGATTTTACGGATGAGATGTTACCCTAAACACTGCGCTATCTTGCTTAACACTCAATTGCTGATGGAATGCCCCAGTGTCGAATGTCCTCAGACCTCAAACACGTCACCTTACTCACACTGTCCCATCTTTCAAACATTGTCTCCACGACAGAGGACACAGAGCAACCTGCTGAGCAGACCAGCTTTGAGGAGGCTAGCGGCTCGTCTCCACCTATGGAGGGGGACCATTCTGAAGATATCAAACCATTTCACCCCAGTCCCACCTCTAGCGAAGCTTTTCTCCCACAGAACAGTAAAGGTGAGAGTCCACAAGAGTCAGTCTTTGGAATATAGTCTTTGGCTGCATGATGTTCAGACATGACCCGACTACTTGAATGTTAGTGTGGTCCCTCACAATATTCAGATGCTAATGAGTACACTTCTGTTTCTCAGTAATGGTTTTACTGTTAAAAAATAAATAATCAAATCTCAAGCTGAAAGACCGGTTGCTTGTTTTTCTGCAGGCTCTGACAGTCCTGCAGGGCTGGAGAATGGAGTGACAGGACAGCCAGTCAAAGTTGTGGATGTGAGTATCCTCTCTCCAGCACAACCGAAAGAATAGAGTGAATTAATTTCCTCCCGAGTGACTATACAAGCTTATGCTTGGCAGAAATGTGGCCACTCCTTATGTGTATTAAAGATTTTGAGGTGTTGCGAAGGCTTTGTCAGAATACCCGTGTAATAGATGGCCGGTAAACATTCATCATTAACTTGCATGATTCCATCTACAATTCTTACTGAATGTTGCATGCTGCTGTTGAATGTTCTCTGCCGTCTGCCCAGCCGACAGCAGAGCCTGTGTCCACCAGCGTTGACACCCTCTCCATGGTGAATGTGAAGGATGAGCCAGTAGATGAGGAGTATGACCAGGCCCTGGCTCCAGTCGTCCTCACAGAGGGCGTCAAGGATGAACCAGACGCAGCGGAGGTATGACATCTCTAAACTCACTGGCCTTGTTCTAACGGGACCATTCAGTTGTCTGAGCTACATGAACGTTGTCTATTGACGTCAATGCATATAGTTCAAGCTATGTGTGTATTTTATCCCAAATCCTGTGTGCGTGTTAAATGTATGTCACCTTTTTGTTATTTACAGGAGTTGAAAATCAGTAACGTCTTCTCTGTGGGCGGCGGCCCTACCCCAATCGGTGAGCAGGGCACTTTGATATTTGTACACATCAGGACACGTTAGTGGTAGCTCAACGGTCAAAGCCCTGAGGCAGTGCTTCTTAATCATGGTCCTGGGGACCCAAATGGGTGCATATTTTTTGGGTTGTTGCCCTAGCACTACATACCTGGTTCCACTAATCAAATCATTAGCAAACCTGATTAGTGGAATCAGTGTAGTGCTAGGGCAAAAACAAAAATGTGTCCCCAGGTTTGAGAAGAACTGCCTTAATGTCGAAACTTGGCTGCAGGTTTTCTTTCTAGATCAAAAAGGGCCTTACGGGTGGCAGGGGGCAATTTTAACATTTAACAATTTTCGAATTTAACAGAACTTTTAACAACCCTTATTTTGGCGGGGTAGAGATAGTGTTCCGTTTTTAAGCCAATTTCCTACAATTCTAAAATGTTCTAGATAGAGCTGAGATACATTTGTGCAGTTTTAATGCAAGTTTCTTTTGATTATTCATATTCTGCCATGGAGCTGAGAAACCTTTGCAGTTTTAAAGCTAATTTCCTGTTGTTCTATGCATTTTGCCTTGGCTTATGCTGGGTTCTTTTGCTCAAACATACTAACAAAATGAATACTGCTAAAACAATTGTTTTTGGAATTGTCAATTCTCACTGATGTCTAGCTTTTGTTTTGGTAATTGATAGTTCTCAAAGATTGTTATTAAAAAAAATATACAGTGCCTTCGAAGTATTCAGACCCCTTGCCTTTTTCCACATTTTGTTACGTTACAGCCTTATTCTAAAATGTATTACATTGTTTTTTTTTTCGTCATCAATCTACACACAATACCCCCAAATGTAAAAGAAACAGGTTTTTAGACTTTTTCTAATTTACAAAAAATAAAAATGTCACATTTACATAAGTTTTCAGACCCTTTACTCAATACTTTGAAGCACCATTGGCAGCAATTACAGCCTCGGGTCTTCTTGGGTATGACACTACAAGCTTGGCACAACTGTGTTTGGGGAGTTTCTCCTATTCTACTCTGTAGAGCCTCTCAAGCTCTGTCAGGAGGGATGGGGAGGATTGCTATACAGCTATTTTCAGGTCACTCCAGAGATGTTTGAGCAGGTTCTAGTCTGGGCTCTGGCTGGGCCACTCAAGGACGTTCAGAGAATTGTCCCAAAGCCACTCCTGTGTAGTATTGGCTGTGTGCTTAGGATCGTTGTCCTATTGGAAGGTGGACCTTCATCCCCATCTGAGGTCCTGAGCGCTCTGGAACAGGTTTTCATCAAGGATCTCTTTGTACTTTGCTCCGTTCATCTTTGCCTCGATTCTGACTAGCCTCAAAGTTCCTGCTGCTGGAAAAACACCCCCACGGCATGATACTGCCACCACCATGCTTCACCGTAGACATAGTGCCAGGTTTCCTCCAGACGTGAAGCTTAGTATACAGTCATGGTCAAAGGTTTTGAGAATGACACAAATATTAATTTTCAAAGTCTGCTGCTCAATTTGTATGATTGCAATTTGCATATACTCCAGAATGTTATGAAGAGTGATCAGATGAATTGGAATGATTTGCAAAGTCCCTTTTGCCATGCAAATGAACTGAATCCCCCAAAAACATTTCCACTGCATTTCAGCCCTGCCACAAAAGGACCAGCTGACATCATGTCAGTGATTCTCTCGTTAACAGAGTTGTGAGTGTTGACGAGGACAAGGCTGGAGATCACTCTGTCATGCTGATTGAGTTCGAATAACAGACTGGAAGCTTCAAAAGGAGGGTGGTGCTTGGAATCATTGTTCTTCCTCTGTCAACCATGGTTACCTGCAAGGAAACATGCTGTCATCATTGCTTTGCACAAAAAGGGCTTCACAGGCAAGGATATTGCTGCCAGTAAGAGTGCACCTAAATCAACCATTTATCGGATCATCAAGAACTTCAAGGAGAGCGGTTCAATTGTTGTGAAGAAAGCTTCAGGGCGCCCAAGAAAGTCCAGCAAGCGCCAGGACCATCTCCTAAAGTTGATTCCGCTGCGGGATCGGGGCACCACCAAATTTGAGGCGGCAGTGTAGCCTAGTGGTTAGAGCATTGGACTAGTAACCGAAAGGTTGCATGTTCAAATCCTCGTTCTGCCCCTGAACAGGCAGTTAACCCACTGTTCCTAGGCCGTCATTGAAAATAAGAATTTGTTCTTAACTGACTTGCCTAGTAAAATAAAGGTAAAATAAAAATAAACCACCAGTACAGAGCTTGCTCAGGAATGGCAGCAGGTTTGAGTGCACCTGCACACACAGTGAGGTGAAGACTTTTGGAGGATGGCCTGGTGTCAAGAAGGGCAGCAAAGAAGCCACTTCTCCCCAGGAAAAACATAAGAGACAGACTAATATTCTGCAAAAGGTACAGACTGCTGAGGACAGGGGTAAAGTCATTTTCTCTGATGAATCCCCTTTCGGATTGTTTGGGGAATCCGGAATAAAGCTTACCCGGAGAAGACCAGGTGAGCGCTACCTTCAGTCCTGTGCCATGCCAACAGTAAAGCATCCTGAGACCATTCATGTGTGGGGTTGCTTCTCAGCCAAGGGAGTGGGCTCACTCACAATTTTGCCTAAGAACACAGCCATGAATAAAGAATGGTACCAACACATCCTCCGAGAGCAACTTCTCCCAACCATCCAGGAACAGTTTGGTGACGAACAATGCCTCTTCCAGTATGATGGAGCACCTTGCCATAAGGCAAAAGCAATAACTAAGTGGCTCAGGGAACAAAACATTGATATTTTCGGTCCATGGCCAGGAAACTCCCGAGACTTTAATCCCATTGAACTGTGGTCAGTCCTCAAGAGACGGGTGGACAAACAAAAACCCACAAATTCTGACAAACTCCAAGCAACGATTATGCAAGAATGGTGCCATCAGTCAGGATGTGGCCCAGAAGTTAATTGACAGCATGTCAGGGTGGATTGCAGAGGTCTTGAAAAAGAAGGGTCAACACTGCAAATATTGACTCTGCATCAACTTCATGTAATTGTCAATAAAACTCTTTGACACTTATGAAATGCTTGTGATTATACTTCATTATTCCATAGTAACTTCTGAAAAAAATATCTAAAGACACTGAAGCAACAAACTTTGAAAAAGTATATTTGTGTCATTCTCAACTTTTGGCCACAACTGTATAGGCCAAATAGTTCAATCTTAGTTTCATCAAATCAGAGAATCTTGTTTTTCGTGTTCAGAGTCCTTGAGGTGCCTTTTGGCAAACCTCAAGCAGGCTGCCATGTGCCTTTTACTGAGTGGTTTCCGTCTGGCCACTACCATAAAGGCCTGATTGGTGGAGTGCTGCAGAGATGATTGTCCGTCTGGCAGATTTGCCCATCTCCACAGAGGAGCGCTGTCAGAGTGAGCATCGGGTTCTTGGTCACCTCTCTGACCAAGGCCCTTCTTCCCCGATTGCTCAGTGTGGCTGGGCGGCCAGCTCTAAGAATTGTCTTGGTAGTTCCAAACTTGTTCCATTTAAGAATAATGGAGGGCACTGTGTTCTTGGGGACCTTCAATGTGGCAGATGTTTTTTGGTACCCTTCCTCAGATCGGTGCCTTTTTGATCTAACATGCACTGTCAACTGTGGGACCTTATATCGATAGGTTGGCCTTTCCAAATCATGTCCAATCAATTGAATTTACTACAGGTGGACTCCAATCACGTTGTAGAAACATCTCCAGGATGATCAATGGAAACAGGATGGGGGTCTGAATACTTACGTAAATAAATTATTTTCTGTTTAGAATTGTTAATAAATTTGCAATTTCAGAACACCTGTTTTCACTTTCATTATGGGGTGTTGTAAGTTGCTGAGGATTTTTTTCGTATTTTTAAAATCCATTTTAGAATAAGGCTGTAATGTAACAAAATGTGGAAAAGGTCAAGGGGTCTGAATGCTTTCCGAAGGCACTGGTGGTACGTTATCTTTTCTACATACTTTATATCTGGTTTTAGGTGTTAAAGTTTACACGGAAAGCGTTTTTAAATGTAAAAAAAAATGTAAGTCTACTTTTTCTCCCCAATTTCGTAATATCATATTGGTAGTTAGTTTTGTCCCATCGCTGCAACTCCCGTACGGACTCGGGAGAGTCGACGGTCGAGAGCCATGCGCCCTCCGAAACATGACCCCGCCATGGAGTCACTAGATCGCAATGGGACAAGGAATTCCCGGCTGGCCAAACCTTCCCCTAACATGGACGACGTTGGGCCAATTGTGCGCTGCCTCATGGGTCTCCTGGTCGCGGCCGCCTGCGACACAGCCCGGGACCAAACACGGATCTGTAGTGACGCCTCTAGCCGCTAGACCGCTGCGCCACTCGGGAGGCCGGAAATAGTTTTTTTTAACATCCCAAAAATTTAATTGACATCCCAACCTGAAAAAAAAAAAAAATAAAAATAAATAAATATATATATATATATTTTCATGGCAGAAACATCCCTGGGCTGTGAGTGGATCGTTATAGTCTACCGCAAGCTCTCAAGGAGCAAAATATATTTCTCTCTTCCCTCAATCTCCACCCATCCTCTATTATTCACAGCCACATCCACACCAGTGACCTCCCTCTCCAAGACTGTAATGCCTCCATTGACCCCGGCCGCCTCCTCCATCCCTCCGCTGATGCCCATGGCTATGCGGGTGGCCTGCTCGGCCTGTAACAAGGTGTTACTGAAGGGCCAAACAGCCTACCAGAGGAAGGGCTCCTCGGACCTCTTCTGCTCCACGTCCTGTCTCACCTCCTATAGTCCTCCGTCTGTCGTCAAGACGACTGCCCCCTGCCCAGCCAAGAAACCCTGCCACTACTGCCTCAAGTGAGTCTTGCTGTTGTCATGCCAATGGAGTAGCTATGTAGATAATTATTTAAGGAAGATAAAGGAATGGACCAAACTCCAAAGGTGACGACCAATAAAAATCATTTGATTTACCTTTTGTACTTAAGCCTTACTCTATGATTCACATTTGACTTCCATTGTGCTACCTTTTTCCACATGCATTTTAATGTAAGGCACTGTGAGCTACCTGAATGTAAACAAAAATATGTTCGTAGATCAATTATGAACTTATCACCCCCCTCAGGGAGATTGCAAACCCCAAGGACGTGATCACAGCTCCTGTGGACACCATGGGCACGGTGAAGGACTTCTGTAGCCAGACCTGCCTCTCCTCCTTCAACTTCAAGAGGAACTCTGCCGTCTCCACCCTCTCCTCCTCCCTCTCCACCATGACTGGGGCCGTCAAGTGCAGCATGTGCAAAAAGGCCTGCATTGTAAGGGACTTATGGTCTCTGCGCGTGTCAGTGTGGTAGTTGCTAGGAGTAACAAAATTGGCCATATAAAACTGGTAATGTCAGAGTTGACAGGGAAGTGAGAATTTTTGGATTGACAGACTTTTTTTTTTATAGTGGGTTTTAGTGTGTTAAAGTATAAAACTGGACTCCTTTTGCCTTAAACATTTATTTCTGCCCCTCTTGCCTCAACATGAGCTCCTTGTTCTCTCCCACACAGAGTAAACACGAGGTGATCTTCCAGGGCAGCATGCACAGGCTGTGCAGCGAGGTGTGCTTCACGCGCTTCCGCTCCACCAACAAGCTGTCCATGAACAGCTGTCAGAGCTGCAACAACTACTGCTATGGCAAGGTTACCGTGCTGGTCATGCAGGGGGTCAATAAGACCTTCTGCAGCGCCGGCTGTGTCACCACCTTCAAACAGGTAAGAATCTGATCCCTGAGATGCAGGTCACGCAGTCAGAAGAAGCCATTGGCCTGTTGACTGTAACTAGGGCTGTTTTCTAAAAACATTACGATTTGTCAAATCCTTGCTTCCGACCACCCTTGTTTTGTCAATTCCTCTCAAAGCTCATCGGAAGTGGAGGTCCCAGGGAGGGACCTTGGATCTTCTCCAGTACATAAAAACCATCTACCTGTAAGTTAAAGCAAGCAAAAGCACTCACTTTCTCTTCCTCTGTGGTCGGTCTGGTTTTTCAGAAAGCTAAGAAGTCTGTGGCATGTACTATGTGCCGCAACTTCCGCGCACCGGTGGAGATGGTCGACAGCGCCGACTCTGATGGCAAGCTGGAGATGTTCTGCTCTACTGGCTGTGTTACAGCCCACAAAGTACAGACCGTCAGCTCCTCAGGTATAGCTAGGCTAACCACCTCGGCAACATGTACACCTTGCTCTCGCTCGCTCACTCGTATGCATATACATTCATAACACTCCCTCTCCTTTCGTGTCGACCTAGGTGCTCAGGTAGAGTGCAACACCTGTGGTCAGAAGACGGTGCCCTCCTTCCACCTGGCCATGTCGGACGGCTCCATCCGGAACTTCTGCACCATGAACTGTGTTGTCACCTTTCAGGTAACACCTCCTCTGGGTTGATGAATTAGCTCAGTTGAAACGTTAATTAGAGTAGAAACATTTCAAGGACGGCAACTTAATGACCTTCAATGATCTTAATTGAGGCTCTAATAGTGCTTGCTTTTGATATTTTACGCTTTGTTTCTAAAACATAGCCATGTATGCTGTACAAAGTACTGTTTCCTGTCCTGCACTGACACTACAATGTTATAATATTTCTGTGGCCTGTAGGATCAGTTCAATAAGAGCAACTCCCAGAGCCAGATGAACGTGACCCCGGGCACAGGGACCACAGCTCCCCCCGCGGCCCCGGGCCAGACCAGGGACAGGGGATCCCAAGGGACCAGACTGCCCTGCTTCCAGTGCCACCGCCTCTTCTCCTCCAAGCCCGAGCTCATTCAGTTCAAGGTACCTATACTGTATTTAATATCTCTCTCTATCCCCCTCATTTCTCTTTCTCTCGTCTCTTTGCGTTTCCATCTTCCTCCATTTTGTTGAACTCTCTCGCCCTCTCACAAACACACCCCCTCTATGTCGACAGCCTCTGTTAATGCTGCTGTAGAGTTGATTGAATGTATGTCTTCAACCCTACAGGATAAGATGGTATTCCTCTGTTCAGTAAATTGCTCTGAGGAGTACAGAAAGATCAACTATGAGATGGCGCGCTGCGAGTACTGCAAGATTGAGAAGCCAGCCAAGGAGGTCAAGAGAATCAACAATAGGGACTACACCTTCTGCAGTGAAGGTGAGGATGGAGATCGGACATGTTTTAATAGGCCTGCCACTTCCAGGAGTTTGCGCCTTGGTGTTTAAAGACACATTTCCCTGTCTCTCGCCCTCTTCTCTCCTCCATATCCAGGCTGTAAGCTGCTCTACAAGCACGACCTGACTAAACGCTGGGGGAAACACTGCAGAACCTGTGCCTACTGCGCCTCTACCGCGCAGGAGG
This sequence comes from Oncorhynchus masou masou, assembly GCF_036934945.1. NCBI lineage: Eukaryota > Metazoa > Chordata > Actinopteri > Salmoniformes > Salmonidae > Oncorhynchus > Oncorhynchus masou. Next base: position 38,301,768 of record NC_088223.1, on the reverse strand, counting down.
CCATCACGGGCCAGTACGGAGGCAGGGTGGAGGAGTTCTGCTCGGATGAGTGCAAGTCCCACTACACCCTGCTCTTCTGTCAGGTATAGGATGGAACCACGCTAAAGAACTGAACAAAACACCTAGGGTTCAATGAGGCTCAATGCTGAGGAGCAGTCTTCTGTTGGTGTCTATCCCCTTGTTCTTTCAGTTTGAATGGATCTGAAATGACTCCAATACAAACTTTTGTAAACTTGTCTGAAAACTTGGAGACTTGTTCTCTCATATTTGTGCAGGTGGAAGGAAGAAGTTGGGGATAAGAAACCACATGAGTGAATGAATTGAACTTTCCAAATGGCATATCCAATGTGGCAGTTGGAATCGCTGTTGGCAGGGCAGCAGTCTCGTCGCAGAACTTAAGACTGCCGCCGAAACAAAGACGGTTCTTTGTTCTGCCGAGTTATTCAAGGATGGAAAGAGAGGAAAGCTCCACACCACTCTCACTTAAATATCTTCCCTAGTTATTTTCAGATCTCATTTTGCTCTTTGGCATCTGTGTGTGTGATTTCTGTACCCATTTGCTCCTCTTGCTTGTAGGCTTTACAGATGCTCCCCACCCCTTGGATGCAACCCTTCTAATTTAGTTTACAGTACGCACACAACTTATGTGGAATTCCTGGTCTCTGGCCGTGTTTGGACCAATGCAGAGTTCATCTCAGCCTATGCTACCCTTAAGTCCTTTGACTTTTTGTCTCTGACGGAGACATGGAACACCCCAGAGAAGACTTGCTACTCCAGCTTTCCCCTCACAGCCCGAGAGCATCTGTTCGTTGCGGTGGTGGCACAGGGCTGCTAATGTCTCCTGGGGGGAGATTTTCTCTCTTCTCCCTCACCTTTCCTACCGGCCGGCACGGGCCTCCATGGCTGAGTGACTCATTGCGATCTTACAGAACAGGGCTGCGGGCAGCTGAGCGAAAATGGAGGAAAACTACACTTGTGGACGGCCTTTCACTACCTCCTCTTTACCTTCTCTTCCTCTGTATCCACTGCTAAAGCCACTTTCTGTCACTTTAAATGTCACGTTTCTGTCCCTTACCCGTAGGAAACTATTTTCCTCCTTAATCCTCCACCCCCTCCCTCGTCCCTCTCTGCTGACGGCTTTGTCAACATCTTTGAAACGAAAGCTGAATACATCTGCTCTTCATTCACTCAGCCTATAAGCCCTGCAAATATTGAGGTCCGGCCGCCTGACCTGCCTGCCTGCTCGACCACATACCCTTCTCCAGACCATCTCTGGAGACTTCCCATCGCTCTCTTCCCTTATGAACTCATTCCTGATCATTGGCTGCGTCCCATCAGAATGGCCCGATTCACTCCCCTCCTCAAAAAGCAAACGCTCGTTGACTCTGATGTCAAGAACTGCAGACCGGTATCCCTCCTTTTCTTTCCAAAACACTTGAGCGTGCTCTCTCTGACCAACTATCTCATTATCCCTCTCAGAATGACCTTCTTGACCCTAAACATCATTGTATCAAGATGCATAACTATTTAGTCACTATTTAATTTCAAGCTGCTGTAGCCTCATGCTCAAAGTAGGCCTTGCAGCGATGATGACATCCAATGTGATATTAGACTGACATGGATGATATCAAAGATGGTCATAAGGACTTTTGTGGTATCTTCAAGACTGGTCACTCAACCGAGACTGCTCTTCCCTGTGTCATGGAGGCTCTCTGCACTGCCAAAGCTGACTCTCTCCTCTGTTCTCATCCTCCTAGATCTATCCAATGCCTTCAACACCATGAACCATCAAATCCTCCTCTCCACCCTCTCAGGGTTTGGGCGTCTCAGGCTCTATCAGATCTTCTCCACCCTCTCAGGGCTGGGCGTCTCAGGCTCTATCAGATCTTCTCCACCCTCTCAGGGCTGGGCGTCTCAGGCTCTATCAGATCTTCTCCACCCTCTCAGGGCTGGGCGTCTCAGGCTCTATCAGATCTTCTCCACCCTCTCAGGGCTGGGCGTCTCAGGCTCTGCACACTCTTGGATTGCATCCTACCTGGCAGACCGCTCCTGCCAGGTGACATGGAGAGGATCTGTCTGCACCACGTACTCTCACTACTGGTGTGCATTATTACGATTCACATGTAGCTAGCAGATAATTTTGAAGTAAAACAGTTGCTTTGTGTTTCTTGTTTAGTTTCTACTGCCATTGTTGTCCTGGCTGAGAGATGGTTCAGTGAATGGGTAAGTCAATAGGGCTAGAATTGGTAGCTACCCATGAAAAAGGTACATCTACCTTGCATAAAATTTGTTTTAGGTCATTTTTGCCTGTGACTAGCTGGTTAGCTTGAATATTACGATTCATATATCTAGCTGATAATTAAGTAAAACGTTTGTTTTGTGTATATCTTGGAAGAAGGTTCAGTGAAGGGTGAGGTAATACAGTAGGGGGAGTGAGAGTGATTCTCAAATGTATTGTTTTATGCATTCTCCACACTCTCGTCCTCACAAGAAGGTACTCGAGAGAATTCACTCAGAGCACGAGTGTGGATCACAGCAGTATGCCTATTGAGGAAAAACACCTCGTGTCTTTAGCTGCAAACATCAAAGCAGTGACTCGTTCATGCTCTACAACATCCATAGAGTACGACCCTACCTCACACAGGGAGTAGCGCAGGGCCTAGTCCATCTCCCGTCTGGACTACTGCAACTCTCTGTTGGCTGGGCTCCCCGCTTGTGCCATCAAACCCCCCAGAACACCTTCCTAATATTGTCCTCTGGACTCTTAAAGTTATCCCCCTAAATGACCAGCTCTGACTTTGCTGATACTTTGAGGTAACATTTACGTACTGGTATGTGCATGTCCCACCTGGCTAACTCGTAAGACATTCTCTAACTGCCTTTTCTACATCTTGATTTTTGCCTCAGGTGGCCAAGTGTGACGCGTGCGAGCGCCAGGGGAAGCTGATTGAGACCCTGCCGATGCTGGGCGAGGTGAAGCACTTCTGCAACCTCCAGTGTCTGCTCGACTTCTGCAGCCTGCAGACCCAGAACCAGGGCAAGCCCCAGGGCCAAAAGGGTAGGACTTAGGATATAGCACAATTGTACTGTTTATTCATAGGGTACGACATGTCCTTGTGTTGCCTGTCACAGCTCGTGATTTGAAAAGAGAGGTACACACAAAGTCTCGGAGTTCTCCAGTGTAGATGAAAGGGAGGAGATGGGTTGAAGGAGGATGTTTTAAGCATTGCAACAATTGGGACCTTGTGTATGTGTGCCATTCAGAGGGTGAATGTGCAAGACAAAAGATTGGGGTATGGTAGGTGTCAAGAGCTGCAACGCTGCCAGGGTTTTCACACTCAACAGTTTCCCGTGTGTATCAAGAATGGTCCACCACCCAAAGGACATCCAGCCAACTTGACACAACTGTGGGAAGCATTGGGAGTCAACATGGGCCAGAATCCCTGTGGAACACTTTCGATAACTTGACGAATCCATGCCCTGAGGAATTGAGGTTGTTCTGAGGTCAACATTAGGAAGGTGTTCTGAATGTTTGGTACACTCCTTGCCTATAGAAAATCTACATGTCCTTGAATTTTTTTCACATTTTGTTGCTTTACAAAGTGCGGTTAAAATAGTTCTAATTGTCATTTTTTTGTCATTGATCTACACAAAATACTCCATAATGTCAAAGTGGATAATAAAATGAGATTATTTTACAAATTACAAAAAATGTAATAACTAAAATTGTCATTGTATAAATATTCACCCCCTTTGTTATTGCAAGTGTAAAATTAGAAGTAAAGTAAGATTTGGCCAGAAGTAAAATCTGGCTTAACAACTCACATAAGCTATATGGATTCACTCTGTGTGAAATAATAGGGGTTGACATGATTTTTGAATGTGACTACCACTTCCTCTGTCCCCCATACATACGTAAGGTCCCTCAGTGAACTATTGAATTTCGAGCACAACTACAAAGACCAGGGAGCTTTTCGAAAGCCTCATTAAATAGGGCAGTGATTGGTATATGGGTAACAATAACAAATCAGACATTGAATATATCTTTAAGCATGGTCAAGTTAATAATTATGTTGTATTAAACCACATAGACACATCAAAGATGCAGCTCTCCTTCTGAGCTGCTGGACAGGAAATAAAACTCCTTAGAGATGAGGCCATTGGGGATTTTTTTTAAACAGCTACAGAGTTCAATGTCTGTGATGGGAGTGAGCTGAGGATGAATCAACAACATTGTAGTGGCTCCACTAATGTCCTAAATGACAGTGAAAAAAATTAAAATATCCCAAAACGTACATACAGTCCATTTGGAAAGTATTCAGACCCCTTGACCTTTTCCACATTTTTTTTGTTTCGTTACAGCCTTATTCTAAAATTGATGAGGGAAAAATAATAATTTCATCAATCAACACAATACCCCATAATGACAAAGCAAAAACAGGTTTTTAGAAATGATAACAATTGTAATGGAAAAAAAATGAAATCACATTTACGTAAGTATTCAGACTTTACTCAGTATTTTGTTGAAGCACCTTTGGCAGCAATTACAACCTCAAGTCTTCTTGGGTATGACGCTACAAGTTTTGCACACTTGTATTTGGTGAGTGTCTCCCATTCTTCTCTGCAGATCCTCAAGTTCTGTCAGGTTGGATGGGGAGCGTCGCTGCACAGCTATTTTCTGGTCTCTCCAGAGATGTTCAAATCCGGGCTCTGGCTGGGCCACTCAAGGATATTCATGGACTTGTCCCTAAGCCACTCCTGCGTTGTCTTGGCTGTGTGCTTAAGGTCGTTGTCCTGTTGGAAGGTGAACCTTCGCCCCCGTCTGAGGTCTTGAGCGCTCTGGAGCAGGTTTTCATCAAGGATCTCTCTCTACTTTTTTGCTCCGTTCATCTTTCCCTCGATCCTGACTAGCTTCCAGTCCCTGCCGCTGAAAAACATCCCCACTGCATGATGCTGCCACAACCATGCTTCACCTTAGGGATGGTGACAGGTTTCCTCCAGACGTGACGCTTGGCATTCAGGCCAAAGAGTTAAATCTTGGTTTCATCAGACCAGATAATCTTGTTTCTCATGGTCTGAGTCCTTTAGGTGCCTTTTGGCAAACTCCAAGTGGGCTGTCATATGCCTTTTTACTGAGGAGTGGCTTCCATCTGGCCACTCTACCATAAAGGCCTGATTGGTGGAGGGCTGCAGAGATTGTTGTCCTTCTGGAAGGTTCTCCCATCTCCAGAGGAACTCTGGAACTCTGTCAGTGACCATCGGGTTCCTGGTCACCTCCCTGATCAAGGCCCTTCTTCCCCGATTGTTCAGTTTGGCTGGGCAGCCAGCTCTAGGAAGAGTCTTGATGGTTCCAAAATTCTTCCATTAAAGAATGATGGAGACCACTGTGGTCTTGGGGACCTTTTTTTGGTACCCTGCCCCAGATCTGTCCCTCGACACAATCCTTTCTCGGGGCTCTACTGACAATTTCTTCAACCTCATGGCTTGGTTTTTATTCTGACATGCGCTGTCAACTGTGGGAACTTTATATAGATGGGTGTGTGCCTTTCTAAATCATGTCCAATCAATTTGAATTTACCACAGGTGAACTCCAGTCAAGTTGTAGAAACATCTCAAGGATGATCAATGGGACAGGATACACCTCAGCTCAATTTCGAGTCTAAATGCAAAGCATCGTTTGGAGCAAATCCAACACATCACTGAGTAACTGCCTCCTTATTTTCAAGGATGGTGGTGGCTGCATCATGTTATGGGTATGCTTGACAGGATGAAAAGAAACGGGGTGGAGCTAAGCACAGGCAAAATCCTAGAGGATAATCTGCTTTACACCAGACACTGGGAGATGAATTAACCTTCCAGCAGGACAATAACTTACAACACAAAGCCAAATATATACTGGAGTTGCTTACCAAGAAGACAGTGAATGTTCCGGAGTGGCCAAGTTAAAGTTTTGATTTAAATCTGCTTGAAAATGTATGGAAAGACTTGACAATTGCCGTATAGCCATGATCCCCAAGCTTGATAGAAGCTTGAAGAATTTTGAAAAGAATAATGGTCAAATATTCCACAATACAAGTGTGCAACGCTCTTATGAGACTTACCCAAGTAGAATCACAGCTATAATCGCTGCCGAAGGTGTTTCTACCATGTATTGACTCGGGGAGGTGAATACCTTTCTATCAAGATTTATTAGTGTTACTTTTGTTTTTCATTATTGAAAAATATATATTTTTCTTCCCATTTTGAAATTAGTATTTTTGTGTAGCTCGTTGACAAAAAAAAACAGTCCATTTCAATCACGTTCCATAAGCACTGTGTAATAACTGCAACATTTTTTTTCTCACGCTCTCATTCTTTCTCTTCCACTCATCCTTCCAGTGGCCATCTCAATCGCTCAATCCCCCTCCAATACTACCACTGCTACGAGCGTGTCTGATCCTGTCATCGCCAACGTAGTCTCACTAGCCAGCTCCCCCATTGGCCAGCCCAACTACACCACTGCTCTGCAAGGTATACCAGATGTCTGTGTCAGGGGAGAAGCTCCAGGTGGCTTCTGATTTTAAATACCATGGCAACATACTTGATTCCAACATCTCTTTTTAAAAAGCATGTGAAAAAAGTCATTCAGATCACCAAATTCATCCTAGCTAATTTCCCGATTTATACGAAATTGTTTGACTACCGAGGTAGCAAAACTGTAGCAAAAAATCTATGATACTCCCCCACTTAACATACTGCTTGACTAGTTGGGCCCAAGCTTGCTGTACAACATTAAAACCTATTCAGTCTATCTACAAACAGGCTCTCAAAGTGCTTGATAGGAAGCCCAATAGCCATCATCACTGTTACATCCTCAGAAAGCATGAGCTCCTGAGTTGGGAAAATCTTGTGCAATACACTGACGCATGTCTTGTATTCAAGATCCTAAATGGCCTGGCTCCCCCTCCACTCAGTATGTTTGTTAAACAGAAAACACCAACATATGGCATCAGATCCACAAGGTCTGCTATGAGAGGTGACTGCATAGTTTCCTTAAGGATAAGCACCTTTAGTAAATCTGCTTTCTTTGTGAGAGCTTCTCATGTCTGGAATACACTGCCATCAGACACACACAACTGCACCACATATCACACTTTCACAAAATGTATGAAGACATGGCTAAAGGTCAGTCAGATTTGTGATCATAATCCCTAGCTGTGTATTGCCACTTTCCATGTTGTCTGTAGCTTGTGAGGTGTGGAAACACTTTGTTGCTTTTATGAATTTTGTCTAGCTGCTTTTTGTCCTATGTTGCTCTGTCTGTATGCTACGTCTTGCTTGTCCTATGTTGCTCTGTCTGTATGCTACGTCTTGCTTGTCCTGTCTATGCTTCGTCTTGCTTGTCCTATGTTGCTCTGCGTGTGCTCACTGCTCAATGATTGTCTATATTGGAATTGTTTTTAATAACCTGCCCAGGGACTGCGGTTGAAAATTAGCCCGGCTGGCTAAAACCGGCACTTTTACTGAAACGTTGATTAATGTGCACTGTCCCTGTAAAAATCAAAATAAACTCAAATATACACACGCAGACTCGGTTAAAGTCGGTTACCAGTTAAATACAATTTACTGTATACACAGGGGTATACACACAAGGTGTTGTACACTATTAAGTCTAACTGGAGAGTGTTCAACCAGTGTGTTCATTCATCAGTAAATGTCTTGTTGCTAATAGCAAAGCCTTTTGACACCCATTAAGGTGCAGGTTAATTACAGATGAAATTAGGTTGATAAATTATATAATAAAGGCCTGCCTGACTGACTGGTGTTTTTAAAAACTAACTCCTGTTCTGTTGCGTCATTACAGGGACTGTTCCAAGAAGACATGTGAAGTATGTTGGAAATGTGAGTTGTGCATAGGTGTTCTTTTTGCATCAAGAATTGCAACACTGCTGGGGTCTTCACGCTCCACAGTGTCCTGTGTGTATCAAGAATTTTTTCAATCAAATTTTTATTTGACCTTTTATGTAACTAGGTAAGTTCGTTAAGAACAAATTCTTATTTTCAATGACAACCTAGGAACAGTGGGTTAACTGCTTTGTTCAGGGGCAGAACAACATTTTTTTTACCATGGCAGCTCGGGGATTCGGTCTTGCAACTTTTCGGTTACTAGTCCAACGCGGGGCGCAACTCAATATTAGGAAGGTGTTCCTAATGTTTGGTATACCCAGTGTATGTTTGTTATGCACATGGTGGCAAATTGGAACTTGCACTTAAGTCGAATTTTCACTTAGGCTGAGTTTACTCTGGCAAAAGATCAAAATTTGGTTGACTGTGTAAACTCAGCCTAAGTCCTGCCTTTATGTCAATTGGAAACTAAGTGAATTTCAAGTGGTATTAGATTTGTCCCATGGTTACTAACAGTCTCTTCATTATGTGGCAGGCCAGCACACAGACTCAGGCCCCTCGGGCCCCTCCACCCAAGGTTCAGAAGAACAAGGCACTACTCTGTAAACCTATGGTCCAGAACAAGGGCATCATGTGTAAACCCAACTTCACCACCTCAGGGTGCCAGACAGGTACAACACCACAAAGCATATATACCACATGCACTATTTTTTTTTTTAATTTGCACTCAAGAAAATACAAAACAATATGAAGGTTTAAAAGGTATCAAAAATAACATGTGCAGGAGAGGTAAAAAAAAACAACAACAAAAAACAAGGCTTTTAAGGCCCCTCCCCCTTTAAAATGAAAACATGGTGAATTAGGGGATAAAACACATAATACAAGTAAAATGGCCTTACTGAAGAGCTCAGTGACTTTCAACGTGGCACCTTTCCAACAAGTCAGTTTGTAAAATTTCTGCCCTGCTAGAGCTGCCCCGGTCAACTGTAAGTGCTGTTGTGAAGTTGAAACATCTAAGAGCATCAACGGCTCAGCCGCGAAGTGGTAGGCCACAAGCTCACAGAACGGGAGTGCTGAAGCGCGTAAAAATTGTCTGTCCTCGCTTGCAACACTCACAACTGAGTTCCAAACTGCCTCTGGATGCGACGTTAGCACAAGAACTGTTCGTCGGGAGCTTCATGAAATGGGTTTCCATGGCCGAGCAGATGACTATGCAATGCCGAGCGTCGGCCAGAGTGGTGTAAAGCTCGCCGCCAAACGCGTTCTCTGGAGTGATGAATCACACTTCACCATCTGGCAGTCCGGGAACGAATCTGGGTTTGGGAGATGCCAGGAGAGAGCTACCTGCCTGAATGCATATTGCCAACTGTAAGGTATGGTGGAAGAGGAATAATGGTCTGGGGTTGTTTTTCATGGTTTCTGGCTAGGCCCCTTTAGTTCCAGTGAAGGAGAATCTTAACACTACAGCATACAATGACATTGTTGACGATTCTGTGCTTCCGGTCTTTGTGGCAACAATTTGGGGAAGGCTTGTTTCAGCATGACAATGCCCCAGTGCACAAAGCGAGGTCCATACAGAAATGGTTTGTCGAGATTGGCGTCGAAGAACTTCACTGGCCTGCACAGAGCCCTGACCTCAACCCCATCGAACACCTTTTGGGATTAATTGGAACACCAAATGCGAGCCAGGACTAATCGCCCAACAGTACCCGACCTTCACTAATACAAGTCCCCGCAGCAATGTTACATCTCGTGGAAAGCCTTCCCAGAGGAGTGGAGGCTGTTGTTGCAGCTAAGGGGGGACCAACTCCATGTTAATGCCCATGATTTAGGAATGACATGTTTGACGAGCAGGTGTCCACATACCTTTTGGTCATGTAGTGTACATATTCAAAGGCGCACACATCTACATTTTGTGTTTCTATTTACCTTGACATTGTTGGTCCACAGATGATAATTTCCCCAAGGTGATCGTAGTGCCTGTCCCAGTACCGGTGTATGTTCCAGTCCCCATGAACCTGTACACCCAGTACGCCCCCCAGCCTGTTGGACTCCCCATACCGGTATGTTAACACCAAACACTACCTAGACTTCACCTCAGTCTGGCACACAGATTTCTCCTCAAATTCTCTCAAACAACAGCTCTGTGCTCTGGACTCATTTGAAACCAACTAACATTGAATAGCAGTTGGAGGTTGGCTGATACATGCTCTTGCAGAACAGAAGCGCAACATGAATAAAGAATTGCAGCCCTCGTAGCCTCCACATCTAACCCTTTATCCGCCCCATTTCCAGCTGCCCGTGCCCATGTTCCTGCCGGTGACTCTGGACAACGCTGAGCGCATCGTGGAGACCATCCAGGACATCAAGGAGAAGATCCCCTCTGACCCATTTGAGGCAGACCTCATCCTCATGGCCGAGATGGTAGCCGAGGAGGGGAGGGAGAAGTCCCCGCAGCGACCCCCTGAAAGGCCAGCCCCAGCAGTACAAGATGGTAACCAGGGGCGGGAGTCAGGGATTGGGATGAGACCTGGGTCATGTTCATTATGCACCAAATGGAGGAAAACAGACTGCGACATGGAAAGATTACATGGACTTGCACAACATTTTCTGTCTGTTGCGTGGCCTAATGAACATGAGCCAGTTGGAACTTGTGAGACCTTCTCTATGGCTTCATAGGCCAAGCTACATCGGTGAATGTGTGTTATAACTGGGGTTTCTTGGCGCTTCCACCAAGTCTCTCTTTTAAAAGCAATTCACAGTTGAACGAGAGTCTAAAAAGCTATTGGTATGAATTCCGCGTTTTTTTTCAGGTAATGTATTGGTTCATTGAGCTTATTTTCCCCCTTTTCAGATATGAGAAGTTTGCCTCGCCTCTCTACTATAGATTCTTCTTTTTTAACCCTTATTGTAGGTAAGTTGACTGAGGATATATTCTCCTTTGCAGCAACCACCTAGGGGAGAGGTGAGGGGATGAATGAGCCAATTGGACAGCTAGGGGTGGTCCAGGCTGGCACTTTAAGGACAGTCTAGAACAACCAAACTCTGAGGGACGTGGGAGACTATAGGGAATGCTTTATTTTACAGCCCGGTTTAAGATCGGACTTACCTTGTGTTTACAGTGCATTCGGAAAGTATTCAGACCCCTTCACTTTTTCCACATTTTGTTATGTTACAGCCTTATTCTAAAATATATTAAATTGCCCCCCTCCCCTCAATCTACACACAATATCCCGTAATGACAAGGCAAAACAGGTGTTTAGAATTTTTTATATCACTTGTAAGTATTCTGACCCTTTACTCTGTACTTTGTTGAAGCACCTTTGGCAGCTATGACAGCCTCGGGTCTTCTTGGGTATGACGCTACAAGCTTGGCACACCTGTGTTTGGGGAGTTTTCCCCCATTCTTCTCTGAAGAGCCTCTCGAGCTCTGTCAGGTTGGGTGGGGAGTATCACTGCGCAGCTATTTTCAGGTCTCACTTGATTCTGACTAGTTTCCCAGTCCTTGCCGCTGAAAAACATCCCCACAGCCTGATGCTGCCACCACCATGCTTCATCGTAGGGATGGTATTGGCCAGGTTATGAGCAGTGCCTGTTTTCCTCCAGACATGACGTTTGGCTTTCAGACCAAAGAGGTTCAATCTTGGTTTCATCAGACAAGAGAATCTAGTTTCTCATTGTTTGAGAGTCCTTTAGGTGGCTTTTGGCAAACTCCAAGTGGACTGTCGTGCCTTTTACTGAGGAGTGGCTGTGCCAGATCTGTACCTTTTGGCTCTGACATGCACTGTCAACTGTGGAACCTTATATAGACAGTTGTGTGCCTTTCCAAATCATGTCCAATCAATTGAGTTTACCACAGGTGAACTCCAAGTTGTGGAAACATCTCAAGAATGATCAATGGAAACCTGAGCTCAATTTCGAGTCTCATAGCAAAGGGTCTGAATACTTATGTAAATAAATAAGTTATTTTTTATTTTTTTTCATACATTGGCACATTTTTGCTTTGTCATTGTGGGGTATTGTGTGTAGATTCACGAAGGGAAAAAATGTATTTAATCAATTTTAAAATAAGGCTGTAACGTAGAAAAATGTGGAAAAAGTGAAGGGGTCTGAATACTTTCCGAATGCACTCTGCTTTTCGATAAAATAAATGTTTTAATTAAATGAAAAGCTGAAATGTCTTGCGTTAGTATGTATTCAACCCCTTTGTTATGGTAAGCCTAAATAAGTTCAGGAGTAAATATCTGCATAACAAGTCACATAATACATTGCAAGGACTCACTCTTGTGTGCAATAATAGTGTATAACATGATCTTTGGATGATTACTTCATCTCTGTACCCCACACATTTATCTTTAAGGTCCCTTAGTCGAACAGTGAATTTCAAACACACATTCAACCACAAAGACCAGGGAGGTTTTCCAATGCCTAGCAAAGAATGGCACCTATTGATAGGCACCTATTGGTACAAAAAAGAAAACATTTGAATATCCCTTTGTGCATGGTGAAGTTATTAATTACACTTTGGATAGTGTATAAATACACCCAGTCACTACAAAGATACAGGCGTCCTTCCTAACTCAGTTGCCGAAGAGGAAGGAAACCACTCAAGGATTTCACCATCAGGCCAGAGTTTAATGTCTGTAATAGGAGAAACCTGAGGATTGATCAACAAGATTGTAATTATCAGTACAACCAATTTGACTGAGCTTGAAAAATGTTGAAAGTAACAATGGGCATAGAATTACCCAGAAAGACTGTAATCTCTGCCAATGGTGTTTCTAACATGCATTGACTCAAGGGGTTGAATACTTACAGTATCTAATCAAGATATAGTGTTTCATTTTTTCATGTTTATTTTTTGTAATGTTAATTTGTCTTCCACTTTGACATTAGAGTATTTCTATGTAGATCATTTAATTTTTTTTTTTTTAAATCAATTTTAATCACACTTTGTAACAATGTGGAAAAAGTCAAGGGGTGTGAATACTTTCTGAAGGCACTGTAACATAGTATTAACAAACTATTTTAACAAGTAGTTCTTACTAAACTGTCAAGTAAATAACAGGGGTTACCAATGAATATGTTGAGAGCTGTCCCATAACTTGAATGCTTTTGTGTTTTCTCTTCGGGGACCAGACCAGGGAAGCACTTACAGTGGAGACCTGGACACAGAAGAATTGAGTAACTTCCTCACCTCTTGGCATGATGAGCCACCTCCCACCCCCGGCGTCTCCTCGCGCCACAGTCGATCCTATGCCCACGAGACGCTCCGACCCATCATGGACATCCACACCCCCATCACACCGCCACCCCCAATCATGGACATAGAGGCTGACTTCCCTGTCCGTGAGTGATGCTGGAATTTTCCACAATTTTCCTTCGTACATCAGCTGATATCTCAAAGTGCTGTACAGAAACCCAGCCTAAAACCCCAAACAGCAAGCAATGCAGGTGTAGAAGCACGGTGGTTAGGAAAAACTCCCTAGAAAGGCCAAAACCTAGGAAGAAACCTAGAGAGGAACCAGGCTATGTGGGGTGGCCAGTCCTCTTCTGGCTGTGCCGGGTAGAGATTATAACACAACATGGACAAGATGTTCAAATGTTCATAAATGACCAGCATGGTCGAATAATAATAAGGCAGAAAAGTTGAAACTGGAGCAGCAGCACGGCCAGGTGGACTGGGGACAGCAAGGAGTCATCATGTCAGGTAGTCCTGGGGCATGGTCCTAGGGCTCAGGTCCTCCGAGAGAGAGAAAGAAAGAGAATTAGAGAGAGCATATGTGGGGTGGCCAGTCCTCTTCCGGCTGTGCCGGGTGGAGATTATAACAGAACATGGCCAAGATGTTCAAATGTTCAGAAATGACCAGCATGGTCGAATAATAATAATACGGCAGAACAGTTGAAACTGGAGCAGCAGCACGGCCAGGTGGACTGGGGACAGCAAGGAGTCATCATGTCAGGTAGTCCTGGGGCATGGTCCTAGGGCTCAGGTCCTCCGAGAGAGAGAAAGAGAGAGAGAAGAAGAGAATTAGAGAACGCACACTTAGATTCACACAGGACACCGAATTGGACAGGAGAAGTACTCCAGATATAACACACTGACCCCAGCCCCCCGACACATAAACTACTGCGGCATAAATACTGGAGGCTGAGACAGGAGGGGTCAGGAGACACTGTGGCCCCATCCGAGGACACCCCCGGACAGGGCCAAACAGGAAGGATATAACCCTACCCACTTTGCCAAAGCACAGCCCCCACCCCACTAGAGGGATATCTTCAATCACCAACTTACCATCCTGAGACAAAGCGGAGTATAGCCCACAAAGATCTCCGCCATGGCACAACCCAAGGGGTGGCGCCAACCCAGACAGGATGACCACATCTGTCTGCAACAGTGCAGGTCAAGAAGAGTTAAGAAAATATTTACCTAATTAACTAAAGTAACACAATAAAATAACAGTAACGAGGCTAAGTACATAGTCAATGTGGAGGCTATATACAGGGGGTACCGGTACCAAGTCAGTGTGCGGGGGGGTACAAGTTAGTCGAGGTCATTTGTACATGTAGGTAGGGGTGAAGTGACTGCATAATTAGCAGCAGTGTACAAAACAAATGGAGGGGGGTGTCAATGTAAATAGTCCTTTGGCCATTTGATTAATTGTTCAGCAGTCTTATGGCTTGGGGGTAGAAGCTGTTAAGGAGCCTTTTGGTCCAAGACTTGATGCTCAGAAAACATTCTGTGACTGGAGTCTGACAATTTTATGGGCTTTCCTTTGACACAGCCTATTATATAGGTCCTGGATGGCAGGAAGCTTGGTCCCAGTGATATACTGGGCCGTACGCAATACCCTCCAAAACATATTGACTTTATAGTGAATGGCTTCTAGCTCTATATATCTCCATCTTTCAACTACCCTGTTATAGTTTAACCATGTAACAACCCTTCTTTGATACTACACACAGCAATTCTTCTGGCCTCATTCTCATTGTAGTCTGTTGTCAAATATCTCTCGTTTTGCCAGAAACCCTGGAGCTGATGGCCCATTGGAGGGATCAGGAGAGGGATAGAAGTCCCAGTCCTCCACCTTCTCCTCCACGACGAAGAGCCAGAAGGAAAGCTCGGGATGGCTTGCCACAGAAGAAAAAGGTACGAGCCAAAAAAATAAATCTAAATGAAATCCCTTTCAAAGAGCGCCTTGTGCAATTTTAATTTCCATATTTTGACTCCCAGCAGTGCGCCTTTTTTAATTTCTCATTCTTTGTAAATATGGGTAACACTTTACTTGACACTGGGCTTCGAGTTAAGTGTTACCTAATTCAGTGTATGTTTGTGACTACCCCGTTGACCCCACAGAGGCGTAAGTCGAAAGCAGCAGAGACTGTGTCAGTGGTGGCGTCACTGGGTGAGACGCAGAGTGACGTGGTGCCCGGCGAGCCCCCTAAACTGCAGCACATGTACGGGGTGGACGCCTGGAAGAGATGGGTCCAGTGGAGCAAGACCCAGCCTGACCTGGAGAAGCCTCGATTTGGCTGTGGGTCTGCTCACTGATGCACTTGACTATTTTGAAAATCCTGATATCACACATTTTTGTTGCTTTGCTTCTTCCTCATTTACTGCCTCCTTTATAGAATTCAACCTACCTCTTAATTGCCTGTGGGACTCATTTAACTTAGTAGACTGAATAAGTTAACCTTGACGTTCTGTTTCCCCGTTACAGCGCGACCAATGGAGATAAAAGAGGATGTTTTAAAGTGCACTACAGCAGAGCTGGGCTACGGTCTCTGTCGGTTTATTTGTGAAGTCAAACGACCCAACGGAGAGTCCTACAGCCAGGACAGTCTGTTCTATCTCTGCCTCGGCATCCAGCAGGTAGAACACACACATTTAACACAGACGTACACACAAAAAACTCACTTCTGATGATATCATTCGGTTAAATGTCATGTATAACGGCCCCTCTTTCTGCAGTACTTATTTCAGAATGGGCGCATGGAGAACATATTCACTGATCTCTTCTATGGCAAGTTCACCCTGGAGATCACCAAGCTGCTGAAAGGCTTCAAACCTACCATAACGGCCAGTGGTAAGACGGCACATGCAGACTCGTACGCCCAGTGGCGCAAATAAAGTTTATAATAAAAAAAATGGTATTAAGGCCTTTGCTTTGACCTCTTATTCCATATCTCGCTCCTCCATTTTAACTCCCACTCTCTCTCCCCCTCTCTTCCTTTCCATTCAGGTATAGTAGGTAGGTTGGTGTTATTAGCATGTTTGAATCTCTCCCCTCCCTCCCCTCCCAGGCTACCTGCACTCGCGGGTGGAGGAGGAGTACCTGTGGGACTGTAAACAGCTGGGGGCCTACTCTCCCATCGTGCTGCTCAACACGCTGCTCTTCTTCTGCACCAAGTTCTTCCAGTTCAAGACGGTGGCCCAGCACCGCCAGCTCTCCTTCGCCCACGTTATGCGCTGCACCAAGTCCATCCACGACAACACCAAGTCCAACTTCCTGCGCTTCTACCCGCCCATCCCCAAGAAAGACCTAGCTACTGAGACAGCAGGTGCTTTGTCTTTTTGTTGTCTCCTTCACTCACCTCTCTACCCTTTGCTCTTGTCCTGTTCATATGTCTTTTGTGCTTTCTGATACTGTGTTTTGCATATGTTTCTGCTCCGATAAAAACATTGCAGGTTTTAAATTATTTTTCCATGAGACTGGAAAATAATGGACTAGCTTCTTCGGCGAGGCCTCAAGCTGCTTGGGAGTCCTCCCGGAGAGTAGGAAGCAAAGACGCCGGACGTGACGTGGTGAGATTAAGACGCTGGGCGACCAATCCTCCATTACCGAGTATACTACTCATCAATGTTCAATCATTAATGAACAAACTTGGCCAACTCAGAGCGAGGATCTCCTTCCAGAGAGACATCAGATTCTGCAACATACTTTTGAGACTCGGCTTTCCTCCGACAACCAGTGGGTTTTATAGTTTTTTTTTTGTGCAGATAGGAAGCAGCCTCTCTGGCAAGCGCAAAGGTGCGGTGGGCAATGCTTTATGACTAACACCCTATGGTGCAACGGAGGAAATGTACAGGAACTTGCAAGCCTCTGATGTCCACTATCCTCCCTGTGCCCAAGAACGGGAAAGGAACTGAATGACTACTGACCAGTAGCACTCACTTCCGTCATCATGAAATGCTTTGAGAGTCTAGTCAAAAACCATATCACCTCCTCCACACTGATTCTCAACACAGGGGGCTCACAAGGGTGTGTGCTCAGTCCCCTCCTTTATTCGCGGTATACCCACGACTGTGTGGCCTCGCACAGTTTCAAATCGATCATCAAGTTCGCTGACGACACAACAGTCGTAGGCCTGATTACCAACGACGACGAGACAGCCTACAGGGAGGAGGTAGGCACTGACGGCGCGGTGCCAGATAAACAATCTCTCCCTCAACGTCAGCGAAAAACAAGTGTTGATTGTGGACTTCACTAGGAACCAGACTGAACACGTCCCCTTCCTCAACGGTGTCACCATGAGACGGTTTGCCAAAAGGCACCTAAATGGCTCTTAAGACCAAAACAAGATTCTCTGGTGAAACCAAGATTCAACTCTACTGAATGCCAAGCGTCACATCTGGAGAAAACCTGGCACCATCCCTACGGTGAAGCATGGTGGTGGCAGCGTCATGCTGTGGGGATGTTTTTCAGCGGCAGGGACTTGGAGACTGGTCAGGATTGAGTTCCTTGATGAAAACCTGCTCAGGACCTCAGACTGGGGCGAATGTTCACCTTCCAATAGGACAACAACCCCAAACACCAAGCCAAGACAACGCAGGAGTGACTTCGGGACAAGTCTGAAGCCAGAGCCCGGTCTTGAACCCGATCGAACATCTCTGGAGACGCCTGAAAATAGCTGTGCAGCGACGCTCTCCGTCCAACCTGACAGAGCTTGGGAGGATCTACAGAAAATGGGAGAAACTCCCCAAATACAGGAGTGCCAATATTGAAGCGTCATACCCAAGAAGACTCGAGGCTGTGATTGCTGCCAAAAGTGTTTCAACAAAGTACTGAAGAGTCTGCATAACTGTAAATGTGATATTTCCTTTTTTTATGGGGTATTGTGTGTAGATCGATGAGGGGGGAAACTATTTAATCCATTTTAGAATAAGGCTGTAATGTAACACAATGTGGAAGAAGTCAATGAGTCTGAATACTTTCTGTATTCAGACCCCTTGAATACTGTAATCTCTGCCAAAGGTGCTTCAACAAATTACTGAGTAGAAGGTTTGAATACTTATGTAAATGTGATATTCAAAGTTGTTTTTGTAATATATTTGCTAAAATTGATAAACTGTTTTTGCTTTGTCATTATGTGTTATTGTGTATAGATTGAGGGGGGGAAACTATATAATCAATTTTAGAATAAGGCTGTAACGTAACTGTGGAAATTGTCAAGGGGTCTGAATACATTCCAAATGTATTTTTTTTTTTCTTCACTTGGTCCCCATGCCCCCTCAATGGTCATGGTGCTATATATATATATATATATATAATTTTTTTATTTATTTTTTTCACTTGGTCCTATATGTTGGAGCTCCCAGCCTAAGCTGTTCATTGTGCCCTGCAACCCTGCACATGACTATTAAACACTATCTCTGAGTGTTGCCTTCAAGGTTTCTTCCTAATTAGGGAGTTCTTCCCTTGCCACTGTTGCCTTGGCTAACTCTTCAGGGGATTTGTGTGTGGGTTGCTGTTTTTAAACTCTGTTTTTAATGCATTTGTAAAAAGTATGACACAGATCAAATTTGATTCGTATGTAATCATGGACTTGTGTGTGTGTGTTTAGCGGATGCAGATGGTGTGGCAGCGAAGAGGAAGAGGGATGACGAAGAGAAAGAGGAGGTGCTTGAGATGATGGAGAACAGTGAGAATCCCCTCCGCTGTCCTGTCCGATTGTATGAGTTCTACCTTTCCAAGTGGTGAGTGACACACACCATCTCCCCATGCTGCAGGCCATGCTGCAGGCCATGCTGCAGGCCATGCTGCAGGCCATGCTGCAGGACATGTCGCAGGACATGCTCGCAGGACATGCTGCAGGCCATGCTGCAGGCCAATCTAACATTTAGTAGTGGAACCGGAAATTCTTCTTCTTGACATTGCTTTTCAAAACTCCGCTTTTCTGAGCTCTTTCCTCATGTCACTGAAAACGAGCCCTCACTAACACAGAGCTCTCCTCCTCACCCTCTTCTCTCCTCCAGCTCGGACTCGGTAAAGCAGCGCACCAACGTGTTCTTCCTGCTCCCGGAGCGCTCGTGCGTCCCCAACAGCCCCATGTGGTTCTCCTCCCAGGGCCTGGACGACCACACCTTGGACACCATGCTGACACGCATCCTCACCGTCAGGGAGATTCATCTGGGAGACCCCCAGAGGAACAAGCCCCAGTCCAAGGACCCTGAGTGGGTCCCCGACCAACATGACGACAACTCGGATTGACCATGAGGACTGGTACACACACACACACACACACACACACACACACACACACACACACACACACACACACACACACACACACACACACACACACACACAGTTATAAGCTTTTGTTTACACACAAACACTACGTGTTGATCCGTAAGGACTCCTAGGATCCACCTTCAGCCATGTGTGAAGAAGAGTGGTTTCACACAGTTCTAGACTGAGACGGTGTCATGTACACACATTGTGTAGGAGATGTGTGTACATGCAAATTATAAACAGATGCTCAACTGCTCAATGGAGACACCGTTCATGCAGTCTGGTCACTACAAGGCAAATGGACGGGAAAAAGTAGGAGGAATCACTTTAAGAACTGCCATACTGCCTTTGTCAGCATTATTGTGGTCGTAGAGAAAAACATGTCCGGTGAACAAGCTATTTTCAAGTTCTTTAACGTCACCATGGGAGAGAGACGATGCTCTCCAGCCCTCTTCAACATGGACTCCGATTGGGGAAATGGTCAAAAGCTTTTAAGAATTTGGGATCCCATATCTGACCAGGTCCTGTACTGCTGAATTCAATATTCCCTGTCTTTCTGCAGGATTCACTGCAGAAATGACAATGGATTGAAATGAATGCCAGTGATTGCAATGCCATGTCAGCGAAGTTGTTTGAGATTTTGTGTGTTAAAGGGATTAGCCTCGTTGTTTTGGGAATGAGATAATATTGTACGAACAACGAGTGATAACTTGCTATCAGTGGTGTTGTCCATTGCCTACTAAAATGGATGGCTGGCAGACATTCCTTGAATTGACTGTTATATTGAGTCATTTCAACTTGTTAAAATGCTTGATGTCAGTGCCCCTACACGCATGTATAATGTTGAAGGAAGGAAATGTCATTCTGTATTTCCTTATGTAGAACACTTGTGATGTCAGGAAAGAGGACGTAGAATTGTTTGTTCATTTGGAAAGACAAGCATTTACCTTGCAAGTGCTCCCCATACTAGTTCAAAATTGCATAGATTTTGTTCTGAGAAACTTTTTTTAAATCAAATATTTTTAAATAAATACTGAAAAACAAATGTTTAACTTTGGAAGCTTTATTAATGCAGAGAATTACAGATGAAATGTGTATTATTTAGTCCTGAACACAATCTAAGAAGCATGCTCAAAGTGAAGATCTCTGATTACATTTTGTCAGTCAGTTTTAGATAGCAATTAGAATGACAACATAGCGAAGCAGTATTACAGATGAACTCCAGTCATCAGCTCACAAACCCCTTAACTACTCATTCATCAATGCTAGCAAATGTGATACTTGAAATGTACTATTTGAAATAGATTTAAACTAACCTCTGACCTAGAGGTGTTGTCCACCCAAAGTTCTATACTATTAGTTAAACACAGTAGAAAATTAATATTGTAGAAAATCTATAATTTTGCTTACAACTTGGGAATTTAATAGTAATGGAATTGCTCTAGATGCAGTTCATTACTATGTCAGTGAAGAGTCAAAGCTACCTGCTCCTCTGGGCTGTCTATAATGATCAGGTGTGTTCCCCCATTTTGACGACAGTCATCCCGACTCTCAGTCCAGGTCAGTGTATTACTAGATAAGCAATACTTTCCCCCATAATGCAGTGCCTTCAGAATGTATTCACACCCCTTTACTTTATCCACATTTTGTGTTACAGCCTGAATTTCAAATGGATTAAATGTACATTGTGCCACACGCAATACCCCACAATGTCAAAGTGGGATTTTGATGTCACAAAATGTCAAGCTGAAATGTCTTTAGTCAAGTATTCAACCCCTTTGTTATGGCAGGCCAAAAAATTTATGCTTAACAAATCGCATTAAGTTGCATGGACTCATCCCGTGTTCAATAATAGTGTTTAACATGATTTTGAAAAAATTACCTCCTCTCTGTACTCCACACACAATTATCTGTAAGGCCTTTCAATTGAGTAGTGAATGTCAAGCACAGATTCAACCACAAAGACCAGGGAGGTTTTTCAATGCTTCGCAAAGAAGGGCACCGATTTTTATTTTTTATTTTTTTTTAATAAGTAAAAAGCAGATGCTGAATATCCCTTTGAGCATGGTGAAGTTATTAATTAGGCTTTGGTCACTACAGAGAGATTCCTAACAGTAGCCGGAGAGGAAGGAAACTGCTCAGGGATTTCACCACAAGGCCAATGGTGATTTAAAAAAAAGAATGACAAAGCATAATGGTTATACTGAGAATGGATCGACATCAGTTAACTCCACAATACTAACCAAGACGACAGCAGTAGGAATACAAGGATATAACAGCTATAGAAAACACAGGCATGTCTACGGGGAAGGTGTTGCTGTATATATTCAGTCATATTCCTGTAAAGCTCAAAGGATCGACATGACCAGTGAAGTGGAGGTCCTGTGGTTGCAGGTTCCCCTGCCTCATCTGAAGCCTCTTCTTTTATGTGTGCTGCTGTAGGCCACAAAGTGCAAACTCCGTATCTGGAGAATGTGTAATTTTTAGAGAAGGCCTCTGATACTAACAGAAATGTATTTTCTTGGTGACCTGAACATTGACTGGTTATCTTCCTCTCAAGTGGAAGCTTCATACTGGGACAAATGCCTCTGACATGACCCAGGTTATCGCTCAACCAATTAGTGTATGCAAAGTGTTGTATCTGTGACATCAACTTGTATTGAACAGAACCTTTACTAATGATGCAGAGCTTTTCTCCAAAGCAATGTCCGTTCCCATTGGCTGTAGTGACCATAACACTGACGATAACAAGTAAAGCCAAAGTTCCAAATGCAGGGCCTAAAGTGATGAGATCATTTAAATGTTGTTGAATATGTAAAATATTTGGTGTGTATGAGGAGGAGAACCCAGATGCGGCGATTTGCGTATTTGTAAAATGATTCTTGCCGGTTGTTGACAAGCATGGAACTGTTAGTGCCCCTCGGATCAATGATGAATTAAAACAACATTTTTATGGTGCAAAAAGAAAGTGGCGAACAAGTCGGGCTGCTCAGCTGATTGGGTGATGCTCTAAATGGAGAAATTGTGACTAAACTTCAAAAGTTATATTACCAAAAATAAGATAAATGACAAACAATGAAAAGAGATTTGAGCACCTTAAATTATATTATGGGCAGAGAACCTGATTTTAATCTCCATTGTTCATTGAAGTTGATGGGCCATTTGTAACAAACCTTTGGCTATATCAAATAATTTCAATGACTATTTCACTGGTAAAGTGGACAAACTGAAGAGAATTTTAAAACATTGAACAGTGAGCCATTTTATTTGTGTATTGCTGTTTTGATTTTGGTCAAGTTTGTGTGGAAGAGGTGGGGAAACTATTGTTATCCACCAATGATAACCCACCAGGTATAGACAACCTAGATGGAAGACTATTGAGAATAGTAGCAGACTGTATTAACCACCCCTATTTGGATGTCTTTACCCAAAGCCTAAAGGAGCTGAAGTAATTCCACTACCTAAAAATAGTAAAGCACCAGTTACAAGTCCCAGGTTTGGGTCTGTTGCAGCTGATAATACACAGCTCAAAACAATAAAGGGAACACTTAAACAACACAATGTAACTCCAAGTCAATCACACTTCTGTGAAATCAAAATCTGTCCACGTAGGAAGCAACACTGATTGACAAAACATTTCACATGCTGTGGTGCAAATGGAATAGACAACAGGTGGAAATTATAGGCAATTAGCAAGACACCACCAATAAAGGAGTGGTTCTGCAGGTGGGGACCACAGACCACTTCTCAGTTCCTATGCTTCCTGGCTGATGTTTTGGTCACTTTTGAATGCTGGCGGTGCTTTCACTCTAGTGGTAGCATGAGATGGAGTCTACAACCCACACAAGTGGCTCAGGTAGTGCAGCTCATCCAGGATGGCACATCAAGATGGCACATCACAGCTGTGGCAAGAAGGTTTGTTGTGTCTGTCAGCATAGTGTCCAGAGCATGGAGGCGCTACCAGGAGACAGGCCAATACATCAGGAGACGTGGAGGAGGCCGTAGGAAGGCAACAACCCAGCAGCAGGACCGCTACCTCCGCCTTTGTGCAAGGAGGAGCACTGCCAGAGCCCTGCAAAATGACCTCCAGCAGACCATAAATGTGCATGTGTCTGCTCAAACGGTCAGAAACAGACTCCACAAGGGTGGTATGAGGGCCCGACGTCCACAGGTGGGGGTTGTGCTTACAGCCTAACACCGTGCAGGACGTTTGGCATTTGCCAGAGAACACCAAGATAGACAAATTTGCCACTGGTGCCCTGTGCTCTTCACAGATGAAAGCAGGTTCACACTGAGCACATGTGACAGTCTGGAGACGCTGTGGAGAACGTTCTGCTGCCTGCAACATCCTCCGGTTTGGCGGTGGGTCAGTCATGGTGTGGGGTGCCTCCATGTGCTTGCCAGAGGTAGCCTGACTGCCATTAGACATCTAACATCATCTAAGTCATTTAGCAGATGTTCTTATCCAGAGCGACTTACAAATTGGTGAGTTCACCTTCTGACATCCAGTGGAACAGCCACTTTACAATAGTGCATCTAAATCATTTAAGGGGGGGGGGGGGGGAAGCAAACGGAAACAGGTTTTCCCATCAAGGATTTAGCCTATTCTTAGCTCTATTCTAAAAAACAACCTCTGTAGTCCTTGCCGATGACAAGAATACTAATAATCAAGGTGACAGACAGTGACCCATTTAAAATTGCCTTGCATACATCTAGCTGATTAGTCCAAGAGTTTCTATTGGACAAATTCAGGTGTGTTTATACCCGTTTAAGAAATATTTTTCAACAGAAGAATTGGACGAATTAATACACCCCTGATCACATGCAAACACAGTTTACTTACATAGCAGCCACATATAAACAGCATGATCACTATGCTCGTTGTATTCCTTCTCGCATCTATGCGCTCTCACCTTTTCTCTATGCTTGGGGACTTCAGTGCACAACACATCAGTTGTCTGTGACCAGGCAAAATAAAAATAAGACTATCCTAGCCAAACCTTCATATCATAATTGCTGCACACAGCCTACAGTGTTGTCACCATATTAGAGAAGATCATAGTCAACATAGCTACTTGACCTGACATGTTAGTAAACCCGCTACAAGCAAGACATTTAGCAGTTACACCGGCAGGCCTGGTGGCAATAAATGAATAAAACAAAAAAGGTTACCTTAACTTGAAAGAGTTCCAGTGTTAGACATCTATAGACAGCTAGCTAACATGGCATCCCTCTCTGAGCCGGGTGTTTGAGTAGGTAAACTAGCTAGCTGCATTCGCTAGCTAAATAAGATAAATTTAGCTAGATCTCTCTCCCTCGCGCTTCTCCTTCATTTTTCAATAAATTAATTTGTTCAAAACTGTTAAACTATTGTCTCGCTCAGAGTCAACTACTCACCAGTTTTGATGAACTACGGTGCTAGACAGCTGTAGCTTATGCGCATTCTCTGATCCTTTGATGGGGTGGACAACAGTTCAGGCTGCAAGAGCTCTGATAGGTTGGAGGACGTCCTCTGGAAGTTATCATAATTACTGTGCAAGTCTATTGAAGGGGGAAGGAACCATGAGCCTACTCGGTTTTGGACTCAAATGTACCCAGAGGACCGACGGAAACTAGCTGTCCTCCAGCTACACCATGGTGCTAACCTACAGAGTGTTGTTAACCTCTCTGATCTACCCATCCCGGATCCGGGGGCGTAATCATCGCCTCAAACTAATTAGCATAACGCAGCAGTCATAAATCTTCCTACAAAATCTCCCTATTTCTGAAAATCACAATTGTAATATATTGAGACACAGCTTAGCCTTTTGTTAATCACACCGTCATCTCAGATTTTCAAAATATGCTCCACAGCAAACGCTAGACAAGCATTTGTGTAAGTTTATCATGCTATGCTAGGTTCTGCTGGCAGCAGGCAACATTTTCACAAGAATAAGAAAAGCAATCAAATTAAATCATTTACCTTTGAAGAACTTCTGATTTTTTCACTCAGGAGACTCACAGTTAGATAGCAAATGTTCCTTTTTTCCAAAAATATTATTTTTGTAGGCGAAATAGCTCCCGTTTGTTCATCACGCTTGGCTGAGAAATTGACCGGTAAATGCTGTCACTACAACGCCAAACTTTTTTCCAAATTAGCTCCATAATATTAACATGGAAAACGTTGTTTAGAATCAATCCTCAAGGTGTTTTTAACATATCTATTTGATAATATATCCATTGAGACAATTGATTTCTCATAAGAAGCGATTGGAAAAATGGCTACCTCAGTATTTTACGCAAGATTTTCTGCGGGAGACATCATGTGACCACTTGCTAAATCTGGTCCCTTACGGCTATTCTTAAACAGAAATGCGTAAAAAGACATCACAATGCTGTAGACACCTTGGGGAATATGTAGAAAACGTAAGCTCATTCACAGCCATATAAGGAGTCATTGGGTACGGAGATGAGATCCTCAGACCCCTTGTGAGACCATATGCTGGTGCGGTTGGCCCTGGGTTCCTCCTAATGCAAGACAATGCTAGACCTCATGTGGCTGGAGTGTGTCAGCAATTCCTGCAAGAGGAAGGCATTGATGCTATGGACTGGCCCGCCCGTTCCCCAGACCTGAATCCAATTGAGCACATCTAGGACATCATGTCTCGCTCCATTCACCAATGCCACGTTGCACCACAGACTGTCCAGGAGTTTTAGGATGCTTTAGTACAGGTCTGGGAGGAGATCCCTCAGGAGACCATCCGCCACCTCATCAGGAGCATGCCCAGGCGTTGTAGGGAGGTCATACAGGCACGTGGAGGCCACACACACACACTACTGAGCCTCATTTTGACTTGTTTTAAGGACATTACATGAAAGTTGGATCAGCCTGTAGTGTGGTTTTCCATTTTAATTTTGAGTGTGACTCCAAATCCAGACCTCCATGGGTTGATAAATGTGATTTCCATTGATAATTTGTGTGATTATGTTGTCAGCACATTCCACTATGTAAAGAAAAAAAGTAACTAATAAGAATATTTAATTCATTCAGATCTAGGATGTGTTATTTTAGTGTTCCCTTTCTTTTTTGAGCAGTATAGTTCCTGTAACACAGGATAAATGATGGAAACGGGAGAACGTGGCTTCTCTTTCAAAGGTCCTCTCAATTATGAGAACACACAGGTGCAGGATCACATAAAGTCCCAGTGTGACGCGAATGTCTCACTGCCCCCTATTGGCCAACAGTATAAATACATCGCAGTGGCTGACCTTTGGACTGATATTTCAGTAAAAGCGTTCTTCCCCAATACAAAGAAACCAATACATGAACACATGACCATACATTTTGTGTGCATCACAAACCCTTTCCTGGCTCCAACAGCTGACCAACCTGTTTGCTGCCTGTTCTTAGTAAACTGATGGAGAAAATGGTTTGAACAAATACAATGCAATTTTTCAAAGAGTAAGCTAACTATATGATAGTTGGAGCTGTATTGTTAGATTTCAGTGCAGCCTTGATGTTATTGATCATAATTTGTTACTGAAAAAAACTCACTTATGGCTTTACATCACCTGCCATCACATGGTTGGAGAATTACTTATCCAACAGAACTCAGAGTATTCTTCAATGGAAGCTTCCCTAACATATGTACAGTGCAATATCCAGCACGGCAGTTGCATTGGGCCATTACTCTTCTCTATTTTTACATATAATTTGCCAATTGTCTTACAAGAAGCTAAATGACTGTATGCTGATGATTGCACACTCTACAAATCAGCACCTACATCCAGTAAGCTCACTGAGACTATTAGCAAGGAGTTAAGTCCGTGTCAGAATGGGTAATTAACAAAGCTGTTTAGAAATACATCTAAACACTTAAATCATTGTATTTGGTTCAAAGCATTCTCTTAGACCTAAACCTCAACTTCATAAAGGGTGTAACCATTGAAGATGTTGAACTCCTAGGAGTAACATTGGATAGTCAGATCATGGTCAAGTCATATTGACAAAGTTATGAAGATGGGGAAAGGTACACATTACCAAAAGTATGTGCTCGTCAAGCATCTCATTTCAAAATTATGGGCATTAATATGGAGTTGGTCCCCCCCACTATATGTTGCGACATTGCTGCATGAACTTTCTTCAATTCAGCCACAAGAGCATTAGTGAGGTCAGGCACTGATGTTGTGCGATTATCCAATTCATCCCTAAGGTGTTCAATGGAGTTGAGGTCAGTGCTCTGTGCAGGCCAGTCAAGCTCTTCCACACCGACAAACCATTTCTGTATGGACCTGGCTTTGTGCATGGAGGCATTGTCATGCTGAAACAGGAGAAGACCTTCCCCAAACTGTTGCCACAAAGTTGGAAGCACTGAATCATCTAGAATGCTGTAGCGTTGATTTCCCTTCACTGGAACTAAGAGGCGTAGCCCGAACCATGAAAAACACTTCATATTTTCAAGCATGGTGATGGCTTTCATGTCATGAGAATGCTTGTTATCAGCAAGGACTGCTTGTCAAACACAAAGCCAAATCTACACTGGAGTTGCTTACCAAGATGACATTGAATGTTCCTGAATGGCCTAGATACGATTTGGACTTAAATCGGCTTAATCTTTGACTTGAAAATGGCTGTCTAACAATGATCAGCAATCAACTTGACCAGAGCTTGAAGAATAAAAAAAAAAAGTGGCAAATATTGTACAATCCAAAGTGTGCAATGCTCTTAGCAATTTACCCCAAAAGACTCGCAGATCGCCTTCAAACGGTTATTCTACGAAGTATTGACTCGGGTGTGTGAATACTTAGTTCCAGTCAAAAGTTTGGACACAGCTACTCATTCAAGGGCTTTTCTTTATTTTTATTTTCTACACTGTAGAATAATAGTGAAGACCTCAAAACTATGAAATAACACAAAAAAAACTGTTAAAATATATATTTTAGATACTTCAAAGTAGCCACAGCTTTGCACACTCTTGGCATTCTCAACCAGCTTCGTGAGGTCGTCACCTGGAATGCTTTTCCAACAGTTTTGGAGTTCCCACGTGCTGAGTACTTGTTTGTCTGCTTTTCCATCACTTTCTGGTCCAACTCATCTCAATTGGGTTGAGGTCGGGTGATTGTGGAGACCAGGTCATCTGATACAGCATTCCATCACTCTCCTTCTTGGTCAAATAGCCCTTACACAGTCTGGAGATGTTTTGGGTCATTGTCCTGTTGAAAAGTCCCACTAAGCCCAAACCAGGTGGGATGGCGTATCGCTGCAGGATGCTGTGGTAGCCATGCTGGTTAAGTGTGCGTTGAAATCTAAATAAATCACTGACATTGTCACCATCACACCTCCATGCTTCACGGTGGGAACCACACGTGGAAATTATCCGTTGTCTAGCAGTGATCCGCTTGACAGAGTTAAAAGAATATGCAAATATTGTGCAATCCACGTGTGCAACGATCTTCGGCTTACCCAGAAAGACTAATCGCTGCCATATGTGATTGTATGTATAGACTCAGGATTGTGAATAGTTATGAATATTGGATTTCTGAATTGAATTTAAATATGCTAAGATTTCTAAAAACCATATTTTCACTTTGTCATTATGGGGTATTGGGTGAGAAAAAAAAAATGTAATCAATTTTGAATTCCGGCTGTAATACAAAATGTGGAACAAGTCAAGGGGTAAGAATAGCTTCTGAAGGCACCATAGGTGTAGAAAAGAGTGGTTCTTGAAGATGTTCAGAGTTACTGTGAATGAGTTAACTTTGAAGCTGTGAGTCAACTCTCAACATATTGAATTTCCTACCCTTTTCAATATTCTTGATACATCACCAGAAGCGCACTGTATAAGTAATGTAGGTCATGTTTACAAAAGCTGAACAAACGTAATTAATAAAATGGATTCCAGATGCACACAACCTTCTTGTTTTCAAACCTTAGGTCTAGAAACACTGAAAAGCAGAAAAACATGTGTACAAAACACAATCAACATGGTGTGCTAAAGAGAGACATTGTGTGAACTGAAGATATCCGACATGTTTTTTTTGCCAGGCTGAGTTTTTGATTTGGTTTGTGTTACACCATAATATTTCAAATATATATGAAAATTGTAATGTATGTAGAAAATGAGCAGTAATCTCCTGTACTCCACTCACCAATACAGTTTCAACTCATCGACGCTAGGTAAAAATATTTTTAAACAGTTGTGTTCGGAACAAAATTCAAGATACTGTTTCATGCCCTTAAGAGTGTCTCATATTATCACAATTGACAACAAAACAAAACTTGGTCTTTACTGCCCCATTCTAGCACGGTCTTCAGCATTGGTATTTTCTACATTTTCTCCTGGCCAGTTATCAGGCTCATTGCCATACCAGAAGCTAGGGTAGAAAGATGGTAACACATACATAAATAACAATTTGGGGTAACAAACCCTCATGATTTCCCCAATATTTGTGTGTCGTGTCAGTCATGGAAAACACATCACAATATACACTACCGTACAAAAGTTTGGGGTCACTTAGAAATGTCCTTGTTTTTGAACGAAAACTTTTTAAAAAATTGTCCATTTAAAATAACTTAAAATTGATCAGAAATACAGTGTAGACATTGTTAATGTTGTAAATGACTATTGTAGCTGGAAACGGCTGATTTTTAATGGAGCTTCCAGTTGAAGCTCGCATCCGCTACAAGACCATGGTGCCTACGGAGCTGTGAGGGGAATGGCACCGCAGTACCTCCAGGTTCTGATCAGGCCCTACACCCAAACAAGGGCACTGCGTTCATCCACCTCTGGCCTGCTCGCCTCCCTACCACTGAGGAAGTACAGTTCCCGCTCAGCCCAGTCAAAACTGTTCGCTGCTCTGGCCCCCCAATGGTGGAACAAACTCCCTCACGACGCCAGGACAGCGGAGTCAATCACCACCTTCCGGAGACACCTGAAACCCCACCTCTTCAAGGAATACCTAGGATAGGATAAGTAATCCTTCTCACCCCCCCTCCCCCTTAATGATTTAGATGCACTATTGTAAAGTGGCTGTTCCACTGGATGTCATTGAATTCACCAATTTGTAAGTCGCTCTGGATAAGAGCGTCTGCTAAATGACTTAAATGTAATGTAAATGAATATCTACATAGGTGTAGAGGCCCATTAACAGCAACCACCACTCCACATTGTGTTAGCTAATCCAAGTTTATCATTTTAAAAGGCTAATTGACCATTATAAAACCCTTTTGCAATTATGTTAGCACAGCTGAAAACTGTTGATTAAAGAAGCAATAAAACTGTCCTTCTTTAGACTAGTTGAGTATCTGGAGCATCAGCATTTGTAGGTTCGATTACAGGCTCAGAATGGCAAGAAACAAAGAACTTTATTCTAAAACTCGTCAGTCTATTTCTTGTTCTGAGAAATGAAGGCTACTCAATGCCAGAAATTGACAAGATACTGAAGATCTCGTACAACGCTGTGTACTACTCCAGGATGCTGGCCTTCTAGACAGAGTTGCAAAGAAAAAAACATTTCTCAGACTGGCCAATAAAAAGAAAATATTAAGATGGGCAAAATAACACAGACACTGTACAGAGAAGGATTGGGGAAAGGTGTTATGGACAGACAAATCTAAGTTTGAGGTGTTCGGATCACAAAGAAGGACATTTGTGAAACATAGAAAAAAATGAAAAGATGATGGAGGAGTACTTGACACCATCTGTCAAGCATGGCGGAGGCAATGTGATGGTCTGGGGTTGCTTTGGTGATTGTAAAGTGGGAGATTTGTACAGGGTAAAAGGGATCTTGAATAAGGAAGGCTATCACTCCATTTTGCAACGCCATGCCATACCCTGTGGACGGCACTTAACTGGAGCCAATTTCCTCCTACAACAGGACAATGATCCAAAGCAGAGCTCAAAACTATGTAATAACTATTTAGGGAAGAAGCAGTCAGCTGCTATTCTGTCTATAATGGAGTGGCCAGCACAGTCACCGGATCTCAACCCGTTTGAGCTGTTGTGGGAGCATCTTGACCCATCAAGCCAATCCAACAATCCAATGGGAGGTGCATCAGGAAGCATGGTGTGAAATCTCTTCAGATTACTTCAACAAATGGACAACTAGAATGCCAAAAGTCTGCAAGGTTGTAATTGCTGCAAATTGATGATTCTTTGATGAGAGCGAAGTTTGAAGGACACAATTATGATTTCAATTTAAAAAATCCTTATTTATAACCTTGTCAACGTCTTGACTATATTTCCTATTCATTTTGCCACTCATTTCATGTATGTTTTCATGGAAAACAAGGACATTTCTAAGTGACCCCGAACTTTTGAACGGTAGTGTACATGGCAGCAATATTTAACTGAATGATCATGCTTTACGTTATAGTGAGTTGTGATTTGAAGCAAATGCATTACTATTTGAATGACAAAATATCTGACCTTTTCGTCTAGAGGTGGGTTGTCCACCCACAACCATGTTTTCTCTTGTTGTGCTTCCGTTAGCCCGATCCAGAACTCAATGTCATTGTTAAGGATCTGTTTTTAAGAACTTTCTCACCTCAAAAGGTCTTTACCAGAAAGTTTAACTGAAAATGAACATTAGAGTGCCGCTCTGGGTTAACACAGTCATCTAAGGCCTTAGTAAAAGGTGATTGTAGATGTACTTTATCATAATGTCATTGAATAGTAATACTGTTGGCTGTCTATGACGTCCAGGAGTCCCCCCATGGAAATACACGTATCCCGACTGATTCCAGGTCAGTTAATCAATGGAGAAGTAATAGCACATTTCCCCCTCATGTTGCGCCCAGCCTTTGGCACATAGACTGGTATTCCCTGTGGAGGAAAGGAACAAAAATAACCCTAATGTCATTCAGTGTCCCACATCAATCATATGTCTACAGTCCCATTCCAAAAACAGAGTATTTATGTAATTATATACCATAGTATATGAACAGGGAAAATGTTACTGTCTTTCATGTTACTGACAGCATATGTTACTGTCTTTCATGTTACTGACAGCATATGTTACTGTCTTTCATGTTACTGACAGCATATGTTACTGTCTTTCATGTTACTGACAGCATATATTGACCTGAGACATTTTCACGACTGCCATTATGAATATAAACATGTTGATTTACTATCCATATATATTTCACCTGCCTATATAGGAGTGACTCATGCTTAAAACTAACATTTCACCCTATAAAACCATTGATTTCTGTGTATTTCTTGTTCCATTTTGTATCCTGGAAATGTACATTTGATATATTCATTCCAATTGAGTAAATTCTAGAAATGTAAAACACATGCCTAATTAATGTTTAAATCTTTTAGGTAATACTTTTAGGTATTACTGAATAGTGTGCCACCATTTGGGACATTTCTGCATAGTAGAATCTACTTACCTGTGGTTGTGGGGCAAGTGGGTGGAATTCTCTGCTCAATCAATTATTGATTTAGCCAATTTAAAAAAAAACTAAGAATGAATCAAAAAGCGAGTCACCACTTCTCTCTTCTTGTTGAATCATGAAATCCATCATTTACTCAGAAATGTAATGGTAAAGGCCATAACATAATCATCAGTACAAAACCAAAGATATTGATCTGTTTTAAGCAATCAATCATATGTCATCTTGAAAACTATACACTTTTATACTAGCATCAACAATCTGAGGTAAAATGGATGTGTAATTCCACTACATTTTCTGGGGTGAAAATGAAGGTTTGTGTAGATTATTAACACAAACTGTCCCCATTAGGGAAATTCGCAGAATATACAATTTACTATGGCAAAATATTTCAACATGTCTATTTAAGATGATAGTATACACTATATATACAAAAGTATGTGGACACCCCATCAAATTAGTGGATTTGGCTATTTCAGCCACACTCGTTGCTGACAGGTGTATTAAATCGAGCACAGAGCCATGTAATCTCCATAGACAGACATTGGCCTTACTGAAGAGCTCAGTGACTTTCAACATGGCACCACCTTTTCAACAAGTCAGTTAGTCAAGTTTCTGCCCTGCTATAGCTGCCCCGGTCAACGATAAGTGCTGTTATTGTGAATTGGAAATGTCTAGGAGCAACAACGGCTCAGCCTTTAAGTGGTAGGCCACACAAGCTCACAGAACGGGAGCTTGTGTCCTCCGTTGCAACACTCACTACCGAGTTCCAAGCTGCCTCTGGAAGCAACGTCACAAGTACTGTTTATCGGATGCTTTATGAAATGGGTTTGCATGGCCGAGTTGCCGCACACAAGCCTAAGATCTCCATTCACAATGCCAAGTGTCGGCTGGAGTGGTGAAATCTCACCGCCATTGAGCGGTGTAAATGCATTCAATGGAGTGATGAATCACGCTTCAAAATCTGGCAGTCTGACAGACAAATCTGGTTTTGGCCGATGCCAGGAGAACTCTACCTGCCCCAATGCACAGAGCCAACTGTGAAGTTTGGTGGAGGAGGAATAATGGTCTGGGGCTGTTTCATGGTTCGGGCTAAGCCCCTTAGTTTCAGTGAAGGGAAATTTTAACTCTACAGCATACAATGTCCGTCCAACTTTGTGGCAACAGTTTGAAGGCTTTTTCCTGTTTCATCATGCGCAAAGCGAGGTCCATACAGAGATGGTTTGTCGAGATCGGTGTGGAAGAACTTGACTGGCCGCACAGAGCTCTGATCTCAACTACATCGAACACCTTTGGGATGAATTGGAATGCCGACTGCGAGCCAGGCCTAATTGCCGAAATTCAATGCCTGACCTCACTAATGCTCTTGTGGCTGAATGTCCCCGCAGCAAGCCTTCCCAAAAGAGTGGAGGCTATTACAGCAGCAAAGGGGTAGCCAACGCCATATACCCATAATTCTGGAATGAGATGTTCGACGAGCAGCTGTCCACATACTTTTGGTAATGTAGTTTGTTGCCTCCTCGCAAACTATTGCAACAATGACATCTCTTTCTCACTCATTTAACCATTTAGAGAGTAAAATAATGCTCTCAACCACAATTTAACCAGGTGCTCTAGACTAGAGCCTCCATCGTCTGTACAGCAGCCTGAACGTTTGACATCCCTACCTTTTAGGTTTCTCTTTGTGTCTAGTCCATTGTACAGGCCTGTGTGATGTGTAGAACTTTGATGCATTTTATTGTTTGTTTATCGTTTATCACCTGAATATTCGGTCTCAGCCAACAATTGTTGATATCCTCCGTCCCTTACCTGACCCTTACAGACGCAGATGCCGGACCCGAAGACGTTCAAGCAGCACTTTGAGAGCAAGCATCCCAAATCCCCAATGCCCCCAGAGCTGGATGATGTTGAGGCTTAAAAGACCAACGCACACAATGGACCTACAGCTGGGTTAAGATGCTCTCATCGTTCAGACTCCCAGTTTACATGTTAGAAGCAAACTCTTTCCCTATGCTAAAGTTGTATTTTGTATGACTCAATATGTGGATATGTTGTCACTCATCGCCTTTCATGTTGTGATTCACAGACACACGATGACCACGATTAGAGCGCTGCAACTGGAACTTAATGGCGTCAAGAGACAAAATACTGAGACCCCTGGACATGGGTGGGGGATATTTGTGACAATGACCTAAAAAGGGGGGCAGAAGCACACCAGCACCCCATCTTATATGTTCAACCACCCCTCAACTTCAGACTCTTTTGAAGCACCCATCTTAATGATATGAGCCCACTCTACCTACAGCCCTTTTCCCCATGCTGCTTCCTTCATTAATACCTGATTCAGTAACATCTAGACTGTTACACGTCTAAAAGTGTCAGGGTGTTACTGTTTTTGCAACTTTTTCTCAGTTGTGTACCGCAGTCTTACTTTAACCCACAACTCTTTTCTATACCTCCTCCCATACACTCTTGTGCAAATAATTTCTGCTTTCTTTGAGAATGGTGTCATAGTGGAAAGGATTTGTTATTTGCCTAAGACTGAGTCTTGTTCTGCCTGTAAAAGGCCCTGGTTGAAACAGTGCCAAATCACTGTGGATAGTCACCTGGTCCACGTTGTAACAGTTGTATTTTGCATTTGACCATTTCCAAGAAATATAGCAATATATATGAAATCATTCCTCTGCCTATTTGATCCATTCTGAAGGAAAGCAGTGAATGTGTTGTGTGTGTGAGAGAATATGTATGCCTTGTAATTCTAGCAGAAAATGTGTTACTTCCAAATGCAAGTTAAACGCCATTCCGTCTATACTGATACCAGACAAATGCATACTTACAAGTATTTTCAAATGTATTTCCAATATACTGCAATGCTATGTAGCTGAAGAGTGGTGACACTGTTTAGATAGGAGTGTCAATCAGTTTCTGGAGGTCTGTGTTCACTGGCAATTCCTCTCACTTCTGCATCCAATCAACCTCTACAATATATATTCTACTTATTTTATTACAAATATAGCAGTACACAGTCCTCCATAAATATGTTGACAATGACACATTCCTGTGTATTGGATCCTCTCTACATAGAAAAACGACAAAAAAATAGAATTGGACATTTTCCATTGCTACTAACTTGTACTGGTTACAGGTAGAACTAAAGAAATGCACACACTTATGGTCCATATATATAGCATTTTAATTGAACCATGTGTAGTACATCTAATAGAGACAATGAGAAATTCTTGGTTCAACAAGACAGCAGTCATCAAAAGGGTAGAAATGTAGCATTGTACTTGTGTCACAGTACTTTACAGCTTTGATTGGATACAAATAATATATGACAAAGGGTGATGTAATTATCTGAATTACTGTAGATTTGAATAGTTTAAGAGTGAAGTCGGGTTATAAGTCAAATGTGAAGATCCGTCGTTATGAAAGAGGCAATGGGTGTTATTCATATACCATTCTCATACTCAAAGTCAATATATAATACTGAACAAAAATGTAAACACCACATATAAAGTGTTGGTCCCATGTTTCATGAACTGGAATAAAAGATCCCAGAAAAGTTCCATACGCACAAAAAGCGCATTTCTTTCTAATCTTGTGCACCAATTTGTTTACATCCCTGTTAGTGAGCATTTCTCCTTTGCCAAGATAATCCATTCACCTGCTGACTGCAGGAATGGCCACCAGAGCTGTTGCAAGAGAATTTAATATTCCTTTCTCTACCATGTCGTTTTAGAGAATTTGGCTGTATATCCAACCGGCCTCAACCTCAGACCACGTGTAACCACGCCAACCCAGGACCTCCACATCCGGCTATTCACCTGTGGGATCGTCTGAGATCAGATACCTGGATAGCTGATGCTACTGTGGGATTGCACAACTGAAGAATATCTGCACAAACTGTAAGAAACCGTCACAGGGAAGGCCATCTGCGTGCTTGTCGAACTCACCAGGGTCTTACTGCAGTTCGGCATCATAACTGACTTCAGTGGGCAAATACTCACCTTCGATGGAAACTGGCACGCTGAAGAAGAGTGCTCTTCAAGGATGAATCCCGCGTCGCATGGTCGAGCGGTTTGCTGATGTCAAAGTTGTGACCAGAGTGCCCCATGGTGGCACTGGGGTTACGGTATAGGCAGGCATAAGCTACGGATAACAAACACAATTGCATTTTATCGATGGCAATTTGAATGCACAGAGATACCTCTATGAGATCCTGAGGCCCATTGCTGTGCCAGTGATCCTCTGCCATCACCTCATATTTCAGCATGTTAATGCACGGTCCCATTTCGCAAGGATCTGTACACAATTCCTGGGTGCTGAAAATGTGCCAATTCTTCCGTGTCCTGCATACTAACAAGCATGTTTGGGATGCTCTGGATCGACGTGCACGACAGCACGTTCCAGTTCCCGCAACTTTTAAAAACCATCGAAGACGAGTGGGACAACATTCCACAGGCCTCAATCAACAGCCTGATCAACTATGCTCGGGAGATGTGGGCTCCCGAATGGCGCAGCGGTCTAAGTTACTGCATCTCAGTGCAAGAGGCATCACTGCAGTCCCTGGTTGGAATCCAGGCTGCATGATATCCGGTCATGATTGGGAGTCCCATAGGGCGGTGCACAATTGGCCCAGCGTCGTCGGGATTGGCCGGGGTAGGCTGACATTGTAAATAAGAATATGTTCTTAAATGACTTGCCTAGCTAAATAAAAAATAACAAAAACATTAAATTAAATGTGTCCCGCTGCATGATGCAAATGGTGGTCACACCAGATACTGACTGGTTTTCTGATCCACGCTCCTATCTTCATTTAAAAAGGTATCTGTTACCAACAGATGCACATCTGTATTCCCAGTCATGTGAAATCCATAGATTAGGGCCTGAAGAACATATTTTAATTGACTGATGTCCTTATATGAACGATAACTCAGTAAAATCGTTGAAATTGTTGCATGTTGCATTTATATTTTTGTTCAGTGTAGATACATACTATTTAGCCTCATATTGCCAGATTATTGCTATCAACCCTGTGTGTATCTTTTGGAAAAATGGTAGTGAAGTTTATTAAAATGATGTAGAATAGATGAGCCACCACAGATGTTACAGGCATCCACAGGTCTTGACCACCATGTTGCGATGCTTCTTTAGGATCACATTGTTGTTGTCGTCGTAGAAGAGTACAGAGATGGGACTGAGCTTGGTGGGTGCGCAGCACGCTTTAGGAACCTCATCCGGCTTCAAAAGGTGAACCTGCCATGAAAAAAGGTCAAAATCAGACTTATTCATACATACACTTTGATATAATCAATGATAATATCCTGTGAGTTTAGTAAACATCAATTTTCAAATATATGTGTTGGAACATACAGTGTGGCAAAAAAGTATTTAGTCAGCCACCAATTGTGCAAGTTCTCCCACTTAAAAAGATGAGAGAGAGAGGCCTGTAATTTTTTATCATAGGTACACTTCAACTATGACAGACAAAATGAGAAAAAAAAATCCAGAAAATCACATTGTAGGATTTTTAATGAATTTATTTGCAAATTATGGTGGAAAATAAGTATCTGGTCAATAACAAAAGTTTATCTCAATACTTTGTTATATACCCTTTGTTGGCAATGACAGAGGTCAAACGTTTTCTGTAAATCTTCACAAGGTTTTCACACACTGTTGCTGGTATTTTGGCCCATTCCTCCATGCAGATCTCCTCCAGAGCAGTGATGTTTTGGGGCTGTTGCTGGGCAACACGGACTTTCAACTCCCTCCAAAGATTTTCTATGTGGTTGAGATCTGGAGACTGGCTAGGCCACTCCAGGACCTTGAAATGCTTCTTACGAAGCCACTCCTTCGTTGCCTGGTCGGTGTGTTTGGGATCATTGTCATGCTGAAAGACCCAGCCACGTTTCATCTTCAATGCCCTTGCTGATGGAAGGTGGTTTTCACTCAAAATCTCACGATACATGGCCCCATTCATTCTTTCCTTTACACGGATCAGTCCTCCTGGTCCCTTTGCAGAACAACAGCCCCAAAGCATGATGTTTCCACCGCCATGCTTCACAGTAGGTATGGTGTTCTTTGGATGGAACTCAGCATTCTTTGTCCTCCAAACACGACAAGTTGAGTTTTTACCAAAAAGTTATATTTTGGTTTCATCTGACCATATGACATTCTTTCAATCTTCTTCTGGATCATCCAAATCATCCAAACTTCAGATAGGCCTGGACATTGTCTGGCTTAATAAACAGGGGGACACGTCTGGCACTGCAGGATTTGAGTCCCTGGCGGCGTAGTGTGTTACTGATGGTAGGAGGACAGAGGAGCCTCTTAAAGAAGAAGTTACAGGTCTGTGAGAGCCAGAAATATTGCTTGTTTGTAGGTGACCAAATACTCATTTTCCACCATAATTTGCAAATAAATTCATTAAAAATCCTACAATGTGATTTTCTGGATTTTTTTCTCATTTTGTCTGTTATAGTTGAAGTGTACCTATGATGAAAATTACAGGCCTCTCATCTTTTTAAGTTTGAGAACTTTCACAATTGGTGGCTGACTAAATACTTTTTTTGCCCCACTGTATATGTTAACTTTAGTAAATGTTGCTAAGCGATGCACTTTTGCTAGTAGTACTAGCTAGCGTGCTACGTTTTACGTCCTAATAATTGTTTGTTTGTTTTCCTGTTCCTACTTTTAGAATCAACTGTACTGGATGAGGTCCAGTTGGATGTGCCACTGCTGCCAGTTATCCTTCATGTCCAGGATGCTGCTATCATCCTTGAGGATGTGCCGACTATCCTTGAGGTCCACTTTTCAGAAAGCTTTTGGTTTTATGTTTGAAAGGTATCCCACATATTCATTCTGAAAATCTTTGTTGTCTGCTTTAGGAGGCCACTGGTAATTGGCAGCTGATACCGATTAGCCCCATGTTCCTCTAAATGTCTGTGTAGTCTGGGCTTGTCAGATGCTGTTATATCCATTGAATCTAATGGTTGGCATTCTCCATTCCCTCCCTCCCACAGCCTCTACCTTACCACCAAGAGAGTGGAGGACATCGCCCTGAGGCTCGTCTCCCTGCCCCAGGCCTTCACTGTGAGTGACCCCTCCAAGAAGATTGACATTGAGAGGGAGCTGGCTGAGGCAAAGGTGAGTTCATTAACTCTTTCATGTCTCACTTTGAGTTCTTCCACATGCATGTCTTTTATACATCACAGTATCTGATCTATTTGAAATCATTCCTATTTTCTTGTCCTAGATCCATCATGTTAACCTGATAGATGCCCTCTTTGAACTGGTGCTGTTTGGGTTGATGACAGCTCAGAAGTCCCTGATGGTGGTAAGTAGCATCTCACTGGTACATGTTTTGATGTCTCTCTATTAGCAAATTCACTTCAATTTCTCTTCTCTCCTCCTTTGTTTCCTTTAGCACCCTGGTGGGTTCATGGAGCGTCTGTACGCTCTCCTGCACTCCTTCCTGCCCGCTGCTGCCAGCATTGAGCCAAAGGCCGAGAGATACCTGCTGCTGCTCAATGTAAGAGTCAAGAGTTGACTTCCTTATTCCTAGTTGACTTTTTCCTGAATAACAGGGTTTCAATTACGTTTTACAGGGAGTAACTCTCATTGTCTCTTTCCTCTTGGTAAGCTAGTAACTCAGAGCCATTATCTATGTGTTGTGTGGTGTTCTCTTCAGGGTGGGCTGATGGCTCTGCTAGATGACATGTTTGGGCAGCAGCTGGCCTGGTACTTTAACCCAGTGTCTCTGGTCACTGAGCTCTCCAGCCTCCTGGAGTACCACCTGGAGAACCTCATGGCCAGCATGTAGTCCTACTGCAGAGATCTGAAAGGCCACACTCTCTCTGTCTGTCCATCTCTCTCTCT
The DNA here is from genome assembly GCF_036934945.1 of Oncorhynchus masou masou. Classification (NCBI taxonomy): domain Eukaryota; kingdom Metazoa; phylum Chordata; class Actinopteri; order Salmoniformes; family Salmonidae; genus Oncorhynchus; species Oncorhynchus masou. The sequence goes on along the minus strand of NC_088223.1, from coordinate 38,261,106 downwards.
ATATCCATCCATCTCTCTCTCTCTCTGTCCATCTCTCAGGATGTGAGGACTTGAAGTGCTTTGTTGAAGCTTGATTAGTTAACACAAATTAAATTAATGTATTCTCTTGCTTTCTCTCCCCACAGGATTCTTGTGCCACTTTGCCACCTAACAGGGATCTAGACACTAATGCACTACATTACCTTGCACTGAATTTTACATTTTTAAATAAAATAACTAGTAGTTCAACAGCATGTGTCTCTGTCTTTTCATTTACTTGATCATTTCATCACTACTTCCTTTTCCTGAGTTATGAGGCTAATATTACATGAACAATTATGCTTTATTCTTTGCATATGGAAATAAACAACATTTAATTGATTTACAGGTACTACAGGTCCACACTTTATGGCATTGTATTGTGATGTGTGATACTGTAATGACTCTTCAAGCTGTCAAAAGTGTTCCACAGGGATGCTGGCCCATGTTGACTCCCAATGCTTTCCACAGTTGTGTCAAATTCGTTCAATGTCCTTTGGGTGGTGGACCATTCTTGATACACCTACTACCATACCCTGTTCAAAGGCACTTAAATACCCCGTTCAAAGGCACTTACATATGTTGTCTTGCCCATTCACCCTCTGAATGGCACACATACACAATCCATGTTTCAATTGTTTCAATGCTTAAACATCATTCTTTAACCTGTCTCCTTCATCTACACTAATTGAAGTTGGTTTAACAAGTGACATCAATAAGGGATCATAGTTTTACCTGGTCAGTCTGTCATTTAAAGAGCAGGCATATAGTATAAAGTCGAACACTTCAGTCTTGAATATAACTTCTCACTATCTGTACTCTACATTAAGAGTCTGCCATTGTAGACTCAGTTAATATAGGTATTTTACTTTCAATTTGCCATGTTTTCCATTCATGTCTGAGCCAATTACCTTCTTTCCCACTGAAACCAATGTTGTCGTTCCTGTGAGAGAGGTTGTAGTAGTGCATACTGACCACTAGTTGGATCATAGTGTGGTTGGTGGCGTTCATGTGAGAGAGGGTGTAGTAGTGCATACTGACCAATAGTTGGATCATAGTGTGGTTGGTGGCGTTCATGTGAGAGAGGGTGTAGTAGTGCATACTGACCACTAGTTGGATCATAGTGTGGTTGGGTGCGTTCCTGTGAGAGAGGGTGTAGTAGTGCATACTGACCACTAGTTGGATCATAGTGTGGTTGGTGGCGTTCCTGTGAGAGAGGGTGTAGTAGTGCATACTGACCACTAGTTGGATCATAGTGTGGTTGGTGGCGTTCCTGTGAGAGAGGGTGTAGTAGTGCATACTGACCACTAGTTGGATCATAGTGTGGTTGGGTGCGTTCCTGTGAGAGAGGGTGTAGTAGTGCATACTGACCACTAGTTGGATCATAGTGTGGTTGGTGGCGTTCCTGTGAGAGAGGGTGTAGTAGTGCATACTGACCACTAGTTGGATCATAGTGTGGTTGGTGGCGTTCATGTGAGAGAGGGTGTAGTAGTGCATACTGACCACTAGTTGGATCATAGTGTGGTTGGTGGCGTTCCTGTGAGAGAGGGTGTAGTAGTGCATACTGACCACTAGTTGGATCATAGTGTGGTTGGTGGCGTTCATGTGAGAGAGGGTGTCGTAGTGCATACTGACCACTAGTTGGATCATAGCGTGGTTGGTGGCGTTCATGCAGGAACCCAGAGGGTATAGGCATTCTCCATCACAGTAGAAGGCAGAGTAACCACTAGGAGCCAGGACCCAGTCCTAATGGAGAGAAATACCATAGATATAGATTGACAAAATTAGATCAATGACTAGAACAGACTATATTTCTATCAGAAATACGTCATAAAACATGCAAAGAACAGAACAAACGACACAAATGCCTTGCTCCTTAAAAATACTAATTGTGTGATACAGCAAATAAGGTGATACAATGTTAGCTCATGATATTATCTATTCAGTAGAATGAGTAGTTAAGGGAGACAGAAGCTTACCTTCCAGCCTAGGTCACTAAAGCTCACATATAATTCATGTCTCTTACAAGCCTGGCGCCCACTGTTGACGTGGCTGTGATCTGAAAGGGACCAAACAATATGTTTTGAGACAGGACAGACTGTAAAGCACACTTTGGATGCATTGGATTTACAATGAAGACACCATTAAATGTAAATGCAACTTAATTATCTTAGTCATTTTGATTAACTATGCCTTTAAACATTGCATTAAACAAGCTTCACAACAAGACCTTAAACCAGTGTTGTCCTCTGACCTTGTAGGACCTCACCATGTATACTGGGAAGGGGCAGGTCATATTTGGGCTTCCTCTTGCGGGGGTTGGGTTTCAGGGCGCGTGGGGGGCGACAGGGGACCTGGCTGGCTCTGAAGAAGGTCACCATGAAGGGCTGTTTGGAGCGGGGGCCCCTTCGACCCACCAAGCCTACCCACCCAGCTGACAAGGACCGGTCTGATGGAGAGAAAACAGTGTGCGTGCGTGTGTTTGAGATATGTTGTTTTGGTTTACCTCACGATTATATCTCCATTTCTATGTATTTACTAAACAATAACACATACTATGAGACATTACAGTGTTACTTCACATGTACTGCTGTCGTATTCTGAGTTAACTTGCCTCTTTATTCAAAGGCATAATAATCTAGAAATCCATTTTGTGGGTAATCACCTCCCCATCCGCAGAGCATTTCCTGACCATAGTATTAACTCTATGAGGCTCACCCTCCTCTGTCTCCACATAGAGACGAATGCCCAGGTTGCTGCGGGGGTGCAGGAGCCAACGGTTGCTGGCAGAGGTCACGTCAAAAGCCAGCCAGCCCTCCTGCCCCGCGGGCACTGACTGCATGTCCAGCAACACCAGCTCTGGCTCTCTGAGGAGAGTAGAGAGGAGTGGCATGAGATAACCTCTGGAGAGATACGCAAAGCATGTTGTATGGCCATGCAGTAGAGACAAACAAACAGAGAGACAGCCACTTGAGCTTCAACTCTCTCGAGAACCAAGCTTCTGCAAGACGTCCTCGCAAGCCACAACGAGGCCAAATGAGTTCTGTTGCCAGGAGCTGTTTGAGGTCAAAAGTTGAATTGCAATTCTTTTTAAAACATTGCATTTTGCCGCAGCAACAAACCAATGTGTATAGAGAGAAGACAGAGTATTCGACAAAGAGTGAGGGGAATATTAAAGGGATTATTTGATATCCTTCATCCTTTGTTCATGCAAAAACCAAACCCGATCCTCTAAACATGTCAGGGAGAGAGCGTTAAATAGACATATTATGTCGATCTAGTGGCAGGAACCTGTGTTTGTTCTCCCGTTGGATCTCGTAGACGGAGATGTGCAGGGTGCGGTTGGCCCTCTGGCCCATGGTCAGGGTCTTATAAATGCGGAACTCTGCAGCCGTGACCGTCTCCCCCTGGGGGAGGGGCGTCAGATCAAAACGGAACTCCTTCCAGTACGGCCGTGGCTGCAGCAGGTCCCGCTCCTGCTCCACTGAGGGAGAGGAGGAGAGAGGAAGGTCGATGTAAGGCCACTGACATTTTCACATGTAAACAGCACAACACCTCATATTCACATCTACACGACTTCCACTCCTCTCAACAAGCCCTAAAAAGACTAATACAAACAGAGATATTCTCATTGTATGATGCAGACATTCCCACATGACACAAGAAGGACAGAAGAGGACAAGGGCGGAGGGGAGGCGAAAGAGCAATAAATCTTATATGCAAGTGTGTGAATGAGAAAACCGAGGAAAAGAGAAGAGCACCAGAAGTGGGAAGGTGTGGAGGGAGATGGGAGGATTGGAAGGTGAGTGACTGGGTCATTGGCAATAGGGGGAAAGAGAGGAGTGGAGCAGACGTGTGGCGCGAGGTGAGCCCAAGTGAAGGAGGACTGGATAGCGGTAACGCAGAGAGGGGAGAGAAAGAGGCAATAGGGAAAGACTGAGAAATATAGGGATGGACACGCAAACGCTGGTCACTCACCACAGCCGCAGTGTCTCAAGCGAGACTACGTACATGAACACACACATACTTGAAGACACGCGCTATGCTCTCTCTCACACACACACACACACACACACACACACACACACACTCCTCCACAGGGAGCCCTGCAAAGCAGAGTAACAACCCTGGTCGGTCTCTGGAGTATACAGTAATTAGAGACGCTAAGGACCTTCAACCGCAGCAGCTGCTCAACACACACGCCACTAACTACAGGTTGGGCAGTATTTTTAGAGCGGTCTTCTGCAGTATTCTGAGCCCGTTTCTCTGTTTCTGTGTGTGTGTCAGTGGGGCCTGTAATTCCTTACAGCTGTGTCCCCTACGCACGGTTTTGAGCGGGTTGCATGGCCTTGACTGGTTCGGATTGATAGGGTGTGTGTGTGATGGGTGACTTCAATTGACAGGAGCTATAATTGAGAAACTGTCTAGATTCGTTTGATGGCTTTAAAATGGTGGTTCAAGGCATCACACCAGACATTGTCAAAATAAGATCAACTGAAACATTAACTGAAAGGCATGTACAGTGCCTTGCAAAAAGTATTCATCTCCCTTGGCATTTTCCTATTTTGTTGCATTACAACCTGCAATTGAAATGGATTTTCATGGTAATGGACATACACCAAATTGGTGAAGTGAAATGAAAAAAATTACTTGTTAGAAAAATAAATTAAAAAACAGAAAAGTGGTGCGTGCAAATGTATTCACCCTCTTCACTATGAAGCCCCTAAATAAGATCTGGTGCAACCAATTACCTTCAGAAGTCACATAATTAGTTAAATAAAGTCCATCTGTGTGCAATCTAAGTGTCACATGATCCCAGTATATATACACGCTTGTTCTGAAAGGCCCCAGATTCTGCAACACCACCAAGCAAGCGGCACCATGAAGAACAAGGATCTCTCCAAACAGGTCAGGGACAAAGTTGTGGAGGAGTACAGATCAGGGTTGGGTTATAAAAAACATTGAGACTTTGAACATCCCACAGACAACCATTAAATCCATTATTTAAAATTGAAAGAATATGGCACCACAATAAACCTGCCAAGAGAGGGCCGCCCACCAAAACTCACGTACCAGGCAAGGAGGGCATTAATCAGAGAGGCAAAGATAACCCTGAAGGAGTTGCAAAGCTCCACAGCAGAGATTGGAGTATCTGTCCATAGTATCACTTTAAGACGTACACTCCACAGAGCTGGGCTTTACGGAAGAGTGGCCAGAAAAAAGCCATTGCTTAAAGAAAAAAATAAGCACACATGTTTGGTGTTTGCCAAAAGGAATGCGGGAGACTCCCCAAACATATGGAAGAAGGTACTCTGGTCAGAAGAGACTAAAATTGAGCTTCTTGGTCATCAAGGAAAACGCAATGTCTGGTGCAAACCCAGCACTTCGCATCACCCCGAGAACACCATCCCCACAATGAAGCATGGTGGTGGCAGCATCATGCTATGGGGATGTTTATCATTGGCAGGGACTGGGAAACTGGTCAGAATTGAATGAATGATGGATGGCGCTAAATACAGGGAAATTATTGAGGGAAACCTATTTCAGTCTTCCAGAGATTTGAGACTGGGACAGAGGTTCACCTTCCAGCAGGACAATGACCCTAAGCCTACTGCTAAAGCAACACTCAAGTGGTTTAAGGGGAAACATTTAAATGTCTTGGAATGGCTTTGTCAAAGCCCAGACCTCAATCCAATTGAGAATCTGTGGTTTGACTTCATGATTACTACACCAGTGGAACCCATCCCATTTGACAGAGCTGGAGCAGTTTTGCTTTGAAGAATGGGCAAAAAGTCCAGTGGCTAGATGTGACAAACTTATAGAGACATACCCCAAGAGACATGCAGCTGAAATTGCTGCAAAAGGTGGCATAGTTATGAATAGTTATGCATGCTTCAGTTTTTCATTTTTTTTGTCTTATTTCTTGTTTGTTTCACAAAAAAAAAATATTTTGCATCTTCAAAGTGGTAAGCATGTTGTGTAAATCAAATGATAAACCTCCAAAACCCCCCAAAACCCAAATTTTAATTATAGGTTGTAAGGCAACAAAATAGGAAAAATGTCAATGTCAACAGTCATATATGGTGCTGTAATAAACATTAATATGTACGTCCGAATACTGTAGAAATACGAAGAGAAACTAGCATATTAAGTGTTCAAGCAATACGCAAAATGTCTAAAAGTAGTGAAGAGAACAACATGAAATCAGGTTTCTCCACGGTAACAAGGTTTCTGATCTCATTCCAGGAGAGATAGCAGAAGGAACCAATTGGGAAAAGGATGTTTAATTTTTATGCCATTTCAGATAAGCATCAGTAGGTCTACTGTCTGGGCTGGTGCAGCACAGGAAAGGTCTCTCTGGTGATAACAAGTCTGTCCCTGAGAGGTGAACTGGTTCACCTCTCCATAAGGTTGACAGGTTGGCCTCGTTTCTAATTGAAAATTCTAGCTATATCACCTTTTTCAGTTACTTTGGCTCTTTGCAAGACATGTAAAAGATCACAGGAGAAGTTTTGGGCCATATTTTGAAATAACTACTGGGAGACCATTGTCTGAACAAAAAACTCCCAACTAATTGGATGACGAGACAGAAAGTAATAACCAAGTAAAACACAGGTATTTAAAATTACAGGTGTGTCAACGGTCAGTAGCTCACCCAGATTAACGAAGCTCATGACCGTATCGGCCTCGCTGACCACCGTACCCAGCGGCGGCGTGTGTGTGCTGAGAGTGGGCAGTGCGGCATGGCTGACGTGGCCCGTCAACCCATCCAGACCGCCGAACCCCAGTCCCCCTACCTCATTCCCTATTCCGTTTCCCTCATCCCCCTCGGCCGACACAGCGTGGTACAGGTCCAGCATGAAGAGGGGGGCTGAGGAGGGCGGTCGGAGGGGAGGATGGGGTCTGGGCCGGCCCGGTAAACCCAGGATGGACAGGATCTCCCTCTGCATCTCCTTCTTCTCTCGGCTGCTGAGGCGGCGGAAGCTGGAGTGGACGACTCCTTGGGCCTGGTGGCCCCAGAGACAGAGCAGCAAGGGGACAAGGATGAGAGCCACAGGGAAGAGCGGGAGTTGGAGAGGGTGTCTGTAGGTGCTGTTGTTGTTGCCACGGATGCGTCTTCTTCCCGTGCATGGGCAGGCGTGGGTGTAGATGTACGTTCTGGAGGCGTCCGGTCTGTCCAAGCTCTCCGTGGTTTGAGAGAGATCTTTCAAGGTGTCCGATGACATCGTGGAAGAAGTTCTACCCGGGTGCTTTTATATATATATTTTTCTAACTTACAAGTCTTTAGTTGGTCTATGTTCTTTTGGCCTTCAATCCACACAAGAGCAGATTGTACTTGGGTGTGCGTTGCAGAGAACTGACACACCACAGAGGGACTGTTACTGTATGTCTCAGACTATCTGCATGTACCGTCTGTCTGTGTAGGCCAAACTGTCTTACGAGTATCACAGATCCGTCACTAACAAAAGGCACCGCTGTGATTTGTGACGGGAGCCGTTTAGATCAACGGTAGACACAGAGAGGTTTACTTTCTTTATTTCCCTCTGTTTATCTCCCCTCTTCTTCCTTCCTCTGCCCTTTCTACTACTTTAGTCTCCCAACCACCGCGTGTCTTCTCTCTTCTAGCATAACACGACTCTACTCATGCGGCACACAGCAGAACACAAAAATGAAAGCGAGGGTATAATTACAACTTTTTTTAATGTCCTGATGAAAAACAAACAGCGTTGGTCTTAGAAATGGCTCCCTTTAAAGAAGTACATTTGAAGGAGGTTGGCAGTGGTTAAGTTAAAGGGCAGGGTTGGTAGTCATTGAAATTTGAGAAGAGAACCAAATAATCAGACCTGTTTTCAGTCTAATCGGTCTTCAGAAGGATGAGGGAAGAAAATACCACACCTGCCGTGCGTGTCTCAAAGTCGGCTGGCAAACAACCTGATCCCACGCAAGGAACAAGATCTTCAGTGGAAAAATGATCTGCAGTCCACCTCTCAGTCTTTCATTCTTTAATCCACAATTCTGGGGCACTTTTTAATCCATCAAACATTCTGTTTGTTTGTTTGGCCCACTTGTGTCTAACTCCAGATGTTTCCAGATGTCTTCCTCAAACTGTGTGTAGCTCCAACTTAAAATCCTTGGCACGTTGTGTAATTTGTCTTTTATTCCTTGCTTTTGTATTATCCTTTTGTATTCCTCCCAAAATCCCCTAAACCACCTGTTTCAAGTGGAGAACAATGCCAGTATGTTTGTCAGCGTACTGTAATGTGCCCTTTGAGAGTTTACCTCATGTCAGGGTGCTTCAACACTGCTCGAGTTGTCCATCACCAAGAGGGAGTGTCCCATACAGCCTCCTCCATACAGCCTCCTCCCAGCCTCCCCCCCCCTCCCACATCCTCTCCCAACTCTCTTCCTTATTCCTCCCTTTGGGCTTTTTAAAATATCCCTCCCTTTATTTTCTCATAATCACTTACTTTCATGGGAAAATATCATGGAATCATGGAATCCCTTCATTGTGATGAAAAATGCATACACTGAATATATTTTTAAGAAAAATAAATCTCTCTCTAAACTTGGTTTACTGGACACGCTACCTCAACACTAACATTCAAGCATCGGGCGAACCTCTGACATCACAGCTGAGTGTTTTAGCTGTGGTTTGGAATCCTGGGGAACCACAAGGAGTGAATGACATGCCAAAACCTGCCAGAAGAACACAGATTAGCAATTGTACCGTATCTTTAAACCGAATACTAAAAACATAAAAGGTAGACTGCTGTAGCTTAAGGTGTACTGTCATAATGAAATGTTGAAGGTATTTTATACGTTTTCATTTCCTGTTAAACAGATTGCGAGTTGTCTTTACCTCATTCCAGTTTGACTGCAAATACTGTGTGTGGTGTGCTAGCAAGGCATTTGAGGTTAGAAATTACAACAAATTCAAATATAGTAGTGAGGGTCAGCTCCATGCCAGCTTGTGTTTGTGTATGTTGGACTTCAAAGCACCCTGGGACTTGTGGCCACTTTGAACGGCACGAATACTAACTGACCAAACCAAACCGACCAACATTTTTACTTAAGCCAGGGAGTCAGAAGTGCCATGAATGAGTATTTTCTCTGGTATTTTTGTTTTTCTTTCTCCAGTGTTGAGGGATTTTGGGGCCGGAGAGGGGGATGAAGGGATGGCGAGGATGAGAGAATGATAAGAGGGAGTCCGTCAGTTTGTCGTCGGAGTGAGGATAAGTAGTGAGGACAGACGGGAGGATAGATTGGGATGGTGGGAGAGGATGTGGGAAGGGTTTGGAAAGTTCCATGTAAACACAGACACAGCTGCCCAGGGAAGACTAAAGACCAAATCCCATCCGCCTTCAGTGGAACCACCAAATAAACCAAGGTGATTCTCACACACTCAACAAGCAACTCAAGTCTTACACTTAGCTACTGCGGAAGCAGAGAATGAGATAGACCTGAGCTACGTCTCTCACAATATAGAATAAGCAGTAGAGAAACACACCCATCCATGACCACAGAGACCACCCTCCCTCGATGGAAGATCCTAATACAGGGCGTGTCCTTATCTCTGGAGAGGATAATTGTACCCTAACCTAATTACCAAGCCCTTTCCGGTGTGCAGAGACCTTGTGGTCTATACTCTCTTCCAGACACACACGTAGGCATGGAGACACGGCCGCAGGCACACGCATGGAAACATGCATGTGGACATTGCATATACACAGTGCCTTTCACAACCCTAGACCTTTTCCACATTGTGTTACAAAGTGGGATTAAAATGGATTTAATTTGGATTTAATTTAATTTGTGTACAGCACTTTGAGATATCAGCTGACATAAGAAGGGCTATATAAATACATTTGTTTTGATTTAATTGTCATTTTTTGACAAAGGTCTAAACAAAATACTCTGATGTCAAAGTGGAAACACTAACATATCTTGATTACATAAGGATTCAACCCCCGAGTCAATACATGTTGTAATCACCTTTGTAGAGTGATGACAGCTGTGAGTCTTTCTGGGTAAGTCTAAGAGGTTCACACCTGGATTGTACAATATTGGCACATTAGTATTTTAAAAATTCTTTAAGCTCAGTCAAGTTGGTTGTGGATTCTTCCTAGACCACCATTTAAGTCTTGCCATAGATGTTCCAACCAATTTAAGTCAAAGCCGCAACTCGACCACTCAGGAACATTCAATGACGTCTTGGTAAGCAACTGCAGTGTATATTTGGCCTTGTGTTTGAGGTTATTGTCCTTCTGAATGTTGAATTTGTCTCCCAGTGTCTGTTGGAAAGCAGACTCAACCAGGTTTTCCTCTGTTCTGTTTATTTTTATCCTAAAAAACATCCTAGTCCTTGCCGATGACAAGCATACCCATAATATGATGCAGCCACCACCATGCTTGAAAATATGAAGAGTGGTACTCAGTAATCTGTTGGATTTATCCCAAACATAACGCTTTGTATTCAGGACATATACTGAGTGTACAAAACGTGAACGACACATGCCCTTTCCATGATATGACTGACCAGGTGACCAGCCTTATTCACATTGCAGACCTTAATGCTCCAATCAGTTTGGTTTTTCAAATCTGTTTTGTAATACTGACTGACCAAACAGCAAGTTACAAGTGACCAAATCGGGTGTGTGTGTGTTCAGACAGCAGTAATTGGCTGACATGGCTATGCTAGTTGTCAAATTAACAATGGGTGTGTGCAGTGGTGTAGGCCAATTGCGGTTGGTGCTCGTGGTTCCTATCACTCAGACGTTATGTAGCAAGCTAAGGTCCGGTTATGGACATTTCCCAGTTGCTTTGAATGTTCTAAATCATAGTGTAAGAACACATTTAAAGCCTCATAGGATAAGATGATCCAACTTTCAAAACGAGTCCTTTTTTCCACTGCAGTCAACTAGCTAGCCACTGCAGTCAACTAGCTAGCCACAGCAGTCAACTAGCTAACCACTGCAGTCAACTAGCTAGTTAGGTAGCTGTTTAGCTTTCTAGCACATTCACTCATTTGTTTGTAAACAATTAACAGCCAGGGCAAATAAATCAGATGACCAATCAGACAAGTCGCATTGCCAGGAATCTGATTTGTTTCTGACTTCAAACCACCGAAGAAGGTAGTTTTAAATGTGGCTTGAAATATCCGATTCCATGTGCTTTTTGCTGTTCAAACCGCAGGAAAAAAAAACAGATTTCGATCGGATAAGCAATTTTTGGGGGATTTGAGTCACTTCAAACTGCCAATGTGAACAAGGCTTTTTTTAATGTAAATTGTTAAATCCACTCCAATCAGCGTAGAGCATTGTTCTCCAACCCCTTTCCTTTAGAGCTACCGTCCTGTATGTTTTTGCTCCAACCCTAATCTTGCACACCTGATTCTAATATCTGGTTGATAAACAAATTCATGTAAGTTACAAACGGGGTTGGATCAAAAACCTACAGGAGGGTAGCACTCCAGGAATAGGGTTGGAGAGCCCTGGTGTAGATGAAAGGGAGGAGACAGGTTAAATAAGGACTTTTAAGCCTTGAGACAATTGAGTGTGTGCCATTCGGAGGGTGAATGGACAAGACAAAATATTTAAGTGCCTTTGAATGGGGGAATGGTAGTAGGCGCCAGGCACAGCGGTTTGTGTCAAGAACTGCAACACTGCTGGGTTTTTCGACCTCAACAGTTCCCCGCGTGTATCAAGAATAGTCCAACACCCAAAGGAAATCCAGCCAACATGACATGTGTGGGAAGCATTGGAGTCAACATCTCTGTGTTGGGGGGGTGCAACTCAATATTAGGACAGTGTTCTTAAATGTTTTGTACACTCAGTGTAAAGGTAAACAGGATGCATGTTTTGAAATATTCTGTACAGGCTTCCTTCTTTTCACTCTGTCATTTAGTTTAGTATTGTGGAGTAACTACAATGTTGATCCATCCTCAGTTCTCCCCTAATCACAGCCATTAAACTATGTTTTAAAGTCACCATTGGTTTCATGGTGAAATTCCTGAGCGGTTTCCTTTCTCTCCGGCAACTGAGTTAGGAAGGACGCCTGTATATTTGTAGTGACTGGGTGTATTGTTACACCATCCAAAGTGTAATTAATACCTTAACCATGCTCAAAGGGATATTCAAAGTATGCTTTTCTTATTTTTACCCTACAAATAAGTGCCCTTCTTTGCTGGCATTGGGAAACCTCCCTGGTCTTTGGGGTTGAATGTTTGAAATTCACTACTCAACTGAGGGACATCAAAGATAATTGTATGTGTGGGGTACAGAGACGAGTCATTCAAAAATCATGATAAACACGATTATTGCACACAGAGTGAGTCCATGCAACTTATTATGTGACTTGTTAAGCACATTTTTACTCCTGAACTTATTTAGGCTTTCCATAACAAAGGGGTTGAATACTTATTGACAAGACATTTCAGCTTTTCATTTGTAAACATTTCTAAAAACATAATTCCACTTTGACATTATGGGTATTGTGTGTAGGCCAGTGACACGAAATCAAAATTTTAAATCAACATTTAGAAAAAAAGTCAAGGGGTGTGAATACTTTCTGAAGGCACCGTACGTAAACACACTTTTGGCCCCGAATGAAATAAATAAATCAATACACAATGACAAATGACATTTTTTTTTACTGCAAGCATATTTTTAATACAAAAAGAGAACAAAAAAGGTTTATAATCTTAGCTTTTTTTATTTTACACAATTGACTTCTTAACCCCCCTCCCACCGACATATTTTCTCTTCATCACAGAGAATAACACAGCATCAAAAGGTGGGTTCCTCTTCGGCGTCCCCGGATCCCCGCCCCCAAGGAGACAATAAATAAATAAAATCACCTCAAGATGACATTTGCGTTCATTAAGCTTTCATATACTTCAGCTCTCACATTAAGAAATAGAGGAGCACATTTGCAGCCATCAAAGACATGACAATTCAAACGCCTGTAAGGAGGGACACTGGGGGTTCGGTTCCCTGTCATCCATATTTGTAGTTTTTTTTGTTGTCAACACAATAAGGGCAACCCCCTTTGGTCATGTTCAGGGAGTTGTAGTCATTAGCAAAAAAGGCTGCCATGGAAAGTCAGCTTCCTAGTTGAGTAAAGTTATGTTAAGATGTAAGAACATACAACGTTGAAGAGAGGAGCAGATATTTTCCTTGGTACAAAAGATCATGATTTCATTATATTAACACTAATCATTCTCCAAGGTGATGACACAGAACTGAAAAATAAATATAAATGTTTTCTTAAACTGCAAAAGCAAAACTAAAACAAAATACAACAGGATGATAAATTAACCCGAACGAAAGACATTCACAAATGAAATCTCTGCATACAGTGACGCAAGTCGATGACCTTTGATCCCTGTAAACACGTGACGACTACACACGTGTACAAACATGGGGTTTCCAGCGGCAACGTAGGGGGAGGGGCAATGTGGAATTACAGCGATACACCGTCAGTGTGTGCTGGTCTTCAATCTCTAATCGTAGAATTATAGTCGCTTAAATTGTGTGTCCTTACAAATCGACTACATTGTTTCACACGGTCATGTTTCTGCTGTTAGTGGAGTCCCACCAAGAAATAGTGCTTTTCTTCTCAGAAACCCAGGTTTCATATTATAGGACAACATGAGAAACCCTCCATACCATCAAACACACACTCACATACACACCTTTAAACACACTTCCAATGTTGCAGGGGTTTGTGAGGACATTGCAATGTGTTTCCCGCCACTTCCGCAGTCTCCTGGGCTTGAGGTTTAGGCAGTAAGCTCAGTGCAGGAAGTGGTCAGAGTGGCGCCGCCCAGACACTGAACAGTAGATTCACGCTAGTCTGGATGTTCCCGACCCATAGACATGCTGAAGTGTCATTCCTCTTCACTTCCCAGTCCAGGGGAGGAAAAAAACAAGACGGCAATCATTGCATATATTCAGTTGAACTCATGGTGAGAAAAAAAATAACGTCCACAATACCCACAATCCAGTTCTTTTGAATGCCGTTCTCCAGGAAGTTCCGAGTCATTTAATCTCTCCCCTCAATGTGTGTGTGTGTGAGTGTGTGATTCAGTTCTGTGCGTGTCAGTGTGTACATACACAAAGTAGTTACAAGGCTCTACCTAACGTTCTCTGGAACTCAGATTAGGTAAAAGTAAGGACAGAAATGTGTAACACAGTAAGGCAGCATTATGTTGGTTGGTTGTCGGTTCAAATTGCTGTGGCTTTCTCTACAACAGTCTAGCACAATCCCGTTATGAGACAGAGCACACAGGAGACTGGAAGGCAAACTGGGATCTGGGTTTTAAAAGGGGAAAGTTCTGTTCCGTCTAAGTGCACGAACCAGACACCCCCAGTGAGGTTTGTTTTCAGAGTGTGTGTACGAGGGAGGAAGAGAGAGACATCTTCCCCTATCTCTCCCTCTCTCTCGCCCTGCCCTTCATACAGTAGTCTTGGTGCATGAATCCCATGCAGGCCCTATGGATGGACGTTTGGATCAAATGTGACACCCAATATGGCCGCCAGTAGTCTGTTCACTATAGAGCGTCTCTTTGAAAGGGAGATGGTGCGTTCTACTTGATCTAATTCTATAGTCTGAACATCTTCCTTATTTCATCATGGCTGGTGTTTTGGGGGGCTGGGGAAGCCCTTGGAGTCAAACCAGCCCCGATAGTTAGATGTATGACGCTGTTATGTTGACGACTCTATGGTTGGCTGTATGACGCTGTTATGACGTCTTTTTGACATCTCCTTCACTATTTCTTCCCAGAAGCGGGTGTCTTGGGGCTTGGGGCCTTCTTGGAGATGGTAGGGATCTTGGAGGGCTTGGCCGCTCCTGGGCGCCGGGGGGTGTCCGAGGTGTCCGAGCGAGTCTCCAGGAGCTCAGAGGCATCCGAAGCGTCGCTGCCCCGCCGGCTGCTTGCCCTGCTGCCCGCCCGGCTGCCCGCCCGGCTGACCGGACCACTGGCCCCCGATGGGGTACGCTTGGGGTCTGAGAGGAGAAGAGGTAGAGAAAGGGAGGAAACAGGGAGGAAGGAGGAGGTTAAGTGTAGGTAATGAGGGATAGAAAGAGAAGAATAGAGAAAAATATATATATTTAGTCTCATTTGAATTATGGGAATCATATGTTTCAAGAGGACAAAAATAGCAGACTGAAAATAGGAATCAAAACTGGTATGAAAAATCCGGACTTTGTTCTTACCGGTACGTCCAGGTTTAGTAGAAATGGGTGTAGCTCCTCCATTCTCTCCAGTCAGAGACCCTCGGCTGGAGTGGAAGGTGGGCCTCTTCAGCTTGGACCCCGACGCTGCTCCCTACATATATATCAGACACAGGGAATGTCAGGCAGTGGCAAACTGTGGCACTGAATACATTACAAATGTCCAATGCAGCTGTTTTTATCTCAATATAGAAATATATTAAAACGGTCAAAAAGAAACAAAAATAGCTTCTTGGCAAAGAGTACTTTTTCAGCTAGTATTTTGCTAGGACTGTCTGTGAATGGGGAGGGATAACTGAAAATGAGCTGTTATTGGCATAGAGGTTTGGAACTCTCTTATTGGTCTAACTCATTTACCGCATGGAGCTGTCGCCATGGAAGAGTTGTCTTTTCAAACAACTCTTACACTAAAAGGGCATTATTATAATTGTCACAATTTAACAGTTTTCCAACCACAGTGTGGAAATATATATACATACAACACAGGAAATCCCATTTTTGACTGCACTGGGCCTTTAAAAAAAGGTAGACTCTACAACATGACATCATTATACACAACAGGACGACTTCCTCATTACACACATCAACCAAACAGAGTAGAAATCTGCCAAGGCTGCCACACTATTGGCTCGTCCCAATTTGAGTCTTGAGGCATGCTGACATTTGGAAGTCAATAGTGAATTCGAATGTTGTTGATTTTCGTAAGCAGGATGTTGCCTTGTTGTGTATGATGATGTAATTTTGCTGCATCTACCTTTAACTAAAGGAGCTGGTACTGGTTTCAAGCCCCATCCCATACTAGCATAATTACAACAGAGACACCATTTGCAAAATGATCATCAGTCTACCAAACTAAATCCCTAGAACGACCAGTTCAACACAACGTATATAGAGTTAGATAATAATGATTCATTTCTCGCTACTTCTCCTTTAAGAGAACATCACTTCAATATCACAATCTACTCCTATTGACCTACCACCAGCCACTTCCTGCCGGGGGGCTAAAATATTGTGACAATGCACCGAATTATAATTTAGACTGGATATTGAGCAAAAACATGAAAACAAGATGATGCAAATATATTCAGTCTAAAAGCCTAATTTCAATGTCACGTCACCAATATCCTCATGGACACATTGCACAGTGTGCACCACACCCGTGAGTGAGTGATTGTGTGTGTGCGTTAGTGCGTTATTAGTTCGCTGGGGCTTGGGACGGGTGGCGGGAGGAGTCAGTGTGTTACCTCATGCCCAGGGGTGGTGTGGTCGTGGTCTGGGCAGGACTGGCACTTGGTTGGTGTTGGAGTTTTACTGTGTGCCAGCCAGGGCTTGGCATAGCCACGCGAGTTTGAGGACTGGGATCAGCAAAGGGAAGAAGGGAGGGAAGAAGGCAGCCAAGGGGAATAAAAAAAAAAGGAGGCGAAGCAGGAAAGTAGAGCAAAGGAAAATAGGGAAAGGGAGAAAGGGGAAGGAGGGGAGGCGGGTAGTGTAGTGCCGTGTGTTTTTGGTGTGACAGCGGATGGATTTAAAAACGCAGAAGGAAAGACAGTGGAGGGAGTACATTTTCAAGCGAGGTTAGCAGGGGGTGGATGGAGGGATTTAGGAGACAAAAGAAAAATACAAAAACAAAGAACAAAAAGAAATCTCACAGTTAAGGACGTAGGTGATTGCTGTTGACATGCAGAAACAGGAGAATTCCCATTTCAACACAGACACACATACACGGTACAAAAATCACACGACTGACAGACTACACAACTAACGATCGGTGACCACAAAACAGATGATTATGGGTATTCTGCTAATATAGCTTCATGCTTTGTCCTCCAAGACTGGCTGCACCTTGGCTGGACTGCTACACTAATTAGAGTTGAATATATATGCTTATATACAGTACCAGTTAAAAGTTTGGACACACCTACTCACTCAAGGATTTTTCTTGATTTTGACTATTTTCTACATTGTAGAATAATAGGTAAGACTTCAAAACTATGAAATAACAGGTAGGGAATCATGAAGTAACCAAAGAAGTGTTAAACAAACCAAAATATTTTTTACATTTGAGATTCTTCAAAGTAGACACCCTTTGCCTTGACAATTTTCACAATCTTGGCATTCTCTCAACCAGCTTCATGAGGTAGTCACCTGGAATGCATTTCAATTAACAGGTATGCCTTGTTAAAAGTTCATTTGCGGAATTTCTTTCCATCTTAATGCCAATCAGTTGTGTAGGGGTGGTATACAGAAGACAGCCCTATTTGGTAAAAGACCAAGTCCATATTATGATAAGAACAGCTCAAATAAGTAAAGAGAAATGACAGTCCATCATTATGTTAAGACATGAAGGTCAGTCAATACGGAAAACGTCAAGAACTTTGAACGTTTCTTCAAGTGCAGTTGCAAAAACCATCAAGCGCTACGATGAAACTGGCTCTCATGAGGACCGCCACTGGAATGGGAGACCCAGAGTTACCTCTGCTGCAGAGGATAAGTTCATGAGTTACCAGCCGCAGAAATTGCAGCTCAAATAAATGCGTTACAGAGTTCAAGTAACACAAACGTCTCAACATCAACTGTTCAAAGGAGACTGTGTGAATCACACCTTCATGGTTGAATTGCTGCAAAGAAACCACAACTAAAGGACACCAATAAGCCAAAAAACACGAGCAATGGACATTAGACGGGTGGAAATCTGTCCTTTGGTCTGATGAGTCCAAATTTGAGATTTTTGTTCCAACCCCTGTGTCTTTGTGAGACACAGAGTAGGTGAACGGATGATCTCCGCATGTGTCGTTCCCACCATGAAGCATGGAGGTGGTGGTGTGATGGTGCTTTGCTGGTGACACTGTCAGTGATTTATTTAGAATTCAAGGTACACTTAACCAGCATGGCTACCACAGCATTGAGTGCTGCATCAGATGACCTGGCCTCCACAATCACCCGTTCTCAACCCAATTGAGATGATTTGGGATGAGTTGGACCGCAGAGTGAAGGAAAAGCAGCCAACAAGTGCTCAGCATATGTGGGAACTCCTTCAAGACTGTTGGAAAAGCAATCCAGGTGAAGCTGGTTGAGAGAATGCCAAAAGTGTGCAAAGCTGTCATCAAGGCAAAGGGTGGCTACTCTAAAGAATCTAAAATATATTTTGATTTGTTTAAAATATTTTTTGGGGTATTACATGATTCCATACGTGTTAATTCATAGTTTTGATGTCTTCACTATTATTCTATAATGTAGAAAATAGTAAAAATAAAGAAAAACCCTTGAATGAGTAGGTGCGTCCAAACCTTTGACTGGTACTGTATGTATGAATGTACAGTGGGAAGAAAAAGTGGATTTCCGCATAAATTGTACATAAAAATGTATCTGATATTCATCAGTCACAACAATAGACACAGTGTGCTTAAACTAATAACACGCAAATTATTGTATTTTTCTTGTCTATATTGAATACATCATTTAAACATTCTCAGTGTAGGTTGGAAAAAGTATGTGAACCCCAAGGCTAATGACTTTGCCAAAAGCTAATCGGAGTCCGGAGTCAGCTAACCTGGAGTCCAATCAATGAGATGAGATTGGAGATGTTGGTTAGAGCTGCCTTGCCCTATAAAAAAAAAAACTCACAAAATTTGAGTTTTCTATTCACAAGAACCATTGCCTGATGTGAACCATACCTCAACCAAAAGAGATCTCAGAAGACCTCAAATTAAGAATTGTTGCATTGCATAAAGCTGGAAAGGTTTCAAAAGTATCTCTAAAAGTCAGTCCACGGGTAAGACAAATAGTCTATAAATGTAGATATTTCAGCACTGTTGCTACTCTCCCTAGGAGTGGCCGTCTTGCAAAGATGACTGCAAGTGCACAGCGCAGAACACTCAATGAGGTTTAGAAGAATCCTGAGTGTCAGCTAAAGACCAACAGAAATCTCTGGAACATAACATCTCTGTTGACGAGGCTACGATACATAAAACACTGAACAAGAATGGTGTTCATGGGAGGACACCACGGAAGAAGCCACTGCTGTCCAAACAAACTGTAAGGCGATCCTGTCCACCAATTGAAGCGCAACAGAAGTTAGGTGATGCAACGGGACAACAACCCAAAAGACAGAAGTATATCAACAACAGAATGGCTTGAACAGAAGAAAATAAGCCTTCTGGAGTGGCCCAGTCAGTCCTGACCTCAACCCAATTGAGATGCTGTGGCAGGACCTCAAGAGAGCGGTTCACACCAGACATTCCCAGAATATTGTGGAACTGAAACAGTTTTGTAAAGAGGAATGGTCCAAAATTCCTCCTGACCGTTGTGCAGGTCTGATCCACAACTACAGAAAACGTTTGGTTGAGCTTATTGCTGCCAAAGGAGGGTCAACCAGTTATTAAATCCAAGGGTTCACATACTTTCCCACCCTTCACTGTGAATGTTTACAAGGTGTGTTCAACAAAGACATGAAAACGTATAATTGTTTGAGTGTTATTAGATTAAGCCGCCTGTGTTTGTCTATTATTGATGAAGATCAGATCAAATATTAAGACCAATTTATGCAGAAATCCATTTAGTTCTAAAGGGCTCACATACTTTTTCTTCCCACTGTGTGTGTCCAAGACTACAGTGATTGAACATATGTCTAGAGGTATCACACTTAGGATTCAGTGGCATATAAGAGAAAGGCCGGAGAGGCGTGTTTCATCTGAACTTAGATGATCAAAACTCGACCCCCTATGACTGGTAGACACACGGAGATGACACATTAACGCAATGAAGAATCAATGTGACAACAACCATTGTGAGAAAGTGGGTGAGAGATAACAAGACCTGGTGACAACAAACATGTGACTGATACTGTATGTGACAATGACTGGCTGTAGTTTGTGAACATGCATTGCAGTGTGTGTTGTGCATGTGTGTCGTGTGTGCTTGCAGGTTCCATTTTAGTCTCGGTTTCCATTGGGAACACTTAGAGACACCATGTTCACTTTACTTTCCCAGGGTGATCAAAGTAGCTTGTGTAATTGCTCAGCCTATATTAAAAGACACAAACGAACTTTGTGACAAGAGTCCTACTACAACTAACATAGTAAGAGTCATATGACGTGAAGAGAAGCAGGGACATTTAGGGGTGATATAGTTTGATTACCTACAGTGCATTCGGAAATGATTCAGACCCCCTTCCCCACATTTTGCTTGGTTACAGCCTTATTCTAAAATGGATTCAATAAAACATTTTCCTTATCAATCTACACACAATACCCCATAATGACAAAGTGAAAACAGAAATAACTTATTTACATAATTGTTCAGACCCTGTGCTTTGAGACTCGTAATTGAGCTCAGGTGCATCCTGCTTCCATTGATCATCCTTGAGATGTTTCCACAACTTGATTGGAGTCCACCTGTGGTCAATTCAATTGATTGGACATGATTTGGAAAGGCACACACCTGCCTAGATAAAGGTCCCACAGTTGACAGTGTATGTCAGAGAAAAACTGAGCTATCGAGGGAGAAGGGCCTTGGTCGGGGAGGTGACCAAGAACAAGATGGTCCCTCTGACAGAGTTCCAGAGTTCCACTGTTGAGATGGGAGAACCTTCCAGAAGGACAACCATCCGTTAGGCCCTTCTTATGGTAGAGTGGCTAGATGGAAGGCACTCCTCAGTAAAAGGCATATGACAGACCGCTTGGAGTGAAGCATGGTGGTGGCAACATCACGCTGTGGGGTTGTTTTTCAGCAGCAGGGATTGGGAGACTAGTTAGGATCGAGGGAAAGATGAACAGATCAAAGTATAGAAATATCATTGATGAAAACCTGCTCCAGAGGCGCTCAGGACCTCAGACTGGGGCAAAGTTTCACCTTCCAACAGGACAACGACCCTAAGCACACAGCCAAGACAACAAAGGAGTGGCTTTGGGACAAGTCTTTGAATGTCCTTGAGTTGCCCAGCCAGAGTCCAGACTTGATCCCGATCAAACATCCCTGGTGAGACGTGAAAATAGCTGTGCAGCGACGCTCCCCATCCAACCTGACTGAACTTGAGAGGATCTGCACAGAAGAATTAGAGAAACTCCCAAAATACAGGTGTACAAAGCTTGTAGCGTCATACCCAAGAAGACTCGAGGCTGTAATTGCTGCCAAAGGTGCTTCAACAAAGTACTGAGTAAAGGTTCTGAATACTTGTGATATTGTAAACGTGATATTACATTTTCAAAAATGTATAAAAACCTGTTTTTGCTTTGTCATTATGGAGTATTGTGTGTAGATTGATGAGGGGAAAAAAACAACATTTAATCAATTTTAGAATAAGGCTGTGATGTAACAAAATGTGGAAAAGGTTGAGGGGTCTGAATACTTTTCGAATGCACTGTAGCTCCCATAGAACACAATACCATATTGGTCTACCCATGATGAGTACACCGCTTCTGTTAAGTTGTCATGGCCTGAGGAGCTTTTCCCATTCTAGTAATTGTATTTCCATGAGGGAGAATGGGGTTGAGGGCACTTACCCTAGAGGAGGCGGTGGGGGTGGCGGGAGCAGAGGGCAAGGATGCGCAGCTATGTGCGCTGTGCGAGGCCGAGGAGGAGGAGCGGGTGGGCGAGGCCGTGCGGGAGCCGGGTTTGGAGCGCCGGCCCCGGGAGCGGAACGCCGCCAGGCCGTGAGAAGCACCCTCCGGAAGGATGAACTTCTCACGCAGCTCCAGGTTGGTACGGCCTCGGGCTGGAGTGAGGGAAGAAGGTGAGAGAAAGAAAGAGAGAGAGAGAGAGGAGAGAAAGACAAAAGAATGGTCAAGTCTACTCAACTATGGCTGCAGTACGTATCTAGGAACAGTACGAGGCAGAGAGTCAGTGCTTCCCCGGCGAGTCACTGCTCTCAGAGTCTGTGTGGTCAAGTCAGTGCTAGGTAGAGTGGGGCGAGGGGAGGGTTGGAAATCAGAGGCAGTGAAGTGCACTTCCGGATGGGCTACTTTTAAGTGGAGGAGGGAGTGAGTGTTTCATCTGTAGTGTTTGTGGCGTTGCAGAGGAAGGCGGCAAAGCATCCTCACACAGAGGTCAGAGGTCAGTCTATGCAAACTGATAGAAAGATGCTCAGCAAGAATGGACTTTAATAGTACACTTGTATTGCTAAAGCCAAACTATTAGAACAATATTTACATTTGAGTCATTTAGCAGAGCAACTTACTGTAAGTGAGTGCAGACATTTTCATACGGGTTTATATGGTTATATAGCTAGAACACAGAGGTACGTCTGTCAGCCAAATCACAACCTCTCTTCTCTCACTGAGGGAGTCGCTCGGTTCACTCCTTTATTCTTCCCCCTTAATTCATAAACCATGCGTTCGGTGCGAAATATGTGGGGCATGCCTGGTTATGCTCTTGGGGGAGCCCCAATACAGTACCAATGGGGACTCCCATAGACACTCATAGAAGCATTCTTAGACAAGATGGTGCAGCAGCCCCAGCACACAACACTCAAGCCCAGAAAAGCCAGCCACAGTGTGAGAGAAAGAGGGATGAGAGAGCTGCAGTTAGCATTAGCAGCAGGGCACTGGAGCCGCGGTCAGTAGCTATACCCAAGACGGGACACACCCCCTCAGTCATCCACTAGCAACAGCAGCAAGACCAGTCAATAATAAATGGGTGCGCGCCCTGTAATTACGGTCCCCCAGCGAGCCAGGTGCACCCTCTAATTCAGTCCCCGCCCGCCATCACATAAAGAGCCGCTTCAAGCGCTATTAGAAACCCAGGCTGGCTACACCCAGGTCTTAGACGGTCTCTGTTTTTTTTTATGGGACTGGCCCGTTAAACTATGCGGCCATTTTGGATCCACATGGCAACCATCACCACCAAGACCAGGGCTGGCCAAACCCTGTTTTTGAGTGGGAAGCATGACGCGGATTGGCACACAGACAAGACTTAGACATGTGTACACATACATATGCCTAAACAGACACAAACACAAGGACTAGAATGAGAGGTTGAGCTGGATGGCTAGATGGATGGTTGGACGGACAGAGTGGGAGAAATGGAGGGATGGACAGTGGAGCAATGGAAGAGAGAGGGAGTGTAGGTACCTCTGCAGCAGAAATAGCCAGGAGTGACCGTCACTGAGAGACACAAGAGACAACGTGAAATAGTGGCGTGCTCACGGTGAAATGGAAATACATACACACACATTCCTTCTAATTAGCTCTCTCGTACACACACACACACACACACACACACACACAAACACGCTTGCCTCTCTCACTTCAACACAGAGGTGAACACAGAAGACCGTGGCAAAGAGAGTAAAAGAATACAGGTGACGTCCCCAAGGTTGAGGAGGTGAGCAGGTGAGCAGGAGGAAACATCAGGGACCAAAGTGACAAGTGGCTAAAACAACTTGAAAAACAAAGACACAGGTCAATGACTTGGACCTATAACCTGTGATAGGGATCCTCTTGTGCTAGCATTAGGCATGTAGCCAGAAAGGGTAGGAACGTTAGTTCAGTGTCACAGTCAGCAAAGCACAGCAAAAAGCCCCAAACAAAAACAAAAAACAACCAGAGGAAGTGAGAGAACGAAGAAGAAGCGGAGGGAGAAAAGGGGGAAAGAGAGCGAGAGAGAAACCCAACCTATACGAGATGAAATGGTGCTACTGGAGTCGGAGCGAAGGATCTTAAGTCCAGGATGTTGCACTGGAAGGAGAGAGAAGAGGAGAGAGGGAAGAAGGGAGAGGGCAAAAGGAGAGGTAAGGGAGGGAGAGAACTGAAGATCGTGCACCGTGCAACACTACTTTGAAAGAAGGACCGGGTAGCAAGAGAAAGGAATGCATGTACAAAAAACAAAGGCGGAGAAAAAGAATGAGAAAGGAAGAGATGAACGAAGAGATGAGAAAAAGAATGAGAAAGGAAGAGATGAACAAAGAGATGAGAAAAAGAATGAGAAAGGGAGAGATGAACGAAGAGATGAGAAAAAGAATGAGAAAGGGAGAGATGAACAAAGAGATGAGAAAAAGAATGAGAAAGGGAGAGATGAACGAAGAGATGAACGAAGAGATGAGAAAAAGAATGAGAAAGGGAGAGATGAAAAAAGAGATGAGAAAAAGAATGAGAAAGGGAGAGATGAACGAAGAGATGAGAAAAAGAATGAGAAAGGGAGAGATGAACAAAGAGATGAGAAAAAGAATGAGAAAGGGAGAGATGAACTAAGAGATGAGAAAAAGAATGAGAAAGGGAGAGATGAAAAAAGAGATGAGAAAAAGAATGAGAAAGGGAGAGATGAACGAAGAGATGAGAAAAAGAATGAGAAAGGAAGAGATGAACGAAGAGATGAGAAAAAGAATGAGAAAGGGAGAGATGAACGAAGAGATGAGAAAAAGAATGAGAAAGGGAGAGATGAACGAAGAGATGAGAAAAAGAAGGGATACCAACAGAGAAATAAAGAGGAACCACAACAGAGGGAGAGAGAGCGATGGAGACCATTCAAGCCCGTCTTCTCAAAGAACTATCACAGAGGGATGAAGAGGAAAGAAGGGATGATGATGGAGAGAGAAAGAGAGAGAGATTGCTCTGAGGAGCACACCAGACAGACCGTAGACAGCTTTGGAAAAGACAGAACTCTGAAAAATGTAAACCTGAAAGGTTATATGTACTGTATATGTCCGACTAGGTCTCGTTTAAACAGTTCACCATTGTACCATATATTTACCTTTTGCACCTCTCGCAGTGTATCCAGTGGCTCGCATTTTGTATTCTGCATTTGTGTGCGTACATACATTCCGTTTTAGTATTTGTTTGCATGTGCGTGTGTCTGTGCATAAATAAACTCACCTCTGCAGGGGTCGTTCTTGACCAGGAACTCGTCCAGGGCCATCCAGCCCCCACCGACCCGCACCATGACCGTACTGCGCAGGATACGCACCAACCGCAGCTGCTGCGAGTCACCAAACTAACACCGCGGCGGAGAGGAGAGGAGGAGAGAAAATGAAAAGTGGGAGAAAGAGGGATTCAAGTCACAAAGTATAACAATTAAGAATCCATAGTCATTATACACAGCAGCCCATACTAGTCTGAGAACAAGGGTACGCCACTCCATGCAAATTATACTCCAACTCCCATGCAATGACGATACCACTAAAATCACCCATTTGTCAAAAGCCCAGCTTACCCAACAATCAAAACATCTCTGAAATATTTAATTATACCCAACACTCAACTTTGTTTCATGCAGAATGACATTTACACTTCAGAGTTACTATGGTAAACTGCTCCATCACCCAGCAAGCAGAACTCTATGAAGCAATACCAAGTCAGAACTATCTTTGATTAGCCTGGCTCCGTTTGTGCTATCTCGTCAACTCTTTGGTAATTTATGGTCATTGTGACAATGACCATAGAGTTGGCAAGACAGCACAAAACAGATATGGGACCAAGATGAATTTATAATTACTCTCAGAACAGCATGATTTCACCAATTTCCACAGTCCAAAGCCAATAGAATCAGGTATTATCGCCCTTATCATTATAACCCATTCCAGTTTGCCAAATCGAAGTCATTCTCAAAACTAAAACCAAATCTGCAAAATCACACCAAGAGAAACAACTCAATGCCCTATGAAACCCACTTCCATGATTCGCACCAACAGTGTAGTGCTACATTTGATCGGTCAAACATGAAATGCATTGTCACCATGGCAGCATTTGTTTTTTGTGTGGCGTCGAATTGAGGCCCCTGCATTGGTGGAGATCCAGGAAGCAGATTTCAAAGGACCGAACACGCGAGTCAACTTTACCTGGTTTCCAAGGAAGAACTACAATAAATCCAGCAGACATGGAGGAGGAATAAACAAAGAGAAAGAAGAAGAGAAAGAGTGAAATAACATGGAGAGACAAATATTTCAAACTCAAACCTGTCATCGGATAAGACCTCATTTGGATAGAGAAATAAACTGTAGCTTACTCTATGCACACATACTGTATATCCTTCACTAAGACTTTTTACAATTCATATTGTAGTTACTTGTCTCAGAGCCATTAAAACCAACAATTAATTTGCCTGAAAAAGCAAAAGGATGCAGTGGAATTTGAATGACGTGGACACTATAGGTGATCTTATTTCCTATCTGTCACAGTGTGGTTAAAGTGCCACTCGAGAGACAAAACAAGATGGATAAGTCAATGAAGAGTGAAGCCAGACAGACAAACATACACAAGAACAGTCAAGACAGACAGGGAGGTGTGTGATGCCATGTGACAACGTGACTGGAGCTCAGTGCAGTTAGTTTATAGTGCGGTGTCTCTGGCCAGACACTGGATATCATTAACCCACGGACAATGATGATGTAGTTCACACAAAACAACAATGGTAGTAGTTGCTAATCCTGGAGCTGTGATGGCGTAGAAGTGATATTTATTATGGTCATATTAGTTTGTTGGTGGGAAGCACACACGGCATATCAATCCCTTAGTGCTGTGACTAGAGATATATGATATGTTAAA
Source organism: Oncorhynchus masou masou (assembly GCF_036934945.1). Taxonomy (NCBI): domain Eukaryota; kingdom Metazoa; phylum Chordata; class Actinopteri; order Salmoniformes; family Salmonidae; genus Oncorhynchus; species Oncorhynchus masou. Next base: position 38,234,380 of record NC_088223.1, on the reverse strand, counting down.
GAGCATTGGGGTGCAAAACATACGGCCCCACGGGTCAGATATGTCCCGTGGGACGCTCTTTTTTGGCCCGCCGGTTTCTTAGTAATTATCAACAATGTGACCACCTTGTTATAGGAGTATATGACAAAGCTTAGAGAAGCTGGCTTACAAAGCCCAATATTTCCATGGATACAGATGAGTGCTACTGTTATTGGCTGGCATTTAAATACGTGAGGAATGGAGTGATGTCATTTGTTAGTTCAACCACAGCAGTTATTGGTGCTCAAAGAAGTAGTGACACACAGCCAGCATCAGAACAAAAACTATTCTGTGTCCAAAATGGCAACCTATTCCCGATATAGTGCACTACTTTTGTCCAGGGCCCTGGTCAAAAGTAGTGCACTATATAGGGAATAGGGTGCCATTTTCAGACGCAGCCCTAGACGCACCATGACTGCAAATGCAACAATTTAAAACACACACATTCTTAACATTACCAAGATTCACTCTGTCAAGTAACATCTGAAAACTGTATTTCGCTAAGTAGAAGCTGTCTAAGCTATTTCTTTAAACAATATTACGCCCACAGCACTGTAGCCTCAGGTGTAACTCACCTTGTAATTGCTCTGGCCTATCTACATTTAAAAATACAATATCTCATACCTAATACTAAGTCATAGTACGCAGACAATATATAATAGCGTGTTGATTAACTGTTGGTAAATATACACAGCCACTGGCTGAGGAGGACTTACTCTGTACTTGTTCTCTCCTATCTGCTCCACCTGGAACCGCTTGGCACATTTACACTGTGCCACCTGTCTGGTCACCTGCAGAGTGAGAAAGGAGAAAGAGGGAAAGTCACAAGACTGGCTCCATTAACCTCCAATTTAGGAGTTGCTATTGGACTGGACAAGTCAAAGGCCCAGCTTTGTTGTTCAAAAATAAGTGTAATTTTTAATATCTGGATATATACACGTGTGTGTGTGTGTGTGTTCCTCACCTCGTCTTCTATCTTGTCAGCGTCGGTGGTGGGCCGGTAGGCGTCCTTGTTGGGGTGCAGCGCCGCCACAAACTCGTAGTAGTCGATGTAACCGTCTCGGTCCTGGTCAAAGATGTCTGCCACTGCCGTCATCTCCAACCTGCTGGTGGGGAACTCTGCACAGCACAATCAACAGTCAGAAAAAAATGTAGGACTTGTGACCAAGATGTAGGACTTATGACCAAGATGTAGGACTTATGACCAAGATGTAGGACTTATGACCAAGATGTAGGACTTGACTACAGTTTAAGTTGGAGCAGGCTATGAGCAAAGAACAGCGCTAACGATGTGTAGCTAGCTCTGAAGAACATACTTGAGGCCAGGATGCCGTCGATGAACTCCTGGCGAGTGATCTTTCCGTCCTGGTCCTTGTCGATGCGTCTGAAGAAGTCCATGACGCGCGACTTCTTGTGGTTCATCCAGCGCATGTACTTCTTCCTCCACACGTCAAAGTCAAAGTTGGCAAACTCTTTCAGCTGGGGACAAAGACAACGAACATAAATGTGAGACAAATGAGGAAGAGCAATATACTTAGAGGAAATCATGTGTCTGTTTTGACAAGACAGCATACAGGAGAAAAAACAGGTCTGAAACTCGCGGTCTCCAAGCCCTCTACGGCTCTAATAGGGGAGATCAAGGGACGCTACAATACCTCTTCAAGCCTGTCGAGGGCGTCGTTGAGCTTCCGCTGGCGGTCGAGGGCAAGCAGCCACACCTGCTGCCACCTTGAGCATAGCTGAGTCAAGCGGGGGTTGCCCCCGGCGACTTGCATTGCCGCCTGTTGTTGATGCTGTTGTTGCTGCTGGTTTTTACCTGTAGGGCGAGAAGCGAGAGGTGTCATGATTACGGTGGATTACATGGGTTTAAATGTTGAGGACACTTGATGGAACGTTTGACCATATTTTGGTGACTTTTATTGTGTTTCTCCATCAGTGAAGTCTGTCAGGATGGATTGTGAATGTTTGGGGGTTAGGCACCCACTGTATATCTTCGCTTATGCATTCCTAGGTCGATATGTATTCATATGTATTTAGTATAATATAATATCCATGCATCTCTGGGAGGTAAAATAAGGTAACACACGAGCTCCTCTCCTCTCAGCGAGGCTGCTAGGGGGCTCTGCTGGTTTCCTCTTGTAAGTCTTGGTCACTTTGTCCACGTCAGGCTGCTTCCGGGTCATCTCCTCCATAAACACCTGGGAACAATATATTGACGTGAGACACAGCCAATCAGAAAGAGTGATAATTATCATAGCGACTAAGCCAATGAGGGTTTGAGAAAAGTAGGCTCCTTCCACCTGGTGTTCTGTGATGAGTGTTTTGAGCTGAGGGATGTCCTGTGGAAGGGTCTCTCCGTCACGCTGGACTAGGGTGGTCTCCGCCCACTGCAGCCATGACAACAGCTCCTCCAATAGCGTGGCGTTGTTGAGTAGCTCTGTCAGAGCAGTCTCCAGACGCTGCTCGTGCTGTTTGGCCCATGTGAGGACCTGCAGAAGCCAAATGCACCAATTAAATGGGTGAAATACTAAATATTTTAAACAATTTCCATGACTCTCTGGCCCAGCAGGACTTTAAAATATTTACCCCCCCCCCCTCTTATCTCTATTCATCCCTCTCCCCTTCTCCAGCCCACCTACCTCTTCGAAGCGGGAGCGGACGATGGTAATCCAGTGTTTGATGGTGGTGATGCAGTCGGCGTGGCACGTGGTGAGGATGGCCTCGCCCTGTCCCGCGGCCCGGTTCACGTCGGTCCTCTTCTCCTCCACCGTGGCCATGAAGTCCCGGTGGGTGTGGAGCAGCGTCTGCAGAGTCTCCGCCTCCTCAGGCAGCACGCCGCGGAACCGCAGCGTCTGCTCCGCCTCGGACAGCCACTCCAGCAGCAGCTGCACCGCCATGCGAAACTCCTCCGCCTGAGTGAGACGGGTGACAGAGGGATCATGACAAGGAACGAGAAAAAGGTTCTCAGTTTTATTGCGATTCTGCGGTCCAGTTTAAGGTATTATATATACTGCACTGTGCTCGCACAGACACCATTCATCAAATAACAGATGGACTGAAAGGATTTGTACCTGTGCATGAAATGGTCATAAAAAAAATGATATTTTGTAACTTCCAAGTATTGTGTTAATACATAAAAACAAAAATGTCACAGCCACTTGGCTTCTTCTTCCTAACTGACCTGTTTGAGGGCCTGCTGAAGACGGGTCTGCTTGGTGACGGACAGGGCACAGACTGTGTCCCAGCGGTTGCTGAGCTCTTGCAGTTGAACCTTGACCCAGGCGGTGTCGTCGCGGCCCGTCTCCATCAGTTCTCTGGCTGAGCGCTTCAGGGCGTGAACACTAGTTGTCCTCTTTCCCAACTCCTTCTGGAAGGCCTGAGGAGACAAAACCAAACAGTGGTCAAACAACATGGAAACAATGTTAACCTAAACACAGAGCAGGGCGATATAACTATTATGAATGAATATATACTACATTGGTCCTCAATAAGAAAAAAATAGAGTAATGTTTGAGAAATAAGTATTCAAATGTAATGATGTTTGGGCAATGCGCCACTGGGCAAATCAATTAATGGCTTTTTGTTGTTGTTGTGTGTGTTAAATTTTACCCCGTTTTCTCCCCAATTTCTTGGTATCCAATTGTTTAATAGCTACTATCTTGTCTCATCGCTACAACTCCCGTACGGGCTCGGGAGAGACGAAGGTTGAAAGTCAGGCGTCCAAGCCGCACTGCTTCTTAACACAGCGCGCATCCAACCCAGAAGCCAGCCGCACCAATGTGTCGGAGGAAACATCGTGTACCTGGCGACCTGGTTAGCGCGCACTGCGCCCGGCCCGCCACAGGAGTCGCTGGTGCGCGATGAGACAAGGATATCCCTACCGGCCAACCCCTCCCTAACCCGGAAGACGCTAGGCCAATTGTGCGTCGCCCCACGGACCTCCCGGTCGGTTACAACAGAGCCTGGGCGCGAACCCAGAGTCTCTGGTATGAATGGCTTTTTTAACCAATGGTAACTAATAGTCTAACATTGCGGTTTCATAAATAAAGAAATACCTTGTGTGAGTCCATGAGGTTGGAGACCAGGTCCAGGTCTCCGTGGACTGGCAGGTCTTCAGCCAGCTGGGGTTCTACACGGTACAGCCAGTCCACCAGGGCCTGCAGGGCCTCAGCAAACTGACCCGAGAACAACAGGGCCTCCTCTAGCTTGTGTTGCCTTGATGAGAGACAGAGGGAAAGGTCAGTTGTCACATTACATTGAAATTGTAGCTATCGTTATTTGAACTTTTCTTTTAAGGTCCAGTATTCTATATGGCAGCGCCCTAGAGAGCTACTGAGTTTGCAGGCTTTTGTTCTAGCCCTGCTTTTAACAAGCTTGTTTCAAATAAATAATCAATAATAGTGGGGTTTAATCAGGACCAGAATTAGCCGAATCAGGTGTGTTACTTAGTGCTGGAACAGAAACCTGCACAATCAGTAGCTCTCCAGGACTGGAGTTGGAAAACCCTACCATAATATTCATTGTAATAAAGCAATTGGCATGGAGTTTCCCCCTCACCTCTCAACACTCTTCCCACAGACGGTGTCCCACTTGTCCCTGACCTCCCCCAGTAGGTGGTCTAGTTTCTGGGTGTCTTCGGGCAGCGTGGTCTTGTCCCTCATGGCCTTACCAGACCTCACTGTGGTGTCATACACCGGCTGCTTCGAACCCAGCGCCTTCTGAAACTCCTTCGGGGGGGAGATATGTAGTTAAGGATACCAGAACAGAGGGTCTACATAATGCAGCTTAACCGTATATTGTGTCAATTGTGTGTGAGAACCGCTCAGAATCCTATTATTTCCATGCAAGACCCATACAGTGAGACTCCTACTGTACCTTGTGTTTGGTCAGTTGTACTTTGATCTTGTCTGGCTCGTTGGAGATCTCCAGCTCCGAGTCTAGCCGGCTCTCAGCCTCCTCCAGCCAGTCTGACAGTTTCCTCCAAGCCTCATGAAACTAGAGGGAGGGAGAGAGAAACTGGTTGACCACCTCTAATTGATTTGCAGGGTGATTTCTGAAACAAAATGGCTGCCGTGTAGCATCCATTTGGTGAAGGGTAAAGTGACTCGTGAACATATGGAGAAAGCATTTCAAACCCTCTCTCATACCTGCTTGGCCCTCTTGCGGGCTTCGTCGAGGTGTCTGCCGCGGTCCAGGGACCTCTGCACCAGCTTGTCCCAGCGGGCCTGTACACTCAGCAGAAGGTTCTTGATCAGAACCACATCCTGCTTCAGACTGGCGAAACGCAGCTGAGAGCCGGCCTTCTCCAGAGCCAAAACCTGCTCCCTGTGGGTGTTCACCTCATTCACAAACACCTAGGGGGGAACAGAGATCGACAGAGAGCGTGTTAGTCGCATAACTCCCTCGTGACCGCCTTAACATTACATTGATAGGCTCATTTGGTTCTGGGTGCTATGATATTAGCTGTATATGCACATGCTCATCAGCACATACCAGCTAACAAAACAGAAGGGAGTGTAAGAAGGGAAGGGTGGAAGGGAAAGTCTGCAAAATGTCTGATGAATATGATGAGTCAACTTAACTGCAATACTACATTTGAATATATTTATGTGAATTACAGTTAAGTATATTCTATCCTTTTTTCCTATTTTAATGTTACTCCCTTTTTCTCCCCAATTTTGTGATATCCAATAACGATCCTGCCTTATCGCTGCAACGGGCTCGGGCGAGGCGAAGGTCGAGTCATGCGTCCTCCAAAACATGACCAGCAAAACCACGCTTCTTAACATGTGTGTGTTGGAGGAAATGTTCTGCAGCCTGCAGGAGCCCTGCCCGCCACAAGGAGTCGCTAGAGCGCGATGAGCCAAGTAAAGCCCCTCCGGCCAAACCCTCGCCTAACCTGGACAACGCTGGGCCAATTGTGCCACAACCTATAGGACTGGTTGTGACACCGCCTGGGATCAAACCCGGGTCTGTAGTGACACCTCAAGCACTGAGATGCAGTGCCTTAGACCGCTGCGCCGCTCGGGAAACATGTATTCTATCCTTGTACTCACCAATATAGTATAGCACAGCATAGGATCTCTAAACTTCTATGGTGCCGAAATTGCCCACCTTGTGTTCGTCTATCTGGAAGAGGACGGTGTCCAGGATGAGGGAGGGGGCCTGAGCCATGTTGAGGGTCTGCTCAGCCTGGGTCAGCCAGTTGATGGTGTCCTGGAGGGAGGACTGGAACCCTGAGGCCAGCGACACCGCTTCGTCCAGCTTTGCCTAGGGTGGGGGGTGGAGGTCAGTGAAATGGTTGATGGTAATATTGAAAATTGCTCCTGCAACAATACACTTCCTATGTAAAACAGAGTTTTTCTATACATTTTATTAGGTACCTAATTGCATACATATACAAATACACATGCTCTTACTTATAGCCCTTCATTCATGTCTCAGAACAGAAGCTTCTTCTCTTACCTTGCGGTCATCCATCTTGGTGTTCAGGCTGGCCCACTTGTTCTGCAGCAGGGCCAAGTTCTGTTGGGTCTGGGTCGTGCCAGCCCCGGGGCCGCCCTCCTCCCCCCCGCGGGACAGCAACATGGACTCCCCCGCGTCCAGCAGCCGGTTGTACTGCTCCGCGCGCTGGGCCAACAGGGTCTGAAGCTCCTATAGAGAGACAGATGTTTTCAAAGGGTTGAATGAATGAACAATGAATAACCTTGATAATGAATGGTAAAAAAACACGAGGCCATGGTTTGGAATGAGGAATTCGATACTTTGAGGAGCCACCCAATAACAACAGGTGTTCGCTAGTTATGTATTGTGCATGTCTAACACACCCGTTAACACATGGGCAAAAACAACCTGTATACAGATTAGATAGTAGACAGTGACTCATATCTACTGTAGTGTATGTATGGAACAGGGTGCAGCATCACAACATCTATCTCCTTTACCGTGTGTTGTCTTCATCACGTATCTAGTGTATGTGTGGGCAACGTATCCCCAGTATTACCAGGTGCTGCTGCAGCTGCTCCCGGGCCGTCTCAGGCAGGCCACCTGTGGGTTTGGCTGCAGACAGCTGGCTCTCTGTCCTCCTCAGCCACTGCAGGAACTCCTCCAGCTCACCATGGAAACCCTCCGCCTGGGCGACCAGGGAGGAGGAAGGGAGAGAGGGAACAAGAGGGGAAGTCATGAGTTGCGCGTTAATGGCAGTGCTTCAATCATTTGCCCCGTTGGTTTTAGCTCCGTTAAGATTTTGTACCATTTTTAAACCTTTACTTAACTGTGAAATAACCTTTTTGCTAGTGCAACGTGATAATCATATTTGTTCAAGATGGGAACTCATAATATAGAAATAGAATTACAGGAAGGGGGAAGAAGAAATGGATAGAAATGGTGTCATTCTTTCATTTCGCTAAGCTCAGTGAGACAGTAACCAGCCCAGTCCGCCTCGATCCTTCCTACCTTGTGCAGTGCGGCCTCCAGTAGTTTCTGCCGGTCCTGGGTCTTGAGTAGCAGGTTCTCCCAGCCGCGGTTGAGGTGGTCCAGCTGGTCGCGGAGGTGGTTGGCCTCCTCCCCGGGACTGGACTCCAGCAGCTCAGCCCCCGCCGCGTTCACCGTCTCCACCGTGGAGCGATGGGACAGCACGTCGTTCCTCAGCACCTGAACGAGAGAGAGAGAGAGAGAGTTGGAGGGAGGGTGTGTTGGTTACACCTCTCCAATGCAATAATTGATGTGAAGCAAGCGTTCTGGCTCAAAACGGCTTCCACGCATAATCTTTAAGGGAAAATAAGAGAAGTGAGGGTGATATGGAGGAGAGATGAGAGGTAGGCTTAATAAGACCGATTTCCCGATGGAGATCCTTCATTGAGAGGACTTTTTAGTCCAGGATTGGCTTAATGTGGGTCTGGGAAACTGGTCATCTAGAAATGAAGGCGTGAAGAAGAAACGGAGGATAAGTAAGAGTGTGGGAGGCATAGACGTAGAGAGGTAGACGTACGTGGTGTCGGGCCAGTTCTATCTCGATGGCCTTGGGGTCAGAGTTGATGGGTCTCTGTGTGTCCAGGGTGGCGTGGGTGTGACTTTGCCAGGACTGCAGCTCAGACAAGGCATGCTGGAACTGACCTAGAGCCAGGAGAGCCCCTTCCAACTTATGCTGTAGGAAACAGAATAGGGAAAACAGTGGTTATTCCAAAACCATGTTGGATTGTATTGCACTGCAAGGTGTAATATAATGTACATATCTGAGGTATCAATGTATTTTAATATCATCACAACAACTTGTAATGGTACAATCTATTATGCGTGTGTAACCATAAAAAATAGAATCCATATTTCTATGTCTTTAACTGACAAACTTGATTTGTAAAATATTAGGTTCACTACAACAGCGTGGCACTACTAGCCAACAGTGAGTCTGAGTTCCAGAGGCCCGGAGTTCTGAAGGTATTCTTTTAGACAGGGGGCTGGAGAGCTACTGCCCTTAATGTAAAATAGTTAGGGAGTCACTGGGTAAAACAGGCCAAGGCATAGTTTGTGTACCTGTCTGTGGATGATCTTGTCCCCCAGGTTGTCCCAGAGGTGTCGGAGCTCCGTGAGGGGCTCCTGGATCATGTCTCTGTCGTTCTGGTCCGAGACCTTCTTGAGCAGTAGCTCCCCCTGGTGGCACAGCTTCTCCATGTCTATCTGCTGCTGGTACACCTCCACCTTGTAGTGCTGCTCAAAGGAGAGGAGAGGAGTCAGGCCTGCACTAGCAGTTCACTTATCATTAAAGTGATAGTTCACTTTTATGACCAAGAGTTTTTTAAGTACAATAATTAATATAAATATTTGGAGGATGATAAAAACATATATTGGAATATATTAAGTATACTATTTATATCGGAGCTACGTGACAAAAGTCAATTATGATTCAAACCTTGAGCTCTTCAATCTGCTGTTTGACAGTTCCCAGATCAGTGCCCACAGTGGACATGTCACAGAGCTTGATCACTGTGTTGTCCAGGTAGTCAAACATGCCCTGCAACACACACACACACAAATGAGTCAATCTAACTTCTGAAAACTATAATGCCGATCTATGTCTAGATACTTATAAATTCCTCTACTTCACGACATGATACATTTCTAAGCATCTACTTTCTGAAATAACCAGTGCAATAAATACCAAATGATTTAATTCAAATGATTTAATTCTCATACACACTGAGCTAAAAGACTGATGCATTCTGGGACACTGACCTGCAATGCATCCTGGTACTGCACAGAAGCAGCCATGGCCTCCTCTAACCTCTCCATCCTCTCTCTCCACGTCCGGTCCAGGCCTTCCCAGGCGACATTCATCTGAGAAACGGACACAGAGAAGAGAGGAAAGATGAAACATATATCGCAATACAATTAAAACAGAGAACGTAGACACAAGAGAGACAACGCACTGAGTCCATTAATGATTATGTTCTCGTATGTTCTCGATTGGTTTGATCCTGTCTTAAGTCTTGAGGTTTTCATCCTGTACTCCTCCTCACCTCGTCAATGGTCTTCTTGACCTCAGGCTTCTCTGTTTCTCCACAGGCGAAGATGAGTTCAGCCCCAAGGGTTCGTACAAACTCCAGCTCCTCCCTCAGCCCATCTGTCTCGGCCTTGATGGCCTTAGAGAGAGAAACAGAATTCATATTTGGACAGATCAGACAACCCAACAGTAGTCACAATCATCAGTAACTACCTCTGCACATTCGCACCCCTTCCTACCGCTGAGCTAACTACAGTACAAATACATTGCAAGCTATACAGGCCGTTACATACAGTGAAAGTCGGAAGTTTACATACACTTAGGTTGGAGTCATTAAAATTTGTTTTTCAACCACTCCACAAATTTCTTGTAAATAACAAACTACAGTTTTGGCAAGTCGGTGAGAACATCTACTTTGCGCATCACAAGTAATTTTTCCAACAATTGTTTACAGAGATTATTTCACTGTATCACAATTCCAGTGGGTCAGAAGTTTACATACACTAAGTTGACTGTGCCTTTAAACAGCTTGGAAAATTCCAGAAAATTATGTCATGGCTTTAGAAGCTACTGATAGGCTAATTGACATCACTTGAGTCAATTTGAGTTGTACTTGTGGATTTATTTCAAGGCCTACCTTCAAACTCAGTGCCTCTTTGCTTGACATCATGGTAAAATCAAAAGAAATCAGCCAAGACCTCAGAAAAACAATTGTAGACCTCAACAAGCTGGTTCATCCTTGGGAGCAATTTCCAAACACCTGAAGGTACTACGTTCATCTGTACAAACAATAGTACGCGAGTATAAACACCATGGGACCACGCAGCTGTCATACCGCTCAGGAAGGAGACGGGTTCTGTCTCCTATAGATAAACGTACTTTGGTGCGAAAAGTGCAAATCAATCCCAGGTACAACAGCAAAGGACCTTGTGAATATGTTGGAGGAAACAGGTCCAAAAGTATCTATATCCACAGTAAAACGAGTCCTATATCGACATAACCCGAAAGGCCGCTCAGCAAGGAAGAAGCCACTGCTCCAAAACCACCATAAAAAAACAGACTACGGTTTTGCAAAGGGACAAAGATTGTACTTTTTGGAGAAATGTCTTCTGGTCTGATGAAACAAAAATAGAACTGTTTGGCCATAATGACCATCGTTATCTTTGGAGGAAAAAGGGGGAGGCTTGTAAGCAGAAGAACACCATCCCAACCGTGAAGCACGGGGGTGGCAGCATCCTGTTGTGGGGGTGCTTTGCTGCAGGAGGGACTGGTGCACTTCACAAAATAGATGGCATCATGAGGTAGGAAAATTATGTGGATATATTGAAGCAACATTTCAAGACATCGGTCAGGAAGTTAAAGGTTGGCGGCAAATGGGTCATCCAAATGGACAATGACTCCAAGCATACTTCCAAAGTTGTGGCAAAATGGCTTAAGGACAACAAAGTCAAGGTATTGGAGTGGCCATCACAAAGCCCTGACCTCAATCGTATAGAAAATTTGTGGGCAGAACTTCACGTCACCCCGCTCCTCCGCTTCTCCACTGGCTTCCAGTTTTTCAAGTCGCATCCGCTACAAGACCATGGTGCTTGCCTCCACGGAGCTGTGAGGGGAACGGCACCGCAGTACCTCCAGGCTCTGATCAGGCCCTACACCCAAACAAGGGCACTGCGTTCATCCACCTCTGGCCTGCTCGCCTCCCTACCACTGAGCCCAGTCAAAACTGTTCTACCCTCCTCTCTCTCAGTAACCCTCCATCCCCCTCTCTACACGTCTGGTAACCCTTCCCCCCTCTCCAACGCTGCTCTGGCCCCCCAATCCTCTCCTACCCTCTCTCAGTAACCCTGGAACAAACTCCCTCACGACGCCAGGACAGCGGAGTCAATCACCACCTTCCGGAGACACCTGAAACCCCACCTCTTCAAGGAATACCTAGGATAGGATAAAGCAATCCTTCTCACCCCCCCCCTTAAATGATTTAGATGCACTATTGTAAAGTGGCTGTTCCACTGATGTCAGAAGGTGAATTCACCAATTTGTAAGTCGCTCTGGATAAGAGCGTCTGCTAAATGACTTAAATGTAAATGTAAATGTAAAAAATCGTGTGCGAGCAAGGAGGCCTACAAACCTGACTCAGTTTCACCAGCTCTGTCAGGAGGAATGGGCCAAAATTCATCCAACTTATTGTGGGAAGCTTGTGGAAGGCTGCCCAAAACATTTGACCCAAGTTAAACAATTTAAAGGCAATGCTACCAAATACTAATTGAGTGTATGTAAACTTCTGACCCACTGGGAATGTGATGAAAGAAATAAAAGCTGAAATGCATCACTCTTTATTATTCTGACGTTTCACATTCTTAAAATAAAGTGGTGATCCTAACTGACCAAAGACAGGGATTTTTTACTAGGATTAAATGCCAGGAATTGTGAAAAACAGATTTTAAATGTATTTGGCTAAGGTGTATGTAAACTTCCGACTTCAACTGTAGCTACTAACATGCTGGCACCATCCCTTCATATGTCTCCTCTTTATCTTCACAACTAATTCATATCTTCTCTTTCCCCCCTCTCTCTTAGTGTGTTGTCTGGTCCCATATTTATACCACAGAAGACTATTCCTCCACATTTTAGCTTCTGAATATATTGCTATGCTTTCCTTGTATTTTCAATAGTGTTGCTGCAAACATGCACTATGCATCCATATCTTTTCTCCACCTTTTCCCTCTCTTTCAATAACCATTATCCCCCTCTACCCTCCTCTCTGTCTGTCACCCTCCATCCGCTTCTCCACACGTACCTCCGCCCTCCTCTCTCTGTCACCCTCCATCTACCTCTACCCTCCTCTCTCTCAGTAACCCTCCATCCCCCTCTCCACACGTACCTCTACCCTCCTCTCTCAGTAACCCTCCATCCCCCTCTCCACACGTACCTCTACCCTCCTCTCTCTCAGTAACCCTCCATCCCCCTCTCCACACGTACCTCTACCCTCCTCTCTCAGTAACCCTCCATCCCCCTCTCCACACGTACCTCTGCCGCCTCTATCTGCTGTTTGATGAGTGAGGGGTCCACCCCGGGGTCCTCCAGCTCCCTGACGATGTCCTGCGAGTCACGGAGCGTGCTCAGTAACGCCGCCATGTCGGCCCAGAACTTCCCAGCCAGGTCCAAGACGTCAGTCAGCTTCCCCTCCCGCTCCTCAGCCCTCTGCCGGATCTCATCCCACAGGGAGCGCAGACGCAGGAGACGGGAATGCACGGCTGGGAGGGGGAAATTTTTAATTTAATTTTACCTTTATTTAACCAGGCAAGTCAGTTAAGAACACATTCTTATTTTCAATGACGGCCTGGGAACAGTGGGTTAACTGCCTGTTCAGGGGCAGAACGACAGATTTGTACCTTGTCAGCTCGGGGGTTTGAACTCACAACCTTCCGGTTAGTCCAACGCTCTAACCACAAGGCTACCCTGCCGCCCCAGGGAAAGAGGGGGATGGGAGAGATAGGAATAAATCTGGAAGTGTGGTGTTATTTGTCCATGCTTGAAAGGATAGAGTTGTCACGATTTGCTATTAGCTATGTAAAGATGGAGGAATTTTATGTAATAACAAGTTATTATTAATTAGTATTATTATTAAGTCCTGAACTTAACCACAACAAATAGTAAATGTACTTGCTTATCATTTCTGATGTTATTGCTGCTTTTGTCCCTTCTAGCATGGCCATCTAGTGACAACATCAACAGTGGAGTCTTTTACAGAACCAGTCAGTAGACTACATTCCCACTGCACAGAGCAGTCATTCATAGTTATAAAGTGATGTACTGAGACATTTTGGCGGGGGATGGCAGTGTCGCCATGTGTGCTGGGAGTCCTCAAAAGCTCTTAACTGTTTGTGAATCTCCGCCTATGTGTTTCTGGGTGTCTGTGTTTAAAATAAACTTTGTTGAATACAAAAATGTGACGAATCAGGTTTGGCAGTGGGATCATTGTAATACAGTGGGAGTGTGTGCATGTATTGATTTCGCCCCTCTCCCTACACGGAGGTCCTGTGTATGAGTCATTGTCTCCACCTAGGGGTGGTTGTGTGTGTGTATCCCTTTGTGATGCATGTTTGTCCTTGTGTGACACAAGTAAGTTCATTAGAGTTACCAGCCTCAGAAATTGCAGCCCAAATAAACGCTTCAGTGTTCAAGTAACAGACACATCTCAACATCAACTGTTCAGAGGAGACTGTGTGAATCAGGCCTTGATGGTTGAATTTCTGCAAAGAAACCACTACTAAAGGACATCAATAAGAGACTTCCTTGGGCCAAGAAACACGAGCAATTAGACCGGTGGAAATTTGTCCTCTGGTCTGGAGTCCAAATTGGAGATTTTTGGTTCCAACTGCAGTGTCTGTGAGACGCGGTGTGGGTGAACGGATGATCCCTGCATGTGTATTTTCCACCTTAAAGCATGGAGGAGGAGGTGTTATGGTGCTTTGCTGGTGACACTGACAATTATTTATTTAGATTTCAAGACACACTTAACCAGCATGGCTACCACAGCATTCTGCAGCGATACGCCATCCCATCTGGTTTGGGCTTAGTGGGACTATAATTTGTTTTTCAACAGGACAAGGACCCAACACACCTCCAGGATGTGTCAGGGCTATTTGTCCAAGAAGGAGAGTGATGGAGTGCTGCATCAGATGACCTGGCCTCCACAATCCCCCGACCTCAACCAAATTGTGATGGTTTGGGATGAGTCGGACCACAGAGTGAAGGAAAAGCAGCCAACAAGTGCCCAGCATATGTGGGTACTCCTTTAAGACTGTTGGAAAAGCATTCCAGGTGAAGCTGGTTGAGAGAATGCCAAGAGTGTGCAAAGCTGCAATCAAGGCAAAAGAATCTCAAATATATTTTGATTTGTTTAACACTTTTTTGGTTACTACATGATTCCATATGTGTTATTTTATAGTTTTGATGTCTTCACTATTATTCAACAACTTAGAAAATAGTTAAAATAAAGAAAAACACAGAAATTAGTTGGTGTGTCTAAACTTTTGACTGGTAGTGTAAGTGTGTGTGTTCATCTGTGTGTGTGTTTCAGGCCCTTACCTTCAGCGGCAGGATCGTCGTGGGCTGCTCTACTGATGAGCTCCTCGCCACGGGCACACAGGGCAGAGAAGGAGGGCAGCAGTTTGTCCAGCTCCAGGCCGGTAGCCTTGTGCTCAGCCAGCTGCTCCCGGATCTTATCCGCCTCCGCCGCCACGGGAGAAGGGGAACGGAGGCGCTGCACAGCCCCTTCCAGGGTCTCCAATAGGGGGTCCATCTTGTCATGGAACTGGGGGGGGGGTGTTAAGAAGATAAGGTGGGTTGCGTGACTAATAGCAGCTTTATGCTCGATCCAGCAATGCTGTCCAGAGGCTCTGTATGGAGGGTGTGACGCAAATGCAGAGCCTCCGGAGTGCCATACGACGATGCCGCGTGCCTCCCAATTTCTGTAACAATGCAGAGGGCTCCGTATAGCTCCGCATTGACATGATTGGTCGGTGGGAGGTCCTGTATTAACACAAACTCACTTCCTTCACAGCGGCTCTTCAAAGTGCAATGATGTATGAACGGCCTGTCTTCTACAGAGACCGTGTGGCAGTAAATGCTGTACAGCCACTGTTGACAACGGATTGCCCATGCAGAGCCTTTTAAGGCTTTCATTCTTATTATTACACATACTTATACAGTGGGGCAAAAAAATATTTAGTCAGTCACCAATTGTGCAAATTCTCACACTTAAAAAGATGAGGCCTGTAAATTTTCATCATAGGTACACCCTCAACTATGACAGACAAAATGAGAAAAAAAATCCAGAAAATCACATTGTAGGATTTTTAATGAATTTATTTGCGAATTATGGTGGAAAATAAGTATTTGGTCAATAACAAAAGTTTCTCAATACTTTGTTATATACCCTTTGTTGGCAATGACAGAGGTCAAACGTTTTCTGTAAGTCTTCACACACTGTTGCTGGTATTTTGGCCCATTCCTCCATGCAGATCTCCTCTAGAGCAGTGATGTTTTGGGGCTGTTGCTGGGCAACACAGACTTTCAACTCCCTCCAAAGATTTTCTATGGGGTTGAGATCTGGAGACTGGCTAGGCCACTCCAGGACCTTGAAATGCTTCCTACGAAGCCACTCCTTCGTTGGCCGGGCGGTGTGTTTGGGATCATTGTCATGCTGAAAGACCCAGCCACGTTTCATCTTCAATGTCCTTGCTGATGGAAGGAGGTTTTCACTCAAAATCTCAAGATATGGCCCCATTCATTCTTTCCTTTACACGGATCAGTCGTCATGGTCCCTTTGCAGAAAAACAGCCCCAAAGCATGATGTTTCCACCCCCATGCTTCACAGTAGGTATGGTGTTCTTTGGATGCAACTCAGCATTCTATGTCCTCCAAACACAACGAGTTGAGTTTTTACAAAACATTTCTATTTTGGTTTCATCTGACCATATGACATTCTCCCAATCTTCTTCTGGATCATCCAAATGCTCTCTAGCAAACTTCAGATGGGCCTGGACATGTACTGGCTTAAGCAGGGGGACACGTCTGGCACTGCAGGATTTGAGTCCCTGGCGGCGTAGTGTGTTACTGATGGTAGGCTTTGTTACTTTGGTCCCAGCTCTCTGCAGGTCATTCACTAGGTCCCCCCGTGTGGTTCTGGGATTTTTTGCTCACCGTTCTTGTGATCATTTTGACCCCACGGGGTGAGATCTTGCATGGAGCCCCAGAACGAGGGAGATTATCAATGGTCTTGTATGTCTTCCATTTCCTAATAATTGCTCCCACAGTTGATTTCTTCAAACCAAGCAGCTTACCTATTGCATATTCAGTCTTCCAAGCCAGGTGCAGGTCTACAATTTTGTTTCTAGTGTCCTTTGACAGCTCTTTGGTCTTGGCCATAGTGGAGTTTGGAGTGTGACTGTTTGAGGTTGTGGACAGGTGTCTTTTATACTGATAAGTTTAAAAAGGTGCCATTAATACAGGTAACGAGTGGAGGACTGAGGAGCCTCTTAAAGAAGAAGTTACAGGTCTGTGAGAGCCAGAAGTCTTGCTTGTTTGTAAGTGACCAAATACTTATTTTCCACCATAATTTGCAAATAAATTCATAAAAAATCCTACAATGTGATTTTCTGGATTTCTTTCCCTCATTTTGTCTGTCATAGTTGAAGTGTACCTATGATGAACATTACAGGCCTCATCTTTTTAAGTGGGAGAACTTGCACAATTGGTGGCTGACTAAATACTTTTTTGCCCCACTGTATGTATTCGGAGGGGACATTTTGACAGTGTGAAAATGCAGAGATCCTTCCCGAACAAAACCACGTAATTTTGGATACTTGGAGGGTCATGTGATTCAAGATGTGGGAGTACAATAGATGTATTTACTAGACATGAATAAAGTTTACTTCATTCGGAATACTGGGCACAAATTTCAAAATCAGCACAAACTATTACCACAGCCTCACTAAGTGGTGGGTGATAAAGATGATATGGTAGTCTTTGGTAAATAACTGCATTTGAGCAATGTCAAAACGGGTAACATGGACTGGAACAGAGAAGAGGACAAGCCTAAAGCTACTAAAAAGGACAGGAATTGCCAATTCACAAAAATATCAAAAACACACTAACTGAGAAAGAGGAGAGACATTGGACAAAGTATACTTGGGAGGTATAGCGGGTTGTCTCCGCCTAGACACAAGGTTCACGCAGGAAGGAATTCTAATAACTAAGTCACGTTGTGGCCGGTTGGCATCAGTAACACAGTACAGGTCAGTCAGTGGTCTTACCTCTACCAGCTGGGTGATTGCAGTAGGCAGTGACGACGGATGGAGGAAATTGTGGGTGAACACACACAGCACATCCACAATGGGTGAGAGGCGGGATGGAGGGATGGATGGAGCAAACCAGGGAGGGAGGGAGGGAGGGATGGAGGGAGTGCGAGGAGAGGGGGAAATGTCAGGCACAAGGGAGGGGGTAGAGAGGTATGGAGGTCGGTCGTTTAGGAGGAATGAAAAGAGAGAGAGAGAAAGGTGAGGGATGCATAGAGAGAAGGAGTGGGTGATATGGTCCATTAGGGATGGGAGGTGGAGAAACAACACATTGTGTTAGATCAGTGACATGCACACACTCTGGCCAAGCAATATCAACAGCAGCAACAATCAGCTGAGCACTCCTCGATAATCAACCCGTGGCTCATGACTTATGAGATGACGTGCTGTGAGAGAGCATTTGACAAGAGAACTAACTGAAATAAAATGTGAATGTTTCTTACGGAAATATTCACTGACACGCAAGTGTAGCAATGAAGCTGTGTAGCTTCAGCAAACAGAGACTGCTACTACTCTACTATCGTATTATGACCAAGACCTTTGAAGATCACGGCAACATCTCTTGGGAGTGAAATAATAAGTCAACATGGTCTAGTTCTCTTCCATTCTGATGGAAATGAGCAAAAAGAGAGAACAGCTCCAAGTCAGGAGTCCAATGCACCATCACACTATAGCTTGAGCATTGGTCACAGAAATCCCACGACACTTCAGCCAATGCCTAACACCTTCACACTGCTCTTCCACTACAGACTGGAGTGGTAACGTTACATGGACCTCGTCCTGCCATTAGCAGCTAGGCGGCACGTGCGGCATCTGTATTAGGAAATCTTGAGACTTCCAAATATGGACACAACAAGGCTTACGGCATCCATATAAGGAATTCGTCAGATTTCCTCATATGGATGCCGGAAGCTTGGTTTTATCGGGGTAGCAATCGGCAGACACAAGCTTCAACAATTGACACACTTTCGAGCCCCAAACCGATTTCAAATTCACTTTTACAAAACCATACCTGCGCAGACTGAGACACAGCCTCGTCCAGGGTGGCGGCGCGACCCTTGACCTCCTCCTTGATGGCCGCGTAGCGTGTCTCGGCGTCGCTGTAGCGCTGCCTCACTGTGGCCCCCTCCTGGTGACTCAGAACGGCCAGCTGGGGGCCGATCTTCAGCAGCTTGTCGATGTGGGGCTTGTGCTCCGCTATGGACTCCCTCAAGAGCTGGACGAAAGATGGAGGGAGAAAGAGTGGAAAATAAGTATAGAGGAAGATGGACAGTGTGATTGAGAGAGTGGTACAGTTGGAGTACCACAGTGAATGAGGGAGACAGGAAAAAGAAAGTAGAAGTGTGAAGAACTCATTCGACATGATACATTTTTTCACAAGGACATTAGTTAAAATAAAGCAATTAGAGCCTCCTCCTCACCCTCATCTGCTCCTGTTGTAGTCGCAGGGCCTCGGTGTCGATGGCAGGTGGGGGCAGCTGGGCGATAAGGGTCTCCGTCTCCCCCAGCCAGGGCTCCAGCTCCTCCTGGGTCTCCCAGAAGCGGGCCACCAGGACCTGGGCCTGCTCCAGGGCTGAGAAACGCTCCTGGTGCCGCTGGCTCACCACTTCGTAGCGGGCAGTCAGCGAGTCAGTCTTCACCTGAGGAGAGCGAGGGGAAGAAAAGAGGTTAGAATGGTTCACATTTGGTAACTAGGCAAAAACCACTGGAATAGTTCACATTTTGTGTACTAATGTTGTAGGCTTTAACTTCAAGCACAAAACCCAATATTTCCCTCCTTGTTTATAATATTTAATAATATTATAATATGAATCTAATAAATACATAAGTCATGTCATTTGAATTTCCTGTGAATTAACTTTTCTTAAATGAGTCATTGCACACAGTATGTTACAAAAGGCGTCTTGGTCTGCCTTTCACCATTCCCTCCGACTCCCTGCATTTCTCTACCCTCTTCCTCGCTCCCTAAACCCTCTCCTTTGTCCCTCTCTCCTCACCACCAGAGCGTCTCTCTGCTGGTCGCTGCACGTCTCCAGGATGTCGTCCCTGGTGTGGAGTAGCTGGTCCACGGTGTCTTTGTGTCGGATGATGTCGATATTGAAGGCCCTCTGGACCTGTAGCTGGGCCACGGTGACGTCAGGCTCCAGACTCAGAGGACCCAGGGAGGACAGCTTCCTCTCCGTCTCCCCAGCCCAGGTCAGCTCTGCGTCCACCGCCTCCTCATACTGAGGCACAGAGAGATACACACAGTTAGCACCGGCACACTCAGGCTCCCCATACTGACAGAGTGAGACGTTATTAGCATTTACAGCAGCGTTAGCTGGTTGGCATTACACACAGCCACCTAAATGCTAAGAGAAGACTAGAGGGAAATGCCACAACATTAGCGTCATCCTCTTGTTGACAATGTCAGCAGAAACCTCACGGATTACTTCTACAGACAAAGATCGATCCAGAGAATGAAGCTATTCAAATATTCAAATCCTGAACTTATACAATTTGGCCCACCTTTGACTATCAACACCCTCATCCACTGTATACGATCCCTGAACGGAGCACCAACTTGTGTCTGTCCGCGACCAATAAACGTTGATTTCATTTAGTCACATTGCAGTACCTGTTGTGACCTCTGGACGGCAGCCTGTACCAGCTGTACCCGCTGGGTTATGGTCTCGTCCGCCGCTCGGTAGCGCTGGTTGGCGTCAGCCACCAGGCGGTCTAGGCCCTCGCGGGCACGCCAGGGCACCAGGTCTAAGAGGGCACTGCCCACCTCGTTGACCGTGTCCAAAACCAGACGTTTCTCCGCCGACACACACTTCAGCTCCTGGGAGAGAAACACACGCACACAGATTGAGTATCTTCAACTCAAGATATAAGTCCGACTTGAACTACAGTGTTAAAAACAAATAACCGCATGAGAGGAAAAAGAAAGTTATTCTTCAAGAATCATTGGGTAAATCATTCATTGAAATGACCACTGAACATCTGGAAAAATTGCAGACTGCAAAACACAATACACGGTATATTCACAGCATATTTGTATAATAAACTGTTAAGAAAACATCCCCTGGGGGTTTCCCAGAGTGGTGCAGTGGTCTAAGGCACTGCATTGCAGTGTTGCGTCGTCACTGGCCGTGCCCGGCGTCGTCTGGGTTAGGGGAGGTTGTGGCCGGGGGTGTTTTACTTGGCTCATCGCGCTCTAGCAACTCCTTGTGGTGGGCAGGCTGACCACGGTCATCAGTTTAAAAGGCGTTTCCTCCGACACATTGGTGCGGCTGGCTTCCGGGTTAAGCAGGAGGGTGTTAAGAAGCGCGGCTTGGTGGGTCATGTTTCAGAAGACGCATGACTCGACCTTCGCCTCTCCCGGGCCGTTGGGGAGTTGCAGCGATGAGGCAAGATCATAATCCTGAAATTGGGGAGAAAAAAAAGGGGCTAACATAAAAAAAAAGTCCCCTACCTTCTGTCTGTCCTGATAGGCTGGCGTGGCGTCGGGCTCCATGACATTGAGCTCCGCCTCCACCTTGTCTAACCAGTGGTTGAGGTCGTCGTGGGCGCTGGCGAATCGCGTGCTCAGCTGCAGTGCCTGCTCCAGGATGCGGAGGGCTTTGCTGCTCCCGCCCGTCATCTCAGCGTAGCGAGACTTGATACCGTCCAGCTTCTCCTGGATCAGTAGAACTTCCTCACCTGCAGGGGTGAACAACATATATTCCTTTATAAAATGACATGTCCAGGAACAGTTCTGGCTGTTTGGCTAGTGAGAGATGGTTAGATGTGGGCTAGGGGAGAGCTGGTCCAGAATCAGGGAAGGGAGATTAGTAGTAGTATCCAGAGTTAGAGGTTGTACTTCACCGGTGGTTTGCTTGAGCAGGGCTTGTCCGTTCTTGACGGCTTGGTCAACCTGCTTCTTCCTGCTCACTATCTCTTCATTCAGGGACTGATGGGGGAAGGTGGAGAGAAAGAGAATGAACACCTTATAGAGCAGTGGTGTCAAACTCATTCCATGGAGGGCCTAATGTCTGCAGGTTTTTGATTTTCCACTTTTAATTAAGCCCTAGACAACCAGGTGAGGGGAGTTCCTTACTAATTAGTAACCTTAATTCATCAATCAATTACAAGGGACGAGCGAAAACCCACAGACACTCTGCCCTCCGTGGAACGAGTTTGACATCCGTAGAACGTAATACGAGTCATTCCTATTGCTACTCAATGTCTAGACAGTACTAGCCAATACAATACTCCCTGCGGTAGTGCGGTAGTATCCTACCACTCTGTGTTAATGAATAGCTTACTCCCTGTCTAGACCATAGCATCGTACCAGTGTGTGCTTGTGCTGCTGGGTGAGGACCCCTGGCTGGTAGCTCTGCACAGACACCTGTCCCAGCCGCTGGCCCACCTCAGCCAGCCAGTTGAGCACCTCCACCTCATCCTCCCCAAACAGCTGGGCATTGGCCAGGGCCTGCTCCAGCATGACGGCCCTGCATCGGCACCAATCACTGAGCTCCGAGTGGCCTAGCCGCACCGCCCCCACACGCTCCCTCAGCCAATCGCGGTCGGCCGCGCAGCTGAGGGGCGCTAGGGATTGGCCGAGGGCCTCGAGGCGGTTGACCTCGGATCCTCTAGAGGAGACGGACTCTTGGACGGCCTGGGGTGGTGTGTGCGGAGAGGGGGAGGAGTGAAGGAGAACAGAAGAAAAACATAGGGAACAAATAAAGGATAAGATGAGGATGCAGATGAGAAATCATAATGAATGAGAAATCAGAAGGAACGAAGGAAAGCCAAATATGTATGATAACTTTACAAGAAAAACAAAATCATAAACAACAAAAAAGGTTCAATGAAATATAATATATATTTGATATCAAATCATATCATATCAAAATGTTGAGGGGAAAATTGTTGAGCCTGGGCTTCCCTTTCTCTCAATGGAAAGTAAACAGTTGTGTATTCTGGTACCATCCTCGTCTCCCTAGTTTCATTCCAGAGACTTAAACCCTCATTTCTGTCCTCATTCACCTCTTTTCCTCAAAGGAAACCGAAAACACAACCCGTGTTTCGAGCCGGGACACGTCACCTTGTGACACCGTCAACCACGTTACCTTGTGTTTTGTAATCTGTTGGGTGATCTTGGAAGTCTGGGTTCCCATGGGCTCGACGGTGCTCAGGCGTCGCTCGGTGGCACTCAGCCACTCTCCAAGAGGCTCCACCGCCTCGTGGAACTGAAGTGCCAGCGCCTGCAGATCCTCCAACTGGCACTGCCTGCAGAGGCGGGAGGAGAAGGGAGAAGAAGGGAGAGAGGGGGTGAGGGTTTGGGTCGCCTTTGTATATCAACGTCTTATCGTGGATCCAAATAAGGATTCAGACACGACAGTCAGGAATGTGTGGGTTGTGTACAGCAGTAATGGAAATGCATTCTGTAGGTAGGCTAGTGTGTGTGTGTGTGTGTGTATACTATGCATGGGTAAGAGTCTTTCTGTGGTGTTGAGATGTCGTCACTGACTGTGGTGCATGTACGTGATGAATGATGACCATATCATATCCTATGTGTAGTGTGTCCATACAATAATGTACGTTACCTTGCCCTGGCTTTCTCCAGCAGCTCGTCCCATCTCTCTCCCAGACTCTCCAGCTGTTTCTGGATCTTGTCTTTGTCCTGTGTCTCGGCCGTGGCTGCGATCCTCTCTCCCTCTCCCTGGATCATCTGAACAGTGGCTCTGCGGTCGTCCAGCAGTCTTTGTAACAGCTGGAACATGAGAGACAGAGACGGGACGTTCAACACCACAAATAATACCAACTCTCATACTCTTTTGTTCTGCATGTATATTAGGGTTAGGGGTATATTCAAGACCAGAAGAGTCGCTGATTCTAGGATTTCGGTGTAAAACAGTTTATTTATTCGTTATTTTACCAGGTAAGTTGACTGAGAACACACTCTCATTTGCAGCAACGACCTGGGGAATAGTTACAGGGGAGAGGAGGGGGATGAATGAGCCAATTGTAAACTGGGGATTATTAGGTGACCGTGATGGTTTGAGGGTCAGATTGGTAATTTAGCCAGGACACCGGGGTTAACATCCCTACTCTTACGATAAGTGCCATGGGATCTTTAATGATCTCAGAGAGTCAGGACACCCGTTTAACGTCCCATCCGAAAGATGGCACCCTACACAGGGCAATGTCCCCAATCACTGCCCTGGGGCATTGGGATTTGTTTTTTTAGACCAGAGGAAAGAGTGCCTCCTACTGGCCCTACAACACCACTTCCAGCAGCATCTGGTCTCCCATCCAGGAACTGATCAGGACCAACCCTGCTTAGCTTCAGAAGCAAGCCAGCAGTGGTATGCAGGGTGGTATGCTGCTGGTGGCAAGTTGGCAAGATAGCTAGAACATACTTCACATTCAATACCGCAATGTTTTGCAGTGTTCCTCAACAACACAGTATCTCAAGTATCAGGCCACCCCTGTTGTGACGACGTCCACGATGAGTCGTAGCTCAATTTGGCAGTACTTCCCTTTCAGAACCACTTCATAACTGTTCAGGGACGTTGAAGGAGCCTCCGGTAAAACGGCACTCGTCTCCAGTTTCCTCGCCACTGACCCTCAGTGAGGCTCGACACTTTCAGCGGCGGACGGAGACACGTATGACAGAGTGGCGGAGCTGAATCCGCCGCGCTCCTCAACACACAAACACGGGAAGTGTTCCAGATAAAGAGGGAGTGCAGACATTGTGTTTTCTTCAGCCTCTCGGTTTCTCTGAACATTGTAATCCGGCATCTGTGTTAACTGGTTTGTGTTGAATGCCAAACAGACTGGCAGACTCATTTGAGCTTTTCCTCTGCCAAAACACCCAGATAATTAGGTGTGTGAGTGTTTCCCTTTCACGTGTTATTTGTCTCTTGGTGAAAATAAGGACAATTGAGTAACAGTAATAGCCCATTCTATTATTATCTATGAATAAATAAAGTTCAAATATATGAATAAATTACGGTTGTTTAGCTTAAGCTTGTTTTTATGCAAATCGAGGTTCCACATGTCTCTAATGCCCAGTAAATGACTTAGTATCTGATATAGGGAAAAGACCTGGTATTAAAATATATGTGCCTCACTACAACTCTCTCCATCTAGATACTCATCCCTGACTCCATCTATCCCTTTCTCTACTCATCCCTTTCTCACCTTCTGTTCCTGGATCTGGGCCTTGACCACTCTGTACTCGGCTGACGGGGGCTTCTGATTGGCTACCAGTTCCTCCGTGTCACTCAGCCAGCTCAGAAGAGGCTCCAGGGCATCCTGGAACTTCCCACAATGCAACAGAGCTTCCTGCAACTGGGCGATGCGCTCTGCAATCTGGTCAAGGAACAATGTAGTGAGTGAGGGGGGACAATGACTGTATTGCCATGGACGGGTATACATAGACAAACATAAACCTGGTTCCTTACAAACCCATCATTCCATTCACGCATATCAAACAAACGTAACACGTAAATATGCATACTCAGTCAGACACAAACGCATGCACGCACACACTAACCATAGCACAGACATACCATTACAGTCAGACCGATGGATAGCTGGTCAGACGGACAGACTGACTTACCCTCTTGTTGAGGGAGTTCCATCTGAGGTTGGTGGTCTCTAGGTCATGCTCCAGGGCCTGGGTGTCTGTGTGTTTAGCTGCACTCTGGATCAGGCCCTGGCCCACCGCGTTCACGTGCTGCAGCTTGGGTTGAATGCTGTCCACCTGCTCCCTCTCCACTGCCTGAGAGAATGAGAGAGAGAAGAGGGAGGGGGAGAGAGAGGAGAGCGAGAGAGATAAAGAAATGGAGGGAGAGAAGAGATATGGAGAGAAAGCGAGAGAAACAGAGGGAGGAGGAGAAAGGGATTATAAGAATTAGAGTGCTGGAAAGTAAGGGTGGCTGGAAAAGAGGGAGTTGAACACACCCTTCACCTGTCTGGCCACATTACTCAAACACACACCACCATCTAGGGCTGGAGACACAGCATGATGGAAATGGGCGTCCAACTCTAAAGAAAACCATGTCCTGAAATCAAATACGGGGCTTCAATGCAAAATGGCTGCTTTCCCATAGAGCTGTATAGAGATTACAGGGATCTGAAATGAGCCATGGTGGTTCCCAATGGTAGAGATGCCAAACCTCGGGCCACACACACAAACACACACTATAGACCAGAACTGGCAAACACACCCATAGACCAGAACTGGCAAACACACCCATAGACCAGAACTGGCAAAGCCTAGGGGCCGGGACAAAAGAATTGCTCTGAGAACAGTGGGAGGAATGTCTGGAAGAGAAACAGAAGGACTAGTTGTTGTCATCGAGCCGACGATGCGGACCCCAGAGGCTCACAAAAACTGTGTGCTCTCGTTCTCTGTGGCCGACGTCAGTAAGTCATTTAATCGTGTTTAACCCTTGGATGGCTGCCGGCCCAGACGGCATCCCAAGCCTCAGATGTGCAGACAAGCTGAGTGGAGTGTTTCTGGACATATTCAATCTCTCCATATCCCAGTCTGTTGTCCACACTTGCTTCAAGATGTCCACCATTGTTCCTATACCCAAGAAAGTGAAAGTAACTGAACTAAATGACTATCGCCCCGTAGCACTCACTTCTGTCATCATGACGTGCTTTGAGAAGCTAGTTAAGGACCATATTACCTCCACCTTAGGCGACACTCTAGACCCACTGAAATTCGCATATCACCCCAACAGATCCACGGACGGTGCAATCGACATGCAATCAACACCTCCACCATGCTGATCCCCAACATGGGGGCCCCACAGGGGTGCGTGCTCAGCCCCCTCCTGTACTCCCCTTTCCCCTATGACGGCGAGGCCACACACGTCTCCAACTCAATCATCAAGTTTGCTGACGAGAACAGCGGTAGGCCTGATTACCAACAACGAGCCCCGGGAAGAGTGGTGCAAGGAATATAACCTCTCCCTCAACTTCAACAAAAAGGAGCATGGACTACAAGATAAAGCAGAGAGCACGTCCCCATCCACACCGACGGGGAGATGCTTCTAGTTCCTTGGCTCGCACATCACTGACACCCTGAAATGGTCCCTTCACACAGACAGTGTGGTGAGGAGTTTAAAGAAATGTGTCTTTGTCCCCTAAGACCGTCGCAAACTTCTACAGCTTCACCATTGAGCGCATCCTGTGGGGCTGTATAAGCACCTGATACGGCAACGTCACCGCCTGCAACCTTAATCGATGTCCACGTAATCGGCGCCCGGGGAGCAGTTGCTGCCTTGCTCAAGGGCAGAATGGACGATTTTTCCACTTTGCCGGTCCTGGGATTTGAACCAGCAACCTTTCGGTTACTGGCCCAACGCTCTTAACCGCTACCTGCCGCCACTTATATGTGTATATATATATTTATATTCCTGTCTCTGACATTGCTCGTTCTTATATATATATATTTTATTTCTGGATTATGACATGTATTGTTTTGTATTTTATAGATAGGTATTACTGCACTGCTGGATGTAGAAACATAAAGCACTTTCGATAACATCTGCAAATCTGTGTATGGGACCAATAAACTTTGATTTGGATTCAATTCAAATGAGAGAAATACTAAGACAAAGGAAGTGCTTTGAACTATTGTTTGCCTTATAACGGCAATGTAGGCACAAAACCGTTGAGTTGCATTTGTGAGAAGGAACGATGGGGAGGGGGACTTCTATGAGTTAGAGTTCTGTCCTCATCTAAGGTCATTGTTTTTCTACACCGTATAATCACCTAGAAGCGGTTGTGTGGAGGCCTGTCTTTGATCTCGTTCTATAATGAATGGTTTTATTGGATTCTGCTCATCTGGAGTAAATATTGTGTGAAAGTGCTGCTTTTTCACGCCAGGAGATGACGTGTAGGAGTTTGAAAGAAAACAGGGATGCTAAAATAGAACAAGATGTGTCCTGGATTGTGTGTTTGTGTGTGTCACAGCTGTGTTGCGGTGATGGGCCTCCTCCCTGCTTCCAACAGGAAGTCTGACTGCCTCAACAACAATGAGCCTCAGCCATGACCCACTCCACCCTATCCATATCCCGGACAGTGTGTGTATTTGACTGAATGAACGTGTGTGTGTACGATGCTGCACGTGTCCAGACCCCTATTCTCATCCTTCACTCCCTCCCCTCCCCCTCTCTCTCTCTAGCCAGGTCAAAGCGGTTGACTCCACTAAACCAGAGCTTGGAAAATATCTTGGATGTTTCTCATTCCTCCCCACCTCTTGAACCATGGCAGTGGATCAACAGTCACACACACACTCCCTTCCACCCTCCTTCACATTTCCCTTACTTTCGTCACTCACTCCTAACCCCCTCACTTTCCCCTCCAACCTCAACATCCCTTCTCTTCATGCGCTACCCTCGCCTCCCTCTTGACCAAAACCTCAACCAGACATTGGCATTCTCACTTGAACCACAATTCAGTTTACATGGATTTCTTTTCATTCGATTTTGTACATTTCTGGCTCAAGCCAGTTCCACCTCCTGGCTCAAAAGGAGAAAACTGGATAAAACTCAAACTTTCTACTACGTGTGTGACATCTCACTCAGTCTCAAATACAACGGGTGTGTCTATTCCTGAATGCTGATTGGTTAAAACCGCATTCCAGCTGGTGTCTATTTCACAAGTTACCACCGGCCAAACCAACGACGCTGAAATGCCCATTTATTCGGTTCCATCTCACTGAGCAATCCACTGTCTCATCAGCCAGGAAATGTATAACAAGAAGCTCCACTATAAAAAAAAGCATCTAGACATTATCTTTCATTTCTTTAAGATAAGCATTTGGTTTCCAACAGCAGAGATTTGTATAAACCTTTGCTGTCTGTCTCTCCGACTTTTTACATTTTGTTTCAATATTGAATGGCGATTTCCACCCTCCCATATAAAGTGAATGTGCCCGAAGGAGCCAGACAGCAAATTGAGCTGGTTGTCATAGCAACACACACAACTTGTTTTCAGTTGACTGGCTAAATCGATACTTTGTTGCGAAGACTAAAATGGATGAGTGGAATTTGTTGTTATATTTTCAGCGGCATGACTATGGATGGAGGGGGAAAAGGGAGACAGCAATAATACCCAGGCATGCAGACTTGGAGGATACTGCATTGAATGACGGCAGGTAGCCTAGTGGTTTGAGCGTTGGGCCAGTAACCGAAAGGTTGCTGGACCGAATCCCCGAGCGGACAAGGTACAAATCTGTCGTTCTGCCCCTGAACAAGGCAGTTAACCCACTGTTCCCTAGAAGGCAATCACTGTAAATAAGAATTTGTTCTTAACTGACTTGCCTAGTTAAATAAAGGTTCAATTAAAAAAAATATATATAAATATGTAGAGAAAAGCTGTAGCGGGAAAAAGAATACTGGGCTGTGGCGTTGCTTTTAGGGCTGGCTAGCAGAGAATAAAAAAAGTTGTTGACTTCAAAAATGTCACTAAGGAAGAGTATAACATCCTTCTCCGACAGTCATGGAAATGTACTCCGGAGTGGGTTCAGCCGCTTCCTAAATGACCCGCCCATCGGTCACAGCTGGTGACTTATGAAGGACACTGAATTACCACCTCCAATCAGTTAAGAAGGCAAGGAAAGGATATTCAACAGCCACCCTCCCATCACCGATAAGGACATGGCCCAGCTCCAAAACTCCCAGGCTCTGAATCCCGGGTCACCAAGGGGTCTGGTCCAGAAAGTGTGGTTCGACCTCCAGTTACATCTGGGTCAAACTAAAGCCCAACTCATTCCTCGTACAAACAGACGAGAACGGTCTAAGGTATGTTGTTCAAAGCCTGTTTGTGTTATTTCTAAGTTGCACCCGTAATTAGGCTACTGGAAAACTATATTATAATAACGCATTCTCTCTCTCAGATACGCCACTCTCGCATATAACGAGGCCACAAAGAATCATCTGGACCCAAGGGAGAGGGGCAGGGAGTCCAAGAGGGGATGTATGTTCGAGCAGCCAGGGAACCCACTATGCCCGGTGGCATCACTAGAGAAAAATCTATCGAAATGCCCAGAGAACGCCCTTAAATTTGATCTCCAGGGAGTGTGTATCGGGGACTCGATCTGGTACAAGTCAGAGCCGATGGGCGTGAACTATCTGGCAACACTTCTACCCAAGAACTGCTGGGCAGCGGGAACAACTACATACACAAAGCACAGCATCAGGACCACGACAGTCCATAAACGGGCCTATTCTGGTTTAGAGGTGAGGGAGCTACTGGCGTCCGTCACTGACACAGAAAACGCCGGAGCAACATCCTGGCCGAAAAACAAAGAAAACAATGCAGCACCATCAACACCCAAAAGGATGAAGCAAGGCAGCAGCAGTAGTAGTAGCACAGACCCCGGCAGATATTTCAACCAATGCACCATCATCCAGGGGAATGTACAGATACATGTGACATACAATAAGTAGCTATAGCTATGTCAGCTGTGGTGGATAGCAAATAGAATGTATGGTTTCATTTATTAAAATCCGCTCAAATTAATGTCATGGAATGTGTGTCTTTTGTCGGAACAGTGTCCTGACCAGACAGCGCATCTCTTCTGCCAGGAAAAGTTGCGCATCATAAGCTAACTACAAAACAGCTTAAACAAATGCAAACGGAGCTACTTTGCTGTTATTCTGACTGCACTTTTTGACGTGACTGTAAATGACCCGGTTGGCAAGCTAGCAAGCTTGAAAGCGAGGGATAAGAACATTACCAGTCCGCTCTAAAAGTTCCATTGCCATAGTAACGACTGGGTCGCGTCTATAGATACAGAACACAAAGACTGAACGACTGGGTCGCGTCTATAGATACAGAACACAAAGACTGAACGACTGGGTTGCAGAACACAAAGACTCTATAGTTACAGAACACAAAGACTGAACGACTGGGTCGCGTCTATAGTTACAGAACACAAAGACTGAACGACTGGGTCGCGTCTATAGATACAGAACACAAAGACTGAGCGACTGGGTCGCGTCTATAGTTACAGAACACAAAGACTGAACGACTGGAACACAAAGTGAACGACGTCTATAGATACAGAACACAAAGACTGAACGACTGGGTCGCGTCTATAGATACAGAACACAAAGACTGAACGACTGAACACAAAGACTGAACGACTGGGTCGTCTATAGATACAGAACACAAAGACTGAACGACTGGGTCGCGTCTATAGATACAGAACACAAAGACTGAACGACTGGGTCGCGTCTATAGATACAGAACACAAAGACTGAACGACTGGGTCGCGTCTATAGATACAGAACACAAAGACTGAACGACTGGGTCCCGTCTATAGATACAGAACACAAAGACTGAACGACTGGGTCGCGTCTATAGATACAGAACACAAAGACTGACTAGATGTGTGTCAGGACTTTATCTTGTGGAAGGATGAAATCGTATGAATCAATTAATCAAAATAATGTTTTTAATGAAAATATGTTGATCATTATTTGAATACGTTGGTAGCCCGTTGTATAATTGTGATAATGCCCGAGAAGCCAGGGTTTGGATGATATATTGGCACGGTTTGCTGGCCTTTCGACTTCGCCTCATGCCTAACAACACCCGCGCCAATATGTCCTCCAAAACACTGGCTTCTCTGGCATGATCACTTAATCATCTCGCTCTCCAAACAGCAAAAACCACAAGAACTCAGTAAACACTGAAGTGTGAAAACAGTGTGTCAGCATGCGTGCGTGTACACGTGTTTGTGTGTGCGTCGCATGCACACGTGGGCGCGCTCGAAGTCTGTGTGTCAAGTCCAGAGCTATAAGTCCATGTGTGTATTTCCATGCGAGTATACATGGAGCTGACCAGCTAACGCAGTACAGCAGAGAGGCAGCAGTCTTCATGGCTGGTGTCCAGCGCGTGACTCAGGACCAATCGTCACCTTAAATCATGACAAACGGACAAGCGCCAGCTAACGTAAACAACCACCGTCTGATTCAACTCCATTCACCTCCAGACTGGAACTAACGTCACGGCCAATATTGCATGCAGACACACCCACACTATAGACCAGTATGAACCGCAGTGCCAACTAGATTAATGACACGAGTTGGTTTCCCACCGACACTGCAGACAAAGGC